>NW_028142954.1:0-600000 GCF_977018435.1 Lepisma saccharinum | reverse complement strand
CCAATGTATTCCTGCAATGTTTGGTGG
This sequence comes from Lepisma saccharinum, assembly GCF_977018435.1. NCBI lineage: Eukaryota > Metazoa > Arthropoda > Insecta > Zygentoma > Lepismatidae > Lepisma > Lepisma saccharinum. The sequence goes on along the minus strand of NW_028142954.1, from coordinate 599,973 downwards.
AGATCTGAGTATGTAGTTTTAGACCTTATCTGGAACCTCCTATCTGAAAATTTGAAAATTCTTCAAAAATTCGTCGAAAATCTTGATGTCTCCAATCTCTTGTTTTGTACGTTTTTTCCACGTGTCTTGACATCCAATGTATTCCTGCAATGTTTGGTGGAGATCTGAGTATGTAGTTTTAGACCTTATCTGGAACCTCCTATCTGAAAATTTGAAAATTGTTAAAAAATTCGTCCAAAATCTTGATGTCTCCTATCTCTTGTTTTGTACGTTTTTTCCACGTGTCTTGACATCCAATGTATCCCTGCAAAGTTTGGTGAAGATCTGAGTATGTAGTTTTTGACCTTATCTGGAACCTCCCATCTGAAAATTTGAAAATTCTTAAAAAATTCGACCAATATCTTGAGGTCTCCAATCTTTTGTTTTGTACGTTTTTTCCACGTGTCTTGACACATAATGTATCCATGCAAAGTTTGGTGAAGATCTGAGTATGTAGTTTTTGACCTTATGTGGAACCTCCTATCTGAAAATTTGAAAATTCTTAAAAAATTCGTCCAAAATCTTGATGTCTCCAATCTCTTGTTTTGTACGTTTTTTCCACGTGTCTTGACATCCAATGTATCCCTGCAAAGTTTGGTGAAGATCTGAGTATGTAGTTTTTGACCTTATCTGGAACCTCCCATCTGAAAATTTGAAAATTCCTAAAAAATCCGTGCAAAATCTTGATGACCCCAATCTCTTGTTTTGTACGTTTTTTCCACGTGTCTTGACATCCAATGTATCCCTGCAAAGTTTGGTGAAGATCTGAGTATGTCGTTTTTGACCTTATCTGGAACCTCCCATCTGAAAATTTGAAAATTCTTAAAAAATTCGTCGAAAATCTTGATGTCTCCAATCTTTTGTTTTGTACGTTTTTTCCACGTGTCTTGACATGCAAAGTATCCCTGCAACGTTTGGTGAAGATCTGAGTATGTAGTTTTTGACCTTATCTGGAACCTCCTATCTGAAAATTTGAAAATTCTTCAAAAATTCGTCGAAAATCTTGATGTCTCCAATCTCTTGTTTTGTACGTTTTTTCCACGTGTCTTGACATCCAATGTATTCCTGCAATGTTTGGTGGAGATCTGAGTATGTCGTTTTTGACCTTATCTGGAACCTCCCATTTGAAAATTTGAAAATTCTTAAAAAATTCGTCGAAAATCTTGATGTCTCCGATCTCTTGTTTTGTACGTTTTTTCCACGTGTCTTGACATGCAAAGTATTCCTGCAAAGTTTGGTGAAGATCTGAGTATGTAGTTTTTGACCTCATCTGGAACCTCCCATCTGAAAATTTGAAAATTCTTAAAAAATTCGTCCAAAATCTTGATGTCTCCAATCTCTTGTTTTGTACGTTTTTTCCACGTGTCTTGACATCCAATGTATCCCTGCAATGTTTGGTGAAGATCTGAGTATGTAGTTTTTGACCTTATCTGGAACCTCCCATCTGAAAATTTGAAAATTCCTAAAAAATCCGTCCAAAATCTTGATGACCCCAATCTCTTGTTTTGTACTTTTTTTCCACGTGTCTCGACCTCCAATGTATCCCTGCAAAGTTTGGTGAAGATCTGAGTATGTAGTTTTTGACCTTATATGGAACCTCCTATCTGAAAATTTGAAAATTCTTAAAAAATTCGTCCAAAATCTTGATGTCACCAATCCTATGTTTTGTATGTTTTTTCCACGTGTCTTGACATCCAATGTATTCCTGCAAAGTTTGGTGAAGATCTGAGTATGTCGTTTTTGACCTTATCTGGAACCTCCCATCTGAAAATTTGAAAATTCTTAAAAAATTCGTCGAAAATCTTGATGTCTCCGATCTCTTGTTTTGTACGTTTTTTCCACGTGTCTTGACATGCAAAGTATTCCTGCAAAGTTTGGTGAAGATCTGAGTATGTAGTTTTTGACCTCATCTGGAACCTCCTATCTGAAAATTTGAAAATTCTTAAAAAATTCGTCGAAAATCTTGATGTCTCCAATCTCTTGTTTTGTACGTTTTTTCCACGTGTCTTGACATCCAATGTATCCCTGCAAAGTTTGGTGGAGATCTGAGTATGTAGTTTTTGACCTTATCTGGGACCTCCTATCAGAAAATTTGAAAATTCTTCAAAAATTCGACCAAAATCTTGATGTCTCCAATCTTTTGTTTTGTACGTTTTTTCCACGTGTCTTGACACATAATGTATCCATGCAAAGTTTGGTGGAGATCTGAGTATGTAGTTTTAGACCTTATCTGGAACCTCCTATCTGAAAATTTGAAAATTCTTCAAAAATTCGTCGAAAATCTTGATGTCTCCAATCTCTTGTTTTGTACGTTTTTTCCACGTGTCTTGACATCCAATGTATTCCTGCAATGTTTGGTGGAGATCTGAGTATGTAGTTTTAGACCTTATCTGGAACCTCCTATCTGAAAATTTGAAAATTCTTCAAAAATTCGTCCAAAATCTTGATGTCTCCAATCTCTTGTTTTGTACGTTTTTTCCACGTGTCTCGACCTCCAATGGATCCCTGCAAAGTTTGGTGAAGATCTGAGTATGTCGTTTTTGACCTTATCTGGAACATCCTTTCTGAAAATTTGAAAATTCTTAAAAAATTCGTCGAAAATCTTGATGTCTCCAATCTCTTGTTTTGTACGTTTTTTCCACGTGTCTTGACATCCAATGTATCCCTGCAAAGTTTGGTGAAGATCTGAGTATGTAGTTTTTGACCTTATATGGAACCTCCTATCTGAAAATTTGAAAATTCTTAAAAAATTCGTCCAAAATCTTGATGTCTCCAATCTCTTGTTTTGTACGTTTTTTCCACGTGTCTCGACCTCCAATGGATCCCTGCAAAGTTTGGTGAAGATCTGAGTATGTAGTTTTTGACCTTATATGGAACCTCCTATCTGAAAATTTGAAAATTCTTAAAAAATTCGTCCAAAATCTTGATGTCACCAATCCTATGTTTTGTATGTTTTTTCCACGTGTCTTGACATCCAATGTATTCCTGCAAAGTTTGGTGAAGATCTGAGTATGTCGTTTTTGACCTTATCTGGAACCTCCCATCTGAAAATTTGAAAATTCTTAAAAAATTCGTCGAAAATCTTGATGTCTCCGATCTCTTGTTTTGTACGTTTTTTCCACGTGTCTTGACATGCAAAGTATTCCTGCAAAGTTTGGTGAAGATCTGAGTATGTAGTTTTTGACCTCATCTGGAACCTCCTATCTGAAAATTTGAAAATTCTTAAAAAATTCGTCCAAAATCTTGATGTCTCCAATCTCTTGTTTTGTACGTTTTTTCCACGTGTCTTGACATCCAATGTATCCCTGCAATGTTTGGTGAAGATCTGAGTATGTAGTTTTTGACCTTATCTGGAACCTCCCATCTGAAAATTTGAAAATTCTTAAAAAATTCGTCCAAAATCTTGAAGTCACCAATCCTATGTTTTGTATGTTTTTTCCACGTGTCTTGACATCCAATGGATCCCTGCAAAGTTTGGTGAAGATCTGAGTATGTAGTTTTTGACCTCATCTGGAACCTCCTATCTGAAAATTTGAAAATTCTTAAAAAATTCGTCCAAAATCTTGATGTCTCCAATCTCTTGTTTTGTACGTTTTTTCCACGTGTCTTGACATCCAATGTATCCCTGCAATTTTTGGTGAAGATCTGAGTATGTAGTTTTTGACCTTATCTGGAACCTCCCATCTGAAAATTTGAAAATTCCTAAAAAATCCGTCCAAAATCTTGATGACCCCAATCTCTTGTTTTGTACTTTTTTTCCACGTGTCTTGACATCCAATGTATCCCTGCAAAGTTTGGTGAAGATCTGAGTATGTAGTTTTTGATCTTATCTGGAACCTCCTATCTGAAAATTTGAAAATTCTTAAAAAATTCGTCCAAAATCTTGATGTCTCCAATCTCTTGTTTTGTACGTTTTTTCCACGTGTCTTGATATCCAATGTATCCCTGCAAAGTTTGGTGAAGATCTGAGTATGTTGTTTTTGACCTTATCTGGAACATCCTTTCTGAAAATTTGAAAATTGTTAAAAAATTCGTCCAAAATCTTGATGTCTCCTATCTCTTGTTTTGTACGTTTTTTCCACGTGTCTTGACATCCAATGTATCCCTGCAAAGTTTGGTGAAGATCTGAGTATGTAGTTTTTGACCTTATCTGGAACCTCCCATCTGAAAATTTGAAAATTCTTAAAAAATTCGACCAATATCTTGATGTCTCCAATCTTTTGTTTTGTACGTTTTTTCCACGTGTCTTGACACATAATGTATCCATGCAAAGTTTGGTGAAGATCTGAGTATGTAGTTTTTGACCTTATATGGAACCTCCTATCTGAAAATTTGAAAATTCTTAAAAAATTCGTCCAAAATCTTGATGTCTCCAATCTCTTGTTTTGTACGTTTTTTCCACGTGTCTTGACATCCAATGTATCCCTGCAAAGTTTGGTGAAGATCTGAGTATGTAGTTTTTGACCTTATCTGGAACCTCCCATCTGAAAATTTGAAAATTCCTAAAAAATCCGTGCAAAATCTTGATGACCCCAATCTCTTGTTTTGTACGTTTTTTCCACGTGTCTTGACATCCAATGTATTCCTGCAATGTTTGGTGAAGATCTGAGTATGTAGTTTTTGACCTTATATGGAACCTCCTATCTGAAAATTTGAAAATTCTTAAAAAATTCGACCAAAATCTTGATGTTCCGAATCCTATGTTTTGTATGTTTTTTCCACGTGTCTTGACATCCAATGTATCCATGCAAAGTTTGGTGAAGATCTGAGTATGTAGTTTTTGACCTTATATTGAACCTCCCATCTGAAAATTTGAAAATTCTTAAAAAATTCGTCCAAAATCTTGATGACCCCAATCTCTTGTTTTGTACGTTTTTTCCACGTGTCTTGACATCCAAAGTATCCCTGCAAAGTTTGGTGAAGATCTGAGTAAGTAGTTTTTGACCTTATATGGAACCTCCTTTCTGAAAATTTGAGAATTCTTAAAAAATTCGTCCAAAATCTTGATGTCTCCAATCTCTTGTTTTGTACGTTTTTTCCACGTGTCTTGACATCCAATGTATCCATGCAAAGTTTGGTGAAGATCTGATTATGTCGTTTTTGACCTTATATGGAACCTCCCATCTGAAAATTTGAAAATTCTTAAAAAATTCGTCGAAAATCTTGATGTCTCCAATCTTTTGTTTTGTACGTTTTTTCCACGTGTCTTGACATGCAAAGTATCCCTGCAACGTTTGGTGAAGATCTGAGTATGTAGTTTTTGACCTTATCTGGAACCTCCTATCTGAAAATTTGAAAATTCTTCAAAAATTCGTCGAAAATCTTGATGTCTCCAATCTCTTGTTTTGTACGTTTTTTCCACGTGTCTTGACATCCAATGTATTCCTGCAATGTTTGGTGGAGATCTGAGTATGTAGTTTTAGACCTTATCTGGAACCTCCTATCTGAAAATTTGAAAATTCTTCAAAAATTCGTCCAAAATCTTGATGTCTCCAATCTCTTGTTTTGTACGTTTTTTCCACGTGTCTCGACCTCCAATGGATCCCTGCAAAGTTTGGTGAAGATCTGAGTATGTCGTTTTTGACCTTATCTGGAACATCCTTTCTGAAAATTTGAAAATTCTTCAAAAATTCGTCGAAAATCTTGATGTCTCCAATCTCTTGTTTTGTACGTTTTTTCCACGTGTCTTGACATCCAATGTATTCCTGCAATGTTTGGTGGAGATCTGAGTATGTAGTTTTAGACCTTATCTGGAACCTCCTATCTGAAAATTTGAAAATTCTTCAAAAATTCGTCGAAAATCTTGATGTCTCCAATCTCTTGTTTTGTACGTTTTTTCCACGTGTCTTGACATCCAATGTATTCCTGCAATGTTTGGTGGAGATCTGAGTATGTAGTTTTAGACCTTATCTGGAACCTCCTATCTGAAAATTTGAAAATTCTTCAAAAATTCGTCCAAAATCTTGATGTCTCCAATCTCTTGTTTTGTACGTTTTTTCCACGTGTCTCGACCTCCAATGGATCCCTGCAAAGTTTGGTGAAGATCTGAGTATGTAGTTTTTGACCTTATCTGGAACCTCCTATCTGAAAATTTGAAAATTCTTCAAAAATTCGTCGAAAATCTTGATGTCTCCAATCTCTTGTTTTGTACGTTTTTTCCACGTGTCTTGACATCCAATGTATTCCTGCAATGTTAGGTGGAGATCTGAGTATGTAGTTTTAGACCTTATCTGGAACCTCCTATCTGAAAATTTGAAAATTCTTCAAAAATTCGTCGAAAATCTTGATGTCTCCGATCTCTTGTTTTGTACGTTTTTTCCACGTGTCTTGACATGCAAAGTATTCCTGCAAAGTTTGGTGAAGATCTGAGTATGTAGTTTTTGACCTCATCTGGAACCTCCTATCTGAAAATTTGAAAATTCTTAAAAAATTCGTCGAAAATCTTGATGTCTCCAATCTCTTGTTTTGTACGTTTTTTCCACGTGTCTTGACATCCAATGTATCCCTGCAAAGTTTGGTGGAGATCTGAGTATGTAGTTTTTGACCTTATCTGGGACCTCCTATCAGAAAATTTGAAAATTCTTCAAAAATTCGACCAAAATCTTGATGTCTCCAATCTTTTGTTTTGTACGTTTTTTCCACGTGTCTTGACACATAATGTATCCATGCAAAGTTTGGTGAAGATCTGAGTATGTAGTTTTTGACCTTATATGGAACCTCCCATCTGAAAATTTGAAAATTCCTAAAAAATCCGTCCAAAATCTTGATGACCCCAATCTCTTGTTTTGTACTTTTTTTCCACGTGTCTTGACATCCAATGTATCCCTGCAAAGTTTGGTGAAGATCTGAGTATGTAGTTTTTGATCTTATCTGGAACCTCCTATCTGAAAATTTGAAAATTCTTAAAAAATTCGTCCAAAATCTTGATGTCTCCAATCTCTTGTTTTGTACGTTTTTTCCACGTGTCTTGATATCCAATGTATCCCTGCAAAGTTTGGTGAAGATCTGAGTATGTTGTTTTTGACCTTATCTGGAACATCCTTTCTGAAAATTTGAAAATTGTTAAAAAATTCGTCCAAAATCTTGATGTCTCCTATCTCTTGTTTTGTACGTTTTTTCCACGTGTCTTGACATCCAATGTATCCATGCAAAGTTTGGTGAAGATCTGAGTATGTCGTTTTTGACCTTATCTGGAACCTCCCATCTGAAAATTTGAAAATTCTTAAAAAATTCGACCAATATCTTGATGTCTCCAATCTTTTGTTTTGTACGTTTTTTCCACGTGTCTTGACACATAATGTATCCATGCAAAGTTTGGTGAAGATCTGAGTATGTAGTTTTTGACCTTATATGGAACCTCCTATCTGAAAATTTGAAAATTCTTAAAAAATTCGTCCAAAATCTTGATGTCTCCAATCTCTTGTTTTGTACGTTTTTTCCACGTGTCTTGACATCCAATGTATCCCTGCAAAGTTTGGTGAAGATCTGAGTATGTAGTTTTTGACCTTATCTGGAACCTCCCATCTGAAAATTTGAAAATTCCTAAAAAATCCGTGCAAAATCTTGATGACCCCAATCTCTTGTTTTGTACGTTTTTTCCACGTGTCTTGACATCCAATGTATTCCTGCAATGTTTGGTGAAGATCTGAGTATGTAGTTTTTGACCTTATATGGAACCTCCTATCTGAAAATTTGAAAATTCTTAAAAAATTCGACCAAAATCTTGATGTTCCGAATCCTATGTTTTGTATGTTTTTTCCACGTGTCTTGACATCCAATGTATCCATGCAAAGTTTGGTGAAGATCTGAGTATGTAGTTTTTGACCTTATATTGAACCTCCCATCTGAAAATTTGAAAATTCTTAAAAAATTCGTCCAAAATCTTGATGACCCCAATCTCTTGTTTTGTACGTTTTTTCCACGTGTCTTGACATCCAAAGTATCCCTGCAAAGTTTGGTGAAGATCTGAGTAAGTAGTTTTTGACCTTATATGGAACCTCCTTTCTGAAAATTTGAGAATTCTTAAAAAATTCGTCCAAAATCTTGATGTCTCCAATCTCTTGTTTTGTACGTTTTTTCCACGTGTCTTGACATCCAATGTATCCCTGCAAAGTTTGGTGAAGATCTGAGTATGTAGTTTTTGACCTTATCTGGAACCTCCCATCTGAAAATTTGAAAATTCCTAAAAAATCCGTGCAAAATCTTGATGACCCCAATCTCTTGTTTTGTACGTTTTTTCCACGTGTCTTGACATCCAATGTATCGCTGCAAAGTTTGGTGAAGATCTGAGTATGTCGTTTTTGACCTTATCTGGAACCTCCCATCTGAAAATTTGAAAATTCTTAAAAAATTCGTCGAAAATCTTGATGTCTCCAATCTTTTGTTTTGTACGTTTTTTCCACGTGTCTTGACATGCAAAGTATCCCTGCAACGTTTGGTGAAGATCTGAGTATGTAGTTTTTGACCTTATCTGGAACCTCCTATCTGAAAATTTGAAAATTCTTCAAAAATTCGTCGAAAATCTTGATGTCTCCAATCTCTTGTTTTGTACGTTTTTTCCACGTGTCTTGACATCCAATGTATTCCTGCAATGTTTGGTGGAGATCTGAGTATGTCGTTTTTGACCTTATCTGGAACCTCCCATTTGAAAATTTGAAAATTCTTAAAAAATTCGTCGAAAATCTTGATGTCTCCGATCTCTTGTTTTGTACGTTTTTTCCACGTGTCTTGACATGCAAAGTATTCCTGCAAAGTTTGGTGAAGATCTGAGTATGTAGTTTTTGACCTCATCTGGAACCTCCCATCTGAAAATTTGAAAATTCTTAAAAAATTCGTCCAAAATCTTGATGTCTCCAATCTCTTGTTTTGTACGTTTTTTCCACGTGTCTTGACATCCAATGTATCCCTGCAATGTTTGGTGAAGATCTGAGTATGTAGTTTTTGACCTTATCTGGAACCTCCCATCTGAAAATTTGAAAATTCCTAAAAAATCCGTCCAAAATCTTGATGACCCCAATCTCTTGTTTTGTACTTTTTTTCCACGTGTCTCGACCTCCAATGTATCCCTGCAAAGTTTGGTGAAGATCTGAGTATGTAGTTTTTGACCTTATATGGAACCTCCTATCTGAAAATTTGAAAATTCTTAAAAAATTCGTCCAAAATCTTGATGTCACCAATCCTATGTTTTGTATGTTTTTTCCACGTGTCTTGACATCCAATGTATTCCTGCAAAGTTTGGTGAAGATCTGAGTATGTCGTTTTTGACCTTATCTGGAACCTCCCATCTGAAAATTTGAAAATTCTTAAAAAATTCGTCGAAAATCTTGATGTCTCCGATCTCTTGTTTTGTACGTTTTTTCCACGTGTCTTGACATGCAAAGTATTCCTGCAAAGTTTGGTGAAGATCTGAGTATGTAGTTTTTGACCTCATCTGGAACCTCCTATCTGAAAATTTGAAAATTCTTAAAAAATTCGTCGAAAATCTTGATGTCTCCAATCTCTTGTTTTGTACGTTTTTTCCACGTGTCTTGACATCCAATGTATCCCTGCAAAGTTTGGTGGAGATCTGAGTATGTAGTTTTTGACCTTATCTGGGACCTCCTATCAGAAAATTTGAAAATTCTTCAAAAATTCGACCAAAATCTTGATGTCTCCAATCTTTTGTTTTGTACGTTTTTTCCACGTGTCTTGACACATAATGTATCCATGCAAAGTTTGGTGGAGATCTGAGTATGTAGTTTTAGACCTTATCTGGAACCTCCTATCTGAAAATTTGAAAATTCTTCAAAAATTCGTCGAAAATCTTGATGTCTCCAATCTCTTGTTTTGTACGTTTTTTCCACGTGTCTTGACATCCAATGTATTCCTGCAATGTTTGGTGGAGATCTGAGTATGTAGTTTTAGACCTTATCTGGAACCTCCTATCTGAAAATTTGAAAATTCTTCAAAAATTCGTCCAAAATCTTGATGTCTCCAATCTCTTGTTTTGTACGTTTTTTCCACGTGTCTCGACCTCCAATGGATCCCTGCAAAGTTTGGTGAAGATCTGAGTATGTAGTTTTTGATCTTATCTGGAACCTCCTATCTGAAAATTTGAAAATTCTTAAAAAATTCGTCCAAAATCTTGATGTCTCCAATCTCTTGTTTTGTACGTTTTTTCCACGTGTCTTGATATCCAATGTATCCCTGCAAAGTTTGGTGAAGATCTGAGTATGTTGTTTTTGACCTTATCTGGAACATCCTTTCTGAAAATTTGAAAATTGTTAAAAAATTCGTCCAAAATCTTGATGTCTCCTATCTCTTGTTTTGTACGTTTTTTCCACGTGTCTTGACATCCAATGTATCCCTGCAAAGTTTGGTGAAGATCTGAGTATGTAGTTTTTGACCTTATCTGGAACCTCCCATCTGAAAATTTGAAAATTCTTAAAAAATTCGACCAATATCTTGAGGTCTCCAATCTTTTGTTTTGTACGTTCTTTCCACGTGTCTTGACACATAATGTATCCATGCAAAGTTTGGTGAAGATCTGAGTATGTAGTTTTTGACCTTATGTGGAACCTCCTATCTGAAAATTTGAAAATTCTTAAAAAATTCGTCCAAAATCTTGATGTCTCCAATCTCTTGTTTTGTACGTTTTTTCCACGTGTCTTGACATCCAATGTATCCCTGCAAAGTTTGGTGAAGATCTGAGTATGTAGTTTTTGACCTTATCTGGAACCTCCCATCTGAAAATTTGAAAATTCCTAAAAAATCCGTGCAAAATCTTGATGACCCCAATCTCTTGTTTTGTACGTTTTTTCCACGTGTCTTGACATCCAATGTATCCCTGCAAAGTTTGGTGAAGATCTGAGTATGTCGTTTTTGACCTTATCTGGAACCTCCCATCTGAAAATTTGAAAATTCTTAAAAAATTCGTCGAAAATCTTGATGTCTCCAATCTTTTGTTTTGTACGTTTTTTCCACGTGTCTTGACATGCAAAGTATCCCTGCAACGTTTGGTGAAGATCTGAGTATGTAGTTTTTGACCTTATCTGGAACCTCCTATCTGAAAATTTGAAAATTCTTCAAAAATTCGTCGAAAATCTTGATGTCTCCAATCTCTTGTTTTGTACGTTTTTTCCACGTGTCTTGACATCCAATGTATTCCTGTAATGTTTGGTGGAGATCTGAGTATGTCGTTTTTGACCTTATCTGGAACCTCCCATTTGAAAATTTGAAAATTCTTAAAAAATTCGTCGAAAATCTTGATGTCTCCGATCTCTTGTTTTGTACGTTTTTTCCACGTGTCTTGACATGCAAAGTATTCCTGCAAAGTTTGGTGAAGATCTGAGTATGTAGTTTTTGACCTCATCTGGAACCTCCCATCTGAAAATTTGAAAATTCTTAAAAAATTCGTCCAAAATCTTGATGTCTCCAATCTCTTGTTTTGTACGTTTTTTCCACGTGTCTTGACATCCAATGTATCCCTGCAATGTTTGGTGAAGATCTGAGTATGTAGTTTTTGACCTTATCTGGAACCTCCCATCTGAAAATTTGAAAATTCCTAAAAAATCCGTCCAAAATCTTGATGACCCCAATCTCTTGTTTTGTACTTTTTTTCCACGTGTCTCGACCTCCAATGTATCCCTGCAAAGTTTGGTGAAGATCTGAGTATGTAGTTTTTGACCTTATATGGAACCTCCTATCTGAAAATTTGAAAATTCTTAAAAAATTCGTCCAAAATCTTGATGTCACCAATCCTATGTTTTGTATGTTTTTTCCACGTGTCTTGACATCCAATGTATTCCTGCAAAGTTTGGTGAAGATCTGAGTATGTCGTTTTTGACCTTATCTGGAACCTCCCATCTGAAAATTTGAAAATTCTTAAAAAATTCGTCGAAAATCTTGATGTCTCCGATCTCTTGTTTTGTACGTTTTTTCCACGTGTCTTGACATGCAAAGTATTCCTGCAAAGTTTGGTGAAGATCTGAGTATGTAGTTTTTGACCTCATCTGGAACCTCCTATCTGAAAATTTGAAAATTCTTAAAAAATTCGTCGAAAATCTTGATGTCTCCAATCTCTTGTTTTGTACGTTTTTTCCACGTGTCTTGACATCCAATGTATCCCTGCAAAGTTTGGTGGAGATCTGAGTATGTAGTTTTTGACCTTATCTGGGACCTCCTATCAGAAAATTTGAAAATTCTTCAAAAATTCGACCAAAATCTTGATGTCTCCAATCTTTTGTTTTGTACGTTTTTTCCACGTGTCTTGACACATAATGTATCCATGCAAAGTTTGGTGGAGATCTGAGTATGTAGTTTTAGACCTTATCTGGAACCTCCTATCTGAAAATTTGAAAATTCTTCAAAAATTCGTCGAAAATCTTGATGTCTCCAATCTCTTGTTTTGTACGTTTTTTCCACGTGTCTTGACATCCAATGTATTCCTGCAATGTTTGGTGGAGATCTGAGTATGTAGTTTTAGACCTTATCTGGAACCTCCTATCTGAAAATTTGAAAATTCTTCAAAAATTCGTCCAAAATCTTGATGTCTCCAATCTCTTGTTTTGTACGTTTTTTCCACGTGTCTCGACCTCCAATGGATCCCTGCAAAGTTTGGTGAAGATCTGAGTATGTCGTTTTTGACCTTATCTGGAACATCCTTTCTGAAAATTTGAAAATTCTTAAAAAATTCGTCGAAAATCTTGATGTCTCCAATCTCTTGTTTTGTACGTTTTTTCCACGTGTCTTGACATCCAATGTATCCCTGCAAAGTTTGGTGAAGATCTGAGTATGTAGTTTTTGACCTTATATGGAACCTCCTATCTGAAAATTTGAAAATTCTTAAAAAATTCGTCCAAAATCTTGATGTCTCCAATCTCTTGTTTTGTACGTTTTTTCCACGTGTCTCGACCTCCAATGGATCCCTGCAAAGTTTGGTGAAGATCTGAGTATGTAGTTTTTGACCTTATATGGAACCTCCTATCTGAAAATTTGAAAATTCTTAAAAAATTCGTCCAAAATCTTGATGTCACCAATCCTATGTTTTGTATGTTTTTTCCACGTGTCTTGACATCCAATGTATTCCTGCAAAGTTTGGTGAAGATCTGAGTATGTCGTTTTTGACCTTATCTGGAACCTCCCATCTGAAAATTTGAAAATTCTTAAAAAATTCGTCGAAAATCTTGATGTCTCCGATCTCTTGTTTTGTACGTTTTTTCCACGTGTCTTGACATGCAAAGTATTCCTGCAAAGTTTGGTGAAGATCTGAGTATGTAGTTTTTGACCTCATCTGGAACCTCCTATCTGAAAATTTGAAAATTCTTAAAAAATTCGTCCAAAATCTTGATGTCTCCAATCTCTTGTTTTGTACGTTTTTTCCACGTGTCTTGACATCCAATGTATCCCTGCAATGTTTGGTGAAGATCTGAGTATGTAGTTTTTGACCTTATCTGGAACCTCCCATCTGAAAATTTGAAAATTCTTAAAAAATTCGTCCAAAATCTTGAAGTCACCAATCCTATGTTTTGTATGTTTTTTCCACGTGTCTTGACATCCAATGGATCCCTGCAAAGTTTGGTGAAGATCTGAGTATGTAGTTTTTGACCTCATCTGGAACCTCCTATCTGAAAATTTGAAAATTCTTAAAAAATTCGTCCAAAATCTTGATGTCTCCAATCTCTTGTTTTGTACGTTTTTTCCACGTGTCTTGACATCCAATGTATCCCTGCAATTTTTGGTGAAGATCTGAGTATGTAGTTTTTGACCTTATCTGGAACCTCCCATCTGAAAATTTGAAAATTCCTAAAAAATCCGTCCAAAATCTTGATGACCCCAATCTCTTGTTTTGTACTTTTTTTCCACGTGTCTTGACATCCAATGTATCCCTGCAAAGTTTGGTGAAGATCTGAGTATGTAGTTTTTGATCTTATCTGGAACCTCCTATCTGAAAATTTGAAAATTCTTAAAAAATTCGTCCAAAATCTTGATGTCTCCAATCTCTTGTTTTGTACGTTTTTTCCACGTGTCTTGATATCCAATGTATCCCTGCAAAGTTTGGTGAAGATCTGAGTATGTTGTTTTTGACCTTATCTGGAACATCCTTTCTGAAAATTTGAAAATTGTTAAAAAATTCGTCCAAAATCTTGATGTCTCCTATCTCTTGTTTTGTACGTTTTTTCCACGTGTCTTGACATCCAATGTATCCCTGCAAAGTTTGGTGAAGATCTGAGTATGTAGTTTTTGACCTTATCTGGAACCTCCCATCTGAAAATTTGAAAATTCTTAAAAAATTCGACCAATATCTTGATGTCTCCAATCTTTTGTTTTGTACGTTTTTTCCACGTGTCTTGACACATAATGTATCCATGCAAAGTTTGGTGAAGATCTGAGTATGTAGTTTTTGACCTTATATGGAACCTCCTATCTGAAAATTTGAAAATTCTTAAAAAATTCGTCCAAAATCTTGATGTCTCCAATCTCTTGTTTTGTACGTTTTTTCCACGTGTCTTGACATCCAATGTATCCCTGCAAAGTTTGGTGAAGATCTGAGTATGTAGTTTTTGACCTTATCTGGAACCTCCCATCTGAAAATTTGAAAATTCCTAAAAAATCCGTGCAAAATCTTGATGACCCCAATCTCTTGTTTTGTACGTTTTTTCCACGTGTCTTGACATCCAATGTATTCCTGCAATGTTTGGTGAAGATCTGAGTATGTAGTTTTTGACCTTATATGGAACCTCCTATCTGAAAATTTGAAAATTCTTAAAAAATTCGACCAAAATCTTGATGTTCCGAATCCTATGTTTTGTATGTTTTTTCCACGTGTCTTGACATCCAATGTATCCATGCAAAGTTTGGTGAAGATCTGAGTATGTAGTTTTTGACCTTATATTGAACCTCCCATCTGAAAATTTGAAAATTCTTAAAAAATTCGTCCAAAATCTTGATGACCCCAATCTCTTGTTTTGTACGTTTTTTCCACGTGTCTTGACATCCAAAGTATCCCTGCAAAGTTTGGTGAAGATCTGAGTAAGTAGTTTTTGACCTTATATGGAACCTCCTTTCTGAAAATTTGAGAATTCTTAAAAAATTCGTCCAAAATCTTGATGTCTCCAATCTCTTGTTTTGTACGTTTTTTCCACGTGTCTTGACATCCAATGTATCCATGCAAAGCTTGGTGAAGATCTGATTATGTCGTTTTTGACCTTATATGGAACCTCCCATCTGAAAATTTGAAAATTCTTAAAAAATTCGTCGAAAATCTTGATGTCTCCAATCTTTTGTTTTGTACGTTTTTTCCACGTGTCTTGACATGCAAAGTATCCCTGCAACGTTTGGTGAAGATCTGAGTATGTAGTTTTTGACCTTATCTGGAACCTCCTATCTGAAAATTTGAAAATTCTTCAAAAATTCGTCGAAAATCTTGATGTCTCCAATCTCTTGTTTTGTACGTTTTTTCCACGTGTCTTGACATCCAATGTATTCCTGCAATGTTTGGTGGAGATCTGAGTATGTAGTTTTAGACCTTATCTGGAACCTCCTATCTGAAAATTTGAAAATTCTTCAAAAATTCGTCCAAAATCTTGATGTCTCCAATCTCTTGTTTTGTACGTTTTTTCCACGTGTCTCGACCTCCAATGGATCCCTGCAAAGTTTGGTGAAGATCTGAGTATGTCGTTTTTGACCTTATCTGGAACATCCTTTCTGAAAATTTGAAAATTCTTCAAAAATTCGTCGAAAATCTTGATGTCTCCAATCTCTTGTTTTGTACGTTTTTTCCACGTGTCTTGACATCCAATGTATTCCTGCAATGTTTGGTGGAGATCTGAGTATGTAGTTTTAGACCTTATCTGGAACCTCCTATCTGAAAATTTGAAAATTCTTCAAAAATTCGTCGAAAATCTTGATGTCTCCAATCTCTTGTTTTGTACGTTTTTTCCACGTGTCTTGACATCCAATGTATTCCTGCAATGTTTGGTGGAGATCTGAGTATGTAGTTTTAGACCTTATCTGGAACCTCCTATCTGAAAATTTGAAAATTCTTCAAAAATTCGTCCAAAATCTTGATGTCTCCAATCTCTTGTTTTGTACGTTTTTTCCACGTGTCTCGACCTCCAATGGATCCCTGCAAAGTTTGGTGAAGATCTGAGTATGTAGTTTTTGACCTTATCTGGAACCTCCTATCTGAAAATTTGAAAATTCTTCAAAAATTCGTCGAAAATCTTGATGTCTCCAATCTCTTGTTTTGTACGTTTTTTCCACGTGTCTTGACATCCAATGTATTCCTGCAATGTTAGGTGGAGATCTGAGTATGTAGTTTTAGACCTTATCTGGAACCTCCTATCTGAAAATTTGAAAATTCTTCAAAAATTCGTCGAAAATCTTGATGTCTCCGATCTCTTGTTTTGTACGTTTTTTCCACGTGTCTTGACATGCAAAGTATTCCTGCAAAGTTTGGTGAAGATCTGAGTATGTAGTTTTTGACCTCATCTGGAACCTCCTATCTGAAAATTTGAAAATTCTTAAAAAATTCGTCGAAAATCTTGATGTCTCCAATCTCTTGTTTTGTACGTTTTTTCCACGTGTCTTGACATCCAATGTATCCCTGCAAAGTTTGGTGGAGATCTGAGTATGTAGTTTTTGACCTTATCTGGGACCTCCTATCAGAAAATTTGAAAATTCTTCAAAAATTCGACCAAAATCTTGATGTCTCCAATCTTTTGTTTTGTACGTTTTTTCCACGTGTCTTGACACATAATGTATCCATGCAAAGTTTGGTGAAGATCTGAGTATGTAGTTTTTGACCTTATATGGAACCTCCCATCTGAAAATTTGAAAATTCCTAAAAAATCCGTCCAAAATCTTGATGACCCCAATCTCTTGTTTTGTACTTTTTTTCCACGTGTCTTGACATCCAATGTATCCCTGCAAAGTTTGGTGAAGATCTGAGTATGTAGTTTTTGATCTTATCTGGAACCTCCTATCTGAAAATTTGAAAATTCTTAAAAAATTCGTCCAAAATCTTGATGTCTCCAATCTCTTGTTTTGTACGTTTTTTCCACGTGTCTTGATATCCAATGTATCCCTGCAAAGTTTGGTGAAGATCTGAGTATGTTGTTTTTGACCTTATCTGGAACATCCTTTCTGAAAATTTGAAAATTGTTAAAAAATTCGTCCAAAATCTTGATGTCTCCTATCTCTTGTTTTGTACGTTTTTTCCACGTGTCTTGACATCCAATGTATCCATGCAAAGTTTGGTGACGATCTGAGTATGTCGTTTTTGACCTTATCTGGAACCTCCCATCTGAAAATTTGAAAATTCTTAAAAAATTCGACCAATATCTTGATGTCTCCAATCTTTTGTTTTGTACGTTTTTTCCACGTGTCTTGACACATAATGTATCCATGCAAAGTTTGGTGAAGATCTGAGTATGTAGTTTTTGACCTTATATGGAACCTCCTATCTGAAAATTTGAAAATTCTTAAAAAATTCGTCCAAAATCTTGATGTCTCCAATCTCTTGTTTTGTACGTTTTTTCCACGTGTCTTGACATCCAATGTATCCCTGCAAAGTTTGGTGAAGATCTGAGTATGTAGTTTTTGACCTTATCTGGAACCTCCCATCTGAAAATTTGAAAATTCCTAAAAAATCCGTGCAAAATCTTGATGACCCCAATCTCTTGTTTTGTACGTTTTTTCCACGTGTCTTGACATCCAATGTATTCCTGCAATGTTTGGTGAAGATCTGAGTATGTAGTTTTTGACCTTATATGGAACCTCCTATCTGAAAATTTGAAAATTCTTAAAAAATTCGACCAAAATCTTGATGTTCCGAATCCTATGTTTTGTATGTTTTTTCCACGTGTCTTGACATCCAATGTATCCATGCAAAGTTTGGTGAAGATCTGAGTATGTAGTTTTTGACCTTATATTGAACCTCCCATCTGAAAATTTGAAAATTCTTAAAAAATTCGTCCAAAATCTTGATGACCCCAATCTCTTGTTTTGTACGTTTTTTCCACGTGTCTTGACATCCAAAGTATCCCTGCAAAGTTTGGTGAAGATCTGAGTAAGTAGTTTTTGACCTTATATGGAACCTCCTTTCTGAAAATTTGAGAATTCTTAAAAAATTCGTCCAAAATCTTGATGTCTCCAATCTCTTGTTTTGTACGTTTTTTCCACGTGTCTTGACATCCAATGTATCCCTGCAAAGTTTGGTGAAGATCTGAGTATGTAGTTTTTGACCTTATCTGGAACCTCCCATCTGAAAATTTGAAAATTCCTAAAAAATCCGTGCAAAATCTTGATGACCCCAATCTCTTGTTTTGTACGTTTTTTCCACGTGTCTTGACATCCAATGTATCCCTGCAAAGTTTGGTGAAGATCTGAGTATGTCGTTTTTGACCTTATCTGGAACCTCCCATCTGAAAATTTGAAAATTCTTAAAAAATTCGTCGAAAATCTTGATGTCTCCAATCTTTTGTTTTGTACGTTTTTTCCACGTGTCTTGACATGCAAAGTATCCCTGCAACGTTTGGTGAAGATCTGAGTATGTAGTTTTTGACCTTATCTGGAACCTCCTATCTGAAAATTTGAAAATTCTTCAAAAATTCGTCGAAAATCTTGATGTCTCCAATCTCTTGTTTTGTACGTTTTTTCCACGTGTCTTGACATCCAATGTATTCCTGCAATGTTTGGTGGAGATCTGAGTATGTCGTTTTTGACCTTATCTGGAACCTCCCATTTGAAAATTTGAAAATTCTTAAAAAATTCGTCGAAAATCTTGATGTCTCCGATCTCTTGTTTTGTACGTTTTTTCCACGTGTCTTGACATGCAAAGTATTCCTGCAAAGTTTGGTGAAGATCTGAGTATGTAGTTTTTGACCTCATCTGGAACCTCCCATCTGAAAATTTGAAAATTCTTAAAAAATTCGTCCAAAATCTTGATGTCTCCAATCTCTTGTTTTGTACGTTTTTTCCACGTGTCTTGACATCCAATGTATCCCTGCAATGTTTGGTGAAGATCTGAGTATGTAGTTTTTGACCTTATCTGGAACCTCCCATCTGAAAATTTGAAAATTCCTAAAAAATCCGTCCAAAATCTTGATGACCCCAATCTCTTGTTTTGTACTTTTTTTCCACGTGTCTCGACCTCCAATGTATCCCTGCAAAGTTTGGTGAAGATCTGAGTATGTAGTTTTTGACCTTATATGGAACCTCCTATCTGAAAATTTGAAAATTCTTAAAAAATTCGTCCAAAATCTTGATGTCACCAATCCTATGTTTTGTATGTTTTTTCCACGTGTCTTGACATCCAATGTATTCCTGCAAAGTTTGGTGAAGATCTGAGTATGTCGTTTTTGACCTTATCTGGAACCTCCCATCTGAAAATTTGAAAATTCTTAAAAAATTCGTCGAAAATCTTGATGTCTCCGATCTCTTGTTTTGTACGTTTTTTCCACGTGTCTTGACATGCAAAGTATTCCTGCAAAGTTTGGTGAAGATCTGAGTATGTAGTTTTTGACCTCATCTGGAACCTCCTATCTGAAAATTTGAAAATTCTTAAAAAATTCGTCGAAAATCTTGATGTCTCCAATCTCTTGTTTTGTACGTTTTTTCCACGTGTCTTGACATCCAATGTATCCCTGCAAAGTTTGGTGGAGATCTGAGTATGTAGTTTTTGACCTTATCTGGGACCTCCTATCAGAAAATTTGAAAATTCTTCAAAAATTCGACCAAAATCTTGATGTCTCCAATCTTTTGTTTTGTACGTTTTTTCCACGTGTCTTGACACATAATGTATCCATGCAAAGTTTGGTGGAGATCTGAGTATGTAGTTTTAGACCTTATCTGGAACCTCCTATCTGAAAATTTGAAAATTCTTCAAAAATTCGTCGAAAATCTTGATGTCTCCAATCTCTTGTTTTGTACGTTTTTTCCACGTGTCTTGACATCCAATGTATTCCTGCAATGTTTGGTGGAGATCTGAGTATGTAGTTTTAGACCTTATCTGGAACCTCCTATCTGAAAATTTGAAAATTCTTCAAAAATTCGTCCAAAATCTTGATGTCTCCAATCTCTTGTTTTGTACGTTTTTTCCACGTGTCTCGACCTCCAATGGATCCCTGCAAAGTTTGGTGAAGATCTGAGTATGTAGTTTTTGATCTTATCTGGAACCTCCTATCTGAAAATTTGAAAATTCTTAAAAAATTCGTCCAAAATCTTGATGTCTCCAATCTCTTGTTTTGTACGTTTTTTCCACGTGTCTTGATATCCAATGTATCCCTGCAAAGTTTGGTGAAGATCTGAGTATGTTGTTTTTGACCTTATCTGGAACATCCTTTCTGAAAATTTGAAAATTGTTAAAAAATTCGTCCAAAATCTTGATGTCTCCTATCTCTTGTTTTGTACGTTTTTTCCACGTGTCTTGACATCCAATGTATCCCTGCAAAGTTTGGTGAAGATCTGAGTATGTAGTTTTTGACCTTATCTGGAACCTCCCATCTGAAAATTTGAAAATTCTTAAAAAATTCGACCAATATCTTGAGGTCTCCAATCTTTTGTTTTGTACGTTTTTTCCACGTGTCTTGACATGCAAAGTATCCCTGCAACGTTTGGTGAAGATCTGAGTATGTAGTTTTTGACCTTATCTGGAACCTCCTATCTGAAAATTTGAAAATTCTTCAAAAATTCGTCGAAAATCTTGATGTCTCCAATCTCTTGTTTTGTACGTTTTTTCCACGTGTCTTGACATCCAATGTATTCCTGCAATGTTTGGTGGAGATCTGAGTATGTCGTTTTTGACCTTATCTGGAACCTCCCATCTGAAAATTTGAAAATTCTTAAAAAATTCGTCGAAAATCTTGATGTCTCCGATCTCTTGTTTTGTACGTTTTTTCCACGTGTCTTGACATGCAAAGTATTCCTGCAAAGTTTGGTGAAGATCTGAGTATGTAGTTTTTGACCTCATCTGGAACCTCCTATCTGAAAATTTGAAAATTCTTAAAAAATTCGTCCAAAATCTTGATGTCTCCAATCTCTTGTTTTGTACGTTTTTTCCACGTGTCTTGACATCCAATGTATCCCTGCAATGTTTGGTGAAGATCTGAGTATGTAGTTTTTGACCTTATCTGGAACCTCCCATCTGAAAATTTGAAAATTCCTAAAAAATCCGTCCAAAATCTTGATGACCCCAATCTCTTGTTTTGTACTTTTTTTCCACGTGTCTCGACCTCCAATGTATCCCTGCAAAGTTTGGTGAAGATCTGAGTATGTAGTTTTTGACCTTATATGGAACCTCCTATCTGAAAATTTGAAAATTCTTAAAAAATTCGTCCAAAATCTTGATGTCACCAATCCTATGTTTTGTATGTTTTTTCCACGTGTCTTGACATCCAATGTATTCCTGCAAAGTTTGGTGAAGATCTGAGTATGTCGTTTTTGACCTTATCTGGAACCTCCCATCTGAAAATTTGAAAATTCTTAAAAAATTCGTCCAAAATCTTGATGTCTCCGATCTCTTGTTTTGTACGTTTTTTCCACGTGTCTTGACATGCAAAGTATTCCTGCAAAGTTTGGTGAAGATCTGAGTATGTAGTTTTTGACCTCATCTGGAACCTCCTATCTGAAAATTTGAAAATTCTTAAAAAATTCGTCCAAAATCTTGATGTCTCCAATCTCTTGTTTTGTACGTTTTTTCCACGTGTCTTGACATCCAATGTATCCCTGCAATGTTTGGTGAAGATCTGAGTATGAAGTTTTTGACCTTATCTGGAACCTCCCATCTGAAAATTTGAAAATTCCTAAAAAATCCGTGCAAAATCTTGATGACCCCAATCTCTTGTTTTGTACGTTTTTTCCACGTGTCTTGACATGCAAAGTATTCCTGCAAAGTTTGGTGAAGATCTGAGTATGTAGTTTTTGACCTCATCTGGAACCTCCTATCTGAAAATTTGAAAATTCTTCAAAAATTCGTCCAAAATCTTGATGTCTCCAATCTCTTGTTTTGTACGTTTTTTCCACGTGTCTCGACCTCCAATGGATCCCTGCAAAGTTTGGTGAAGATCTGAGTATGTAGTTTTTGACCTTATCTGGAACCTCCTATCTGAAAATTTGAAAATTCTTCAAAAATTCGTCGAAAATCTTGATGTCTCCAATCTCTTGTTTTGTACTTTTTTTCCACGTGTCTTGACATCCAATGTATTCCTGCAATGTTTGGTGGAGATCTGAGTATGTAGTTTTAGACCTTATCTGGAACCTCCTATCTGAAAATTTGAAAATTCTTCAAAAATTCGTCGGAAATCTTGATGTCTCCGATCTCTTGTTTTGTACGTTTTTTCCACGTGTCTTGACATGCAAAGTATCCCTGCAAAGTTTGGTGAAGATCTGAGTATGTAGTTTTTGACCTTATCTGGAACCTCCTATCTGAAAATTTGAAAATTCTTCAAAAATTCGTCGAAAATCTTGATGTCGCCAATCTCTTGTTTTGTACGTTTTTTCCACTTGTCTTGACATCCAATGTATCCCTGCAAAGTTTGGTGGAGATCTGAGTATGTAGTTTTTGACCTTATCTGGGACCTCCTATCAGAAAATTTGAAAATTCTTCAAAAATTCGACCAAAATCTTGATGTCTCCAATCCTATGTTTTGTATGTTTTTTCCACGTGTCTTGACATCCAATGTATCCCTGCAAAGTTTGGTGAAGATCTGAGTATGTAGTTTTTGACCTTATCTGGAACCTCCCATCTGAAAATTTGAAAATTCCTAAAAAATCCGTGCAAAATCTTGATGACCCCAATCTCTTGTTTTGTACGTTTTTTCCACGTGTCTTGACATGCAAAGTATTCCTGCAAAGTTTGGTGAAGATCTGAGTATGTAGTTTTTGACCTCATCTGGAACCTCATATCTGAAAATTTGAAAATTCTTAAAAAATTCGTCCAAAATCTTGATGTCTCCAATCTCTTGTTTTGTACGTTTTTTCCACGTGTCTTGACATCCAATGTATCCCTGCAATGTTTGGTGAAGATCTGAGTATGTAGTTTTTGACCTTATATTGAACCTCCCATCTGAAAATTTGAAAATTCTTAAAAAATTCGTCCAAAATCTTGATGTCTCCAATCTCTTGTTTTGTACGTTTTTTCCACGTGTCTTGACATCCAATGTATCCCTGCAAAGTTTGGTGAAGATCTGAGTATGTAGTTTTTGACCTTATCTGGAACCTCCCATCTGAAAATTTGAAAATTCCTAAAAAATCCGTGCAAAATCTTGATGACCCCAATCTCTTGTTTTGTACGTTTTTTCCACGTGTCTTGACATCCAATGTATTCCTGCAATGTTTGGTGAAGATCTGAGTATGTAGTTTTTGACCTTATATGGAACCTCCTATCTGAAAATTTGAAAATTCTTAAAAAATTCGACCAAAATCTTGATGTTCCGAATCCTATGTTTTGTATGTTTTTTCCACGTGTCTTGACATCCAATGTATCCATGCAAAGTTTGGTGAAGATCTGAGTATGTAGTTTTTGACCTTATATTGAACCTCCCATCTGAAAATTTGAAAATTCTTAAAAAATTCGTCCAAAATCTTGATGACCCCAATCTCTTGTTTTGTACGTTTTTTCCACGTGTCTTGACATCCAAAGTATCCCTGCAAAGTTTGGTGAAGATCTGAGTAAGTAGTTTTTGACCTTATATGGAACCTCCTTTCTGAAAATTTGAGAATTCTTAAAAAATTCGTCCAAAATCTTGATGTCTCCAATCTCTTGTTTTGTACGTTTTTTCCACGTGTCTTGACATCCAATGTATCCATGCAAAGTTTGGTGAAGATCTGATTATGTCGTTTTTGACCTTATCTGGAACCTCCCATCTGAAAATTTGAAAATTCTTAAAAAATTCGTCGAAAATCTTGATGTCTCCAATCTTTTGTTTTGTACGTTTTTTCCACGTGTCTTGACATGCAAAGTATCCCTGCAACGTTTGGTGAAGATCTGAGTATGTAGTTTTTGACCTTATCTGGAACCTCCTATCTGAAAATTTGAAAATTCTTCAAAAATTCGTCGAAAATCTTGATGTCTCCAATCTCTTGTTTTGTACGTTTTTTCCACGTGTCTTGACATCCAATGTATCCCTGCAATGTTTGGTGAAGATCTGAGTATGTAGTTTTTGACCTTATCTGGAACCTCCCATCTGAAAATTTGAAAATTCCTAAAAAATCCGTCCAAAATCTTGATGACCCCAATCTCTTGTTTTGTACTTTTTTTCCACGTGTCTCGACCTCCAATGTATCCCTGCAAAGTTTGGTGAAGATCTGAGTATGTAGTTTTTGACCTTATATGGAACCTCCTATCTGAAAATTTGAAAATTCTTAAAAAATTCGTCCAAAATCTTGATGTCACCAATCCTATGTTTTGTATGTTTTTTCCACGTGTCTTGACATCCAATGTATTCCTGCAAAGTTTGGTGAAGATCTGAGTATGTCGTTTTTGACCTTATCTGGAACCTCCCATCTGAAAATTTGAAAATTCTTCAAAAATTCGTCGAAAATCTTGATGTCTCCGATCTCTTGTTTTGTACGTTTTTTCCACGTGTCTTGACATGCAAAGTATTCCTGCAAAGTTTGGTGAAGATCTGAGTATGTAGTTTTTGACCTCATCTGGAACCTCCTATCTGAAAATTTGAAAATTCTTAAAAAATTCGTCCAAAATCTTGATGTCTCCAATCTCTTGTTTTGTACGTTTTTTCCACGTGTCTTGACATCCAATGTATCCCTGCAATGTTTGGTGAAGATCTGAGTATGAAGTTTTTGACCTTATCTGGAACCTCCCATCTGAAAATTTGAAAATTCCTAAAAAATCCGTGCAAAATCTTGATGACCCCAATCTCTTGTTTTGTACGTTTTTTCCACGTGTCTTGACATGCAAAGTATTCCTGCAAAGTTTGGTGAAGATCTGAGTATGTAGTTTTTGACCTCATCTGGAACCTCCTATCTGAAAATTTGAAAATTCTTCAAAAATTCGTCCAAAATCTTGATGTCTCCAATCTCTTGTTTTGTACGTTTTTTCCACGTGTCTCGACCTCCAATGGATCCCTGCAAAGTTTGGTGAAGATCTGAGTATGTAGTTTTTGACCTTATCTGGAACCTCCTATCTGAAAATTTGAAAATTCTTCAAAAATTCGTCGAAAATCTTGATGTCTCCAATCTCTTGTTTTGTACTTTTTTTCCACGTGTCTTGACATCCAATGTATTCCTGCAATGTTAGGTGGAGATCTGAGTATGTAGTTTTAGACCTTATCTGGAACCTCCTATCTGAAAATTTGAAAATTCTTCAAAAATTCGTCGAAAATCTTGATGTCTCCAATCTCTTGTTTTGTACGTTTTTTCCACTTGTCTTGACATCCAATGTATCCCTGCAAAGTTTGGTGGAGATCTGAGTATGTAGTTTTTGACCTTATCTGGGACCTCCTATCAGAAAATTTGAAAATTCTTCAAAAATTCGACCAAAATCTTGATGTCTCCAATCCTATGTTTTGTATGTTTTTTCCACGTGTCTTGACATCCAATGTATCCCTGCAAAGTTTGGTGAAGATCTGAGTATGTAGTTTTTGACCTTATCTGGAACCTCCCATCTGAAAATTTGAAAATTCCTAAAAAATCCGTGCAAAATCTTGATGACCCCAATCTCTTGTTTTGTACGTTTTTTCCACGTGTCTTGACATGCAAAGTATTCCTGCAAAGTTTGGTGAAGATCTGAGTATGTAGTTTTTGACCTCATCTGGAACCTCATATCTGAAAATTTGAAAATTCTTAAAAAATTCGTCCAAAATCTTGATGTCTCCAATCTCTTGTTTTGTACGTTTTTTCCACGTGTCTTGACATCCAATGTATCCCTGCAATGTTTGGTGAAGATCTGAGTATGTAGTTTTTGACCTTATATTGAACCTCCCATCTGAAAATTTGAAAATTCTTAAAAAATTCGTCCAAAATCTTGATGTCTCCAATCTCTTGTTTTGTACGTTTTTTCCACGTGTCTTGACATCCAATGTATCCCTGCAAAGTTTGGTGAAGATCTGAGTATGTAGTTTTTGACCTTATCTGGAACCTCCCATCTGAAAATTTGAAAATTCCTAAAAAATCCGTGCAAAATCTTGATGACCCCAATCTCTTGTTTTGTACGTTTTTTCCACGTGTCTTGACATCCAATGTATTCCTGCAATGTTTGGTGAAGATCTGAGTATGTAGTTTTTGACCTTATATGGAACCTCCTATCTGAAAATTTGAAAATTCTTAAAAAATTCGACCAAAATCTTGATGTTCCGAATCCTATGTTTTGTATGTTTTTTCCACGTGTCTTGACATCCAATGTATCCATGCAAAGTTTGGTGAAGATCTGAGTATGTAGTTTTTGACCTTATATTGAACCTCCCATCTGAAAATTTGAAAATTCTTAAAAAATTCGTCCAAAATCTTGATGACCCCAATCTCTTGTTTTGTACGTTTTTTCCACGTGTCTTGACATCCAAAGTATCCCTGCAAAGTTTGGTGAAGATCTGAGTAAGTAGTTTTTGACCTTATATGGAACCTCCTTTCTGAAAATTTGAGAATTCTTAAAAAATTCGTCCAAAATCTTGATGTCTCCAATCTCTTGTTTTGTACGTTTTTTCCACGTGTCTTGACATCCAATGTATCCATGCAAAGTTTGGTGAAGATCTGATTATGTCGTTTTTGACCTTATCTGGAACCTCCCATCTGAAAATTTGAAAATTCTTAAAAAATTCGTCGAAAATCTTGATGTCTCCAATCTTTTGTTTTGTACGTTTTTTCCACGTGTCTTGACATGCAAAGTATCCCTGCAACGTTTGGTGAAGATCTGAGTATGTAGTTTTTGACCTTATCTGGAACCTCCTATCTGAAAATTTGAAAATTCTTCAAAAATTCGTCGAAAATCTTGATGTCTCCAATCTCTTGTTTTGTACGTTTTTTCCACGTGTCTTGACATCCAATGTATCCCTGCAATGTTTGGTGAAGATCTGAGTATGTAGTTTTTGACCTTATCTGGAACCTCCCATCTGAAAATTTGAAAATTCCTAAAAAATCCGTCCAAAATCTTGATGACCCCAATCTCTTGTTTTGTACTTTTTTTCCACGTGTCTCGACCTCCAATGTATCCCTGCAAAGTTTGGTGAAGATCTGAGTATGTAGTTTTTGACCTTATATGGAACCTCCTATCTGAAAATTTGAAAATTCTTAAAAAATTCGTCCAAAATCTTGATGTCACCAATCCTATGTTTTGTATGTTTTTTCCACGTGTCTTGACATCCAATGTATTCCTGCAAAGTTTGGTGAAGATCTGAGTATGTCGTTTTTGACCTTATCTGGAACCTCCCATCTGAAAATTTGAAAATTCTTAAAAAATTCGTCGAAAATCTTGATGTCTCCGATCTCTTGTTTTGTACGTTTTTTCCACGTGTCTTGACATGCAAAGTATTCCTGCAAAGTTTGGTGAAGATCTGAGTATGTAGTTTTTGACCTCATCTGGAACCTCCTATCTGAAAATTTGAAAATTCTTAAAAAATTCGTCCAAAATCTTGATGTCTCCAATCTCTTGTTTTGTACGTTTTTTCCACGTGTCTTGACATCCAATGTATCCCTGCAATGTTTGGTGAAGATCTGAGTATGAAGTTTTTGACCTTATCTGGAACCTCCCATCTGAAAATTTGAAAATTCCTAAAAAATCCGTGCAAAATCTTGATGACCCCAATCTCTTGTTTTGTACGTTTTTTCCACGTGTCTTGACATGCAAAGTATTCCTGCAAAGTTTGGTGAAGATCTGAGTATGTAGTTTTTGACCTCATCTGGAACCTCCTATCTGAAAATTTGAAAATTCTTCAAAAATTCGTCCAAAATCTTGATGTCTCCAATCTCTTGTTTTGTACGTTTTTTCCACGTGTCTCGACCTCCAATGGATCCCTGCAAAGTTTGGTGAAGATCTGAGTATGTAGTTTTTGACCTTATCTGGAACCTCCTATCTGAAAATTTGAAAATTCTTCAAAAATTCGTCGAAAATCTTGATGTCTCCAATCTCTTGTTTTGTACTTTTTTTCCACGTGTCTTGACATCCAATGTATTCCTGCAATGTTTGGTGGAGATCTGAGTATGTAGTTTTAGACCTTATCTGGAACCTCCTATCTGAAAATTTGAAAATTCTTCAAAAATTCGTCGGAAATCTTGATGTCTCCGATCTCTTGTTTTGTACGTTTTTTCCACGTGTCTTGACATGCAAAGTATCCCTGCAAAGTTTGGTGAAGATCTGAGTATGTAGTTTTTGACCTTATCTGGAACCTCCTATCTGAAAATTTGAAAATTCTTCAAAAATTCGTCGAAAATCTTGATGTCTCCAATCTCTTGTTTTGTACGTTTTTTCCACTTGTCTTGACATCCAATGTATCCCTGCAAAGTTTGGTGGAGATCTGAGTATGTAGTTTTTGACCTTATCTGGGACCTCCTATCAGAAAATTTGAAAATTCTTCAAAAATTCGACCAAAATCTTGATGTCTCCAATCCTATGTTTTGTATGTTTTTTCCACGTGTCTTGACATCCAATGTATCCCTGCAAAGTTTGGTGAAGATCTGAGTATGTAGTTTTTGACCTTATCTGGAACCTCCCATCTGAAAATTTGAAAATTCCTAAAAAATCCGTGCAAAATCTTGATGACCCCAATCTCTTGTTTTGTACGTTTTTTCCACGTGTCTTGACATGCAAAGTATTCCTGCAAAGTTTGGTGAAGATCTGAGTATGTAGTTTTTGACCTCATCTGGAACCTCATATCTGAAAATTTGAAAATTCTTAAAAAATTCGACCAAAATCTTGATGTTCCGAATCCTATGTTTTGTATGTTTTTTCCACGTGTCTTGACATCCAATGTATCCATGCAAAGTTTGGTGAAGATCTGAGTATGTAGTTTTTGACCTTATATTGAACCTCCCATCTGAAAATTTGAAAATTCTTAAAAAATTCGTCCAAAATCTTGATGACCCCAATCTCTTGTTTTGTACGTTTTTTCCACGTGTCTTGACATCCAAAGTATCCCTGCAAAGTTTGGTGAAGATCTGAGTAAGTAGTTTTTGACCTTATATGGAACCTCCTTTCTGAAAATTTGAGAATTCTTAAAAAATTCGTCCAAAATCTTGATGTCTCCAATCTCTTGTTTTGTACGTTTTTTCCACGTGTCTTGACATCCAATGTATCCATGCAAAGTTTGGTGAAGATCTGATTATGTCGTTTTTGACCTTATCTGGAACCTCCCATCTGAAAATTTGAAAATTCTTAAAAAATTCGTCGAAAATCTTGATGTCTCCAATCTTTTGTTTTGTACGTTTTTTCCACGTGTCTTGACATGCAAAGTATCCCTGCAACGTTTGGTGAAGATCTGAGTATGTAGTTTTTGACCTTATCTGGAACCTCCTATCTGAAAATTTGAAAATTCTTCAAAAATTCGTCGAAAATCTTGATGTCTCCAATCTCTTGTTTTGTACGTTTTTTCCACGTGTCTTGACATCCAATGTATTCCTGCAATGTTTGGTGGAGATCTGAGTATGTAGTTTTAGACCTTATCTGGAACCTCCTATCTGAAAATTTGAAAATTCTTCAAAAATTCGTCGAAAATCTTGATGTCTCCAATCTCTTGTTTTGTACGTTTTTTCCACGTGTCTCGACCTCCAATGGATCCCTGCAAAGTTTGGTGAAGATCTGAGTATGTCGTTTTTGACCTTATCTGGAACATCCTTTCTGAAAATTTGAAAATTCTTCAAAAATTCGTCGAAAATCTTGATGTCTCCAATCTCTTGTTTTGTACGTTTTTTCCACGTGTCTTGACATCCAATGTATTCCTGCAATGTTTGGTGGAGATCTGAGTATGTAGTTTTAGACCTTATCTGGAACCTCCTATCTGAAAATTTGAAAATTCTTCAAAAATTCGTCGAAAATCTTGATGTCTCCAATCTCTTGTTTTGTACGTTTTTTCCACGTGTCTTGACATCCAATGTATTCCTGCAATGTTTGGTGGAGATCTGAGTATGTAGTTTTAGACCTTATCTGGAACCTCCTATCTGAAAATTTGAAAATTCTTCAAAAATTCGTCCAAAATCTTGATGTCTCCAATCTCTTGTTTTGTACGTTTTTTCCACGTGTCTCGACCTCCAATGGATCCCTGCAAAGTTTGGTGAAGATCTGAGTATGTAGTTTTTGACCTTATCTGGAACCTCCTATCTGAAAATTTGAAAATTCTTCAAAAATTCGTCGAAAATCTTGATGTCTCCAATCTCTTGTTTTGTACGTTTTTTCCACGTGTCTTGACATCCAATGTATTCCTGCAATGTTAGGTGGAGATCTGAGTATGTAGTTTTAGACCTTATCTGGAACCTCCTATCTGAAAATTTGAAAATTCTTCAAAAATTCGTCGAAAATCTTGATGTCTCCGATCTCTTGTTTTGTACGTTTTTTCCACGTGTCTTGACATGCAAAGTATTCCTGCAAAGTTTGGTGAAGATCTGAGTATGTAGTTTTTGACCTCATCTGGAACCTCCTATCTGAAAATTTGAAAATTCTTAAAAAATTCGTCGAAAATCTTGATGTCTAAAATCTCTTGTTTTGTACGTTTTTTCCACGTGTCTTGACATCCAATGTATCCCTGCAAAGTTTGGTGGAGATCTGAGTATGTAGTTTTTGACCTTATCTGGGACCTCCTATCAGAAAATTTGAAAATTCTTCAAAAATTCGACCAAAATCTTGATGTCTCCAATCTTTTGTTTTGTACGTTTTTTCCACGTGTCTTGACACATAATGTATCCATGCAAAGTTTGGTGAAGATCTGAGTATGTAGTTTTTGACCTTATATGGAACCTCCTATCTGAAAATTTGAAAATTCTTAAAAAATTCGTCCAAAATCTTGATGTCTCCAATCTCTTGTTTTGTACGTTTTTTCCACGTGTCTTGACATCCAATGTATCCCTGCAAAGTTTGGTGAAGATCTGAGTATGTAGTTTTTGACCTTATCTGGAACCTCCCATCTGAAAATTTGAAAATTCCTAAAAAATCCGTGCAAAATCTTGATGACCCCAATCTCTTGTTTTGTACGTTTTTTCCACGTGTCTTGACATGCAAAGTATTCCTGCAAAGTTTGGTGAAGATCTGAGTATGTAGTTTTTGACCTCATCTGGAACCTCCTATCTGAAAATTTGAAAATTCTTAAAAAATTCGTCCAAAATCTTGATGTCTCCAATCTCTTGTTTTGTACGTTTTTTCCACGTGTCTTGACATCCAATGTATCCCTGCAATGTTTGGTGAAGATCTGAGTATGTAGTTTTTGACCTTATATTGAACCTCCCATCTGAAAATTTGAAAATTCTTAAAAAATTCGTCCAAAATCTTGATGACCCCAATCTCTTGTTTTGTACGTTTTTTCCACGTGTCTTGACATCCAAAGTATCCCTGCAAAGTTTGGTGAAGATCTGAGTATGTAGTTTTTGACCTCATCTGGAACCTCCTATCTGAAAATTTGAGAATTCTTAAAAAATTCGTCCAAAATCTTGATGTCTCCAATCTCTTGTTTTGTACGTTTTTTCCACGTGTCTTGACATCCAATGTATCCATGCAAAGTTTGGTGAAGATCTGAGTATGTCGTTTTTGACCTTATCTGGAACCTCCCATCTGAAAATTTGAAAATTCTTAAAAAACTCGTCGAAAATCTTGATGTCTCCAATCTTTTGTTTTGTACGTTTTTTCCACGTGTCTTGACATGCAAAGTATCCCTGCAACGTTTGGTGAAGATCTGAGTATGTAGTTTTTGACCTTATCTGGAACCTCCTATCTGAAAATTTGAAAATTCTTCAAAAATTCGTCGAAAATCTTGATGTCTCCAATCTCTTGTTTTGTACGTTTTTTCCACGTGTCTTGACATCCAATGTATTCCTGCAATGTTTGGTGGAGATCTGAGTATGTCGTTTTTGACCTTATCTGGAACCTCCCATCTGAAAATTTGAAAATTCTTAAAAAATTCGTCGAAAATCTTGATGTCTCCGATCTCTTGTTTTGTACGTTTTTTCCACGTGTCTTGACATGCAAAGTATTCCTGCAAAGTTTGGTGAAGATCTGAGTATGTAGTTTTTGACCTCATCTGGAACCTCCTATCTGAAAATTTGAAAATTCTTAAAAAATTCGTCCAAAATCTTGATGTCTCCAATCTCTTGTTTTGTACGTTTTTTCCACGTGTCTTGACATCCAATGTATCCCTGCAATGTTTGGTGAAGATCTGAGTATGTAGTTTTTGACCTTATCTGGAACCTCCCATCTGAAAATTTGAAAATTCCTAAAAAATCCGTCCAAAATCTTGATGACCCCAATCTCTTGTTTTGTACTTTTTTTCCACGTGTCTCGACCTCCAATGTATCCCTGCAAAGTTTGGTGAAGATCTGAGTATGTAGTTTTTGACCTTATATGGAACCTCCTATCTGAAAATTTGAAAATTCTTAAAAAATTCGTCCAAAATCTTGATGTCACCAATCCTATGTTTTGTATGTTTTTTCCACGTGTCTTGACATCCAATGTATTCCTGCAAAGTTTGGTGAAGATCTGAGTATGTCGTTTTTGACCTTATCTGGAACCTCCCATCTGAAAATTTGAAAATTCTTAAAAAATTCGTCGAAAATCTTGATGTCTCCGATCTCTTGTTTTGTACGTTTTTTCCACGTGTCTTGACATGCAAAGTATTCCTGCAAAGTTTGGTGAAGATCTGAGTATGTAGTTTTTGACCTCATCTGGAACCTCCTATCTGAAAATTTGAAAATTCTTAAAAAATTCGTCCAAAATCTTGATGTCTCCAATCTCTTGTTTTGTACGTTTTTTCCACGTGTCTTGACATCCAATGTATCCCTGCAATGTTTGGTGAAGATCTGAGTATGAAGTTTTTGACCTTATCTGGAACCTCCCATCTGAAAATTTGAAAATTCCTAAAAAATCCGTGCAAAATCTTGATGACCCCAATCTCTTGTTTTGTACGTTTTTTCCACGTGTCTTGACATGCAAAGTATTCCAGCAAAGTTTGGTGAAGATCTGAGTATGTAGTTTTTGACCTCATCTGGAACCTCCTATCTGAAAATTTGAAAATTCTTCAAAAATTCGTCCAAAATCTTGATGTCTCCAATCTCTTGTTTTGTACGTTTTTTCCACGTGTCTCGACCTCCAATGGATCCCTGCAAAGTTTGGTGAAGATCTGAGTATGTAGTTTTTGACCTTATCTGGAACCTCCTATCTGAAAATTTGAAAATTCTTCAAAAATTCGTCGAAAATCTTGATGTCTCCAATCTCTTGTTTTGTACTTTTTTTCCACGTGTCTTGACATCCAATGTATTCCTGCAATGTTTGGTGGAGATCTGAGTATGTAGTTTTAGACCTTATCTGGAACCTCCTATCTGAAAATTTGAAAATTCTTCAAAAATTCGTCGGAAATCTTGATGTCTCCGATCTCTTGTTTTGTACGTTTTTTCCACGTGTCTTGACATGCAAAGTATCCCTGCAAAGTTTGGTGAAGATCTGAGTATGTAGTTTTTGACCTTATCTGGAACCTCCTATCTGAAAATTTGAAAATTCTTCAAAAATTCGTCGAAAATCTTGATGTCTCCAATCTCTTGTTTTGTACGTTTTTTCCACTTGTCTTGACATCCAATGTATCCCTGCAAAGTTTGGTGGAGATCTGAGTATGTAGTTTTTGACCTTATCTGGGACCTCCTATCAGAAAATTTGAAAATTCTTCAAAAATTCGACCAAAATCTTGATGTCTCCAATCCTATGTTTTGTATGTTTTTTCCACGTGTCTTGACATCCAATGTATCCCTGCAAAGTTTGGTGAAGATCTGAGTATGTAGTTTTTGACCTTATCTGGAACCTCCCATCTGAAAATTTGAAAATTCCTAAAAAATCCGTGCAAAATCTTGATGACCCCAATCTCTTGTTTTGTACGTTTTTTCCACGTGTCTTGACATGCAAAGTATTCCTGCAAAGTTTGGTGAAGATCTGAGTATGTAGTTTTTGACCTCATCTGGAACCTCATATCTGAAAATTTGAAAATTCTTAAAAAATTCGTCCAAAATCTTGATGTCTCCAATCTCTTGTTTTGTACGTTTTTTCCACGTGTCTTGACATCCAATGTATCCCTGCAATGTTTGGTGAAGATCTGAGTATGTAGTTTTTGACCTTATATTGAACCTCCCATCTGAAAATTTGAAAATTCTTAAAAAATTCGTCCAAAATCTTGATGACCCCAATCTCTTGTTTTGTACGTTTTTTCCACGTGTCTTGACATCCAAAGTATCCCTGCAAAGTTTGGTGAAGATCTGAGTATGTAGTTTTTGACCTCATCTGGAACCTCCTATCTGAAAATTTGAGAATTCTTAAAAAATTCGTCCAAAATCTTGATGTCTCCAATCTCTTGTTTTGTACGTTTTTTCCACGTGTCTTGACATCCAATGTATCCATGCAAAGTTTGGTGAAGATCTGAGTATGTCGTTTTTGACCTTATCTGGAACGTCCCATCTGAAAATTTGAAAATTCTTAAAAAATTCGTCGAAAATCTTGATGTCTCCAATCTTTTGTTTTGTACGTTTTTTCCACGTGTCTTGACATGCAAAGTATCCCTGCAACGTTTGGTGAAGATCTGAGTATGTAGTTTTTGACCTTATCTGGAACCTCCTATCTGAAAATTTGAAAATTCTTCAAAAATTCGTCGAAAATCTTGATGTCTCCAATCTTTTGTTTTGTACGTTTTTTCCACGTGTCTTGACACATAATGTATCCATGCAAAGTTTGGTGAAGATCTGAGTATGTAGTTTTTGACCTTATATGGAACCTCCTATCTGAAAATTTGAAAATTCTTAAAAAATTCGTCCAAAATCTTGATGTCTCCAATCTCTTGTTTTGTACGTTTTTTCCACGTGTCTTGACATCCAATGTATCCCTGCAATGTTTGGTGAAGATCTGAGTATGTAGTTTTTGACCTTATCTGGAACCTCCCATCTGAAAATTTGAAAATTCCTAAAAAATCCGTCCAAAATCTTGATGACCCCAATCTCTTGTTTTGTACTTTTTTTCCACGTGTCTCGACATCCAATGTATCCCTGCAAAGTTTGGTGAAGATCTGAGTATGTAGTTTTTGACCTTATATGGAACCTCCTATCTGAAAATTTGAAAATTCTTAAAAAATTCGTCCAAAATCTTGATGTCACCAATCCTATGTTTTGTATGTTTTTTCCACGTGTCTTGACATCCAATGTATTCCTGCAAAGTTTGGTGAAGATCTGAGTATGTCGTTTTTGACCTTATCTGGAACCTCCCATCTGAAAATTTGAAAATTCTTAAAAAATTCGTCGAAAATCTTGATGTCTCCGATCTCTTGTTTTGTACGTTTTTTCCACGTGTCTTGACATGCAAAGTATTCCTGCAAAGTTTGGTGAAGATCTGAGTATGTAGTTTTTGACCTCATCTGGAACCTCCTATCTGAAAATTTGAAAATTCTTAAAAAATTCGTCCAAAATCTTGATGTCTCCAATCTCTTGTTTTGTACGTTTTTTCCACGTGTCTTGACATCCAATGTATCCCTGCAATGTTTGGTGAAGATCTGAGTATGTAGTTTTTGACCTTATCTGGAACCTCCCATCTGAAAATTTGAAAATTCCTAAAAAATCCGTGCAAAATCTTGATGACCCAAATCTCTTGTTTTGTACGTTTTTTCCACGTGTCTTGACATGCAAAGTATTCCTGCAAAGTTTGGTGAAGATCTGAGTATGTAGTTTTTGACCTCATCTGGAACCTCCTATCTGAAAATTTGAAAATTCTTCAAAAATTCGTCCAAAATCTTGATGTCTCCAATCTCTTGTTTTGTACGTTTTTTCCACGTGTCTCGACCTCCAATGGATCCCTGCAAAGTTTGGTGAAGATCTGAGTATGTAGTTTTTGACCTTATCTGGAACCTCCTATCTGAAAATTTGAAAATTCTTCAAAAATTCGTCGAAAATCTTGATGTCTCCAATCTCTTGTTTTGTACGTTTTTTCCACGTGTCTTGACATCCAATGTATTCCTGCAATGTTTGGTGGAGATCTGAGTATGTAGTTTTAGACCTCATCTGGAACCTCCTATCTGAAAATTTGAAAATTCTTAAAAAATTCGTCCAAAATCTTGATGTCTCCAATCTCTTGTTTTGTACGTTTTTTCCACGTGTCTTGACATCCAATGTATCCCTGCAAAGTTTGGTGAAGATCTGAGTATGTAGTTTTTGACCTTATCTTGAACCTCCCATCTGAAAATTTGAAAATTCCTAAAAAATCCGTGCAAAATCTTGATGACCCCAATCTCTTGTTTTGTACGTTTTTTCCACGTGTCTTGACATGCAAAGTATTCCTGCAAAGTTTGGTGAAGATCTGAGTATGTAGTTTTTGACCTCATCTGGAACCTCCTATCTGAAAATTTGAAAATTCTTAAAAAATTCGTCCAAAATCTTGATGTCTCCAATCTCTTGTTTTGTACGTTTTTTCCACGTGTCTTGACATCCAATGTATCCCTGCAATGTTTGATGAAGATCTGAGTATGTAGTTTTTGACCTTATATTGAACCTCCCATCTGAAAATTTGAAAATTCTTAAAAAATTCGTCCAAAATCTTGATGACCCCAATCTCTTGTTTTGTACGTTTTTTCCACGTGTCTTGACATCCAAAGTATCCCTGCAAAGTTTGGTGAAGATCTGAGTATGTAGTTTTTGACCTCATCTGGAACCTCCTATCTGAAAATTTGAGAATTCTTAAAAAATTCGTCCAAAATCTTGATGTCTCCAATCTCTTGTTTTGTACGTTTTTTCCACGTGTCTTGACATCCAATGTATCCATGCAAAGTTTGGTGAAGATCTGAGTATGTCGTTTTTGACCTTATCTGGAACCTCCCATCTGAAAATTTGAAAATTCTTAAAAAATTCGTCGAAAATCTTGATTCTCCAATCTTTTGTTTTGTACGTTTTTTCCACGTGTCTTGACATGCAAAGTATCCCTGCAACGTTTGGTGAAGATCTGAGTATGTAGTTTTTGACCTTATCTGGAACCTCCTACCTGAAAATTTGAAAATTCTTCAAAAATTCGTCGAAAATCTTGATGTCTCCAATCTCTTGTTTTGTACGTTTTTTCCACGTGTCTTGACATCCAATGTATTCCTGCAATGTTTGGTGGAGATCTGAGTATGTCGTTTTTGACCTTATCTGGAACCTCCCATCTGAAAATTTGAAAATTCTTAAAAAATTCGTCGAAAATCTTGATGTCTCCGATCTCTTGTTTTGTACGTTTTTTCCACGTGTCTTGACATGCAAAGTATTCCTGCAAAGTTTGGTGAAGATCTGAGTATGTAGTTTTTGACCTCATCTGGAACCTCCTATCTGAAAATTTGAAAATTCTTAAAAAATTCGTCCAAAATCTTGATGTCTCCAATCTCTTGTTTTGTACGTTTTTTCCACGTGTCTTGACATCCAATGTATCCCTGCAATGTTTGGTGAAGATCTGAGTATGTAGTTTTTGACCTTATCTGGAACCTCCCATCTGAAAATTTGAAAATTCTTAAAAAATTCGTCCAAAATCTTGATGTCTCCAATCTCTTGTTTTGTACGTTTTTTCCACGTGTCTCGACCTCCAATGGATCCCTGCAAAGTTTGGTGAAGATCTGAGTATGTAGTTTTTGACTTTATCTGGAACCTCCTATCTGAAAATTTGAAAATTCTTCAAAAATTCGTCGAAAATCTTGATGTCTCCAATCTCTTGTTTTGTACGTTTTTTCCACGTGTCTTGACATCCAATGTATTCCTGCAATGTTTGGTGGAGATCTGAGTATGTAGTTTTAGACCTTATCTGGAACCTCCTATCTGAAAATTTGAAAATTCTTCAAAAATTCGTCGAAAATCTTGATGTCTCCGATCTCTTGTTTTGTACGTTTTTTCCACGTGTCTTGACATGCAAAGTATTCCTGCAAAGTTTGGTGAAGATCTGAGTATGTAGTTTTTGACCTCATCTGGAACCTCCTATCTGAAAATTTGAAAATTCTTCAAAAATTCGTCGAAAATCTTGATGTCTCCAATCTCTTGTTTTGTACGTTTTTTCCACGTGTCTTGACATCCAATGTATCCCTGCAAAGTTTGGTGGAGATCTGAGTATGTAGTTTTTGACCTTATCTGGGACCTCCTATCAGAAAATTTGAAAATTCTTCAAAAATTCGACCAAAATCTTGATGTCTCCAATCTTTTGTTTTGTACGTTTTTTCCACGTGTCTTGACACATAATGTATCCATGCAAAGTTTGGTGAAGATCTGAGTATGTAGTTTTTGACCTTATATGGAACCTCCTATCTGAAAATTTGAAAATTCTTAAAAAATTCGTCCAAAATCTTGATGTCTCCAATCTCTTGTTTTGTACGTTTTTTCCACGTGTCTTGACATCCAATGTATCCCTGCAAAGTTTGGTGAAGATCTGAGTATGTAGTTTTTGACCTTATCTGGAACCTCCCATCTGAAAATTTGAAAATTCCTAAAAAAATCCGTGCAAAATCTTGATGACCCCAATCTCTTGTTTTGTACGTTTTTTCCACGTGTCTTGACATGCAAAGTATTCCTGCAAAGTTTGGTGAAGATCTGAGTATGTAGTTTTTGACCTCATCTGGAACCTCCTATCTGAAAATTTGAAAATTCTTAAAAAATTCGTCCAAAATCTTGATGTCTCCAATCTCTTGTTTTGTACGTTTTTTCCACGTGTCTTGACATCCAATGTATCCCTGCAATGTTTGGTGAAGATCTGAGTATGTAGTTTTTGACCTTATATTGAACCTCCCATCTGAAAATTTGAAAATTCTTAAAAAATTCGTCCAAAATCTTGATGACCCCAATCTCTTGTTTTGTACGTTTTTTCCACGTGTCTTGACATCCAAAGTATCCCTGCAAAGTTTGGTGAAGATCTGAGTATGTAGTTTTTGACCTCATCTGTAACCTCCTATCTGAAAATTTGAGAATTCTTAAAAAATTCGTCCAAAATCTTGATGTCTCCAATCTCTTGTTTTGTACGTTTTTTCCACGTGTCTTGACATCCAATGTATCCATGCAAAGTTTGGTGAAGATCTGAGTATGTCGTTTTTGACCTTATCTGGAACCTCCCATCTGAAAATTTGAAAATTCCTAAAAAATCCGTGCAAAATCTTGATGACCCCAATCTCTTGTTTTGTACGTTTTTTCCACGTGTCTTGACATGCAAAGTATTCCTGCAAAGTTTGGTGAAGATCTGAGTATGTAGTTTTTGACCTCATCTGGAACCTCCTATCTGAAAATTTGAAAATTCTTAAAAAATTCGTCCAAAATCTTGATGTCTCCAATCTCTTGTTTTGTACGTTTTTTCCACGTGTCTTGACATCCAATGTATCCCTGCAATGTTTGGTGAAGATCTGAGTATGTAGTTTTTGACCTTATATTGAACCTCCCATCTGAAAATTTGAAAATTCTTAAAAAATTCGTCCAAAATCTTGATGACCCCAATCTCTTGTTTTGTACGTTTTTTCCACGTGTCTTGACATCCAAAGTATCCCTGCAAAGTTTGGTGAAGATCTGAGTATGTAGTTTTTGACCTCATCTGGAACCTCCTATCTGAAAATTTGAGAATTCTTAAAAAATTCGTCCAAAATCTTGATGTCTCCAATCTCTTGTTTTGTACGTTTTTTCCACGTGTCTTGACATCCAATGTATCCATGCAAAGTTTGGTGAAGATCTGAGTATGTCGTTTTTGACCTTATCTGGAACCTCCCATCTGAAAATTTGAAAATTCTTAAAAAATTCGTCGAAAATCTTGATGTCTCCAATCTTTTGTTTTGTACGTTTTTTCCACGTGTCTTGACATGCAAAGTATCCCTGCAACGTTTGGTGAAGATCTGAGTATGTAGTTTTTGACCTTATCTGGAACCTCCTATCTGAAAATTTGAAAATTCTTAAAAAATTCGTCGAAAATCTTGATGTCTCCAATCTCTTGTTTTGTACGTTTTTTCCACGTGTCTTGACATCCAATGTATTCCTGCAATGTTTGGTGGAGATCTGAGTATGTCGTTTTTGACCTTATCTGGAACCTCCCATCTGAAAATTTGAAAATTCTTAAAAAATTCGTCGAAAATCTTGATGTCTCCGATCTCTTGTTTTGTACGTTTTTTCCACGTGTCTTGACATGCAAAGTATTCCTGCAAAGTTTGGTGAAGATCTGAGTATGTAGTTTTTGACCTCATCTGGAACCTCCTATCTGAAAATTTGAAAATTCTTAAAAAATTCGTCCAAAATCTTGATGTCTCCAATCTCTTGTTTTGTACGTTTTTTCCACGTGTCTTGACATCCAATGTATCCCTGCAATGTTTGGTGAAGATCTGAGTATGTAGTTTTTGACCTTATCTGGAACCTCCCATCTGAAAATTTGAAAATTCCTAAAAAATCCGTCCAAAATCTTGATGACCCCAATCTCTTGTTTTGTACTTTTTTTCCACGTGTCTCGACCTCCAATGTATCCCTGCAAAGTTTGGTGAAGATCTGAGTATGTAGTTTTTGACCTTATATGGAACCTCCTATCTGAAAATTTGAAAATTCTTAAAAAATTCGTCCAAAATCTTGATGTCACCAATCCTATGTTTTGTATGTTTTTTCCACGTGTCTTGACATCCAATGTATTCCTGCAAAGTTTGGTGAAGATCTGAGTATGTCGTTTTTGACCTTATCTGGAACCTCCCATCTGAAAATTTGAAAATTCTTAAAAAATTCGTCGAAAATCTTGATGTCTCCGATCTCTTGTTTTGTACGTTTTTTCCACGTGTCTTGACATGCAAAGTATTCCTGCAAAGTTTGGTGAAGATCTGAGTATGTAGTTTTTGACCTCATCTGGAACCTCCTATCTGAAAATTTGAAAATTCTTAAAAAATTCGTCGAAAATCTTGATGTCTCCAATCTCTTGTTTTGTACGTTTTTTCCACGTGTCTTGACATCCAATGTATCCCTGCAAAGTTTGGTGGAGATCTGAGTATGTAGTTTTTGACCTTATCTGGGACCTCCTATCAGAAAATTTGAAAATTCTTCAAAAATTCGACCAAAATCTTGATGTCTCCAATCTTTTGTTTTGTACGTTTTTTCCACGTGTCTTGACACATAATGTATCCATGCA
This sequence comes from Lepisma saccharinum, assembly GCF_977018435.1. Taxonomy (NCBI): domain Eukaryota; kingdom Metazoa; phylum Arthropoda; class Insecta; order Zygentoma; family Lepismatidae; genus Lepisma; species Lepisma saccharinum. Next base: position 558,704 of record NW_028142954.1, on the reverse strand, counting down.
AAGTTTGGTGGAGATCTGAGTATGTAGTTTTAGACCTTATCTGGAACCTCCTATCTGAAAATTTGAAAATTCTTCAAAAATTCGTCCAAAATCTTGATGTCTCCAATCTCTTGTTTTGTACGTTTTTTCCACGTGTCTCGACCTCCAATGGATCCCTGCAAAGTTTGGTGAAGATCTGAGTATGTAGTTTTTGACCTTATCTGGAACCTCCCATCTGAAAATTTGAAAATTCCTAAAAAATCCGTCCAAAATCTTGATGACCCCAATCTCTTGTTTTGTACTTTTTTTCCACGTGTCTCGACCTCCAATGTATCCCTGCAAAGTTTGGTGAAGATCTGAGTATGTAGTTTTTGACCTTATATGGAACCTCCTATCTGAAAATTTGAAAATTCTTAAAAAATTCGTCCAAAATCTTGATGTCACCAATCCTATGTTTTGTACGTTTTTTCCACGTGTCTCGACCTCCAATGGATCCCTGCAAAGTTTGGTGAAGATCTGAGTATGTAGTTTTTGACCTTATCTGGAACCTCCTATCTGAAAATTTGAAAATTCTTCAAAAATTCGTCGAAAATCTTGATGTCTCCGATCTCTTGTTTTGTACGTTTTTTCCACGTGTCTTGACATCCAATGTATTCCTGCAATATTTGGTGGAGATCTGAGTATGTAGTTTTAGACCTTATCTGGAACCTCCTATCTGAAAATTTGAAAATTCTTCAAAAATTCGTCGAAAATCTTGATGTCTCCGATCTCTTGTTTTGTACGTTTTTTCCACGTGTCTTGACATGCAAAGTATCCCTGCAACGTTTGGTGAAGATCTGAGTATGTAGTTTTTGACCTTATCTGGAACCTCCTATCTGAAAATTTGAAAATTCTTCAAAAATTCGTCGAAAATCTTGATGTCTCCAATCTCTTGTTTTGTACGTTTTTTCCACGTGTCTTGACATCCAATGTATCCCTGCAAAGTTTGGTGGAGATCTGAGTATGTAGTTTTTGACCTCATCTGGAACCTCCTATCTGAAAATTTGAAAATTCTTAAAAAATTCGTCCAAAATCTTGATGTCTCCAATCTCTTGTTTTGTACGTTTTTTCCACGTGTCTTGACATCCAATGTATCCCTGCAAAGTTTGGTGAAGATCTGAGTATGTAGTTTTTGACCTTATCTTGAACCTCCCATCTGAAAATTTGAAAATTCCTAAAAAATCCGTGCAAAATCTTGATGACCCCAATCTCTTGTTTTGTACGTTTTTTCCACGTGTCTTGACATGCAAAGTATTCCTGCAAAGTTTGGTGAAGATCTGAGTATGTAGTTTTTGACCTCATCTGGAACCTCCTATCTGAAAATTTGAAAATTCTTAAAAAATTCGTCCAAAATCTTGATGTCTCCAATCTCTTGTTTTGTACGTTTTTTCCACGTGTCTTGACATCCAATGTATCCCTGCAATGTTTGGTGAAGATCTGAGTATGTAGTTTTTGACCTTATATTGAACCTCCCATCTGAAAATTTGAAAATTCTTAAAAAATTCGTCCAAAATCTTGATGACCCCAATCTCTTGTTTTGTACGTTTTTTCCACGTGTCTTGACATCCAAAGTATCCCTGCAAAGTTTGGTGAAGATCTGAGTATGTAGTTTTTGACCTCATCTGGAACCTCCTATCTGAAAATTTGAGAATTCTTAAAAAATTCGTCCAAAATCTTGATGTCTCCAATCTCTTGTTTTGTACGTTTTTTCCACGTGTCTTGACATCCAATGTATCCATGCAAAGTTTGGTGAAGATCTGAGTATGTCGTTTTTGACCTTATCTGGAACCTCCCATCTGAAAATTTGAAAATTCTTAAAAAATTCGTCGAAAATCTTGATTCTCCAATCTTTTGTTTTGTACGTTTTTTCCACGTGTCTTGACATGCAAAGTATCCCTGCAACGTTTGGTGAAGATCTGAGTATGTAGTTTTTGACCTTATCTGGAACCTCCTATCTGAAAATTTGAAAATTCTTCAAAAATTCGTCGAAAATCTTGATGTCTCCAATCTCTTGTTTTGTACGTTTTTTCCACGTGTCTTGACATCCAATGTATTCCTGCAATGTTTGGTGGAGATCTGAGTATGTCGTTTTTGACCTTATCTGGAACCTCCCATCTGAAAATTTGAAAATTCTTAAAAAATTCGTCGAAAATCTTGATGTCTCCGATCTCTTGTTTTGTACGTTTTTTCCACGTGTCTTGACATGCAAAGTATTCCTGCAAAGTTTGGTGAAGATCTGAGTATGTAGTTTTTGACCTCATCTGGAACCTCCTATCTGAAAATTTGAAAATTCTTAAAAAATTCGTCCAAAATCTTGATGTCTCCAATCTCTTGTTTTGTACGTTTTTTCCACGTGTCTTGACATCCAATGTATCCCTGCAATGTTTGGTGAAGATCTGAGTATGTAGTTTTTGACCTTATCTGGAACCTCCCATCTGAAAATTTGAAAATTCTTAAAAAATTCGTCCAAAATCTTGATGTCTCCAATCTCTTGTTTTGTACGTTTTTTCCACGTGTCTCGACCTCCAATGGATCCCTGCAAAGTTTGGTGAAGATCTGAGTATGTAGTTTTTGACCTTATCTGGAACCTCCTATCTGAAAATTTGAAAATTCTTCAAAAATTCGTCGAAAATCTTGATGTCTCCAATCTCTTGTTTTGTACGTTTTTTCCACGTGTCTTGACATCCAATGTATTCCTGCAATGTTTGGTGGAGATCTGAGTATGTAGTTTTAGACCTTATCTGGAACCTCCTATCTGAAAATTTGAAAATTCTTCAAAAATTCGTCGAAAATCTTGATGTCTCCGATCTCTTGTTTTGTACGTTTTTTCCACGTGTCTTGACATGCAAAGTATTCCTGCAAAGTTTGGTGAAGATCTGAGTATGTAGTTTTTGACCTCATCTGGAACCTCCTATCTGAAAATTTGAAAATTCTTCAAAAATTCGTCGAAAATCTTGATGTCTCCAATCTCTTGTTTTGTACGTTTTTTCCACGTGTCTTGACATCCAATGTATCCCTGCAAAGTTTGGTGGAGATCTGAGTATGTAGTTTTTGACCTTATCTGGGACCTATCAGAAAATTTGAAAATTCTTCAAAAATTCGACCAAAATCTTGATGTCTCCAATCTTTTGTTTTGTACGTTTTTTCCACGTGTCTTGACACATAATGTATCCATGCAAAGTTTGGTGAAGATCTGAGTATGTAGTTTTTGACCTTATATGGAACCTCCTATCTGAAAATTTGAAAATTCTTAAAAAATTCGTCCAAATCTTGATGTCTCCAATCTCTTGTTTTGTACGTTTTTTCCACGTGTCTTGACATCCAATGTATCCCTGCAAAGTTTGGTGAAGATCTGAGTATGTAGTTTTTGACCTTATCTGGAACCTCCCATCTGAAAATTTGAAAATTCCTAAAAAAATCCGTGCAAAATCTTGATGACCCCAATCTCTTGTTTTGTACGTTTTTTCCACGTGTCTTGACATGCAAAGTATTCCTGCAAAGTTTGGTGAAGATCTGAGTATGTAGTTTTTGACCTCATCTGGAACCTCCTATCTGAAAATTTGAAAATTCTTAAAAAATTCGTCCAAAATCTTGATGTCTCCAATCTCTTGTTTTGTACGTTTTTTCCACGTGTCTTGACATCCAATGTATCCCTGCAATGTTTGGTGAAGATCTGAGTATGTAGTTTTTGACCTTATATTGAACCTCCCATCTGAAAATTTGAAAATTCTTAAAAAATTCGTCCAAAATCTTGATGACCCCAATCTCTTGTTTTGTACGTTTTTTCCACGTGTCTTGACATCCAAAGTATCCCTGCAAAGTTTGGTGAAGATCTGAGTATGTAGTTTTTGACCTCATCTGTAACCTCCTATCTGAAAATTTGAGAATTCTTAAAAAATTCGTCCAAAATCTTGATGTCTCCAATCTCTTGTTTTGTACGTTTTTTCCACGTGTCTTGACATCCAATGTATCCATGCAAAGTTTGGTGAAGATCTGAGTATGTCGTTTTTGACCTTATCTGGAACCTCCCATCTGAAAATTTGAAAATTCTTAAAAAATTCGTCGAAAATCTTGATGTCTCCAATCTTTTGTTTTGTACGTTTTTTCCACGTGTCTTGACATGCAAAGTATCCCTGCAACGTTTGGTGAAGATCTGAGTATGTAGTTTTTGACCTTATCTGGAACCTCCTATCTGAAAATTTGAAAATTCTTCAAAAATTCGTCGAAAATCTTGATGTCTCCAATCTCTTGTTTTGTACGTTTTTTCCACGTGTCTTGACATCCAATGCATTCCTGCAATGTTTGGTGGAGATCTGAGTATGTCGTTTTTGACCTTATCTGGAACCTCCCATCTGAAAATTTGAAAATTCTTAAAAAATTCGTCGAAAATCTTGATGTCTCCGATCTCTTGTTTTGTACGTTTTTTCCACGTGTCTTGACATGCAAAGTATTCCTGCAAAGTTTGGTGAAGATCTGAGTATGTAGTTTTTGACCTCATCTGGAACCTCCTATCTGAAAATTTGAAAATTCTTAAAAAATTCGTCCAAAATCTTGATGTCTCCAATCTCTTGTTTTGTACGTTTTTTCCACGTGTCTTGACATCCAATGTATCCCTGCAATGTTTGGTGAAGATCTGAGTATGTAGTTTTTGACCTTATCTGGAACCTCCCATCTGAAAATTTGAAAATTCCTAAAAAATCCGTCCAAAATCTTGATGACCCCAATCTCTTGTTTTGTACTTTTTTTCCACGTGTCTCGACCTCCAATGTATCCCTGCAAAGTTTGGTGAAGATCTGAGTATGTAGTTTTTGACCTTATATGGAACCTCCTATCTGAAAATTTGAAAATTCTTAAAAAATTCGTCCAAAATCTTGATGTCACCAATCCTATGTTTTGTATGTTTTTTCCACGTGTCTTGACATCCAATGTATTCCTGCAAAGTTTGGTGAAGATCTGAGTATGTCGTTTTTGACCTTATCTGGAACCTCCCATCTGAAAATTTGAAAATTCTTAAAAAATTCGTCGAAAATCTTGATGTCTCCGATCTCTTGTTTTGTACTTTTTTTCCACGTGTCTTGACATGCAAAGTATTCCTGCAAAGTTTGGTGAAGATCTGAGTATGTAGTTTTTGACCTCATCTGGAACCTCCTATCTGAAAATTTGAAAATTCTTAAAAAATTCGTCCAAAATCTTGATGTCTCCAATCTCTTGTTTTGTACGTTTTTTCCACGTGTCTTGACATGCAAAGTATCCCTGCAACGTTTGGTGAAGATCTGAGTATGTAGTTTTTGACCTTATCTGGAACCTCCTATCTGAAAATTTGAAAATTCTTCAAAAATTCGTCGAAAATCTTGATGTCTCCAATCTCTTGTTTTGTACGTTTTTTCCACGTGTCTTGACATCCAATGTATTCCTGCAATGTTTGGTGGAGATCTGAGTATGTAGTTTTAGACCTTATCTGGAACCTCCTATCTGAAAATTTGAAAATTCTTCAAAAATTCGTCCAAAATCTTGATGTCTCCAATCTCTTGTTTTGTACGTTTTTTCCACGTGTCTCGACCTCCAATGGATCCCTGCAAAGTTTGGTGAAGATCTGAGTATGTCGTTTTTGACCTTATCTGGAACATCCTTTCTGAAAATTTGAAAATTCTTCAAAAATTCGTCGAAAATCTTGATGTCTCCAATCTCTTGTTTTGTACGTTTTTTCCACGTGTCTTGACATCCAATGTATTCCTGCAATGTTTGGTGGAGATCTGAGTATGTAGTTTTAGACCTTATCTGGAACCTCCTATCTGAAAATTTGAAAATTCTTCAAAAATTCGTCGAAAATCTTGATGTCTCCGATCTCTTGTTTTGTACGTTTTTTCCACGTGTCTTGACATCCAAAGTATCCCTGCAAAGTTTGGTGAAGATCTGAGTATGTAGTTTTTGACCTCATCTGGAACATCCTTTCTGAAAATTTGAAAATTCTTCAAAAATTCGTCGAAAATCTTGATGTCTCCAATCTCTTGTTTTGTACGTTTTTTCCACGTGTCTTGACATCCAATGTATTCCTGCAATGTTTGGTGGAGATCTGAGTATGTAGTTTTAGACCTTATCTGGAACCTCCTATCTGAAAATTTGAAAATTCTTCAAAAATTCGTCGAAAATCTTGATGTCTCCAATCTCTTGTTTTGTACGTTTTTTCCACGTGTCTCGACCTCCAATGGATCCCTGCAAAGTTTGGTGAAGATCTGAGTATGTAGTTTTTGACCTTATCTGGAACCTCCTATCTGAAAATTTGAAAATTCTTCAAAAATTCGTCGAAAATCTTGATGTCTCCAATCTCTTGTTTTGTACGTTTTTTCCACGTGTCTTGACATCCAATGTATTCCTGCAATGTTTGGTGGAGATCTGAGTATGTAGTTTTAGAACTTATCTGGAACCTCCTATCTGAAAATTTGAAAATTCTTCAAAAATTCGTCCAAAATCTTGATGTCTCCGATCTCTTGTTTTGTTCCTTTTTTTCCACGTGTCTTGACATGCAAAGTATTCCTGCAAAGTTTGGTGAAGATCTGAGTATGTAGTTTTTGACCTCATCTGGAACCTCCTATCTGAAAATTTGAAAATTCTTAAAAAATTCGTCCAAAATCTTGATGTCTCCAATCTCTTGTTTTGTACGTTTTTTCCACGTGTCTTGACATCCAATGTATCCCTGCAATGTTTGGTGAAGATCTGAGTATGTAGTTTTTGACCTTATCTGGAACCTCCCATCTGAAAATTTGAAAATTCCTAAAAAATCCGTCCAAAATCTTGATGACCCCAATCTCTTGTTTTGTACTTTTTTTCCACGTGTCTCGACCTCCAATGTATCCCTGCAAAGTTTGGTGAAGATCTGAGTATGTAGTTTTTGACCTTATATGGAACCTCCTATCTGAAAATTTGAAAATTCTTTAAAAATTCGTCCAAAATCTTGATGTCTCCAATCTCTTGTTTTGTACGTTTTTTCCACGTGTCTTGACATCCAATGTATCCATGCAAAGTTTGGTGAAGATCTGAGTATGTCGTTTTTGACCTTATCTGGAACCTCCCATCTGAAAATTTGAAAATTCTTAAACAATTCGTCCAAAATCTTGATGTCTCCAATCTCTTGTTTTGTACGTTTTTTCCACGTGTCTCGACCTCCAATGGATCCCTGCAAAGTTTGGTGAAGATCTGAGTATGTCGTTTTTGACCTTATCTGGAACCTCCCATCTGAAAATTTGAAAATTCTTAAAAAATTTGTCGAAAATCTTGATGTCTCCGATCTCTTGTTTTGTACGTTTTTTCCACGTGTCTTGACATGCAAAGTATTCCTGCAAAGTTTGGTGAAGATCTGAGTATGTAGTTTTTGACCTCATCTGGAACCTCCTATCTGAAAATTTGAAAATTCTTAAAAAATTCGTCCAAAATCTTGATGTCTCCAATCTCTTGTTTTGTACGTTTTTTCCACGTGTCTTGACATCCAATGTATCCCTGCAATGTTTGGTGAAGATCTGAGTATGTAGTTTTTGACCTTATCTGGAACCTCCCATCTGAAAATTTGAAAATTCCTAAAAAATCCGTCCAAAATCTTGATGACCCCAATCTCTTGTTTTGTACTTTTTTTCCACGTGTCTCGACCTCCAATGTATCCCTGCAAAGTTTGGTGAAGATCTGAGTATGTAGTTTTTGACCTTATATTGAACCTCCCATCTGAAAATTTGAAAATTCTTAAAAAATTCGTCCAAAATCTTGATGACCCCAATCTCTTGTTTTGTACGTTTTTTCCACGTGTCTTGACATCCAAAGTATCCCTGCAAAGTTTGGTGAAGATCTGAGTATGTAGTTTTTGACCTTATATGGAACCTCCTTTCTGAAAATTTGAGAATTCTTAAAAAATTCGTCCAAAATCTTGATGTCTCCAATCTCTTGTTTTGTACGTTTTTTCCACGTGTCTTGACATCCAATGTATCCATGCAAAGTTTGGTGAAGATCTGAGTATGTCGTTTTTGACCTTATCTGGAACCTCCCATCTGAAAATTTGAAAATTCTTAAAAAATTCGTCGAAAATCTTGATGTCTCCAATCTTTTGTTTTGTACGTTTTTTCCACGTGTCTTGACATGCAAAGTATCCCTGCAACGTTTGGTGAAGATCTGAGTATGTAGTTTTTGACCTTATCTGGAACCTCCTATCTGAAAATTTGAAAATTCTTAAAAAATTCGTCGAAAATCTTGATGTCTCCAATCTCTTGTTTTGTACGTTTTTTCCACGTGTCTTGTCATCCAATGTATCCCTGCAAAGTTTGGTGGAGATCTGAGTATGTAGTTTTAGACCTTATCTGGAACCTCCTATCTGAAAATTTGAAAATTCTTCAAAAATTCGTCCAAAATCTTGATGTCTCCAATCTCTTGTTTTGTACGTTTTTTCCACGTGTCTCGACCTCCAATGGATCCCTGCAAAGTTTGGTGAAGATCTGAGTATGTCGTTTTTGACCTTATCTGGAAACTCCCATCTGAAAATTTGAAAATTCCTAAAAAATCCGTCCAAAATCTTGATGACCCCAATCTCTTGTTTTGTACTTTTTTTCCACGTGTCTCGACCTCCAATGTATCCCTGCAAAGTTTGGTGAAGATCTGAGTATGTAGTTTTTGACCTTATATGGAACCTCCTATCTGAAAATTTGAAAATTCTTCAAAAATTCGTCGAAAACCTTGATGTCTCCGATCTCTTGTTTTGTACGTTTTTTCCACGTGTCTCGACCTCCAATGGATCCCTGCAAAGTTTGGTGAAGATCTGAGTATGTAGTTTTTGACCTCATCTGGAACATCCTTTCTGAAAATTTGAAAATTCTTCAAAAATTCGTCGAAAATCTTGATGTCTCCAATCTCTTGTTTTGTACGTTTTTTCCACGTGTCTTGACATCCAATGTATTCCTGCAATGTTTGGTGGAGATCTGAGTATGTAGTTTTAGACCTTATCTGGAACCTCCTATCTGAAAATTTGAAAATTCTTCAAAAATTCGTCCAAAATCTTGATGTCTCCAATCTCTTGTTTTGTACGTTTTTTCCACGTGTCTCGACCTCCAATGGATCCCTGCAAAGTTTGGTGAAGATCTGAGTATGTAGTTTTTGACCTTATCTGGAACCTCCTATCTGAAAATTTGAAAATTCTTCAAAAATTCGTCGAAAATCTTGATGTCTCCAATCTCTTGTTTTGTACGTTTTTTCCACGTGTCTTGACATCCAATGTATTCCTGCAATGTTTGGTGGAGATCTGAGTATGTCGTTTTTGACCTTATCTGGAACCTCCCATCTGAAAATTTGAAAATTCTTAAAAAATTCGTCGAAAATCTTGATGTCTCCGATCTCTTGTTTTGTACGTTTTTTCCACGCGTCTTGACATGCAAAGTATTCCTGCAAAGTTTGGTGAAGATCTGAGTATGTAGTTTTTGACCTTATATGGAACCTCCTTTCTGAAAATTTGAGAATTCTTAAAAAATTCGTCCAAAATCTTGATGTCTCCAATCTCTTGTTTTGTACGTTTTTTCCACGTGTCTTGACATCCAATGTATACATGCAAAGTTTGGTGAAGATCTGAGTATGTCGTTTTTGACCTTATCTGGAACCTCCCATCTGAAAATTTGAAAATTCTTAAAAAATTCGTCCAAAATCTTGATGTCTCCAATCTCTTGTTTTGTACGTTTTTTCCACGTGTCTTGACATCCAATGTATCCCTGCAATGTTTGGTGAAGATCTGAGTATGTAGTTTTTGACCTTATCTTTAACCTCCCATCTGAAAATTTGAAAATTCCTAAAAAATCCGTCCAAAATCTTGATGACCCCAATCTCTTGTTTTGAACTTTTTTTCCACGTGTCTCGACCTCCAATGTATCCCTGCAAAGTTTGGTGAAGATCTGAGTATGTAGTTTTTGACCTTATATTGAACCTCCCATCTGAAAATTTGAAAATTCTTAAAAAATTCGTCCAAAATCTTGATGACCCCAATCTCTTGTTTTGTACGTTTTTTCCACGTGTCTTGACATCCAAAGTATCCCTGCAAAGTTTGGTGAAGATCTGAGTATGTAGTTTTTGACCTTATATGGAACCTCCTTTCTGAAAATTTGAGAATTCTTAAAAAATTCGTCCAAAATCTTGATGTCTCCAATCTCTTGTTTTGTACGTTTTTTCCACGTGTCTTGACATCCAATGTATACATGCAAAGTTTGGTGAAGATCTGAGTATGTCGTTTTTGACCTTATCTGGAACCTCCTATCTGAAAATTTGAAAATTCTTAAAAAATTCGTCGAAAATCTTGATGTCTCCAATCTTTTGTTTTGTACGTTTTTTCCACGTGTCTTGACATGCAAAGTATCCCTGCAACGTTTGGTGAAGATCTGAGTATGTAGTTTTTGACCATATCTGGAACCTCCTATCTGAAAATTTGAAAATTCTTAAAAAATTCGTCGAAAATCTTGATGTCTCCAATCTCTTGTTTTGTACGTTTTTTCCACGTGTATTGACATCCAATGTATCCCTGCAAAGTTTGGTGGAGATCTGAGTATGTAGTTTTAGACCTTATCTGGAACCTCCTATCTGAAAATTTGAAAATTATTCAAAAATTCGTCCAAAATCTTGATGTCTCCAATCTCTTGTTTTGTACGTTTTTTCCACGTGTCTTGACATCCAATGTATTCCTGCAATGTTTGGTGGAGAACTGAGTATGTAGTTTTAGACCTTATCTGGAACCTCCTATCTGAAAATTTGAAAATTCTTAAAAAATTCGTCGAAAATCTTGATGTCTCCAATCTTTTGTTTTGTACGTTTTTTCCACGTGTCTTGACATGCAAAGTATCCCTGCAACGTTTGGTGAAGATCTGAGTATGTAGTTTTTGACCTTATCTGGAACCTCCTATCTGAAAATTTGAAAATTCTTCAAAAATTCGTCGAAAATCTTGATGTCTCCAATCTCTTGTTTTGTACGTTTTTTCCACGTGTCTTGACATCCAATGTATTCCTGCAATGTTTGGTGGAGATCTGAGTATGTAGTTTTTGACCTTATCTGGAACCTCCCATCTGAAAATTTGAAAATTCTTAAAAAATTCGTCGAAAATCTTGATGTCTCCGATCTCTTGTTTTGTACGTTTTTTCCACGTGTCTTGACATGCAAAGTATTCCTGCAAAGTTTGGTGAAGATCTGAGTATGTAGTTTTTGACCTCATCTGGAACCTCCTATCTGAAAATTTGAAAATTCTTAAAAAATTCGTCCAAAATCTTGATGTCTCCATTCTCTTGTTTTGTACGTTTTTTCCACGTGTCTTGACATCGAATGTATCCCTGCAATGTTTGGTGAAGATCTGAGTATGTAGTTTTTGACCTTATCTGGAACCTCCCATCTGAAAATTTGAAAATTCCTAAAAAATCCGTCCAAAATCTTGATGACCCCAATCTCTTGTTTTGTACTTTTTTTCCACGTGTCTCGACCTCCAATGTATCCCTGCAAAGTTTGGTGAAGATCTGAGTATGTAGTTTTTGACCTTATATGGAACCTCCTATCTGAAAATTTGAAAATTCTTAAAAAATTCGTCCAAAATCTTGATGTCACCAATCCTATGTTTTGTATGTTTTTTCCACGTGTCTTGACATCCAATGTATTCCTGCAAAGTTTGGTGAAGATCTGAGTATGTCGTTTTTGACCTTATCTGGAACCTCCCATCTGAAAATTTGAAAATTCTTAAAAAATTCGTCGAAAATCTTGATGTCTCCGATCTCTTGTTTTGTACTTTTTTTCCACGTGTCTTGACATGCAAAGTATTCCTGCAAAGTTTGGTGAAGATCTGAGTATGTAGTTTTTGACCTCATCTGGAACCTCCTATCTGAAAATTTGAAAATTCTTAAAAAATTCGTCCAAAATCTTGATGTCTCCAATCTCTTGTTTTGTACGTTTTTTCCACGTGTCTTGACATGCAAAGTATTCCTGCAACGTTTGGTGAAGATCTGAGTATGTAGTTTTTGACCTTATCTGGAACCTCCTATCTGAAAATTTGAAAATTCTTCAAAAATTCGTCGAAAATCTTGATGTCTCCAATCTCTTGTTTTGTACGTTTTTTCCACGTGTCTTGACATCCAATGTATTCCTGCAATGTTTGGTGGAGATCTGAGTATGTAGTTTTAGACCTTATCTGGAACCTCCTATCTGAAAATTTGAAAATTCTTCAAAAATTCGTCCAAAATCTTGATGTCTCCAATCTCTTGTTTTGTACGTTTTTTCCACGTGTCTTGACATCCAATGTATCCATGCAAAGTTTGGTGAAGATCTGAGTATGTCGTTTTTGACCTTATCTGGAACCTCCCATCTGAAAATTTGAAAATTCTTAAAAAATTCGTCCAAAATCTTGATGTCTCCAATCTCTTGTTTTGTACGTTTTTTCCACGTGTCTCGACCTCCAATGGATCCCTGCAAAGTTTGGTGAAGATCTGAGTATGTCGTTTTTGACCTTATCTGGAACCTCCCATCTGAAAATTTGAAAATTCTTAAAAAATTCGTCGAAAATCTTGATGTCTCCGATCTCTTGTTTTGTACGTTTTTTCCACGTGTCTTGACATGCAAAGTATTCCTGCAAAGTTTGGTGAAGATCTGAGTATGTAGTTTTTGACCTCATCTGGAACCTCCTATCTTAAAATTTGAAAATTCTTAAAAAATTCGTCCAAAATCTTGATGTCTCCAATCTCTTGTTTTGTACGTTTTTTCCACGTGTCTTGACATCCAATGTATCCCTGCAATGTTTGGTGAAGATCTGAGTATGTAGTTTTTGACCTTATCTGGAACCTCCCATCTGAAAATTTGAAAATTCCTAAAAAATCCGTCCAAAATCTTGATGACCCCAATATCTTGTTTTGTACTTTTTTTCCACGTGTCTCGACCTCCAATGTATCCCTGCAAAGTTTGGTGAAGATCTGAGTATGTAGTTTTTGACCTTATATTGAACCTCCCATCTGAAAATTTGAAAATTCTTAAAAAATTCGTCCAAAATCTTGATGACCCCAATCTCTTGTTTTGTACGTTTTTTCCACGTGTCTTGACATCCAAAGTATCCCTGCAAAGTTTGGTGAAGATCTGAGTATGTAGTTTTTGACCTTATATGGAACCTCCTTTCTGAAAATTTGAGAATTCTTAAAAAATTCGTCCAAAATCTTGATGTCTCCAATCTCTTGTTTTGTACGTTTTTTCCACGTGTCTTGACATCCAATGTATCCATGCAAAGTTTGGTGAAGATCTGAGTATGTCGTTTTTGACCTTATCTGGAACCTCCCATCTGAAAATTTGAAAATTCTTAAAAAATTCGTCGAAAATCTTGATGTCTCCAATCTTTTGTTTTGTACGTTTTTTCCACGTGTCTTGACATGCAAAGTATCCCTGCAACGTTTGGTGAAGATCTGAGTATGTAGTTTTTGACCTTATCTGGAACCTCCTATCTGAAAATTTGAAAATTCTTCAAAAATTCGTCGAAAATCTTGATGTCTCCAATCTCTTGTTTTGTACGTTTTTTCCACGTGTCTTGACATCCAATGTATTCCTGCAATGTTTGGTGGAGATCTGAGTATGTAGTTTTAGACCTTATCTGGAACCTCCTATCTGAAAATTTGAAAATTCTTCAAAAATTCGTCCAAAATCTTGATGTCTCCAATCTCTTGTTTTGTACGTTTTTTCCACGTGTCTCGACCTCCAATGGATCCCTGCAAAGTTTGGTGAAGATCTGAGTATGTCGTTTTTGACCTTATCTGGAACATCCTTTCTGAAAATTTGAAAATTCTTCAAAAATTCGTCGAAAATCTTGATGTCTCCAATCTCTTGTTTTGTACGTTTTTTCCACGTGTCTTGACATCCAATGTATTCCTGCAATGTTTGGTGGAGATCTGAGTATGTAGTTTTAGACCTTATATGGAACCTCCTATCTGAAAATTTGAAAATTCTTCAAAAATTCGTCGAAAATCTTGATGTCTCCGATCTCTTGTTTTGTACGTTTTTTCCACGTGTCTCGACCTCCAATGGATCCCTGCAAAGTTTGGTGAAGATCTGAGTATGTAGTTTTTGACCTCATCTGGAACATCCTTTCTGAAAATTTGAAAATTCTTCAAAAATTCGTCGAAAATCTTGATGTCTCCAATCTCTTGTTTTGTACGTTTTTTCCACGTGTCTTGACATCCAATGTATTCCTGCAATGTTTGGTGGAGATCTGAGTATGTAGTTTTAGACCTTATCTAGAACCTCCTATCTGAAAATTTGAAAATTCTTCAAAAATTCGTCCAAAATCTTGATGTCTCCAATCTCTTGTTTTGTACGTTTTTTCCACGTGTCTCGACCTCCAATGGATCCCTGCAAAGTTTGGTGAAGATCTGAGTATGTAGTTTTTGACCTTATCTGGAACCTCCTATCTGAAAATTTGAAAATTCTTCAAAAATCCGTGCAAAATCTTGATGACCCCAATCTCTTGTTTTGTACGTTTTTTCCACGTGTCTTGACATCCAATGTATCCATGCAAAGTTTGGTGAAGATCTGAGTATGTCGTTTTTGACCTTATCTGGAACCTCCCATCTGAAAATTTGAAAATTCTTAAAAAATTCGTCGAAAATCTTGATGTCTCCAATCTCTTGTTTTGTACGTTTTTTCCACGTGTCTTGACATGCAAAGTATCCCTGCAACGTTTGGTGAAGATCTGAGTATGTAGTTTTTGACCTTATCTGGGACCTCCTATCAGAAAATTTGAAAATTCTTCAAAAATTCGTCCAAAATCTTGATGTCTCCAATCTCTTGTTTTGTACGTTTTTTCCACGTGTCTCGACCTCCAATGTATCCCTGCAAAGTTTGGTGAAGATCTGAGTATGTCGTTTTTGACCTTATCTGGAACATCCTTTCTGAAAATTTGAAAATTCTTAAAAAATTCGTCGAAAATCTTGATGTCTCCAATCTCTTGTTTTGTACGATTTTTCCACGTGTCTTGACATCCAATGTATCCCTGCAAAGTTTGGTGAAGATCTGAGTATGTAGTTTTTGACCTTATATGGAACCTCCTTTCTGAAAATTTGAAAATTCTCAAAAAATTCGTCCATAATCTTGATGTCTCCAATCTCTTGTTTTGTACGTTTTTTCCACGTGTCTTGACATCCAATGTATCCCTGCAAAGTTTGGTGAAGATCTGAGTATGTAGTTTTTGACCTTATCTGGAACCTCCCATCTGAAAATTTGAAAATTCTTAAAAAATTCGACCAAAATCTTGATGTCTCCAATCTTTTGTTTTGTACGTTTTTTCCACGTGTCTTGACACATAATGTATCCATGCAAAGTTTGGTGAAGATCTGAGTATGTAGTTTTTGACCTTATATGGAACCTCCTATCTGAAAATTTGAAAATTCTTAAAAAATTCGTCGAAAATCTTGATGTCTCCGATCTCTTGTTTTGTACGTTTTTTCCACGTGTCTTGACATGCAAAGTATTCCTGCAAAGTTTGGTGAAGATCTGAGTATGTAGTTTTTGACCTCATCTGGAACCTCCTATCTGAAAATTTGAAAATTCTTAAAAAATTCGTCCAAAATTTTGATGTCTCCAATCTCTTGTTTTGTACGTTTTTTCCACGTGTCTTGACATCCAATGTATCCCTGCAAAGTTTGGTGAAGATCTGAGTATGTAGTTTTTGACCTTATCTGGAACCTCCCATCTGAAAATTTGAAAATTCTTAAAAAATTCGTCGAAAATCTTGATGTCTCCGATCTCTTGTTTTGTACGTTTTTTCCACGTGTCTTGACATCCAATGTATCCCTGCAAAGTTTGGTGAAGATCTGAGTATGTTGTTTTTGACCTTACCTGGAACATCCTTTCTGAAAATTTGAAAATTGTTAAAAAATTCGTCCAAAATCTTGATGTCTCCTATCTCTTGTTTTGTACGTTTTTTCCACGTGTCTTGACATCCAATGTATCCCTGCAAAGTTTGGTGAAGATCTGAGTATGTAGTTTTTGACCTTATCTGGAACCTCCCATCTGAAAATTTGAAAATTCTTAAAAAATTCGACCAATATCTTGATGTCTCCAATCTTTTGTTTTGTACGTTTTTTCCACGTGTCTTGACACATAATGTATCCATGCAAAGTTTGGTGAAGATCTGAGTATGTAGTTTTTGACCTTATATGGAACCTCCTATCTGAAAATTTGAAAATTCTTAAAAAATTCGTCCAAAATCTTGATGTCTCCAATCTCTTGTTTTGTACGTTTTTTCCACGTGTCTTGACATCCAATGTATCCCTGCAAAGTTTGGTGAAGATCTGAGTATGTAGTTTTTGACCTTATCTGGAACCTCCCATCTGAAAATTTGAAAATTCCTAAAAAATCCGTGCAAAATCTTGATGACCCCAATCTCTTGTTTTGTACGTTTTTTCCACGTGTCTTGACATCCAATGTATCCCTGCAAAGTTTGGTGAAGATCTGAGTATGTAGTTTTTGACCTTATCTGGAACCTCCCATCTGAAAATTTGAAAATTCCTAAAAAATCCGTGCAAAATCTTGATGACCCCAATCTCTTGTTTTGTACGTTTTTTCCACGTGTCTTGACATCCAATGTATCCATGCAAAGTTTGGTGAAGATCTGAGTATGTCGTTTTTGACCTTATCTGGAACATCCTTTCTGAAAATTTGAAAATTGTTAAAAAATTCGTCCAAAATCTTGATGTCTCCAATCTCTTTTTTGTACGTTTTTTCCACGTGTCTTGACATCCAATGTATCCCTGCAAAGTTTGGTGAAGATCTGAGTATGTAGTTTTTGACCTCATCTGGAACCTCCTATCTGAAAATTTGAAAATTCTTAAAAAATTCGTCCAAAATTTTGATGTCTCCAATCTCTTGTTTTGTACGTTTTTTCCACGTGTCTTGACATCCAATGTATCCCTGCAATGTTTGGTGAAGATCTGAGTATGTAGTTTTTGACCTTATCTGGAACCTCCCATCTGAAAATTTGAAAATTCCTAAAAAATTCGTCGAAAATCTTGATGTCTCCGATCTCTTGTATTGTACGTTTTTTCCACGTGTCTTGACATCCAATGTATCCCTGCAAAGTTTGGTGAAGATCTGAGTATGTAGTTTTTGACCTTATATGGAACCTCCTATCTGAAAATTTGAAAATTCTTAAAAAATTCGTCCAAAATCTTGATGTCTCCAATCTCTTGTTTTGTACGTTTTTTCCACGTGTCTTGACATCCAATGTATCCCTGCAAAGTTTGGTGAAGATCTGAGTATGTAGTTTTTGACCTTATCTGGAACCTCCCATCTGAAAATTTGAAAATTCCTAAAAAATTCGTGCAAAATCTTGATGACCCCAATCTCTTGTTTTGTACGTTTTTTCCACGTGTCTTGACATCCAATGTATCCATGCAAAGTTTGGTGAAGATCTGAGTATGTCGTTTTTGACCTTATCTGGAACATCCTTTCTGAAAATTTGAAAATTGTTAAAAAATTCGTCCAAAATCTTGATGTCTCCAATCTCTTTTTTGTACGTTTTTTCCACGTGTCTTGACATCCAATGTATCCCTGCAAAGTTTGGTGAAGATCTGAGTATGTAGTTTTTGACCTTATCTGGAACCTCCCATCTGAAAATTTGAAAATTCTTCAAAAATTCGTCCAAAATCTTGATGTCTCCAATCTCTTGTTTTGTACGTTTTTTCCACGTGTCTCGACCTCCAATGGATCCCTGCAAAGTTTGGTGAAGATCTGAGTATGTCGTTTTTGACCTTATCTGGAACATCCTTTCTGAAAATTTGAAAATTCTTAAAAAATTCGTCGAAAATCTTGATGTCTCCAATCTCTTGTTTTGTACGTTTTTTCCACGTGTCTTGACATCCAATGTATCCCTGCAAAGTTTGGTGAAGATCTGAGTATGTAGTTTTTGACCTTATATGGAACCTCCTATCTGAAAATTTGAAAATTCTTAAAAAATTCGTCCAAAATCTTGATGTCTCCAATCTCTTGTTTTGTACGTTTTTTCAACGTGTCTCGACCTCCAATGGATCCCTGCAAAGTTTGGTGAAGATCTGAGTATGTCGTTTTTGACCTTATCTGGAACCTCCCATCTGAAAATTTGAAAATTCTTAAAAAATTCGTCGAAAATCTTGATGTCTCCGATCTCTTGTTTTGTACGTTTTTTCCACGTGTCTTGACATGCAAAGTATTCCTGCAAAGTTTGGTGAAGATCTGAGTATGTAGTTTTTGACCTCATCTGGAACCTCCTATCTGAAAATTTGAAAATTCTTAAAAAATTCGTCCAAAATCTTGATGTCTCCAATCTCTTGTTTTGTACGTTTTTTCCACGTGTCTTGACATCCAATGTATCCCTGCAATGTTTGGTGAAGATCTGAGTATGTAGTTTTTGACCTTATCTGGAACCTCCCATCTGAAAATTTGAAAATTCCTAAAAAATCCGTCCAAAATCTTGATGACCCCAATCTCTTGTTTTGTACTTTTTTTCCACGTGTCTCGACCTCCAATGTATCCCTGCAAAGTTTGGTGAAGATCTGAGTATGTAGTTTTTGATCTTATATGGAACCTCCTATCTGAAAATTTGAAAATTCTTAAAAAATTCGTCGAAAATCTTGATGTCTCCGATCTCTTGTTTTGTACGTTTTTTCCACGTGTCTTGACATGCAAAGTATTCCTGCAAAGTTTGGTGAAGATCTGAGTATGTAGTTTTTGACCTCATCTGGAACCTCCTATCTGAAAATTTGAAAATTCTTAAAAAATTCGTCCAAAATCTTGATGTCTCCAATCTCTTGTTTTGTACGTTTTTTCCACGTGTCTTGACATCCAATGTATCCCTGCAATGTTTGGTGAAGATCTGAGTATGTAGTTTTTGACCTTATATGGAACCTCCTATCTGAAAATTTGAAAATTCCTAAAAAATCCGTCCAAAATCTTGATGACCCCAATCTCTTGTTTTGTACTTTTTTTCCACGTGTCTCGACCTCCAATGTATCCCTGCAAAGTTTGGTGAAGATCTGAGTATGTAGTTTTTGACCTTATATGGAACCTCCTATCTGAAAATTTGAAAATTCTTAAAAAATTCGTCCAAAATCTTGATGTCACCAATCCTATGTTTTGTATGTTTTTTCCACGTGTCTTGACATCCAATGGATCCCTGCAAAGTTTGGTGAAGATCTGAGTATGTCGTTTTTGACCTTATCTGGAACCTCCCATCTGAAAATTTGAAAATTCTTAAAAAATTCGTCGAAAATCTTGATGTCTCCGATCTCTTGTTTTGTACGTTTTTTCCACGTGTCTTGACATGCAAAGTATTCCTGCAAAGTTTGGTGAAGATCTGAGTATGTAGTTTTTGAACTCATGTGGAACCTCCTATCTGAAAATTTGAAAATTCTTAAAAAATTCGTCCAAAATCTTGATGTCTCCAATCTCTTGTTTTGTACGTTTTTTCCACGTGTCTTGACATCCAATGTATCCCTGCAATGTTTGGTGAAGATCTGAGTATGTAGTTTTTGACCTTATCTGGAACCTCCCATCTGAAAATTTGAAAATTCCTAAAAAATCCGTCCAAAATCTTGATGACCCCAATCTCTTGTTTTGTACTTTTTTTCCACGTGTCTCGACCTCCAATGTATCCCTGCAAAGTTTGGTGAAGATCTGAGTATGTAGTTTTTGACCTTATATGGAACCTCCTATCTGAAAATTTGAAAATTCTTAAAAAATTCGTCGAAAATCTTGATGTCTCCGATCTCTTGTTTTGTACGTTTTTTCCACGTGTCTTGACATGCAAAGTATTCCTGCAAAGTTTGGTGAAGATCTGAGTATGTAGTTTTTGACCTCATCTGGAACCTCCTATCTGAAAATTTGAAAATTCTTAAAAAATTCGTCCAAAATCTTGATGTCTCCAATCTCTTGTTTTGTACGTTTTTTCCACGTGTCTTGACATCCAATGTATCCCTGCAAAGTTTGGTGAAGATCTGAGTATGTAGTTTTTGACCTTATCTGGAACCTCCTATCTGAAAATTTGAAAATTCTTAAAAAATTCGTCCAAAATCTTGATGTCTCCAATCTCTTGTTTTGTACGTTTTTTCCACGTGTCTTGATATCCAATGTATCCCTGCAAAGTTTGGTGAAGATCTGAGTATGTCGTTTTTGACCTTATCTGGAACATCCTTTCTGAAAATTTGAAAATTGTTAAAAAATTCGTCCAAAATCTTGATGTCTCCAATCTCTTTTTTGTACGTTTTTTCCACGTGTCTTGACATCCAATGTATCCCTGCAAAGTTTGGTGAAGATCTGAGTATGTAGTTTTTGACCTTATCTGGAACCTCCCATCTGAAAATTTGAAAATTCTTAAAAAATTCGACCAAAATCTTGATGTCTCCAATCTTTTGTTTTGTACGTTTTTTCCACGTGTCTTGACACATAATGTATCCATGCAAAGTTTGGTGAAGATCTGAGTATGTAGTTTTTGACCTTATCTGGAACCTCCTATCTGAAAATTTGAAAATTCTTAAAAAATTCGTCCAAAATCTTGATGTCTCCAATCTCTTGTTTTGTACGTTTTTTCCACGTGTCTTGACATCCAATGTATCCCTGCAAAGTTTGGTGAAGATCTGAGTATGTAGTTTTTGACCTTATCTGGAACCTCCCATCTGAAAATTTGAAAATTCCTAAAAAATCCGTGCAAAATCTTGATGACCCCAATCTCTTGTTTTGTACGTTTTTTCCACGTGTCTTGACATCCAATGTATTCCTGCAATGTTTGGTGAAGATCTGAGTATGTAGTTTTTGACCTTATATGGAACCTCCTATCTGAAAATTTGAAAATTCTTAAAAAATTCGACCAAAATCTTGATGTTCCGAATCCTATGTTTTGTATGTTTTTTCCACGTTACTTGACATCCAATGTATCCATGCAAAGTTTGGTGAAGATCTGAGTATGTAGTTTTTGACCTTATATTGAACCTCCCATCTGAAAATTTGAAAATTCTTAAAAAATTCGTCCAAAATCTTGATGACCCCAATCTCTTGTTTTGTACGTTTTTTCCACGTGTCTTGACATCCAAAGTATCCCTGCAAAGTTTGGTGAAGATCTGAGTATGTAGTTTTTGACCTTATATGGAACCTCCTATCTGAAAATTTGAGAATTCTTAAAAAATTCGTCGAAAATCTTGATGTCTCCAATCTCTTGTTTTGTACGTTTTTTCCACGTGTCTTGACATCCAATGTATCCATGCAAAGTTTGGTGAAGATCTGAGTATGTCGTTTTTGACCTTATCTGGAACCTCCCATCTGAAAATTTGAAAATTCTTAAAAAATTCGTCGAAAATCTTGATGTCTCCAATCTTTTGTTTTGTACGTTTTTTCCACGTGTCTTGACATGCAAAGTATCCCTGCAACGTTTGGTGAAGATCTGAGTATGTAGTTTTTGACCTTATCTGGAACCTCCTATCTGAAAATTTGAAAATTCTTAAAAAATTCGTCGAAAATCTTGATGTCTCCAATCTCTTGTTTTGTACGTTTTTTCCACGTGTCTTGATATCCAATGTATCCCTGCAAAGTTTGGTGAAGATCTGAGTATGTCGTTTTTGACCTTATCTGGAACATCCTTTCTGAAAATTTGAAAATTGTTAAAAAATTCGTCCAAAATCTTGATGTCTCCAATCTCTTTTTTGTACGTTTTTTCCACGTGTCTTGACATCCAATGTATCCCTGCAAAGTTTGGTGAAGATCTGAGTATGTAGTTTTTGACCTTATCTGGAACCTCCCATCTGAAAATTTGAAAATTCTTAAAAAATTCGACCAAAATCTTGATGTCTCCAATCTTTTGTTTTGTACGTTTTTTCCACGTGTCTTGACACATAATGTATCCATGCAAAGTTTGGTGAAGATCTGAGTATGTAGTTTTTGACCTTATATGGAACCTCCCATCTGAAATTTGAAAATTCTTAAAAAATTCGTCCAAAATCTTGATGTCTCCAATCTCTTGTTTTGTACGTTTTTTCCACGTGTCTTGACATCCAATGTATCCCTGCAAAGTTTGGTGAAGATCTGAGTATGTAGTTTTTGACCTTATCTGGAACCTCCCATCTGAAAATTTGAAAATTCTTAAAAAATTCGTCCAAAATCTTGATGTCTCCAATCTCTTGTTTTGTACGTTTTTTCAACGTGTCTCGACCTCCAATGGATCCCTGCAAAGTTTGGTGAAGATCTGAGTATGTCGTTTTTGACCTTATCTGGAACCTCCCATCTGAAAATTTGAAAATTCTTAAAAAATTCGTCGAAAATCTTGATGTCTCCGATCTCTTGTTTTGTACGTTTTTTCCACGTGTCTTGACATGCAAAGTATTCCTGCAAAGTTTGGTGAAGATCTGAGTATGTAGTTTTTGACCTCATCTGGAACCTCCTATCTGAAAATTTGAAAATTCTTAAAAAATTCGTCCAAAATCTTGATGTCTCCAATCTCTTGTTTTGTACGTTTTTTCCACGTGTCTTGACATCCAATGTATCCCTGCAATGTTTGGTGAAGATCTGAGTACGTAGTTTTTGACCTTATCTGGAACCTCCCATCTGAAAATTTGAAAATTCCTAAAAAATCCGTCCAAAATCTTGATGACCCCAATCTCTTGTTTTGTACGTTTTTTCCACGTGTCTCGACCTCCAATGTATCCCTGCAAAGTTTGGTGAAGATCTGAGTATGTAGTTTTTGATCTTATATGGAACCTCCTATCTGAAAATTTGAAAATTCTTAAAAAATTCGTCGAAAATCTTGATGTCTCCGATCTCTTGTTTTGTACGTTTTTTCCACGTGTCTTGACATGCAAAGTATTCCTGCAAAGTTTGGTGAAGATCTGAGTATGTAGTTTTTGACCTCATCTGGAACCTCCTATCTGAAAATTTGAAAATTCTTAAAAAATTCGTCCAAAATCTTGATGTCTCCAATCTCTTGTTTTGTACGTTTTTTCCACGTGTCTTGACATCCAATGTATCCCTGCAATGTTTGGTGAAGATCTGAGTATGTAGTTTTTGACCTTATATGGAACCTCCTATCTGAAAATTTGAAAATTCCTAAAAAATCCGTCCAAAATCTTGATGACCCCAATCTCTTGTTTTGTACTTTTTTTCCACGTGTCTCGACCTCCAATGTATCCCTGCAAAGTTTGGTGAAGATCTGAGTATGTAGTTTTTGACCTTATATGGAACCTCCTATCTGAAAATTTGAAAATTCTTAAAAAATTCGTCCAAAATCTTGATGTCACCAATCCTATGTTTTGTATGTTTTTTCCACGTGTCTTGACATCCAATGGATCCCTGCAAAGTTTGGTGAAGATCTGAGTATGTCGTTTTTGACCTTATCTGGAACCTCCCATCTGAAAATTTGAAAATTCTTAAAAAATTCGTCGAAAATCTTGAAGTCTCCGATCTCTTGTTTTGTACGTTTTTTCCACGTGTCTTGACATGCAAAGTATTCCTGCAAAGTTTGGTGAAGATCTGAGTATGTAGTTTTTGAACTCATGTGGAACCTCCTATCTGAAAATTTGAAAATTCTTAAAAAATTCGTCCAAAATCTTGATGTCTCCAATCTCTTGTTTTGTACGTTTTTTCCACGTGTCTTGACATCCAATGTATCCCTGCAATGTTTGGTGAAGATCTGAGTATGTAGTTTTTGACCTTATCTGGAACCTCCCATCTGAAAATTTGAAAATTCCTAAAAAATCCGTCCAAAATCTTGATGACCCCAATCTCTTGTTTTGTACTTTTTTTCCACGTGTCTCGACCTCCAATGTATCCCTGCAAAGTTTGGTGAAGATCTGAGTATGTAGTTTTTGACCTTATATGGAACCTCCTATCTGAAAATTTGAAAATTCTTAAAAAATTCGTCGAAAATCTTGATGTCTCCGATCTCTTGTTTTGTACGTTTTTTCCACGTGTCTTGACATGCAAAGTATTCCTGCAAAGTTTGGTGAAGATCTGAGTATGTAGTTTTTGACCTCATCTGGAACCTCCTATCTGAAAATTTGAAAATTCTTAAAAAATTCGTCCAAAATCTTGATGTCTCCAATCTCTTGTTTTGTACGTTTTTTCCACGTGTCTTGACATCCAATGTATCCCTGCAAAGTTTGGTGAAGATCTGAGTATGTAGTTTTTGACCTTATCTGGAACCTCCTATCTGAAAATTTGAAAATTCTTAAAAAATTCGTCCAAAATCTTGATGTCTCCAATCTCTTGTTTTGTACGTTTTTTCCACGTGTCTTGATATCCAATGTATCCCTGCAAAGTTTGGTGAAGATCTGAGTATGTCGTTTTTGACCTTATCTGGAACATCCTTTCTGAAAATTTGAAAATTGTTAAAAAATTCGTCCAAAATCTTGATGTCTCCAATCTCTTTTTTGTACGTTTTTTCCACGTGTCTTGACATCCAATGTATCCCTGCAAAGTTTGGTGAAGATCTGAGTATGTAGTTTTTGACCTTATCTGGAACCTCCCATCTGAAAATTTGAAAATTCCTAAAAAATCCGTGCAAAATCTTGATGACCCCAATCTCTTGTTTTGTACGTTTTTTCCACGTGTCTTGACATCCAATGTATTCCTGCAATGTTTGGTGAAGATCTGAGTATGTAGTTTTTGACCTTATATGGAACCTCCTATCTGAAAATTTGAAAATTCTTAAAAAATTCGACCAAAATCTTGATGTTCCGAATCCTATGTTTTGTATGTTTTTTCCACGTTACTTGACATCCAATGTATCCATGCAAAGTTTGGTGAAGATCTGAGTATGTAGTTTTTGACCTTATATTGAACCTCCCATCTGAAAATTTGAAAATTCTTAAAAAATTCGTCCAAAATCTTGATGACCCCAATCTCTTGTTTTGTACGTTTTTTCCACGTGTCTTGACATCCAAAGTATCCCTGCAAAGTTTGGTGAAGATCTGAGTATGTAGTTTTTGACCTTATATGGAACCTCCTATCTGAAAATTTGAGAATTCTTAAAAAATTCGTCCAAAATCTTGATGTCTCCAATCTCTTGTTTTGTACGTTTTTTCCACGTGTCTTGACATCCAATGTATCCATGCAAAGTTTGGTGAAGATCTGAGTATGTCGTTTTTGACCTTATCTGGAACCTCCCATCTGAAAATTTGAAAATTCTTAAAAAATTCGTCGAAAATCTTGATGTCTCCAATCTTTTGTTTTGTACGTTTTTTCCACGTGTCTTGACATGCAAAGTATCCCTGCAACGTTTGGTGAAGATCTGAGTATGTAGTTTTTGACCTTATCTGGAACCTCCTATCTGAAAATTTGAAAATTCTTAAAAAATTCGTCGAAAATCTTGATGTCTCCAATCTCTTGTTTTGTACGTTTTTTCCACGTGTCTTGATATCCAATGTATCCCTGCAAAGTTTGGTGAAGATCTGAGTATGTCGTTTTTGACCTTATCTGGAACATCCTTTCTGAAAATTTGAAAATTGTTAAAAAATTCGTCCAAAATCTTGATGTCTCCAATCTCTTTTTTGTACGTTTTTTCCACGTGTCTTGACATCCAATGTATCCCTGCAAAGTTTGGTGAAGATCTGAGTATGTAGTTTTTGACCTTATCTGGAACCTCCCATCTGAAAATTTGAAAATTCTTAAAAAATTCGACCAAAATCTTGATGTCTCCAATCTTTTGTTTTGTACGTTTTTTCCACGTGTCTTGACACATAATGTATCCATGCAAAGTTTGGTGAAGATCTGAGTATGTAGTTTTTGACCTTATATGGAACCTCCCATCTGAAATTTGAAAATTCTTAAAAAATTCGTCCAAAATCTTGATGTCTCCAATCTCTTGTTTTGTACGTTTTTTCCACGTGTCTTGACATCCAATGTATCCCTGCAAAGTTTGGTGAAGATCTGAGTATGTAGTTTTTGACCTTATCTGGAACCTCCCATCTGAAAATTTGAAAATTCCTAAAAAATCCGTGCAAAATCTTGATGACCCCAATCTCTTGTTTTGTACGTTTTTTCCACGTGTCTTGACATCCAATGTATCCATGCAAAGTTTGGTGAAGATCTGAGTATGTCGTTTTTGACCTTATCTGGAACATCCTTTCTGAAAATTTGAAAATTGTTAAAAAATTCGTCCAAAATCTTGATGTCTCCAATCTCTTTTTTGTACGTTTTTTCCACGTGTCTTGACATCCAATGTATCCCTGCAAAGTTTGGTGAAGATCTGAGTATGTAGTTTTTGACCTTATCTGGAACCTCCCATCTGAAAATTTGAAAATTCTTCAAAAATTCGTCGAAAATCTTGATGTCTCCAATCTCTTGTTTTGTACGTTTTTTCCACGTGTCTCGACCTCCAATGGATCCCTGCAAAGTTTGGTGAAGATCTGAGTATGTCGTTTTTGACCTTATCTGGAACATCCTTTCTGAAAATTTGAAAATTCTTAAAAAATTCGTCGAAAATCTTGATGTCTCCAATCTCTTGTTTTGTACGTTTTTTCCACGTGTCTTGACATCCAATGTATCCCTGCAAAGTTTGGTGAAGATCTGAGTATGTAGTTTTTGACCTTATATGGAACCTCCTATCTGAAAATTTGAAAATTCTTAAAAAATTCGTCCAAAATCTTGATGTCTCCAATCTCTTGTTTTGTACGTTTTTTCCACGTGTCTCGACCTCCAATGGATCCCTGCAAAGTTTGGTGAAGATCTGAGTATGTCGTTTTTGACCTTATCTGGAACCTCCCATCTGAAAATTTGAAAATTCTTAAAAAATTCGTCGAAAATCTTGATGTCTCCGATCTCTTGTTTTGTACGTTTTTTCCACGTGTCTTGACATCCAATGTATCCATGCAAAGTTTGGTGAAGATCTGAGTATGTAGTTTTTGACCTTATCTGGAACCTCCTATCTGAAAATTTGAAAATTCTTCAAAAATTCGTCGAAAATCTTGATGTCTCCAATCTCTTTTTTGTACGTTTTTTCCACGTGTCTTGACATCCAATGTATCCCTGCAAAGTTTGGTGAAGATCTGAGTATGTAGTTTTTGACCTTATCTGGAACCTCCCAACTGAAAATTTGAAAATTCTTCAAAAATTCGTCCAAAATCTTGATGTCTCCAATCTCTTGTTTTGTACGTTTTTTCCACGTGTCTCGACCTCCAATGGATCCCTGCAAAGTTTGGTGAAGATCTGAGTATGTCGTTTTTGACCTTATCTGGAACATCCTTTCTGAAAATTTGAAAATTCTTAAAAAATTCGTCGAAAATCTTGATGTCTCCAATCTCTTGTTTTGTACGTTTTTTCCACGTGTCTTGACATCCAATGTATCCCTGCAAAGTTTGGTGAAGATCTGAGTATGTAGTTTTTGACCTTATATGGAACCTCCTATCTGAAAATTTGAAAATTCTTAAAAAATTCGTCCAAAATCTTGATGTCTCCAATCTCTTGTTTTGTACGTTTTTTCCACGTGTCTCGACCTCCAATGGATCCCTGCAAAGTTTGGTGAAGATCTGAGTATGTCGTTTTTGACCTTATCTGGAACCTCCCATCTGAAAATTTGAAAATTCTTAAAAAATTCGTCGAAAATCTTGATGTCTCCGATCTCTTGTTTTGTACGTTTTTTCCACGTGTCTTGACATGCAAAGTATTCCTGCAAAGTTTGGTGAAGATCTGAGTATGTAGTTTTTGACCTCATCTGGAACCTCCTATCTGAAAATTTGAAAATTCTTAAAAAATTCGTCCAAAATCTTGATGTCTCCAATCTTTTGTTTTGTACGTTTTTTCCACGTGTCTTGACATCCAATGTATCCCTGCAAAGTTTGGTGAAGATCTGAGTATGTAGTTTTTGACCTTATATGGAACCTCCTATCTGAAAATTTGAAAATTCTTAAAAAATTCGTCAAAAATCTTGATGTCTCCAATCTCTTGTTTTGTACGTTTTTTCCACGTGTCTCGACCTCCAATGGATCCCTGCAAAGTTTGGTGAAGATCTGAGTATGTCGTTTTTGACCTTATCTGGAACCTCCCATCTGAAAATTTGAAAATTCTTAAAAAATTCGTCGAAAATCTTGATGTCTCCGATCTCTTGTTTTGTACGTTTTTTCCACGTGTCTTGACATGCAAAGTATTCCTGCAAAGTTTGGTGAAGATCTGAGTATGTAGTTTTTGACCTCATCTGGAACCTCCTATCTGAAAATTTGAAAATTCTTAAAAAATTCGTCCAAAATCTTGATGTCTCCAATCTCTTGTTTTGTACGTTTTTTCCACGTGTCTTGACATCCAATGTATCCCTGCAATGTTTGGTGAAGATCTGAGTATGTAGTTTTTGACCTTATCTGGAACCTCCCATCTGAAAATTTGAAAATTCCTAAAAAATCCGTCCAAAATCTTGATGACCCCAATCTCTTGTTTTGTACTTTTTTTCCACGTGTCTCGACCTCCAATGTATCCCTGCAAAGTTTGGTGAAGATCTGAGTATGTAGTTTTTGACCTTATATGGAACCTCCTATCTGAAAATTTGAAAATTCTTAAAAAATTCGTCCAAAATCTTGATGTCACCAATCCTATGTTTTGTATGTTTTTTCCACGTGTCTTGACATCCAATGTATCCATGCAAAGTTTGGTGAAGATCTGAGTATGTCGTTTTTGACCTTATCTGGAACCTCCCATCTGAAAATTTGAAAATTCTTAAAAAATTCGTCGAAAATCTTGATGTCTCCAATCTCTTGTTTTGTACGTTTTTTCCACGTGTCTCGACCTCCAATGGATCCCTGCAAAGTTTGGTGAAGATCTGAGTATGTCGTTTTTGACCTTATCTGGAACCTCCCATCTGAAAATTTGAAAATTCTTAAAAAATTCGTCGAAAATCTTGATGTCTCCGATCTCTTGTTTTGTACGTTTTTTCCACGTGTCTTGACATGCAAAGTATTCCTGCAAAGTTTGGTGAAGATCTGAGTATGTAGTTTTTGACCTCATCTGGAACCTCCTATCTGAAAATTTGAAAATTCTTAAAAAATTCGTCCAAAATCTTGATGTCTCCAATCTCTTGTTTTGTACGTTTTTTCCACGTGTCTTGACATCCAATGTATCCCTGCAATGTTTGGTGAAGATCTGAGTATGTAGTTTTTGACCTTATCTGGAACCTCCCATCTGAAAATTTGAAAATTCCTAAAAAATCCGTCCAAAATCTTGATGACCCCAATCTCTTGTTTTGTACTTTTTTTCCACGTGTCTCGACCTCCAATGTATCCCTGCAAAGTTTGGTGAAGATCTGAGTATGTAGTTTTTGACCTTATATGGAACCTCCTATCTGAAAATTTGAAAATTCTTAAAAAATTCGTCGAAAATCTTGATGTCTCCGATCTCTTGTTTTGTACGTTTTTTCCACGTGTCTTGACATGCAAAGTATTCCTGCAAAGTTTGGTGAAGATCTGAGTATGTAGTTTTGGACCTCATCTGGAACCTCCTATCTGAAAATTTGAAAATTCTTAAAAAATTCGTCCAAAATCTTGATGTCTCCAATCTCTTGTTTTGTACGTTTTTTCCACGTGTCTTGACATCCAATGTATCCCTGCAATGTTTGGTGAAGATCTGAGTATGTAGTTTTTGACCTTATCTGGAACCTCCCATCTGAAAATTTGAAAATTCCTAAAAAATCCGTCCAAAATCTTGATGACCCCAATCTCTTGTTTTGTACTTTTTTCCACGTGTCTCGACCTCCAATGTATCCCTGCAAAGTTTGGTGAAGATCTGAGTATGTAGTTTTTGACCTTATATGGAACCTCCTATCTGAAAATTTGAAAATTCTTAAAAAATTCGTCCAAAATCTTGATGTCACCAATCCTATGTTTTGTATGTTTTTTCCACGTGTCTTGACATCCAATGGATCCCTGCAAAGTTTGGTGAAGATCTGAGTATGTCGTTTTTGACCTTATCTGGAACCTCCCATCTGAAAATTTGAAAATTCTTAAAAAATTCGTCGAAAATCTTGATGTCTCCGATCTCTTGTTTTGTACGTTTTTTCCACGTGTCTTGACATGCAAAGTATTCCTGCAAAGTTTGGTGAAGATCTGAGTATGTAGTTTTTGACCTCATCTGGAACCTCCTATCTGAAAATTTGAAAATTCTTAAAAAATTCGTCCAAAATCTTGATGTCTCCAATCTCTGGTTTTGTACGTTTTTTCCACGTGTCTTGACATCCAATGTATCCCTGCAATGTTTGGTGAAGATCTGAGTATGTAGTTTTTGACCTTATCTGGAACCTCCCATCTGAAAATTTGAAAATTCCTAAAAAATCCGTCCAAAATCTTGATGACCCCAATCTCTTGTTTTGTACTTTTTTTCCACGTGTCTCGACCTCCAATGTATCCCTGCAAAGTTTGGTGAAGATCTGAGTATGTCGTTTTTGACCTTATCTGGAACCTCCCATCTGAAAATTTGAAAATTCTTAAAAAATTCGTCGAAAATCTTGATGTCTCCGATCTCTTGTTTTGTACGTTTTTTCCACGTGTCTTGACATGCAAAGTATTCCTGCAAAGTTTGGTGAAGATCTGAGTATGTAGTTTTTGACCTCATCTGGATCCTCCTATCTGAAAATTTGAAAATTCTTAAAAAATTCGTCCAAAATCTTGATGTCTCCAATCTCTTGTTTTGTACGTTTTTTCCACGTGTCTTGACATCCAATGTATCCCTGCAAAGTTTGGTGAAGATCTGAGTATGTAGTTTTTGACCTTATCTGGAACCTCCTATCTGAAAATTTGAAAATTCTTAAAAAATTCGTCCAAAATCTTGATGTCTCCAATCTCTTGTTTTGTACGTTTTTTCCACGTGTCTTGATATCCAATGTATCCCTGCAAAGTTTGGTGAAGATCTGAGTATGTCGTTTTTGACCTTATCTGGAACATCCTTTCTGAAAATTTGAAAATTGTTAAAAAATTCGTCCAAAATCTTGATGTCTCCAATCACTTTTTTGTACGTTTTTTCCACGTGTCTTGACATCCAATGTATCCCTGCAAAGTTTGGTGAAGATCTGAGTATGTAGTTTTTGACCTTATCTGGAACCTCCCATCTGAAAATTTGAAAATTCTTAAAAAATTCGACCAAAATCTTGATGTCTCCAATCTTTTGTTTTGTACGTTTTTTCCACGTGTCTTGACACATAATGTATCCATGCAAAGTTTGGTGAAGATCTGAGTATGTAGTTTTTGACCTTATATGGAACCTCCTATCTGAAAATTTGAAAATTCTTAAAAAATTCGTCCAAAATCTTGATGTCTCCAATCTCTTGTTTTGTACGTTTTTTCCACGTGTCTTGACATCCAATGTATCCCTGCAAAGTTTGGTGAAGATCTGAGTATGTAGTTTTTGACCTTATCTGGAACCTCCCATCTGAAAATTTGAAAATTCCTAAAAAATCCGTGCAAAATCTTGATGACCCCAATCTCTTGTTTTGTACGTTTTTTCCACGTGTCTTGACATCCAATGTATTCCTGCAATGTTTGGTGAAGATCTGAGTATGTAGTTTTTGACCTTATATGGAACCTCCTATCTGAAAATTTGAAAATTCTTAAAAAATTCGACCAAAATCTTGATGTTCCGAATCCTATGTTTTGTATGTTTTTTCCACGTGTCTTGACATCCAATGTATCCATGCAAAGTTTGGTGAAGATCTGAGTATGTAGTTTTTGACCTTATATTGAACCTCCCATCTGAAAATTTGAAAATTCTTAAAAAATTCGTCCAAAATCTTGATGACCCCAATCTCTTGTTTTGTACGTTTTTTCCACGTGTCTCGACCTCCAATGGATCCCTGCAAAGTTTGGTGAAGATCTGAGTATGTCGTTTTTGACCTTATCTGGAACCTCCCATCTGAAAATTTGAAAATTCTTAAAAAATTCGTCGAAAATCTTGATGTCTCCAATCTCTTGTTTTGTACGTTTTTTCCACGTGTCTTGACATCCAATGTATCCCTGCAAAGTTTGGTGAAGATCTGAGTATGTAGTTTTTGACCTTATATGGAACCTCCTATCTGAAAATTTGAAAATTCTTAAAAAATTCGTCCAAAATCTTGATGTCTCCAATCTCTTGTTTTGTACGTTTTTTCCACATGTCTCGACCTCCAATGGATCCCTGCAAAGTTTGGTGAAGATCTGAGTATGTCGTTTTTGACCTTATCTGGAACCTCCCATCTGAAAATTTGAAAATTCTTAAAAAATTCGTCGAAAATCTTGATGTCTCCGATCTCTTGTTTTGTACGTTTTTTCCACGTGTCTTGACATCCAATGTATCCATGCAAAGTTTGGTGAAGATCTGAGTATGTAGTTTTTGACCTTATCTGGAACCTCCTATCTGAAAATTTGAAAATTCTTCAAAAATTCGTCGAAAATCTTGATGTCTCCAATCTCTTTTTTGTACGTTTTTTCCACGTGTCTTGACATCCAATGTATCCCTGCAAAGTTTGGTGAAGATCTGAGTATGTAGTTTTTGGCCTTATCTGGAACCTCCCATCTGAAAATTTGAAAATTCTTCAAAAATTCGTCCAAAATCTTGATGTCTCCAATCTCTTGTTTTGTACGATTTTTCCACGTGTCTCGACCTCCAATGGATCCCTGCAAAGTTTGGTGAAGATCTGAGTATGTCGTTTTTGACCTTATCTGGAACATCCTATCTGAAAATTTGAAAATTCTTAAAAAATTCGTCCAAAATCTTGATGTCTCCAATCTCTTGTTTTGTACGTTTTTTCCACGTGTCTTGACATCCAATGTATCCCTGCAATGTTTGGTGAAGATCTGAGTATGTAGTTTTTGACCTTATCTGGAACCTCCCATCTGAAAATTTGAAAATTCCTAAAAAATCCGTCCAAAATCTTGATGACCCCAATCTCTTGTTTTGTACTTTTTTTCCACGTGTCTCGACCTCCAATGTATCCCTGCAAAGTTTGGTGAAGATCTGAGTATGTCGTTTTTGACCTTATCTGGAACCTCCCATCTGAAAATTTGAAAATTCTTAAAAAATTCGTCGAAAATCTTGATGTCTCCGATCTCTTGTTTTGTACGTTTTTTCGACGTGTCTTGACATGCAAAGTATTCCTGCAAAGTTTGGTGAAGATCTGAGTATGTAGTTTTTGACCTCATCTGGAACCTCCTATCTGAAAATTTGAAAATTCTTAAAAAATTCGTCCAAAATCTTGATGTCTCCAATCTCTTGTTTTGTACGTTTTTTCCACGTGTCTTGACATCCAATGTATCCCTGCAAAGTTTGGTGAAGATCTGAGTATGTAGTTTTTGACCTTTTCTGGAACCTCCTATCTGAAAATTTGAAAATTCTTAAAAAATTCGTCCAAAATCTTGATGTCTCCAATCTCTTGTTTTGTACGCTTTTTCCACGTGTCTTGATATCCAATGTATCCCTGCAAAGTTTGGTGAAGATCTGAGTATGTCGTTTTTGACCTTATCTGGAACATCCTTTCTGAAAATTTGAAAATTGTTAAAAAATTCGTCCAAAATCTTGATGTCTCCAATCACTTTTTTGTACGTTTTTTCCACGTGTCTTGACATCCAATGTATCCCTGCAAAGTTTGGTGAAGATCTGAGTATGTAGTTTTTGACCTTATCTGGAACCTCCCATCTGAAAATTTGAAAATTCTTAAAAAATTCGACCAAAATCTTGATGTCTCCAATCTTTTGTTTTGTACGTTTTTTCCACGTGTCTTGACACATAATGTATCCATGCAAAGTTTGGTGAAGATCTGAGTATGTAGTTTTTGACCTTATATGGAACCTCCTATCTGAAAATTTGAAAATTCTTAAAAAATTCGTCCAAAATCTTGATGTCTCCAATCTCTTGTTTTGTACGTTTTTTCCACGTGTCTTGACATCCAATGTATCCCTGCAAAGTTTGGTGAAGATCTGAGTATGTAGTTTTTGACCTTATCTGGAACCTCCCATCTGAAAATTTGAAAATTCCTAAAAAATCCGTGCAAAATCTTGATGACCCCAATCTCTTGTTTTGTACGTTTTTTCCACGTGTCTTGACATCCAATGTATTCCTGCAATGTTTGGTGAAGATCTGAGTATGTAGTTTTTGACCTTATATGGAACCTCCTATCTGAAAATTTGAAAATTCTTAAAAAATTCGACCAAAATCTTGATGTTCCGAATCCTATGTTTTGTATGTTTTTTCCACGTGTCTTGACATCCAATGTATCCATGCAAAGTTTGGTGAAGATCTGAGTATGTAGTTTTTGACCTTATATTGAACCTCCCATCTGAAAATTTGAAAATTCTTAAAAAATTCGTCCAAAATCTTGATGACCCCAATCTCTTGTTTTGTACGTTTTTTCCACGTATCTTGACATCCAAAGTATCCCTGCAAAGTTTGGTGAAGATCTGAGTATGTAGTTTTTGACCTTATATGGAACCTCCTTTCTGAAAATTTGAGAATTCTTAAAAAATTCGTCCAAAATCTTGATGTCTCCAATCTCTTGTTTTGTACGTTTTTTCCACGTGTCTTGACATCCAATGTATCCATGCAAAGTTTGGTGAAGATCTGAGTATGTCGTTTTTGACCTTATCTGGAACCTCCCATCTGAAAATTTGAAAATTCTTAAAAAATTCGTCGAAAATCTTGATGTCTCCAATCTTTTGTTTTGTACGTTTTTTCCACGTGTCTTGACATGCAAAGTATCCCTGCAACGTTTGGTGAAGATCTGAGTATGTAGTTTTTGACCTTATCTGGAACCTCCTATCTGAAAATTTGAAAATTCTTAAAAAATTCGTCCAAAATCTTGATGACCCCAATCTCTTGTTTTGTACTTTTTTCCACGTGTCTCGACCTCCAATGGATCCCTGCAAAGTTTGGTGAAGATCTGAGTATGTAGTTTTTGACCTTATATGGAACCTCCTATCTGAAAATTTGAAAATTCTTAAAAAATTCGTCGAAAATCTTGATGTCTCCGATCTCTTGTTTTGTACGTTTTTTCCACGTGTCTTGACATGCAAAGTATTCCTGCAAAGTTTGGTGAAGATCTGAGTATGTAGTTTTTGACCTCATCTGGAACCTCCTATCTGAAAATTTGAAAATTCTTAAAAAATTCGTCCAAAATCTTGATGTCTCCAATCACTTGTTTTGTACGTTTTTTCCACGTGTCTTGACATCCAATGTATCCCTGCAATGTTTGGTGATGATCTGAGTATGTAGTTTTTGACCTTATCTGGAACCTCCCATCTGAAAATTTGAAAATTCCTAAAAAATCCGTCCAAAATCTTGATGACCCCAATCTCTTGTTTTGTACTTTTTTTCCACGTGTCTCGACCTCCAATGTATCCCTGCAAAGTTTGGTGAAGATCTGAGTATGTAGTTTTTGACCTTATATGGAACCTCCTATCTGAAAATTTGAAAATTCTTAAAAAATTCGTCCAAAATCTTGATGTCACCAATCCTATGTTTTGTATGTTTTTTCCACGTGTCTTGACATCCAATGGATCCCTGCAAAGTTTGGTGAAGATATGAGTATGTAGTTTTTGACCTTATCTGGAACCTCCCATCTGAAAATTTGAAAATTCTTAAAAAATTCGTCGAAAATCTTGATGTCTCCGATCTCTTGTTTTGTACGTTTTTTCCACGTGTCTTGACATGCAAAGTATTCCTGCAAAGTTTGGTGAAGATCTGAGTATGTAGTTTTTGACCTCATCTGGAACCTCCTATCTGAAAATTTGAAAATTCTTAAAAAATTCGTCCAAAATCTTGATGTCTCCAATCTCTTGTTTTGTACGTTTTTTCCACGTGTCTTGACATCCAATGTATCCCTGCAATGTTTGGTGAAGATCTGAGTATGTAGTTTTTGACCTTATCTGGAACCTCCCATCTGAAAATTTGAAAATTCCTAAAAAATCCGTCCAAAATCTTGATGACCCCAATCTCTTGTTTTGTACTTTTTTTCCACGTGTCTCGACCTCCAATGTATCCCTGCAAAGTTTGGTGAAGATCTGAGTATGTAGTTTTTGACCTTATCTGGAACCTCCCATCTGAAAATTTGAAAATTCCTAAAAAATCCGTGCAAAATCTTGATGTCTCCAATCTCTTGTTTTGTACGTTTTTTCCACGTGTCTTGACATCCAATGTATCCCTGCAAAGTTTGGTGAAGATCTGAGTATGTAGTTTTTGACCTTATCTGGAACCTCCCATCTGAAAATTTGAAAATTCCTAAAAAATCCGTGCAAAATCTTGATGACCCCAATCTCTTGTTTTGTACGTTTTTTCCACGTGTCTTGACATCCAATGTATCCATGCAAAGTTTGGTGAAGATCTGAGTATGTAGTTTTTGACCTTATATTGAACCTCCCATCTGAAAATTTGAAAATTCTTAAAAAATTCGTCCAAAATCTTGATGACCCCAATCTCTTGTTTTGTACGTTTTTTCCACGTGTCTTGACATCCAAAGTATCCCTGCAAAGTTTGGTGAAGATCTGAGTATGTAGTTTTTGACCTTATATGGAACCTCCTTTCTGAAAATTTGAGAATTCTTAAAAAATTCGTCCAAAATCTTGATGTCTCCAATCTCTTGTTTTGTACGTTTTATCCACGTGTCTTGACATCCAATGTATCCATGCAAAGTTTGGTGAAGATCTGAGTATGTCGTTTTTGACCTTATCTGGAACATCCCATCTGAAAATTTGAAAATTCTTAAAAAATTCGTCGAAAATCTTGATGTCTCCAATCTTTTGTTTTGTACGTTTTTTCCACGTGTCTTGACATGCAAAGTATCCCTGCAACGTTTGGTGAAGATCTGAGTATGTAGTTTTTGACCTTATCTGGAACCTCCCATCTGAAAATTTGAAAATTCCTAAAAAATCCGTCCAAAATCTTGATGACCCCAATCTCTTGTTTTGTACTTTTTTTCCACGTGTCTCGACCTCCAATGTATCCCTGCAAAGTTTGGTGAAGATCTGAGTATGTAGTTTTTGACCTTATATGGAACCTCCTATCTGAAAATTTGAAAATTCTTAAAAAATTCGTCGAAAATCTTGATGTCCCCGATCTCTTGTTTTGTACGTTTTTTCCACGTGTCTTGACATGCAAAGTATTCCTGCAAAGTTTGGTGAAGATCTGAGTATGTAGTTTTTGACCTCATCTGGAACCTCCTATCTGAAAATTTGAAAATTCTTAAAAAATTCATCCAAAATCTTGATGTCTCCAATCTCTTGTTTTGTACGTTTTTTTCCACGTGTCTTGACATCCAATGTATCCCTGCAATGTTTGGTGAAGATCTGAGTATGTAGTTTTTGACCTTATCTGGAACCTCCCATCTGAAAATTTGAAAATTCCTAAAAAATCCGTCCAAAATCTTGATGACCCCAATCTCTTGTTTTGTACTTTTTTTCCACGTGTCTCGACCTCCAATGTATCCCTGCAAAGTTTGGTGAAGATCTGAGTATGTAGTTTTTGCCCTTATATGGAACCTCCTATCTGAAAATTTGAAAATTCTTAAAAAATTCGTCCAAAATCTTGATGTCACCAATCCTATGTTTTGTATGTTTTTTCCACGTGTCTTGACATGCAAAGTATTCCTGCAAAGTTTGGTGAAGATCTGAGTATGTAGTTTTTGACCTCATCTGGAACCTCCTATCTGAAAATTTGAAAATTCTTAAAAAATTCGTCCAAAATCTTGATGTCTCCAATCTCTTGTTTTGTACGTTTTTTCCACGTGTCTTGACATCCAATGTATCCCTGCAAAGTTTGGTGAAGATCTGAGTATGTAGTTTTTGACCTTATCTGGAACCTCCTATCTGAAAATTTGAAAATTCTTAAAAAATTCGTCCAAAATCTTGATGTCTCCAATCTCTTGTTTTGTACGTTTTTTCCACGTGTCTTGATATCCAATGTATCCCTGCAAAGTTTGGTGAAGATCTGAGTATGTCGTTTTTGACCTTATCTGGAACATCCTTTCTGAAAATTTGAAAATTGTTAAAAAATTCGTCCAAAATCTTGATGTCTCCAATCTCTTTTTTGTACGTTTTTTCCACGTGTCTTGACATCCAATGTATCCCTGCAAAGTTTGGTGAAGATCTGAGTATGTAGTTTTTGACCTTATCTGGAACCTCCCATCTGAAAATTTGAAAATTCTTAAAAAATTCGACCAAAATCTTGATGTCTCCAATCTTTTGTTTTGTACGTTTTTTCCACGTGTCTTGACACATAATGTATCCATGCAAAGTTTGGTGAAGATCTGAGTATGTAGTTTTTGACCTTATATGGAACCTCCTATCTGAAAATTTGAAAATTCTTAAAAAATTCGTCCAAAATCTTGATGTCTCCAATCTCTTGTTTTGAACGTTTTTTCCACGTGTCTTGACATCCAATGTATCCCTGCAAAGTTTGGTGAAGATCTGAGTATGTAGTTTTTGACCTTATCTGGAACCTCCCATCTGAAAATTTGAAAATTCCTAAAAAATCCGTGCAAAATCTTGATGACCCCAATCTCTTGTTTTGTACGTTTTTTCCACGTGTCTTGACATCCAATGTATTCCTGCAATGTTTGGTGAAGATCTGAGTATGTAGTTTTTGACCTTATATGGAACCTCCTATCTGAAAATTTGAAAATTCTTAAAAAATTCGACCAAAATCTTGATGTTCCGAATCCTATGTTTTGTATGTTTTTTCCACGTGTCTTGACATCCAATGTATCCATGCAAAGTTTGGTGAAGATCTGAGTATGTAGTTTTTGACCTTATATTGAACCTCCCATCTGAAAATTTGAAAATTCTTAAAAAATTCGTCCAAAATCTTGATGACCCCAATCTCTTGTTTTGTACGTTTTTTCCAATTGTCTTGACATCCAAAGTATCCCTGCAAAGTTTGGTGAAGATCTGAGTATGTAGTTTTTGACCTTATATGGAACTTCCTTTCTGAAAATTTCAGAATTCTTAAAAAATTCGTCCAAAATCTTGATGTCTCCAATCTCTTGTTTTGTACGTTTTTTCCACGTGTCTTGACATCCAATGTATCCATGCAAAGTTTGGTGAAGATCTGAGTATGTCGTTTTTGACCTTATCTGGAACCTCCCATCTGAAAATTTGAAAATTCTTAAAAAATTCGTCGAAAATCTTGATGTCTCCAATCTTTTGTTTTGTACGTTTTTTCCACGTGTCTCGACCTCCAATGGATCCCTGCAAAGTTTGGTGAAGATCTGAGTATGTCGTTTTTGACCTTATATGGAACCTCCTATCTGAAAATTTGAAAATTCTTAAAAAATTCGTCCAAAATCTTGATGTCACCAATCCTATGTTTTGTATGTTTTTTCCACGTGTCTTGACATCCAATGGATCCCTGCAAAGTTTGGTGAAGATCTGAGTATGTCGTTTTTGACCTTATCTGGAACCTCCCATCTGAAAATTTGAAAATTCTTAAAAAATTCGTCGAAAATCTTGATGTCTCCGATCTCTTGTTTTGTACGTTTTTTCCACGTGTCTTGACATGCAAAGTATTCCTGCAAAGTTTGGTGAAGATCTGAGTATGTAGTTTTTGACCTCATCTGGAACCTCCTATCTGAAAATTTGAAAATTCTTAAAAAATTCGTCCAAAATCTTGATGTCTCCAATCTCTGGTTTTGTACGTTTTTTCCACGTGTCTTGACATCCAATGTATCCCTGCAATGTTTGGTGAAGATCTGAGTATGTAGTTTTTGACCTTATCTGGAACCTCCCATCTGAAAATTTGAAAATTCCTAAAAAATCCGTCCAAAATCTTGATGACCCCAATCTCTTGTTTTGTACTTTTTTTCCACGTGTCTCGACCTCCAATGTATCCCTGCAAAGTTTGGTGAA
The DNA here is from genome assembly GCF_977018435.1 of Lepisma saccharinum. Taxonomy (NCBI): domain Eukaryota; kingdom Metazoa; phylum Arthropoda; class Insecta; order Zygentoma; family Lepismatidae; genus Lepisma; species Lepisma saccharinum. The sequence goes on along the minus strand of NW_028142954.1, from coordinate 518,870 downwards.
GATCTGAGTATGTCGTTTTTGACCTTATCTGGAACCTCCCATCTGAAAATTTGAAAATTCTTAAAAAATTCGTCGAAAATCTTGATGTCTCCGATCTCTTGTTTTGTACGTTTTTTCCACGTGTCTTGACATGCAAAGTATTCCTGCAAAGTTTGGTGAAGATCTGAGTATGTAGTTTTTGACCTCATCTGGATCCTCCTATCTGAAAATTTGAAAATTCTTAAAAAATTCGTCCAAAATCTTGATGTCTCCAATCTCTTGTTTTGTACGTTTTTTCCACGTGTCTTGACATCCAATGTATCCCTGCAAAGTTTGGTGAAGATCTGAGTATGTAGTTTTTGACCTTATCTGGAACCTCCTATCTGAAAATTTGAAAATTCTTAAAAAATTCGTCCAAAATCTTGATGTCTCCAATCTCTTGTTTTGTACGTTTTTTCCACGTGTCTTGATATCCAATGTATCCCTGCAAAGTTTGGTGAAGATCTGAGTATGTCGTTTTTGACCTTATCTGGAACATCCTTTCTGAAAATTTGAAAATTGTTAAAAAATTCGTCCAAAATCTTGATGTCTCCAATCACTTTTTTGTACGTTTTTTCCACGTGTCTTGACATCCAATGTATCCCTGCAAAGTTTGGTGAAGATCTGAGTATGTAGTTTTTGACCTTATCTGGAACCTCCCATCTGAAAATTTGAAAATTCTTAAAAAATTCGACCAAAATCTTGATGTCTCCAATCTTTTGTTTTGTACGTTTTTTCCACGTGTCTTGACACATAATGTATCCATGCAAAGTTTGGTGAAGATCTGAGTATGTAGTTTTTGACCTTATATGGAACCTCCTATCTGAAAATTTGAAAATTCTTAAAAAATTCGTCCAAAATCTTGATGTCTCCAATCTCTTGTTTTGTACGTTTTTTCCACGTGTCTTGACATCCAATGTATCCCTGCAAAGTTTGGTGAAGATCTGAGTATGTAGTTTTTGACCTTATCTGGAACCTCCCATCTGAAAATTTGAAAATTCCTAAAAAATCCGTGCAAAATCTTGATGACCCCAATCTCTTGTTTTGTACGTTTTTTCCACGTGTCTTGACATCCAATGTATTCCTGCAATGTTTGGTGAAGATCTGAGTATGTAGTTTTTGACCTTATATGGAACCTCCTATCTGAAAATTTGAAAATTCTTAAAAAATTCGACCAAAATCTTGATGTTCCGAATCCTATGTTTTGTATGTTTTTTCCACGTGTCTTGACATCCAATGTATCCATGCAAAGTTTGGTGAAGATCTGAGTATGTAGTTTTTGACCTTATATTGAACCTCCCATCTGAAAATTTGAAAATTCTTAAAAAATTCGTCCAAAATCTTGATGACCCCAATCTCTTGTTTTGTACGTTTTTTCCACGTGTCTCGACCTCCAATGGATCCCTGCAAAGTTTGGTGAAGATCTGAGTATGTCGTTTTTGACCTTATCTGGAACCTCCCATCTGAAAATTTGAAAATTCTTAAAAAATTCGTCGAAAATCTTGATGTCTCCAATCTCTTGTTTTGTACGTTTTTTCCACGTGTCTTGACATCCAATGTATCCCTGCAAAGTTTGGTGAAGATCTGAGTATGTAGTTTTTGACCTTATATGGAACCTCCTATCTGAAAATTTGAAAATTCTTAAAAAATTCGTCCAAAATCTTGATGTCTCCAATCTCTTGTTTTGTACGTTTTTTCCACATGTCTCGACCTCCAATGGATCCCTGCAAAGTTTGGTGAAGATCTGAGTATGTCGTTTTTGACCTTATCTGGAACCTCCCATCTGAAAATTTGAAAATTCTTAAAAAATTCGTCGAAAATCTTGATGTCTCCGATCTCTTGTTTTGTACGTTTTTTCCACGTGTCTTGACATCCAATGTATCCATGCAAAGTTTGGTGAAGATCTGAGTATGTAGTTTTTGACCTTATCTGGAACCTCCTATCTGAAAATTTGAAAATTCTTCAAAAATTCGTCGAAAATCTTGATGTCTCCAATCTCTTTTTTGTACGTTTTTTCCACGTGTCTTGACATCCAATGTATCCCTGCAAAGTTTGGTGAAGATCTGAGTATGTAGTTTTTGGCCTTATCTGGAACCTCCCATCTGAAAATTTGAAAATTCTTCAAAAATTCGTCCAAAATCTTGATGTCTCCAATCTCTTGTTTTGTACGATTTTTCCACGTGTCTCGACCTCCAATGGATCCCTGCAAAGTTTGGTGAAGATCTGAGTATGTCGTTTTTGACCTTATCTGGAACATCCTATCTGAAAATTTGAAAATTCTTAAAAAATTCGTCCAAAATCTTGATGTCTCCAATCTCTTGTTTTGTACGTTTTTTCCACGTGTCTTGACATCCAATGTATCCCTGCAATGTTTGGTGAAGATCTGAGTATGTAGTTTTTGACCTTATCTGGAACCTCCCATCTGAAAATTTGAAAATTCCTAAAAAATCCGTCCAAAATCTTGATGACCCCAATCTCTTGTTTTGTACTTTTTTTCCACGTGTCTCGACCTCCAATGTATCCCTGCAAAGTTTGGTGAAGATCTGAGTATGTCGTTTTTGACCTTATCTGGAACCTCCCATCTGAAAATTTGAAAATTCTTAAAAAATTCGTCGAAAATCTTGATGTCTCCGATCTCTTGTTTTGTACGTTTTTTCGACGTGTCTTGACATGCAAAGTATTCCTGCAAAGTTTGGTGAAGATCTGAGTATGTAGTTTTTGACCTCATCTGGAACCTCCTATCTGAAAATTTGAAAATTCTTAAAAAATTCGTCCAAAATCTTGATGTCTCCAATCTCTTGTTTTGTACGTTTTTTCCACGTGTCTTGACATCCAATGTATCCCTGCAAAGTTTGGTGAAGATCTGAGTATGTAGTTTTTGACCTTTTCTGGAACCTCCTATCTGAAAATTTGAAAATTCTTAAAAAATTCGTCCAAAATCTTGATGTCTCCAATCTCTTGTTTTGTACGCTTTTTCCACGTGTCTTGATATCCAATGTATCCCTGCAAAGTTTGGTGAAGATCTGAGTATGTCGTTTTTGACCTTATCTGGAACATCCTTTCTGAAAATTTGAAAATTGTTAAAAAATTCGTCCAAAATCTTGATGTCTCCAATCACTTTTTTGTACGTTTTTTCCACGTGTCTTGACATCCAATGTATCCCTGCAAAGTTTGGTGAAGATCTGAGTATGTAGTTTTTGACCTTATCTGGAACCTCCCATCTGAAAATTTGAAAATTCTTAAAAAATTCGACCAAAATCTTGATGTCTCCAATCTTTTGTTTTGTACGTTTTTTCCACGTGTCTTGACACATAATGTATCCATGCAAAGTTTGGTGAAGATCTGAGTATGTAGTTTTTGACCTTATATGGAACCTCCTATCTGAAAATTTGAAAATTCTTAAAAAATTCGTCCAAAATCTTGATGTCTCCAATCTCTTGTTTTGTACGTTTTTTCCACGTGTCTTGACATCCAATGTATCCCTGCAAAGTTTGGTGAAGATCTGAGTATGTAGTTTTTGACCTTATCTGGAACCTCCCATCTGAAAATTTGAAAATTCCTAAAAAATCCGTGCAAAATCTTGATGACCCCAATCTCTTGTTTTGTACGTTTTTTCCACGTGTCTTGACATCCAATGTATTCCTGCAATGTTTGGTGAAGATCTGAGTATGTAGTTTTTGACCTTATATGGAACCTCCTATCTGAAAATTTGAAAATTCTTAAAAAATTCGACCAAAATCTTGATGTTCCGAATCCTATGTTTTGTATGTTTTTTCCACGTGTCTTGACATCCAATGTATCCATGCAAAGTTTGGTGAAGATCTGAGTATGTAGTTTTTGACCTTATATTGAACCTCCCATCTGAAAATTTGAAAATTCTTAAAAAATTCGTCCAAAATCTTGATGACCCCAATCTCTTGTTTTGTACGTTTTTTCCACGTATCTTGACATCCAAAGTATCCCTGCAAAGTTTGGTGAAGATCTGAGTATGTAGTTTTTGACCTTATATGGAACCTCCTTTCTGAAAATTTGAGAATTCTTAAAAAATTCGTCCAAAATCTTGATGTCTCCAATCTCTTGTTTTGTACGTTTTTTCCACGTGTCTTGACATCCAATGTATCCATGCAAAGTTTGGTGAAGATCTGAGTATGTCGTTTTTGACCTTATCTGGAACCTCCCATCTGAAAATTTGAAAATTCTTAAAAAATTCGTCGAAAATCTTGATGTCTCCAATCTTTTGTTTTGTACGTTTTTTCCACGTGTCTTGACATGCAAAGTATCCCTGCAACGTTTGGTGAAGATCTGAGTATGTAGTTTTTGACCTTATCTGGAACCTCCTATCTGAAAATTTGAAAATTCTTAAAAAATTCGTCCAAAATCTTGATGACCCCAATCTCTTGTTTTGTACTTTTTTCCACGTGTCTCGACCTCCAATGGATCCCTGCAAAGTTTGGTGAAGATCTGAGTATGTAGTTTTTGACCTTATATGGAACCTCCTATCTGAAAATTTGAAAATTCTTAAAAAATTCGTCGAAAATCTTGATGTCTCCGATCTCTTGTTTTGTACGTTTTTTCCACGTGTCTTGACATGCAAAGTATTCCTGCAAAGTTTGGTGAAGATCTGAGTATGTAGTTTTTGACCTCATCTGGAACCTCCTATCTGAAAATTTGAAAATTCTTAAAAAATTCGTCCAAAATCTTGATGTCTCCAATCACTTGTTTTGTACGTTTTTTCCACGTGTCTTGACATCCAATGTATCCCTGCAATGTTTGGTGATGATCTGAGTATGTAGTTTTTGACCTTATCTGGAACCTCCCATCTGAAAATTTGAAAATTCCTAAAAAATCCGTCCAAAATCTTGATGACCCCAATCTCTTGTTTTGTACTTTTTTTCCACGTGTCTCGACCTCCAATGTATCCCTGCAAAGTTTGGTGAAGATCTGAGTATGTAGTTTTTGACCTTATATGGAACCTCCTATCTGAAAATTTGAAAATTCTTAAAAAATTCGTCCAAAATCTTGATGTCACCAATCCTATGTTTTGTATGTTTTTTCCACGTGTCTTGACATCCAATGGATCCCTGCAAAGTTTGGTGAAGATATGAGTATGTAGTTTTTGACCTTATCTGGAACCTCCCATCTGAAAATTTGAAAATTCTTAAAAAATTCGTCGAAAATCTTGATGTCTCCGATCTCTTGTTTTGTACGTTTTTTCCACGTGTCTTGACATGCAAAGTATTCCTGCAAAGTTTGGTGAAGATCTGAGTATGTAGTTTTTGACCTCATCTGGAACCTCCTATCTGAAAATTTGAAAATTCTTAAAAAATTCGTCCAAAATCTTGATGTCTCCAATCTCTTGTTTTGTACGTTTTTTCCACGTGTCTTGACATCCAATGTATCCCTGCAATGTTTGGTGAAGATCTGAGTATGTAGTTTTTGACCTTATCTGGAACCTCCCATCTGAAAATTTGAAAATTCCTAAAAAATCCGTCCAAAATCTTGATGACCCCAATCTCTTGTTTTGTACTTTTTTTCCACGTGTCTCGACCTCCAATGTATCCCTGCAAAGTTTGGTGAAGATCTGAGTATGTAGTTTTTGACCTTATCTGGAACCTCCCATCTGAAAATTTGAAAATTCCTAAAAAATCCGTGCAAAATCTTGATGTCTCCAATCTCTTGTTTTGTACGTTTTTTCCACGTGTCTTGACATCCAATGTATCCCTGCAAAGTTTGGTGAAGATCTGAGTATGTAGTTTTTGACCTTATCTGGAACCTCCCATCTGAAAATTTGAAAATTCCTAAAAAATCCGTGCAAAATCTTGATGACCCCAATCTCTTGTTTTGTACGTTTTTTCCACGTGTCTTGACATCCAATGTATCCATGCAAAGTTTGGTGAAGATCTGAGTATGTAGTTTTTGACCTTATATTGAACCTCCCATCTGAAAATTTGAAAATTCTTAAAAAATTCGTCCAAAATCTTGATGACCCCAATCTCTTGTTTTGTACGTTTTTTCCACGTGTCTTGACATCCAAAGTATCCCTGCAAAGTTTGGTGAAGATCTGAGTATGTAGTTTTTGACCTTATATGGAACCTCCTTTCTGAAAATTTGAGAATTCTTAAAAAATTCGTCCAAAATCTTGATGTCTCCAATCTCTTGTTTTGTACGTTTTATCCACGTGTCTTGACATCCAATGTATCCATGCAAAGTTTGGTGAAGATCTGAGTATGTCGTTTTTGACCTTATCTGGAACCTCCCATCTGAAAATTTGAAAATTCTTAAAAAATTCGTCGAAAATCTTGATGTCTCCAATCTTTTGTTTTGTACGTTTTTTCCACGTGTCTTGACATGCAAAGTATCCCTGCAACGTTTGGTGAAGATCTGAGTATGTAGTTTTTGACCTTATCTGGAACCTCCCATCTGAAAATTTGAAAATTCCTAAAAAATCCGTCCAAAATCTTGATGACCCCAATCTCTTGTTTTGTACTTTTTTTCCACGTGTCTCGACCTCCAATGTATCCCTGCAAAGTTTGGTGAAGATCTGAGTATGTAGTTTTTGACCTTATATGGAACCTCCTATCTGAAAATTTGAAAATTCTTAAAAAATTCGTCGAAAATCTTGATGTCCCCGATCTCTTGTTTTGTACGTTTTTTCCACGTGTCTTGACATGCAAAGTATTCCTGCAAAGTTTGGTGAAGATCTGAGTATGTAGTTTTTGACCTCATCTGGAACCTCCTATCTGAAAATTTGAAAATTCTTAAAAAATTCATCCAAAATCTTGATGTCTCCAATCTCTTGTTTTGTACGTTTTTTTCCACGTGTCTTGACATCCAATGTATCCCTGCAATGTTTGGTGAAGATCTGAGTATGTAGTTTTTGACCTTATCTGGAACCTCCCATCTGAAAATTTGAAAATTCCTAAAAAATCCGTCCAAAATCTTGATGACCCCAATCTCTTGTTTTGTACTTTTTTTCCACGTGTCTCGACCTCCAATGTATCCCTGCAAAGTTTGGTGAAGATCTGAGTATGTAGTTTTTGCCCTTATATGGAACCTCCTATCTGAAAATTTGAAAATTCTTAAAAAATTCGTCCAAAATCTTGATGTCACCAATCCTATGTTTTGTATGTTTTTTCCACGTGTCTTGACATGCAAAGTATTCCTGCAAAGTTTGGTGAAGATCTGAGTATGTAGTTTTTGACCTCATCTGGAACCTCCTATCTGAAAATTTGAAAATTCTTAAAAAATTCGTCCAAAATCTTGATGTCTCCAATCTCTTGTTTTGTACGTTTTTTCCACGTGTCTTGACATCCAATGTATCCCTGCAAAGTTTGGTGAAGATCTGAGTATGTAGTTTTTGACCTTATCTGGAACCTCCTATCTGAAAATTTGAAAATTCTTAAAAAATTCGTCCAAAATCTTGATGTCTCCAATCTCTTGTTTTGTACGTTTTTTCCACGTGTCTTGATATCCAATGTATCCCTGCAAAGTTTGGTGAAGATCTGAGTATGTCGTTTTTGACCTTATCTGGAACATCCTTTCTGAAAATTTGAAAATTGTTAAAAAATTCGTCCAAAATCTTGATGTCTCCAATCTCTTTTTTGTACGTTTTTTCCACGTGTCTTGACATCCAATGTATCCCTGCAAAGTTTGGTGAAGATCTGAGTATGTAGTTTTTGACCTTATCTGGAACCTCCCATCTGAAAATTTGAAAATTCTTAAAAAATTCGACCAAAATCTTGATGTCTCCAATCTTTTGTTTTGTACGTTTTTTCCACGTGTCTTGACACATAATGTATCCATGCAAAGTTTGGTGAAGATCTGAGTATGTAGTTTTTGACCTTATATGGAACCTCCTATCTGAAAATTTGAAAATTCTTAAAAAATTCGTCCAAAATCTTGATGTCTCCAATCTCTTGTTTTGAACGTTTTTTCCACGTGTCTTGACATCCAATGTATCCCTGCAAAGTTTGGTGAAGATCTGAGTATGTAGTTTTTGACCTTATCTGGAACCTCCCATCTGAAAATTTGAAAATTCCTAAAAAATCCGTGCAAAATCTTGATGACCCCAATCTCTTGTTTTGTACGTTTTTTCCACGTGTCTTGACATCCAATGTATTCCTGCAATGTTTGGTGAAGATCTGAGTATGTAGTTTTTGACCTTATATGGAACCTCCTATCTGAAAATTTGAAAATTCTTAAAAAATTCGACCAAAATCTTGATGTTCCGAATCCTATGTTTTGTATGTTTTTTCCACGTGTCTTGACATCCAATGTATCCATGCAAAGTTTGGTGAAGATCTGAGTATGTAGTTTTTGACCTTATATTGAACCTCCCATCTGAAAATTTGAAAATTCTTAAAAAATTCGTCCAAAATCTTGATGACCCCAATCTCTTGTTTTGTACGTTTTTTCCAATTGTCTTGACATCCAAAGTATCCCTGCAAAGTTTGGTGAAGATCTGAGTATGTAGTTTTTGACCTTATATGGAACTTCCTTTCTGAAAATTTCAGAATTCTTAAAAAATTCGTCCAAAATCTTGATGTCTCCAATCTCTTGTTTTGTACGTTTTTTCCACGTGTCTTGACATCCAATGTATCCATGCAAAGTTTGGTGAAGATCTGAGTATGTCGTTTTTGACCTTATCTGGAACCTCCCATCTGAAAATTTGAAAATTCTTAAAAAATTCGTCGAAAATCTTGATGTCTCCAATCTTTTGTTTTGTACGTTTTTTCCACGTGTCTTGACATGCAAAGTATCCCTGCAACGTTTGGTGAAGATCTGAGTATGTAGTTTTTGACCTTATCTGGAACCTCGTATCTGAAAATTTGAAAATTCTTAAAAAATTCGTCCAAAATCTTGATGACCCCAATCTCTTGTTTTGTACTTTTTTTCCACGTGTCTCGACCTCCAATGTATCCCTGCAAAGTTTGGTGAAGATCTGAGTATGTAGTTTTTGACCTTATATGGAACCTCCTATCTGAAAATTTGAAAATTCTTAAAAAATTCGTCGAAAATCTTGATGTCTCCGATCTCTTGTTTTGTACGTTTTTTCCACGTGTCTTGACATGCAAAGTATTCCTGCAAAGTTTGGTGAAGATCTGAGTATGTAGTTTTTGACCTCATCTGGAACCTCCTATCTGAAAATTTGAAAATTCTTAAAAAATTCGTCCAAAATCTTGATGTCTCCAATCACTTGTTTTGTACGTTTTTTCCACGTGTCTTGACATCCAATGTATCCCTGCAATGTTTGGTGATGATCTGAGTATGTAGTTTTTGACCTTATCTGGAACCTCCCATCTGAAAATTTGAAAATTCCTAAAAAATCCGTCCAAAATCTTGATGACCCCAATCTCTTGTTTTGTACTTTTTTTCCACGTGTCTCGACCTCCAATGTATCCCTGCAAAGTTTGGTGAAGATCTGAGTATGTAGTTTTTGACCTTATATGGAACCTCCTATCTGAAAATTTGAAAATTCTTAAAAAATTCGTCCAAAATCTTGATGTCACCAATCCTATGTTTTGTATGTTTTTTCCACGTGTCTTGACATCCAATGGATCCCTGCAAAGTTTGGTGAAGATCTGAGTATGTCGTTTTTGACCTTATCTGGAACCTCCCATCTGAAAATTTGAAAATTCTTAAAAAATTCGTCGAAAATCTTGATGTCTCCGATCTCTTGTTTTGTACGTTTTTTCCACGTGTCTTGACATGCAAAGTATTACTGCAAAGTTTGGTGAAGATCTGAGTATGTAGTTTTTGACCTCATCTGGAACCTCCTATCTGAAAATTTGAAAATTCTTAAAAAATTCGTCCAAAATCTTGATGTCTCCAATCTCTTGTTTTGTACGTTTTTTCCACGTGTCTTGACATCCAATGTATCCCTGCAATGTTTGGTGAAGATCTGAGTATGTAGTTTTTGACCTTATCTGGAACCTCCCATCTGAAAATTTGAAAATTCCTAAAAAATCCGTCCAAAATCTTGATGACCCCAATCTCTTGTTTTGTACTTTTTTTCCACGTGTCTCGACCTCCAATGTATCCCTGCAAAGTTTGGTGAAGATCTGAGTATGTAGTTTTTGACCTTATCTGGAACCTCCCATCTGAAAATTTGAAAATTCCTAAAAAATCCGTGCAAAATCTTGATGTCTCCAATCTCTTGTTTTGTACGTTTTTTCCACGTGTCTTGACATCCAATGTATCCCTGCAAAGTTTGGTGAAGATCTGAGTATGTAGTTTTTGACCTTATCTGGAACCTCCCATCTGAAAATTTGAAAATTCCTAAAAAATCCGTGCAAAATCTTGATGACCCCAATCTCTTGTTTTGTACGTTTTTTCCACGTGTCTTGACATCCAATGTATCCATGCAAAGTTTGGTGAAGATCTGAGTATGTAGTTTTTGACCTTATATTGAACCTCCCATCTGAAAATTTGAAAATTCTTAAAAAATTCGTCCAAAATCTTGATGACCCCAATCTCTTGTTTTGTACGTTTTTTCCACGTGCCTTGACATCCAAAGTATCCCTGCAAAGTTTGGTGAAGATCTGAGTATGTAGTTTTTGACCTTATATGGAACCTCCTTTCTGAAAATTTGAGAATTCTTAAAAAATTCGTCCAAAATCTTGATGTCTCCAATCTCTTGTTTTGTACGTTTTATCCACGTGTCTTGACATCCAATGTATCCATGCAAAGTTTTGGTGAAGATCTGAGTATGTCGTTTTTGACCTTATCTGGAACCTCCCATCTGAAAATTTGAAAATTCTTAAAAAATTCGTCGAAAACCTTGATGTCTCCAATCTTTTGTTTTGTACGTTTTTTCCACGTGTCTTGACATGCAAAGTATCCCTGCAACGTTTGGTGAAGATCTGAGTATGTAGTTTATGACCTTATCTGGAACCTCCCATCTGAAAATTTGAAAATTCCTAAAAAATCCGTCCAAAATCTTGATGACCCCAATCTCTTGTTTTGTACTTTTTTTCCACGTGTCTCGACCTCCAATGTATCCCTGCAAAGTTTGGTGAAGATCTGAGTATGTAGTTTTTGACCTTATATGGAACCTCCTATCTGAAAATTTGAAAATTCTTAAAAAATTCGTCGAAAATCTTGATGTCTCCGATCTCTTGTTTTGTACGTTTTTTCCACGTGTCTTGACATGCAAAGTATTCCTGCAAAGTTTGGTGAAGATCTGAGTATGTAGTTTTTGACCTCATCTGGAACCTCCTATCTGAAAATTTGAAAATTCTTAAAAAATTCGTCCAAAATCTTGATGTCTCCAATCTCTTGTTTTGTACGTTTTTTTCCACGTGTCTTGACATCCAATGTATCCCTGCAATGTTTGGTGAAGATCTGAGTATGTAGTTTTTGACCTTATCTGGAACCTCCCATCTGAAAATTTGAAAATTCCTAAAAAATCCGTCCAAAATCTTGATGACCCCAATCTCTTGTTTTGTACTTTTTTTCCACGTGTCTCGACCTCCAATGTATCCCTGCAAAGTTTGGTGAAGATCTGAGTATGTAGTTTTTGACCTTATATGGAACCTCCTATCTGAAAATTTGAAAATTCTTAAAAAATTCGTCCAAAATCTTGATGTCACCAATCCTATGTTTTGTATGTTTTTTCCACGTGTCTTGACATCCAATGGATCCCTGCAAAGTTTGGTGAAGATCTGAGTATGTCGTTTTTGACCTTATCTGGAACCTCCCATCTGAAAATTTGAAAATTCTTAAAAAATTCGTCGAAAATCTTGATGTCTCCGATCTCTTGTTTTGTACGTTTTTTCCACGTGTCTTGACATGCAAAGTATTCCTGCAAAGTTTGGTGAAGATCTGAGTATGTAGTTTTTGACCTCATCTGGAACCTCCTATCTGAAAATTTGAAAATTCTTAAAAAATTCGTCCAAAATCTTGATGTCTCCAATCTCTTGTTTTGTACGTTTTTTCCACGTGTCTTGACATCCAATGTATCCCTGCAATGTTTGGTGAAGATCTGAGTATGTAGTTTTTGACCTTATCTGGAACCTCCCATCTGAAAATTTGAAAATTCCTAAAAAATCCGTCCAAAATCTTGATGACCCCAATCTCTTGTTTTGTACTTTTTTTCCACGTGTCTCGACCTCCAATGTATCCCTGCAAAGTTTGGTGAAGATCTGAGTATGTAGTTTTTGACCTTATATGGAACCTCCTATCTGAAAATTTGAAAATTCTTAAAAAATTCGTTCAAAATCTTGATGTCACCAATCCTATGTTTTGTATGTTTTTTCCACGTGTCTTGACATCCAATGGATCCCTGCAAAGTTTGGTGAAGATCTGAGTATGTCGTTTTTGACCTTATCTGGAACCTCCCATCTGAAAATTTGAAAATTCTTAAAAAATTCGTCGAAAATCTTGATGTCTCCGATCTCTTGTTTTGTACGTTTTTTCCACGTGTCTTGACATGCAAAGTATTCCTGCAAAGTTTGGTGAAGATCTGAGTATGTTGTTTTTGACCTCATCTGGAACCTCCTATCTGAAAATTTGAAAATTCTTAAAAAATTCGTCCAAAATCTTGATGTCTCCAATCTCTTGTTTTGTACGTTTTTTCCACGTGTCTTGACATCCAATGTATCCCTGCAAAGTTTGGTGAAGATCTGAGTATGTAGTTTTTGACCTTATCTGGAACCTCCTATCTGAAAATTTGAAAATTCTTAAAAAATTCGTCCAAAATCTTGATGTCTCCAATCTCTTGTTTTGTACGTTTTTTCCACGTGTCTTGATATCCAATGTATCCCTGCAAAGTTTGGTGAAGATCTGAGTATGTCGTTTTTGACCTTATCTGGAACATCCTTTCTGAAAATTTGAAAATTGTTAAAAAATTCGTCCAAAATCTTGATGTCTCCAATCTCTTTTTTGTACGTTTTTTCCACGTGTCTTGACATCCAATGTATCCCTGCAAAGTTTGGTGAAGATCTGAGTATGTAGTTTTTGACCTTATCTGGAACCTCCCATCTGAAAATTTGAAAATTCTTAAAAAATTCGACCAAAATCTTGATGTCTCCAATCTTTTGTTTTGTACGTTTTTTCCACGTGTCTTGACACATAATGTATCCATGCAAAGTTTGGTGAAGATCTGAGTATGTAGTTTTTGACCTTATATGGAACCTCCTATCTGAAAATTTGAAAATTCTTAAAAAATTCGTCCAAAATCTTGATGTCTCCAATCTCTTGTTTTGTACGTTTTTTCCACGTGTCTTGACATCCAATGTATCCCTGCAAAGTTTGGTGAAGATCTGAGTATGTAGTTTTTGACCTTATCTGGAACCTCCCATCTGAAAATTTGAAAATTCCTAAAAAATCCGTGCAAAATCTTGATGACCCCAATCTCTTGTTTTGTACGTTTTTTCCACGTGTCTTGACATCCAATGTATTCCTGCAATGTTTGGTGAAGATCTGAGTATGTAGTTTTTGACCTTATATGGAACCTCCTATCTGAAAATTTGAAAATTCTTAAAAAATTCGACCAAAATCTTGATGTTCCGAATCCTATGTTTTGTATGTTTTTTCCACGTGTCTTGACATCCAATGTATCCATGCAAAGTTTGGTGAAGATCTGAGTATGTAGTTTTTGACCTTATATTGAACCTCCCATCTGAAAATTTGAAAATTCTTAAAAAATTCGTCCAAAATCTTGATGACCCCAATCTCTTGTTTTGTACGTTTTTTCCACGTGTCTTGACATCCAAAGTATCCCTGCAAAGTTTGGTGAAGATCTGAGTATGTAGTTTTTGACCTTATATGGAACCTCCTTTCTGAAAATTTGAGAATTCTTAAAAAATTCGTCCAAAATCTTGATGTCTCCAATCTCTTGTTTTGTACGTTTTTTCCACGTGTCTTGACATCCAATGTATCCATGCAAAGTTTGGTGAAGATCTGAGTATGTCGTTTTTGACCTTATCTGGAACCTCCCATCTGAAAATTTGAAAATTCTTAAAAAATTCGTCGAAAATCTTGATGTCTCCAATCTTTTGTTTTGTACGTTTTTTCCACGTGTCTTGACATGCAAAGTATCCCTGCAACGTTTGGTGAAGATCTGAGTATGTAGTTTTTGACCTTATCTGGAACCTCCTATCTGAAAATTTGAAAATTCTTAAAAAATTCGTCGAAAATCTTGATGTCTCCAATCTCTTGTTTTGTACGTTTTTTCCACGTGTCTTGATATCCAATGTATCCCTGCAAAGTTTGGTGAAGATCTGAGTATGTCGTTTTTGACCTTATCTGGAACATCCTTTCTGAAAATTTGAAAATTGTTAAAAAATTCGTCCAAAATCTTGATGTCTCCAATCTCTTGTTTTGTACGTTTTTTCCACGTGTCTTGACATCCAATGTATCCCTGCAAAGTTTGGTGAAGATCTGAGTATGTAGTTTTTGACCTTATCTGGAACCTCCCATCTGAAAATTTGAAAATTCCTTAAAAATCCGTGCAAAATCTTGATGACCCCAATCTCTTGTTTTGTACGTTTTTTCCACGTGTCTTGACATCCAATGTATCCATGCAAAGTTTTGTGAAGATCTGAGTATGTCGTTTTTGACCTTATCTGGAACATCCTTTCTGAAAATTTGAAAATTGTTAAAAAATTCGTCCAAAATCTTGATGTCTCCAATCTCTTTTTTGTACGTTTTTTCCACGTGTCTTGACATCCAATGTATCCCTGCAAAGTTTGGTGAAGATCTGAGTATGTAGTTTTTGACCTTATCTGGAACCTCCCATCTGAAAATTTGAAAATTCTTCAAAAATTCGTCGAAAATCTTGATGTCTCCAATCTCTTGTTTTGTACGTTTTTTCCACGTGTCTCGACCTCCAATGGATCCCTGCAAAGTTTGGTGAAGATCTGAGTATGTCGTTTTTGACCTTATCTGGAACATCCTTTCTGAAAATTTGAAAATTCTTAAAAAATTCGTCGAAAATCTTGATGTCTCCAATCTCTTGTTTTGTACGTTTTTTCCACGTGTCTTGACATCCAATGTATCCCTGCAAAGTTTGGTGAAGATCTGAGTATGTAGTTTTTGACCTTATATGGAACCTCCTATCTGAAAATTTGAAAATTCTTAAAAAATTCGTCCAAAATCTTGATGACTCCAATCTCTTGTTTTGTACGTTTTTTCCACGTGTCTCGACCTCCAATGGATCCCTGCAAAGTTTGGTGAAGATCTGAGTATGTCGTTTTTGACCTTATCTGGAACCTCCCATCTGAAAATTTGAAAATTCTTAAAAAATTCGTCGAAAATCTTGATGTCTCCAATCTTTTGTTTTGTACGTTTTTTCCACGTGTCTTGACATCCAATGTATCCATGCAAAGTTTGGTGAAGATCTGAGTATGTAGTTTTTGACCTTATCTGGAACCTCCTATCTGAAAATTTGAAGATTCTTCAAAAATTCGTCGAAAATCTTGATGTCTCCAATCTCTTTTTTGTACGTTTTTTCCACGTGTCTTGACATCCAATGTATCCCTGCAAAGTTTGGTGAAGATCTGGGTATGTAGTTTTTGACCTTATCTGGAACCTCCCATCTGAAAATTTGAAAATTCTTCAAAAATTCGTCCAAAATCTTGATGTCTCCAATCTCTTGTTTTGTACGTTTTTTCCACGTGTCTCGACCTCCAATGGATCCCTGCAAAGTTTGGTGAAGATCTGAGTATGTCGTTTTTGACCTTATCTGGAACATCCTTTCTGAAAATTTGAAAATTCTTAAAAAATTCGTCGAAAATCTTGATGTCTCCAATCTCTTGTTTTGTACGTTTTTTCCACGTGTCTTGACATCCAATGTATCCCTGCAAAGTTTGGTGAAGATCTGAGTATGTAGTTTTTGACCTTATATGGAACCTCCTATCTGAAAATTTGAAAATTCTTAAAAAATTCGTCCAAAATCTTGATGTCTCCAATCTCTTGTTTTGTACGTTTTTTCCACGTGTCTCGACCTCCAATGGATCCCTGCAAAGTTTGGTGAAGATCTGAGTATGTCGTTTTTGACCTTATCTGGAACCTCCCATCTGAAAATTTGAAAATTCTTAAAAAATTCGTCGAAAATCTTGATGTCTCCGATCTCTTGTTTTGTACGTTTTTTCCACGTGTCTTGACATGCAAAGTATTCCTGCAAAGTTTGGTGAAGATCTGAGTATGTAGTTTTTGACCTCATCTGGAACCTCCTATCTGAAAATTTGAAAATTCTTAAAAAATTCGTCCAAAATCTTGATGTCTCCAATCTCTTGTTTTGTACGTTTTTTTCCACGTGTCTTGACATCCAATGTATCCCTGCAATGTTTGGTGAAGATCTGAGTATGTAGTTTTTGACCTTATCTGGAACCTCCCATCTGAAAATTTGAAAATTCCTAAAAAATCCGTCCAAAATCTTGATGACCCCAATCTCTTGTTTTGTACTTTTTTTCCACGTGTCTCGACCTCCAATGTATCCCTGCAAAGTTTGGTGAAGATCTGAGTATGTCGTTTTTGACCTTATCTGGAACCTCCCATCTGAAAATTTGAAAATTCTTAAAAAATTCGTCGAAAATCTTGATGTCTCCGATCTCTTGTTTTGTACGTTTTTTCCACGTGTCTTGACATGCAAAGTATTCCTGCAAAGTTTGGTGAAGATCTGAGTATGTAGTTTTTGACCTCATCTGGAGCCTCCTATCTGAAAATTTGAAAATTCTTAAAAAATTCGTCCAAAATCTTGATGTCTCCAATCTCTTGTTTTGTACGTTTTTTCCACGTGTCTTGACATCCAATGTATCCCTGCAAAGTTTGGTGAAGATCTGAGTATGTAGTTTTTGACCTTATCTGGAACCTCCTATCTGAAAATTTGAAAATTCTTAAAAAATTCGTCCAAAATCTTGATGTCTCCAATCTCTTGTTTTGTACGTTTTTTCCACGTGTCTTGATATCCAATGTATCCCTGCAAAGTTTGGTGAAGATCTGAGTATGTCGTTTTTGACCTTATCTGGAACATCCTTTCTGAAAATTTGAAAATTGTTAAAAAATTCGTCCAAAATCTTGATGTCTCCAATCTCTTTTTTGTACGTTTTTTCCACGTGTCTTGACATCCAATGTATCCCTGCAAAGTTTGGTGAAGATCTGAGTATGTAGTTTTTGACCTTATCTGGAACCTCCCATCTGAAAATTTGAAAATTCTTAAAAAATTCGACCAAAATCTTGATGTCTCCAATCTTTTGTTTTGTACGTTTTTTCCACGTGTCTTGACACATAATGTATCCATGCAAAGTTTGGTGAAGATCTGAGTATGTAGTTTTTGACCTTATATGGAACCTCCTATCTGAAAATTTGAAAATTCTTAAAAAATTCGTCCAAAATCTTGATGTCTCCAATCTCTTGTTTTGTACGTTTTTTCCACGTGTCTTGACATCCAATGTATCCCTGCAAAGTTTGGTGAAGATCTGAGTATGTAGTTTTTGACCTTATCTGGAACCTCCCATCTGAAAATTTGAAAATTCCTAAAAAATCCGTGCAAAATCTTGATGACCCCAATCTCTTGTTTTGTACGTTTTTTCCACGTGTCTTGACATCCAATGTCTTCCTGCAATGTTTGGTGAAGATCTGAGTATGTAGTTTTTGACCTTATATGGAACCTCCTATCTGAAAATTTGAAAATTCTTAAAAAATTCGACCAAAATCTTGATGTTCCGAATCCTATGTTTTGTATGTTTTTTCCACGTGTCTTGACATCCAATGTATCCATGCAAAGTTTGGTGAAGATCTGAGTATGTAGTTTTTGACCTTATATTGAACCTCCCATCTGAAAATTTGAAAATTCTTAAAAAATTCGTCCAAAATCTTGATGACCCCAATCTCTTGTTTTGTACGTTTTTTCCACGTGTCTTGACATCCAAAGTATCCCTGCAAAGTTTGGTGAAGATCTGAGTATGTAGTTTTTGACCTTATATGGAACCTCCTTTCTGAAAATTTGAGAATTCTTAAAAAATTCGTCCAAAATCTTGATGTCTCCAATCTCTTGTTTTGTACTTTTTTCCACGTGTCTTGACATCCAATGTATCCATGCAAAGTTTGGTGAAGATCTGAGTATGTCGTTTTTGACCTTATCTGGAACCTCCCATCTGAAAATTTGAAAATTCTTAAAAAATTCGTCGAAAATCTTGATGTCTCCAATCTTTTGTTTTGTACGTTTTTTCCACGTGTCTTGACATGCAAAGTATCCCTGCAACGTTTGGTGAAGATCTGAGTATGTAGTTTTTGACCTTATCTGGAACCTCCTATCTGAAAATTTGAAAATTCTTAAAAAATTCGTCGAAAATCTTGATGTCTCCAATCTCTTGTTTTGTACTTTTTTTCCACGTGTCTTGATATCCAATGTATCCCTGCAAAGTTTGGTGAAGATCTGAGTATGTCGTTTTTGACCTTATCTGGAACATCCTTTCTGAAAATTTGAAAATTGTTAAAAAATTCGTCCAAAATCTTGATGTCTCCAATCTCTTTTTTGTACGTTTTTTCCACGTGTCTTGACATCCAATGTATCCCTGCAAAGTTTGGTGAAGATCTGAGTATGTAGTTTTTGACCTTATCTGGAACCTCCCATCTGAAAATTTGAAAATTCTTAAAAAATTCGACCAAAATCTTGATGTCTCCAATCTTTTGTTTTGTACGTTTTTTCCACGTGTCTTGACACATAATGTATCCATGCAAAGTTTGGTGAAGATCTGAGTATGTAGTTTTTGACCTTATATGGAACCTCCTATCTGAAAATTTGAAAATTCTTAAAAAATTCGTCCAAAATCTTGATGCCTCCAATCTCTTGTTTTGTACGTTTTTTCCACGTGTCTTGACATCCAATGTATCCCTGCAAAGTTTGGTGAAGATCTGAGTATGTAGTTTTTGACCTTATCTGGAACCTCCCATCTGAAAATTTGAAAATTCCTAAAAAATCCGTGCAAAATCTTGATGACCCCAATCTCTTGTTTTGTACGTTTTTTCCACGTGTCTTGACATCCAATGTATCCATGCAAAGTTTGGTGAAGATCTGAGTATATCGTTTTTGACCTTATCTGGAACATCCTTTCTGAAAATTTGAAAATTGTTAAAAAATTCGTCCAAAATCTTGATGTCTCCAATCTCTTTTTTGTACGTTTTTTCCACGTGTCTTGACATCCAATGTATCCCTGCAAAGTTTGGTGAAGATCTGAGTATGTAGTTTTTGACCTTATCTGGAACCTCCCATCTGAAAATTTGAAAATTCTTCAAAAATTCGTCGAAAATCTTGATGTCTCCAATCTCTTGTTTTGTACGTTTTTTCCACGTGTCTCGACCTCCAATGGATCCCTGCAAAGTTTGGTGAAGATCTGAGTATGTCGTTTTTGACCTTATCTGGAACATCCTTTCTGAAAATTTGAAAATTCTTAAAAAATTCGTCGAAAATCTTGATGTCTCCAATCTCTTGTTTTGTACGTTTTTTCCACGTGTCTTGACATCCAATGTATCCCTGCAAAGTTTGGTGAAGATCTGAGTATGTAGTTTTTGACCTTATATGGAACCTCCTATCTGAAAATTTGAAAATTCTTAAAAAATTCGTCCAAAATCTAGATGTCTCCAATCTCTTGTTTTGTACGTTTTTTCCACGTGTCTCGACCTCCAATGGATCCCTGCAAAGTTTGGTGAAGATCTGAGTATGTCGTTTTTGACCTTATCTGGAACCTCCCATCTGAAAATTTGAAAATTCTTCAAAAATTCGTCGAAAATCTTGATGTCTCCGATCTCTTGTTTTGTACGTTTTTTCCACGTGTCTTGACATGCAAAGTATTCCTGCAAAGTTTGGTGAAGATCTGAGTATGTAGTTTTTGACCTCATCTGGAACCTCCTATCTGAAAATTTGAAAATTCTTAAAAAATTCGTCCAAAATCTTGATGTCTCCAATCTCTTTTTTTTTCCTTTTTTTCCTCGTGTCTTGACATCCAATGTATCCCTGCAATGTTTGGTGAAGATCTGAGTATGTAGTTTTTGACCTTATCTGGAACCTCCCATCTGAAAATTTGAAAATTCCTAAAAAATCCGTCCAAAATCTTGATGACCCCAATCTCTTGTTTTGTACTTTTTTTCCACGTGTCTTGACATCCAATGTATCCCTGCAAAGTTTGGTGAAGATCTGAGTATGTAGTTTTTGACCTTATCTGGAACCTCCCATCTGAAAATTTGAAAATTCTTAAAAAATTCGACCAAAATCTTGATGTCTCCAATCTTTTGTTTTGTACGTTTTTTCCACGTGTCTTGACACATAATGTATCCATGCAAAGTTTGGTGAAGATCTGAGTATGTAGTTTTTGACCTTATATGGAACCTCCTATCTGAAAATTTGAAAATTCTTAAAAAATTCGTCCAAAATCTTGATGTCTCCAATCTCTTGTTTTGTACGTTTTTTCCACGTGTCTTGACATCCAATGTATCCTTGCAAAGTTTGGTGAAGATCTGAGTATGTAGTTTTTGACCTTATCTGGAACCTCCCATCTGAAAATTTGAAAATTCCTAAAAAATCCGTGCAAAATCTTGATGACCCCAATCTCTTGTTTTGTACGTTTTTTCCACGTGTCTTGACATCCAATGTATCCATGCAAAGTTTGGTGAAGATCTGAGTATGTCGTTTTTGACCTTATCTGGAACATCCTTTCTGAAAATTTGAAAATTGTTAAAAAATTCGTCCAAAATCTTGATGTCTCCAATCTCTTTTTTGTACGTTTTTTCCACGTGTCTTGACATCCAATGTATCCCTGCAAAGTTTGGTGAAGATCTGAGTATGTAGTTTTTGACCTTATCTGGAACCTCCCATCTGAAAATTTGAAAATTCTTCAAAAATTCGTCCAAAATCTTGATGTCTCCAATCTCTTGTTTTGTACGTTTTTTCCACGTGTCTCGACCTCCAATGGATCCCTGCAAAGTTTGGTGAAGATCTGAGTATGTAGTTTTTGACCTTATCTGGAACCTCCCATCTGAAAATTTGAAAATTCCTAAAAAATCCGTGCAAAATCTTGATGACCCCAATCTCTTGTTTTGTACGTTTTTTCCACGTGTCTTGACATCCAATGTATTCCTGCAATGTTTGGTGAAGATCTGAGTATGTAGTTTTTGACCTTATATGGAACCTCCTATCTGAAAATTTGAAAATTTTTAAAAAATTCGACCAAAATCTTGATGTTCCGAATCCTATGTTTTGTATGTTTTTTCCACGTGTCTTGACATCCAATGTATCCATGCAAAGTTTGGTGAAGATCTGAGTATGTAGTTTTTGACCTTATATTGAACCTCCCATCTGAAAATTTGAAAATTCTTAAAAAATTCGTCCAAAATCTTGATGACCCCAATCTCTTGTTTTGTACGTTTTTTCCACGTGTCTTGACATCCAAAGTATCCCTGCAAAGTTTGGTGAAGATCTGAGTATGTAGTTTTTGACCTTATATTGAACCTCCCATCTGAAAATTTGAAAATTCTTAAAAAATTCGTCCAAAATCTTGATGTCTCCAATCTCTTGTTTTGTACGTTTTTTCCACGTGTCTTGACATCCAATGTATCCATGCTAAGTTTGGTGAAGATCTAAGTATGTCGTTTTTGACCTTATCTGGAACCTCCCATCTGAAAATTTGAAAATTCTTAAAAAATTCGTCGAAAATCTTGATGTCTCCAATCTTTTGTTTTGTACGTTTTTTCCACGTGTCTTGACATGCAAAGTATCCCTGCAACGTTTGGTGAAGATCTGAGTATGTAGTTTTTGACCTTATCTGGAACCTCCTATCTGAAAATTTGAAAATTCTTCAAAAATTCGTCGAAAATCTTGATGTCTCCAATCTCTTGTTTTGTACGTTTTTTCCACGTGTCTTGACATCCAATGTATTCCTGCAATGTTTGGTGGAGATCTGAGTATGTAGTTTTAGACCTTATCTGGAACCTCCTATCTGAAAATTTGAAAATTCTTCAAAAATTCGTCCAAAATTTTGATGTCTCCAATCTCTTGTTTTGTACGTTTTTTCCACGTGTCTCGACCTCCAATGGATCCCTGCAAAGTTTGGTGAAGATCTGAGTATGTCGTTTTTGACCTTATCTGGAACATCCTTTCTGAAAATTTGAAAATTCTTAAAAAATTCGTCGAAAATCTTGATGTCTCCAATCTCTTGTTTTGTACGTTTTTTCCACGTGTCTTGACATCCAATGTATCCCTGCAAAGTTTGGTGAAGATCTGAGTATGTAGTTTTTGACCTTATATGGAACCTCCTATCTGAAAATTTGAAAATTCTTAAAAAATTCGTCCAAAATCTTGATGTCTCCAATCTCTTGTTTTGTACGTTTTTTCCACGTGTCTCGACCTCCAATGGATCCCTGCAAAGTTTGGTGAAGATCTGAGTATGTCGTTTTTGACCTTATCTGGAACCTCCCATCTGAAAATTTGAAAATTCTTAAAAAATTCGTCGAAAATCTTGATGTCTCCGATCTCTTGTTTTGTACGTTTTTTCCACGTGTCTTGACATGCAAAGTATTCCTGCAAAGTTTGGTGAAGATCTGAGTATGTAGTTTTTGACCTCATCTGGAACCTCCCATCTGAAAATTTGAAAATTCCTAAAAAATCCGTCCAAAATCTTGATGACCCCAATCTCTTGTTTTGTACTTTTTTTCCACGTGTCTCGACCTCCAATGTATCCCTGCAAAGTTTGGTGAAGATCTGAGTATGTAGTTTTTGACCTTATATGGAACCTCCTATCTGAAAATTTGAAAATTCTTAAAAAATTCGTCCAAAATCTTGATGTCACCAATCCTATGTTTTGTATGTTTTTTCCACGTGTCTTGACATCCAATGTATCCATGCAAAGTTTGGTGAAGATCTGAGTATGTCGTTTTTGACCTTATCTGGAACCTCCCATCTGAAAATTTGAAAATTCTTAAAAAATTCGTCGAAAATCTTGATGTCTCCGATCTCTTGTTTTGTACGTTTTTTCCACGTGTCTTGACATGCAAAGTATTCCTGCAAAGTTTGGTGAAGATCTGAGTATGTAGTTTTTGACCTCATCTGGAACCTCCTATCTGAAAATTTGAAAATTCTTAAAAAATTCGTCCAAAATTTTGATGTCTCCAATCTCTTGTTTTGTACGTTTTTTCCACGTGTCTTGACATCCAATGTATCCCTGCAATGTTTGGTGAAGATCTGAGTATGTAGTTTTTGACCTTATCTGGAACCTCCCATCTGAAAATTTGAAAATTCCTAAAAAATCCGTCCAAAATCTTGATGACCCCAATCTCTTGTTTTGTACGTTTTTTCCACGTGTCTTGACATCCAATGTATCCCTGCAAAGTTTGGTGAAGATCTGAGTATGTAGTTTTTGACCTTATCTGGAACCTCCTATCTGAAAATTTGAAAATTCTTAAAAAATTCGTCCAAAATCTTGATGTCTCCAATCTCTTGTTTTGTACGTTTTTTCCACGTGTCTTGATATCCAATGTATCCCTGCAAAGTTTGGTGAAGATCTGAGTATGTAGTTTTTGACCTTATATGGAACCTCCTATCTGAAAATTTGAAAATTCTTAAAAAATTCGTCCAAAATCTTGATGTCTCCAATCTCTTGTTTTGTACGTTTTTTCCACGTGTCTTGACATCCAATGTATCCCTGCAAAGTTTGGTGAAGATCTGAGTATGTAGTTTTTGACCTTATATTGAACCTCCCATCTGAAAATTTGAAAATTCTTAAAAAATTCGTCCAAAATCTTGATGTCTCCAATCTCTTGTTTTGTACGTTTTTTCCACGTGTCTTGATATCCAATGTATCCCTGCAAAGTTTGGTGAAGATCTGAGTATGTCGTTTTTGACCTTATCTGGAACATCCTTTCTGAAAATTTGAAAATTGTTAAAAAATTCGTCCAAAATCTTGATGTCTCCAATCTCTTTTTTGTACGTTTTTTCCACGTGTCTTGACATCCAATGTATCCCTGCAAAGTTTGGTGAAGATCTGAGTATGTAGTTTTTGACCTTATCTGGAACCTCCCATCTGAAAATTTGAAAATTCTTAAAAAATTCGACCAAAATCTTGATGTCTCCAATCTTTTGTTTTGTACGTTTTTTCCACGTGTCTTGACACATAATGTATCCATGCAAAGTTTGGTGAAGATCTGAGTATGTAGTTTTTGACCTTATATGGAACCTCCTATCTGAAAATTTGAAAATTCTTAAAAAATTCGTCCAAAATCTTGATGTCTCCAATCTCTTGTTTTGTACGTTTTTTCCACGTGTCTTGACATCCAATGTATCCCTGCAAAGTTTGGTGAAGATCTGAGTATGTAGTTTTTGACCTTATATGGAACCTCCTATCTGAAAATTTGAAAATTCTTAAAAAATTCGTCCAAAATCTTGATGTCTCCAATCTCTTGTTTTGTACGTTTTTTCCACGTGTCTTGATATCCAATGTATCCCTGCAATGTTTGGTGAAGATCTGAGTATGTAGTTTTTGACCTTATATGGAACCTCCTATCTGAAAATTTGAAAATTCTTAAAAAATTCGTCCAAAATCTTGATGTCTCCAATCTCTTGTTTTGTACGTTTTTTCCACGTGTCTTGACATCCAATGTATCCCTGCAAACTTTGGTGAAGATCTGAGTATGTAGTTTTTGACCTTATCTGGAACCTCCTATCTGAAAATTTGAAAATTCTTAAAAAATTCGTCCAAAATCTTGATGTCTCCAATCTCTTGTTTTGTACGTTTTTTCCACGTGTCTTGATATCCAATGTATCCCTGCAAAGTTTGGTGAAGATCTGAGTATGTCGTTTTTGACCTTATCTGGAACATCCTTTCTGAAAATTTGAAAATTCTTCAAAAATTCGTCCAAAATCTTGATGTCTCCAATCTCTTTTTTGTACGTTTTTTCCACGTGTCTTGACATCCAATGTATCCCTGCAAAGTTTGGTGAAGATCTGAGTATGTAGTTTTTGACCTTATCTGGAACCTCCCATCTGAAAATTTGAAAATTCTTAAAAAATTCGACCAAAATCTTGATGTCTCCAATCTTTTGTTTTGTACGTTTTTTCCACGTGTCTTGACACATAATGTATCCATGCAAAGTTTGGTGAAGATCTGAGTATGTAGTTTTTGACCTTATATGGAACCTCCTATCTGAAAATTTGAAAATTCTTAAAAAATTCGTCCAAAATCTTGATGTCTCCAATCTCTTGTTTTGTACGTTTTTTCCACGTGTCTTGACATCCAATGTATCCCTGCAATGTTTGGTGAAGATCTGAGTATGTAGTTTTTGACCTTATCTGGAACCTCCCATCTGAAAATTTGAAAATTCCTAAAAAATCCGTGCAAAATCTTGATGACCCCAATCTCTTGTTTTGTACTTTTTTTCCACGTGTCTCGACCTCCAATGTATCCCTGCAAAGTTTGGTGAAGATCTGAGTATGTAGTTTTTGACCTTATATGGAACCTCCTATCTGAAAATTTGAAAATTCTTAAAAAATTCGTCCAAAATCTTGATGTCACCAATCCTATGTTTTGTATGTTTTTTCCACGTGTCTTGACATCCAATGTATCCATGCAAAGTTTGGTGAAGATCTGAGTATGTCGTTTTTGACCTTATCTGGAACCTCCCATCTGAAAATTTGAAAATTCTTAAAAAATTCGTCGAAAATCTTGATGTCTCCGATCTCTTGTTTTGTACGTTTTTTCCACGTGTCTTGACATGCAAAGTATTCCTGCAAAGTTTGGTGAAGATCTGAGTATGTAGTTTTTGACCTCATCTGGAACCTCCTATCTGAAAATTTGAAAATTCTTAAAAAATTCGTCCAAAATTTTGATGTCTCCAATCTCTTGTTTTGTACGTTTTTTCCACGTGTCTTGACATCCAATGTATCCCTGCAATGTTTGGTGAAGATCTGAGTATGTAGTTTTTGACCTTATCTGGAACCTCCCATCTGAAAATTTGAAAATTCCTAAAAAATCCGTCCAAAATCTTGATGACCCCAATCTCTTGTTTTGTACGTTTTTTCCACGTGTCTTGACATCCAATGTATCCCTGCAAAGTTTGGTGAAGATCTGAGTATGTAGTTTTTGACCTTATCTGGAACCTCCTATCTGAAAATTTGAAAATTCTTAAAAAATTCGTCCAAAATCTTGATGTCTCCAATCTCTTGTTTTGTACGTTTTTTCCACGTGTCTCGACCTCCAATGGATCCCTGCAAAGTTTGGTGAAGATCTGAGTATGTAGTTTTTGACCTTATCTGGAACCTCCCATCTGAAAATTTGAAAATTCCTAAAAAATCCGTGCAAAATCTTGATGACCCCAATCTCTTGTTTTGTACGTTTTTTCCACGTGTCTTGACATCCAATGTATTCCTGCAATGTTTGGTGAAGATCTGAGTATGTAGTTTTTGACCTTATATGGAACCTCCTATCTGAAAATTTGAGAATTTTTAAAAAATTCGACCAAAATCTTGATGTTCCGAATCCTATGTTTTGTATGTTTTTTCCACGTGTCTTGACATCCAATGTATCCATGCAAAGTTTGGTGAAGATCTGAGTATGTAGTTTTTGACCTTATATTGAACCTCCCATCTGAAAATTTGAAAATTCTTAAAAAATTCGTCCAAAATCTTGATGACCCCAATCTCTTGTTTTGTACGTTTTTTCCACGTGTCTTGACATCCAAAGTATCCCTGCAAAGTTTGGTGAAGATCTGAGTATGTAGTTTTTGACCTTATATTGAACCTCCCATCTGAAAATTTGAAAATTCTTAAAAAATTCGTCCAAAATCTTGATGTCTCCAATCTCTTGTTTTGTACGTTTTTTCCACGTGTCTTGACATCCAATGTATCCATGCAAAGTTTGGTGAAGATCTAAGTATGTCGTTTTTGACCTTATCTGGAACCTCCCATCTGAAAATTTGAAAATTCTTAAAAAATTCGTCGAAAATCTTGATGTCTCCAATCTTTTGTTTTGTACGTTTTTTCCACGTGTCTTGACATGCAAAGTATCCCTGCAACGTTTGGTGAAGATCTGAGTATGTAGTTTTTGACCTTATCTGGAACCTCCTATCTGAAAATTTGAAAATTCTTCAAAAATTCGTCGAAAATCTTGATGTCTCCAATCTCTTGTTTTGTACGTTTTTTCCACGTGTCTCGACCTCCAATGGATCCCTGCAAAGTTTGGTGAAGATCTGAGTATGTCGTTTTTGACCTTATCTGGAACATCCTTTCTGAAAATTTGAAAATTCTTAAAAAATTCGTCGAAAATCTTGATGTCTCCAATCTCTTGTTTTGTACGTTTTTTCCACGTGTCTTGACATCCAATGTATCCCTGCAAAGTTTGGTGAAGATCTGAGTATGTAGTTTTTGACCTTATATGGAACCTCCTATCTGAAAATTTGAAAATTCTTAAAAAATTCGTCCAAAATCTTGATGTCTCCAATCTCTTGTTTTGTACGTTTTTTCCACGTGTCTCGACCTCCAATGGATCCCTGCAAAGTTTGGTGAAGATCTGAGTATGTCGTTTTTGACCTTATCTGGAACCTCCCATCTGAAAATTTGAAAATTCTTAAAAAATTCGTCGAAAATCTTGATGTCTCCGATCTCTTGTTTTGTACGTTTTTTCCACGTGTCTTGACATGCAAAGTATTCCTGCAAAGTTTGGTGAAGATCTGAGTATGTAGTTTTTGACCTCATCTGGAACCTCCTATCTGAAAATTTGAAAATTCTTAAAAAATTCGTCCAAAATCTTGATGTCTCCAATCTCTTGTTTTGTACGTTTTTTCCACGTGTCTTGACATCCAATGTATCCCTGCAATGTTTGGTGAAGATCTGAGTATGTAGTTTTTGACCTTATCTGGAACCTCCCATCTGAAAATTTGAAAATTCCTAAAAAATCCGTCCAAAATCTTGATGACCCCAATCTCTTGTTTTGTACTTTTTTTCCACGTGTCTCGACCTCCAATGTATCCCTGCAAAGTTTGGTGAAGATCTGAGTATGTAGTTTTTGACCTTATATGGAACCTCCTATCTGAAAATTTGAAAATTCTTAAAAAATTCGTCCAAAATCTTGATGTCACCAATCCTATGTTTTGTATGTTTTTTCCACGTGTCTTGACATCCAATGTATCCATGCAAAGTTTGGTGAAGATCTGAGTATGTCGTTTTTGACCTTATCTGGAACCTCCCATCTGAAAATTTGAAAATTCTTAAAAAATTCGTCGAAAATCTTGATGTCTCCGATCTCTTGTTTTGTACGTTTTTTCCACGTGTCTTGACATGCA
Source organism: Lepisma saccharinum (assembly GCF_977018435.1). Taxonomy (NCBI): domain Eukaryota; kingdom Metazoa; phylum Arthropoda; class Insecta; order Zygentoma; family Lepismatidae; genus Lepisma; species Lepisma saccharinum. The sequence goes on along the minus strand of NW_028142954.1, from coordinate 490,586 downwards.
AAGTATTCCTGCAAAGTTTGGTGAAGATCTGAGTATGTAGTTTTTGACCTCATCTGGAACCTCCTATCTGAAAATTTGAAAATTCTTAAAAAATTCGTCCAAAATTTTGATGTCTCCAATCTCTTGTTTTGTACGTTTTTTCCACGTGTCTTGACATCCAATGTATCCCTGCAATGTTTGGTGAAGATCTGAGTATGTAGTTTTTGACCTTATCTGGAACCTCCCATCTGAAAATTTGAAAATTCCTAAAAAATCCGTCCAAAATCTTGATGACCCCAATCTCTTGTTTTGTACGTTTTTTCCACGTGTCTTGACATCCAATGTATCCCTGCAAAGTTTGGTGAAGATCTGAGTATGTAGTTTTTGACCTTATCTGGAACCTCCTATCTGAAAATTTGAAAATTCTTAAAAAATTCGTCCAAAATCTTGATGTCTCCAATCTCTTGTTTTGTACGTTTTTTCCACGTGTCTTGATATCCAATGTATCCCTGCAAAGTTTGGTGAAGATCTGAGTATGTCGTTTTTGACCTTATCTGGAACATCCTTTCTGAAAATTTGAAAATTGTTAAAAAATTCGTCCAAAATCTTGATGTCTCCAATCTCTTTTTTGTACGTTTTTTCCACGTGTCTTGACATCCAATGTATCCCTGCAAAGTTTGGTGAAGATCTGAGTATGTAGTTTTTGACCTTATCTGGAACCTCCCATCTGAAAATTTGAAAATTCTTAAAAAATTCGACCAAAATCTTGATGTCTCCAATCTTTTGTTTTGTACGTTTTTTCCACGTGTCTTGACACATAATGTATCCATGCAAAGTTTGGTGAAGATCTGAGTATGTAGTTTTTGACCTTATATGGAACCTCCTATCTGAAAATTTGAAAATTCTTCAAAAATTCGTCCAAAATCTTGATGTCTCCAATCTCTTGTTTTGTACGTTTTTTCCACGTGTCTTGACATCCAATGTATCCCTGCAAAGTTTGGTGAAGATCTGAGTATGTAGTTTTTGACCTTATCTGGAACCTCCCATCTGTAAATTTGAAAATTCTTAAAAAATTCGACCAAAATCTTGATGTCTCCAATCTTTTGTTTTGTACGTTTTTTCCACGTGTCTTGACACATAATGTATCCATGCAAAGTTTGGTGAAGATCTGAGTATGTAGTTTTTGACCTTATATGGAACCTCCTATCTGAAAATTTGAAAATTCTTAAAAAATTCGTCCAAAATCTTGATGTCTCCAATCTCTTGTTTTGTACGTTTTTTCCACGTGTCTTGACATCCAATGTATCCCTGCAAAGTTTGGTGAAGATCTGAGTATGTAGTTTTTGACCTTATATGGAACCTCCTATCTGAAAATTTGAAAATTCTTAAAAAATTCGTCCAAAATCTTGATGTCTCCAATCTCTTGTTTTGTACGTTTTTTCCACGTGTCTTGATATCCAATGTATCCCTGCAATGTTTGGTGAAGATCTGAGTATGTAGTTTTTGACCTTATATGGAACCTCCTATCTGAAAATTTGAAAATTCTTAAAAAATTCGTCCAAAATCTTGATGTCTCCAATCTCTTGTTTTGTACGTTTTTTCCACGTGTCTTGACATCCAATGTATCCCTGCAAAGTTTGGTGAAGATCTGAGTATGTAGTTTTTGACCTTATCTGGAACCTCCTATCTGAAAATTTGAAAATTCTTAAAAAATTCGTCCAAAATCTTGATGTCTCCAATCTCTTGTTTTGTACGTTTTTTCCACGTGTCTTGATATCCAATGTATCCCTGCAAAGTTTGGTGAAGATCTGAGTATGTCGTTTTTGACCTTATCTGGAACATCCTTTCTGAAAATTTGAAAATTGTTAAAAAATTCGTCCAAAATCTTGATGTCTCCAATCTCTTTTTTGTACGTTTTTTCCACGTGTCTTGACATCCAATGTATCCCTGCAAAGTTTGGTGAAGATCTGAGTATGTAGTTTTTGACCTTATCTGGAACCTCCCATCTGAAAATTTGAAAATTCTTAAAAAATTCGACCAAAATCTTGATGTCTCCAATCTTTTGTTTTGTACGTTTTTTCCACGTGTCTTGACACATAATGTATCCATGCAAAGTTTGGTGAAGATCTGAGTATGTAGTTTTTGACCTTATATGGAACCTCCTATCTGAAAATTTGAAAATTCTTAAAAAATTCGTCCAAAATCTTGATGTCTCCAATCTCTTGTTTTGTACGTTTTTTCCACGTGTCTTGACATCCAATGTATCCCTGCAAAGTTTGGTGAAGATCTGAGTATGTAGTTTTTGACCTTATCTGGAACCTCCCATCTGAAAATTTGAAAATTCCTAAAAAATCCGTGCAAAATCTTGATGACCCCAATCTCTTGTTTTGTACGTTTTTTCCACGTGTCTTGACATCCAATGTATTCCTGCAATGTTTGGTGAAGATCTGAGTATGTAGTTTTTGACCTTATATGGAACCTCCTATCTGAAAATTTGAAAATTCTTAAAAAATTCGACCAAAATCTTGATGACCCCAATCCTATGTTTTGTATGTTTTTTCCACGTGTCTTGACATCCAATGTATCCATGCAAAGTTTGGTGAAGATCTGAGTATGTCGTTTTTGACCTTATCTGGAACCTCCCATCTGAAAATTTGAAAATTCTTAAAAAATTCGTCGAAAATCTTGATGTCTCCGATCTCTTGTTTTGTACGTTTTTTCCACGTGTCTTGACATGCAAAGTATTCCTGCAAAGTTTGGTGAAGATCTGAGTATGTAGTTTTTGACCTTATCTGGAACCTCCCATCTGAAAATTTGAAAATTCTTAAAAAATTCGTCGAAAATCTTGATGTCTCCGATCTCTTGTTTTGTACGTTTTTTCCACGTGTCTTGACATGCAAAGTATTCCTGCAAAGTTTGGTGAAGATCTGAGTATGTAGTTTTTGACCTCATCTGGAACCTCCTATCTGAAAATTTGAAAATTCTTAAAAAATTCGTCCAAAATCTTGATGTCTCCAATCTCTTGTTTTGTACGTTTTTTCCACGTGTCTTGACATCCAATGTATCCCTGCAATGTTTGGTGAAGATCTGAGTATGTAGTTTTTGACCTTATCTGGAACCTCCCATCTGAAAATTTGAAAATTCTTAAAAAATTCGTCCAAAATCTTGATGTCTCCAATCTCTTGTTTTGTACGTTTTTTCCACGTGTCTTGACATCCAATGTATCCATGCAAAGTTTGGTGAAGATCTAAGTATGTCGTTTTTGACCTTATCTGGAACCTCCCATCTGAAAATTTGAAAATTCTTAAAAAATTCGTCGAAAATCTTGATGTCTCCAATCTTTTGTTTTGTACGTTTTTTCCACGTGTCTTGACATGCAAAGTATCCCTGCAACGTTTGGTGAAGATCTGAGTATGTAGTTTTTGACCTTATCTGGAACCTCCTATCTGAAAATTTGAAAATTCTTCAAAAATTCGTCGAAAATCTTGATGTCTCCAATCTCTTGTTTTGTACGTTTTTTCCACGTGTCTTGACATCCAATGTATTCCTGCAATGTTTGGTGGAGATCTGAGTATGTAGTTTTAGACCTTATCTGGAACCTCCTATCTGAAAATTTGAAAATTCTTCAAAAATTCGTCCAAAATCTTGATGTCTCCAATCTCTTGTTTTGTACGTTTTTTCCACGTGTCTCGACCTCCAATGGATCCCTGCAAAGTTTGGTGAAGATCTGAGTATGTCGTTTTTGACCTTATCTGGAACATCCTTTCTGAAAATTTGAAAATTCTTAAAAAATTCGTCGAAAATCTTGATGTCTCCAATCTCTTGTTTTGTACGTTTTTTCCACGTGTCTTGACATCCAATGTATCCCTGCAAAGTTTGGTGAAGATCTGAGTATGTAGTTTTTGACCTTATATGGAACCTCCTATCTGAAAATTTGAAAATTCTTAAAAAATTCGTCCAAAATCTTGATGTCTCCAATCTCTTGTTTTGTACGTTTTTTCCACGTGTCTCGACCTCCAATGGATCCCTGCAAAGTTTGGTGAAGATCTGAGTATGTCGTTTTTGACCTTATCTGGAACCTCCCATCTGAAAATTTGAAAATTCTTAAAAAATTCGTCGAAAATCTTGATGTCTCCGATCTCTTGTTTTGTACGTTTTTTCCACGTGTCTTGACATGCAAAGTATTCCTGCAAAGTTTGGTGAAGATCTGAGTATGTAGTTTTTGACCTCATCTGGAACCTCCTATCTGAAAATTTGAAAATTCTTAAAAAATTCGTCCAAAATCTTGATGTCTCCAATCTCTTGTTTTGTACGTTTTTTCCACGTGTCTTGACATCCAATGTATCCCTGCAATGTTTGGTGAAGATCTGAGTATGTAGTTTTTGACCTTATCTGGAACCTCCCATCTGAAAATTTGAAAATTCCTAAAAAATCCGTCCAAAATCTTGATGACCCCAATCTCTTGTTTTGTACTTTTTTTCCACGTGTCTCGACCTCCAATGTATCCCTGCAAATTTTGTGAAGATCTGAGTATGTAGTTTTTGACCTTATATGGAACCTCCTATCTGAAAATTTGAAAATTCTTAAAAAATTCGTCCAAAATCTTGATGTCACCAATCCTATGTTTTGTATGTTTTTTCCACGTGTCTTGACATCCAATGTATCCATGCAAAGTTTGGTGAAGATCTGAGTATGTCGTTTTTGACCTTATCTGGAACCTCCCATCTGAAAATTTGAAAATTCTTAAAAAATTCGTCGAAAATCTTGATGTCTCCGATCTCTTGTTTTGTACGTTTTTTCCACGTGTCTTGACATGCAAAGTATTCCTGCAAAGTTTGGTGAAGATCTGAGTATGTAGTTTTTGACCTCATCTGGAACCTCCTATCTGAAAATTTGAAAATTCTTAAAAAATTCGTCCAAAATTTTGATGTCTCCAATCTCTTGTTTTGTACGTTTTTTCCACGTGTCTTGACATCCAATGTATCCCTGCAATGTTTGGTGAAGATCTGAGTATGTAGTTTTTGACCTTATCTGGAACCTCCCATCTGAAAATTTGAAAATTCCTAAAAAATCCGTCCAAAATCTTGATGACCCCAATCTCTTGTTTTGTACGTTTTTTCCACGTGTCTTGACATCCAATGTATCCCTGCAAAGTTTGGTGAAGATCTGAGTATGTAGTTTTTGACCTTATCTGGAACCTCCTATCTGAAAATTTGAAAATTCTTAAAAAATTCGTCCAAAATCTTGATGTCTCCAATCTCTTGTTTTGTACGTTTTTTCCACGTGTCTTGATATCCAATGTATCCCTGCAAAGTTTGGTGAAGATCTGAGTATGTAGTTTTTGACCTTATATGGAACCTCCTATCTGAAAATTTGAAAATTCTTAAAAAATTCGTCCAAAATCTTGATGTCTCCAATCTCTTGTTTTGTACGTTTTTTCCACGTGTCTTAACATCCAATGTATCCCTGCAAAGTTTGGTGAAGATCTGAGTATGTAGTTTTTGACCTTATATTGAACCTCCCATCTGAAAATTTGAAAATTCTTAAAAAATTCGTCCAAAATCTTGATGTCTCCAATCTCTTGTTTTGTACGTTTTTTCCACGTGTCTTGATATCCAATGTATCCCTGCAAAGTTTGGTGAAGATCTGAGTATGTCGTTTTTGACCTTATCTGGAACATCCTTTCTGAAAATTTGAAAATTGTTAAAAAATTCGTCCAAAATCTTGATGTCTCCAATCTCTTTTTTGTACGTTTTTTCCACGTGTCTTGACATCCAATGTATCCCTGCAAAGTTTGGTGAAGATCTGAGTATGTAGTTTTTGACCTTATCTGGAACCTCCCATCTGTAAATTTGAAAATTCTTAAAAAATTCGACCAAAATCTTGATGTCTCCAATCTTTTGTTTTGTACGTTTTTTCCACGTGTCTTGACACATAATGTATCCATGCAAAGTTTGGTGAAGATCTGAGTATGTAGTTTTTGACCTTATATGGAACCTCCCATCTGAAAATTTGAAAATTCTTAAAAAATTCGTCCAAAATCTTGATGTCTCCAATCTCTTGTTTTGTACGTTTTTTCCACGTGTCTTGACATCCAATGTATCCCTGCAAAGTTTGGTGAAGATCTGAGTATGTAGTTTTTGACCTTATATGGAACCTCCTATCTGAAAATTTGAAAATTCTTAAAAAATTCGTCCAAAATCTTGATGTCTCCAATCTCTTGTTTTGTACGTTTTTTCCACGTGTCTTGATATCCAATGTATCCCTGCAATGTTTGGTGAAGATCTGAGTATGTAGTTTTTGACCTTATATGGAACCTCCTATCTGAAAATTTGAAAATTCTTAAAAAATTCGTCCAAAATCTTGATGTCTCCAATCTCTTGTTTTGTACGTTTTTTCCACGTGTCTTGACATCCAATGTATCCCTGCAAAGTTTGGTGAAGATCTGAGTATGTAGTTTTTGACCTTATCTGGAACCTCCTATCTGAAAATTTGAAAATTCTTAAAAAATTCGTCCAAAATCTTGATGACTCCAATCTCTTGTTTTGTACGTTTTTTCCACGTGTCTTGATATCCAATGTATCCCTGCAAAGTTTGGTGAAGATCTGAGTATGTCGTTTTTGACCTTATCTGGAACATCCTTTCTGAAAATTTGAAAATTGTTAAAAAATTCGTCCAAAATCTTGATGTCTCCAATCTCTTTTTTGTACGTTTTTTCCACGTGTCTTGACATCCAATGTATCCCTGCAAAGTTTGGTGAAGATCTGAGTATGTAGTTTTTGACCTTATCTGGAACCTCCCATCTGAAAATTTGAAAATTCTTAAAAAATTCGACCAAAATCTTGATGTCTCCAATCTTTTGTTTTGTACGTTTTTTCCACGTGTCTTGACACATAATGTATCCATGCAAAGTTTGGTGAAGATCTGAGTATGTAGTTTTTGACCTTATATGGAACCTCCTATCTGAAAATTTGAAAATTCTTAAAAAATTCGTCCAAAATCTTGATGTCTCCAATCTCTTGTTTTGTACGTTTTTTCCACGTGTCTTGACATCCAATGTATCCCTGCAAAGTTTGGTGAAGATCTGAGTATGTAGTTTTTGACCTTATCTGGAACCTCCCATCTGAAAATTTGAAAATTCCTAAAAAATCCGTGCAAAATCTTGATGACCCCAATCTCTTGTTTTGTACGTTTTTTCCACGTGTCTTGACATCCAATGTATTCCTGCAATGTTTGGTGAAGATCTGAGTATGTAGTTTTTGACCTTATATGGAACCTCCTATCTGAAAATTTGAAAATTCTTAAAAAATTCGACCAAAATCTTGATGACCCCAATCCTATGTTTTGTATGTTTTTTCCACGTGTCTTGACATCCAATGTATCCATGCAAAGTTTGGTGAAGATCTGAGTATGTCGTTTTTGACCTTATCTGGAACCTCCCATCTGAAAATTTGAAAATTCTTAAAAAATTCGTCGAAAATCTTGATGTCTCCGATCTCTTGTTTTGTACGTTTTTTCCACGTGTCTTGACATGCAAAGTATTCCTGCAAAGTTTGGTGAAGATCTGAGTATGTAGTTTTTGACCTTATCTGGAACCTCCCATCTGAAAATTTGAAAATTTTTAAAAAATTCGTCGAAAATCTTGATGTCTCCGATCTCTTGTTTTGTACGTTTTTTCCACGTGTCTTGACATGCAAAGTATTCCTGCAAAGTTTGGTGAAGATCTGAGTATGTAGTTTTTGACCTCATCTGGAACCTCCTATCTGAAAATTTGAAAATTCTTAAAAAATTCGTCCAAAATCTTGATGTCTCCAATCTCTTGTTTTGTACGTTTTTTCCACGTGTCTTGACATCCAATGTATCCCTGCAATGTTTGGTGAAGATCTGAGTATGTAGTTTTTGACCTTATCTGGAACCTCCCATCTGAAAATTTGAAAATTCCTAAAAAATCCGTCCAAAATCTTGATGACCCCAATCTCTTGTTTTGTACTTTTTTTCCACGTGTCTCGACCTCCAATGTATCCCTGCAAAGTTTGGTGAAGATCTGAGTATGTAGTTTTTGACCTTATATGGAACCTCCTATCTGAAAATTTGAAAATTCTTAAAAAATTCGTCCAAAATCTTGATGTCACCAATCCTATGTTTTGTATGTTTTTTCCACGTGTCTTGACATCCAATGTATCCATGCAAAGTTTGGTGAAGATCTGAGTATGTCGTTTTTGACCTTATCTGGAACCTCCCATCTGAAAATTTGAAAATTCTTAAAAAATTCGTCGAAAATCTTGATGTCTCCGATCTCTTGTTTTGTACGTTTTTTCCACGTGTCTTGACATCCAAAGTATTCCTGCAAAGTTTGGTGAAGATCTGAGTATGTAGTTTTTGACCTCATCTGGAACCTCCTATCTGAAAATTTGAAAATTCTTAAAAAATTCGTCCAAAATTTTGATGTCTCCAATCTCTTGTTTTGTACGTTTTTTCCACGTGTCTTGACATCCAATGTATCCCTGCAATGTTTGGTGAAGATCTGAGTATGTAGTTTTTGACCTTATCTGGAACCTCCCATCTGAAAATTTGAAAATTCCTAAAAAATCCGTCCAAAATCTTGATGACCCCAATCTCTTGTTTTGTACGTTTTTTCCACGTGTCTTGACATCCAATGTATCCCTGCAAAGTTTGGTGAAGATCTGAGTATGTAGTTTTTGACCTTATCTGGAACCTCCTATCTGAAAATTTGAAAATTCTTAAAAAATTCGTCCAAAATCTTGATGTCTCCAATCTCTTGTTTTGTACGTTTTTTCCACGTGTCTTGATATCCAATGTATCCCTGCAAAGTTTGGTGAAGATCTGAGTATGTAGTTTTTGACCTTATATGAGTAGTGGTATTGACTGTACTATAAACTCGAGAAAGTACGAACCCCCCTCCAGCAGCTTTGGCCATACTTAAAACTTGCTCAACATGCCCATATGAGTTTTTTGCTCAAGTGTGGAGCTCTTATAATTCAAGATTTTTGTAAAAAATGCCCTCGGGAATTTTTCAGAAAGTAAGAGCTCTTCAGATTGATTTGTGCATACTTACAAAAGTTGCATCAGCCATATTTTTGTCCATAAACTTGTCAAAAAGTGATATATTTTTGGCCATACCAGAAATTAAGCACATACACATACATACACACACATATTTACTTCCGGTTTAAGTTTAATTGGATACTAGGTTCAATTTGCTTGCTCCGTGACACTCTATTTCTTATATTATATGTTTGCATGTTTCTCCTCTGTGTCAGTGTGTGGAATTCCCGAGACGGTAGTATTGATTTTTGCCTTGCCCTCAGCGCCAGTATTTACAGAAATTCCCGAGTATTGCATCATTCAGTATTGTGAGACTGACTGAGGAGAACAGATGTATTGATACAGTACTTCTCATACTTACAGGTTTAAATTCATATTGAACAATATAAAATCTGTTATTTGTTGTAATCCACTCATATTTAGAGTCAAGCTTATATTTGTCCCAGCCTGTTATACATAACAAGGTTATTGCTATTCAAGATATGCATGTTTGTGCAGGCGTTTGCGCTGGGTCAGTGTGAATGATTTTACACTTGTGGGCTATTGGCTTTACAACCTGTCATAAGATTAATATTATTAATATTAATCCATAGAGATTAGATTTAAAACCCAGGAAATTTTATATAAATACCAAAGCCAAAAATATTAACACACATACACACATATACACCTACACACACACAAAGCACACAGCTGAACCCAACTGATATTTTTTGTTCAGTATAAAGTTTTGAATTGAAACCCAGGAAATTGTATATAATAAACAACAGCAAAAATGCCGAATCAAAAATATTGTAATCAGTGCAATAAGAATATATCCAGCTCTAATTGGGCCAAGCATCAAAAAATTTGTAATCCAGACAAATACAAAACTCCCACAAAAATTTGCCCCAAATGCAATAGAAAATATAACATGGAATATTTCACATATACACATAAAAATACTTGCTCTGCACAACCATCCACTTCTGGTCTGAAAAGAAAGCACGAAGCACCTGTTAATGCCAGAGCAGCAAAACAGCCACGCTATGAACCCATCCGTAGCAGTTTTAACGGCCAATTAAGGGATCACCGGTTTGTATCAGAGCCAAGATGCGGCATTGAGAATTTCTTGAACAGTGTAAATCCTAAAGTGCAGGCAATTCTAAATGCACAAAATGGCTCTTATAAGCTCTCTCTCAAATTGTTTATACAATATAAGAAGCCAAACGCTACAAAATTTACACACCCCCACATAACAGAAACTGTACCGGTATATTCAAATGCAAATTTAGACACAATAATAAGCAGCTTGATAAATCAACTGAATATCAAACACTCTGAATTTGCGGCAAAAGAATCAGGATGGAGCCTATGTGGTTCATCACACAAGTTATATGTTAATATTTCTGAATTCAACCCATTACAAGGATCTACATATCTGCCATTACCTGCCAATATCAAAAACAAAAGAGCCGTGGTCAATATTGAAAATACCGACCAGAAATGCTTTTTGTGGTGTATATTAGCTGTTTTGTATCCAGTTTCAAGGAATCCTCAGAGAATAAGTTATTACAAACAGCATGAGCACGATTTTGACGATGCAATGGAGGGTTTGGAATATCCAATGTCAGTTCAGAATATTGATAAATTTGAAAAAAAGGCCAGGCACATCGATGGCAAACAATTATCTATTAATGTATTTATTTGTTCCACTGGCAATTGCTTGATAGCACCTCTCAGAATCAGTACACTTGATGATGAATCTGCTATTCCGATTGATCTGCTCTTTATTGAAGGGGATGGCACATATCATTACACTCTGATACATAATCTTGAAGCTTTGGTGAGAACACAACTAGACAAAACTCATAAAATATTTAAGTTGTGCAGAAGATGTTTAACTGTATTTGATGGTCAAAAAATGGTGAAGGGGTTCGGGAAGAGAATGCAGAAATTGCTAAAAACAAGTTAATTGAGCATCTGAAATACTGTGGGAACCATAAACCTGTTCATATGGTGATGCCCAATCCAAGTGAAAATTGCAAATTCAAAAAGTCTGAAGCCTTGTTGGAACACCCAGCATATATTGTCTGTGATTTTGAATCGAACGTCAAACCTGTTGAATTCTGCAATCCAGATCCCGAGGAATCTTCAAGTACACCATACCAGCTACATGAACCTTCCAGCTTTTGTTATGTGTTGTACAGGATGGTGTTGTTAGTAAAGAATTTTCATACATGGGACCAGATGCCATCAAAATATTTGCACATAGAATAGAAAATGAGTGCCGTGACATAGCATATAACATCTTATTAAAATCAAAACCCATGTTGCCTTTAACAGAGGAACAGATTGAAGATTTCAACAATGCAGAAAAATGCCCGGTATGTGATTCTGAATTTTCAGATACAAATATCAAGGTTCATCACCATTCTCATACAGATGGTAAATTCTTAATGGCCCTGTGTAATAGCTGTAATATTAAGATCAAGAGACCAAGATTTGTCCCCATATTTTGCCATGGAGCATCCAATTATGATTTTCATCATTTGATCAGGTACGAGGGGTTTGACAAGCAGAATTTAAATATTTTAGCTGAAAATGATGAGAAATATATATCTATTAGCAAAATAATTAAAGTTGATGGTGTTCCTATTCACATAAGATTTCTTGATTCTTACAGATTTTTATCGGCTAGCCTGGCTACACTGGCCTCTCAATTACCTGATGATAAATTAAAAATCACACGTGCATTGTTTCCAAATCAGGACCTGAAATTAATTAGGCGGAAGGGTGTATATCCATATGACTATGTTACAGATTTTTCTAAATTTGATGAGTGTTCCCTGCCACCACAAGAAGAGTTTTACAGCAGAATCAGAGGATCTGGAATCACTGATGAAGATTATCACCATGCCCAGTTGATGTGGGACAATTTAAATTGCCAGACATTTGGTGATTATCACATGGCATATTTAAAACTTGATGTGACCCTCTTAGCTGATATATTCCAAGCATTCAGAAAATCTTCCATGAAAAATTATGGACTGGATCCAGTATATTTTTACAGTGCCCCGGGCCTAGCATGGGCCGCAACGTTTTTGAACACTAAAATGCAATTGGATCTGATCCCAGATCAAGATAAGTATCTGTTTATGGAGAAATGTATAAGAGGAGGCATGGTGCAATGTTCCCAGAGATATGCCAGAGCAAATAACAAGCATGTTATGCTGCCTGATTATGATCCAGCACGGCCATCAAATTATATACTGTATGTAGATGCAAACAGCCTCTATGGTCATGCCATGATGGATAAATTGCCATATGCAGGGCTTGAATGGGTTGAAGATTTCAATATTGAGGATCTTGAGAATTTTGATGACAGTGACCATGGCCTGTTCTTAGAGGTTGATCTGATAATTCCAGATCATTTGCACAATAAATTTTCTGATCTGCCCCCAATTTCCGAGGTTCAGTGCTCACCTGGCTCTAAACAGAAGAAGCTCACGATGACTCTGGAGCCGAAACAGGGATATGTCACATATTACAAAAACCTCCAGTTCCTGATGAAACATGGTGTCCAAGTGACCAAAGTTAGAAAAGTCTTGAGGTTCAGGCACTCAGAATGGTTGAAACCATACATTGATACAAACACGGAGCTTCGAACATCTGCAAAGAGCCAATTTGATAAGGGCTTGTTTAAATTGATGGTGAATTCAGTGTATGGCAAAACTATTGAAAATGTCAGAAAACATACCGATGTTAAAATAATTACTGACCCCAGCCTGAGCAAAAAATTGGTTGCAAAGCCCAACTTCAATTATAGAAGAATTTATGATGAGCACATGGCACTTTTCAACATGATGAAAACAAAGATCAAATTTGATAAACCTATTTATGTAGGGGCTGTGATATTGGAATTGTCCAAATTACATATGTTAACATTGTATTATGATGTGCTGAAACCTTTTTATGGTGATCGTGTAAAATTATTGTACATGGACACTGATAGTTTTATTCTTGATATTCAAACAGAAGATGTTTATCAAGATATTGCACAGTCTGAATTGTTTCAATACTTTGATACCAGTGAACATACAATAATTCAACCCCACAACAAAAAGGTGCCTGGCAAGTTAAAAGATGAGACATGTGGTGATGTTATTGTGGAATTTGCTGGGTTAAGTGCCAAGGTGTACAGTTTTAAAACATGTAGTGCTGTTGTCAAAAAGGCCAAGGGTATTGGCAGAGTTACTGTGGAAAAAGATCTTGTATTTGAAGATTATAAAAATTGCATCAAATCCCAGAATTCAATCAGAACATCAGAAAATAGAATTCAGAGTGAGGATCACTTGTTGACTTCAAATGTTGTAAGAAAAGTGGCCCTGGACCCACATGATGATAAGAGATGCATTTTATCATGTGGCATACATACTTTACCTTGGGGGCATTGTGATTTGAAAAATGGCAAACAATGCCCAATTACAGAGCATGATTTGAAATAAATAAACATGCCTATGAACTTATTTGGGTTCAAAAAACAGGCTATTATGGAGCTACCAACACCACAACCCTCTTCTGATATGCTGTCTAAACTGAGTGGCTTCTTAATTATTCATCTGAACAGCATACTTACAGATAATGATGATGAAACAGGCAAAATATTGTACATATTTAACAATAATTTAAATCATTACCAATTACCTGTAGGTGGTCAATTGCAATTTATTACAACCCCTGAGGGTGATGTCAAGATTTCAGTAGGGAGAAATATTTATAGAATCAAGCACTCAAACATGATTTCTGGCACTGTATATACTGTTTCTGCTGGTGACTGCTTATATATTGAGGTCCCTGGATCTTATGACAAGCTTATACCCTTTTTTATAGAATTAAGAATCAGATACTCTATAATAAATAACCACTAAAACAAAAATGCCTAATGATATATTTGGCCATACAAGACATGAAGATCACAGTGATGAGATTCTGATGCTTGATGTCAGAGTCAAGAAATTAAGAAGTGATTTACAAGCTTTACAAACCACACTCAATGCCAGTCTTCAATCAGAAATTACAAATTTGCAATCACAATGCATGGACCCTCTTCTTAAAATTGATTCTGAACTCAAATTGCTGCTTCAGAAATATACTGATTTGGCTACATTAGATAATTTTCAAAGTTTAGAAGAAGCTGTAGCAGCTCTTCAAGCCAAATTTAAGACCCAGGCCACCAACTCCGAGCAATTGAAACAACAATTGGAAGAGCAAATAAATAATGTCCAGGCACAGCTCCAAACAATTGTCAAAAGCATAAAATCACAGGAAGATTTTGATCTAGTCATTTCCACTCTAAAGGAACAGATTCAATCACTCCAAATACCTAATCTAGACCCCTTGAACAATGCCATAGCCGAGGTTAAAGAAAAAATTGAGACACTTGAAAATTTTATGAACAACTTGCCATCTTCTGATGCTTTGAATGCAATAACTCGGAGTGTAGCAAATATTAAGCTGCAACTTGAAACATATGAAGATTTTGGAAAAATTCAAAGTTCCATAACCCATCTTGAAGGTACAATAGCAGCAGTGCAAAGTGATTTGGCAAATGTACTAGAATCCAGATTGCCTGGAATTGTAGATACCCTTGTCAGTGTCCAGCAACAGATCACAAAGCTTGAAAACCTCAACACTGAATCTGAACTATCTCATTTTCATCACTTGATAGATGATATCCAAACAAAACTTGAAATTTTACAACAATCAACACCCTCTCAGGCAGATATAGCCCTGCTCCAAAATGCTATGCAAAATGTGGCTGATGCATCTGAATTAAACAATGTAAAATTGGCACTTGAATTTTTGCAGAATACTGTTTCAAATCTTCCCACATCACAGGAACTTAAAAATATTAAGAGGGCAGTGAATCGCATATTGAAATCAGAAGATATCAAGAATATCCAAGCAGAGATCAAACAACTCACTCAGACAGTGGCCACTCTACCAACCAATCAACATATTAATGAATTGCATGCCCTGTTTGAGGATATCAGAAGACAGGTCCATGATCTTACTGCTCAAAATTCAAAATTGGCAGTTGTTGAAAATTTGCAACAAATTGTAGCTAATATCAAACAACAACTAGGGACCATGGAATCCAATCAAGCAAATGCTCTGTCTGTTTTTGCCACCCAGCTTCAAGAGATTGTGCAACAATACAAGAAACTTGTTGTGGACATAAAGATCACGCCAGGCCATGATGATGTTGTTAAGACCATCAATGAGCACCTTGAATCTGTAACAAGCAGATTGCTCACAGCAGAAAAAGAAATAGCAGGCATAATTGAGAATCCAAAACATACAGTAATTCTTGAATTGTACAGCATCCCCAACAAAGAATATGATTCTCCATTTACACCAGGTGGCAAAATATATATGCTGTCCCCTGCACAATTTTATTACCAGTTTTTTGTTGGGGGCACACTGAGACCAATCAAGATCAAATATTGGCTTCAACCACAGGCACACCACTACCCTACCTTATCAATAACAAATGCTGACAACAAACCAAAAATCACCAGTGTGGAGTTAGAGGATTTTACAGATCCCAATACATTAGAGACAGCCTATACTGAAGATGATGGCTCTTTGGAATTTAAAATACAAATAGGGGACAAATTATATTTAGAAAATCCTGCAGTCTCAGCTGCTGAACACCCCATAGTTGCAATATTCCTGTTTACATATTATGTCTAGTTGTTGATGAATTACACAGACAAGCCAGACATAATTATAAGAGACTCCCAGTAGTCACAAAGGGCATAGGTGATTTATGGCAGAGCGACTTGATTGAGTTGTCAAGTGGACAGTTGAAAAACTTAGACAAAATCAACAAGGGCTACAAGTATCTACTCACTGTAATAGACACATTTTCAAAATTTGCCTGGGCTGTGCCACTCAAATCCAAGACTGGAAAATGTGTTAAAGAAGCCCTCAGGACAATCATCAATCATTCAGGAAGATCCCCGTGCTATTTGCAAACAGATAATGGCAAAGAATTTTATAATTCTGTGTTTCAACAATTTATTAAAAGCCAGGCAATAAAACATTATTCGAGTTACAGTGATCTCAAAGCCTCAATTGTAGAGAGATTCAACAAAACCCTAAAAAATCTTATGTATAAACAATTTACACTTCAAGGTAATTATAAATGGATTAATATTCTTCCAGAACTTCTACATAAATATAACAATTCTGTCCATTCCACAATCAACATGAAACCCTCTGAAGTAACTTCATCTGATGAGCAAAAATTGATCAGGACTGTTTATTATCCTAGATACCAGCCAACAACAAGAAAGGCCAAATTCAGGGTGGGTGATCAAGTAAGAATCAGCAAATATAAGCACTTATTCAAGAGAGGCTTTACGAGAAACTGGAGCTCTGAATTATTTACAGTGGTTCAAGTTAAACCTGGGACCCTTAACACATATATAATAAAGGATCACCGAGGAGAAATTCTCAAAGGCAGATTCTATGAACAAGAACTCAGCAAAACTAAACAGCCTGACACATATCTCATAGAAAAAATCATCCGCAGAAAAGGCAACAAGTTATTTGTCAAATGGCTGGGTCATCCGGAACACAGCTGGATCGATGCAGACAAAGTGATAATATGAGCACCTGGGATGTTATAAAAAGGCTGCCAGAACCTGAACAGCAGATTAAGAGAAATGGCAAGTTGCTGCCTGAAAATATTAGATGTCTTATTGTTGGGCCATCGGCTTGTGGTAAAACTACACTAATGGTTGATAATTTTTTATTGGCACCCAACTGGTTAGACTGGAAAAACAGGCACTTGTATGTCTTCTCTAAGAGCTTGGAACAATTAAAATATCAGCAGCTGATGAAGCTATATGATGGATTGGATATAGCCACTTTTGAACCAGATGTTAAGCCACTCCATGAATGTCTCGATAATTCTGTTGTTGTGTTTGATGACATTATACTGGATAATCAAAACAAGGTTAGAAATTTCTTTACACAGGGCCGGCACAAAAACATTGATTGCTTCTACCTGGCACAGACTTTTTCAAAAATACCCAAGCAGCTGATCCGAGACAACAGCAATTTTATATGTGTGTTTCATCAAGATCATACCAACCTCAAACACATACATGATGAATATGTAGGTGGGGACTTGAGCTACAATGATTTTTCCAAGTTTTGCAGCAAGTGCTGGAGCCAGGACAGTTATGGGTTTGTCACAATTGATATGACAAGAACACCTAACACTGGTAAATACAGAAATAAAATCAACAATTTTCTAGACATTGAAACATAAATAAATAACCATGAAAAGGCCAATCATTGATGATCTTAAGTTAAGAGATTATCTTGTAAAAAGATTTAAGGGATGGAAATCAGAGAACCGTGGAATTTATGAAAAACACAAACAAACAGAACAGCCTGTAATTGATGCTATTAATAATTTAGGTAAGAATATCAAAACTGTTACAGAGCAAAATCAAAATTTGATCACAGAGCTTGTACCTGTAGCTGCTAGGAACATATTAGATTATCCATTCACCCCACTTTCCAGTATTCATACACCTAGTCCTGTTGCCCCTAGAAGAATTGAAGCTACTCAGGATCCTATTGAATTGGGTCTTCTTGCTCAAAAATATTTAACCACACCTAAAGACAACAAAGATGAGGTGTTTGGCTTATATGCTGACACAGAGCTTGATGGGAGCATCATACACAGAATTGGTAATTTCAGAGTAACTTTTATGGGGGATGATCTGATTGTTTATTCAGAATCTCGTCTCGGAGAAAAAGGTGCTTTTGTTAAGTACCCCGGAACACCTGGATTGTGGGAACTGATGACTAGGAAAAGGCCTGGCAGCTATACAGATCAAGATTATGAATATTACAAAGAAATATTAATAAAATCAGATGCTCTATACCAGAACAATGATCCCACACAAAAAAGAGTCAAGTCGAGCAGTGGAGCAAAATACAATAATTTAATCAAGCCCATATGGTCACAAATGAAGACTGGCAGTGGAATCAAACAATACAACACCCTGCCCAAAGAATTTGTGTGGGTTGATGATGTCAGGAAACTTGTGGATAGGTTATTGGTGATAGCTGGGGAGGAAAATGCTGGCAACCACAATTTTTACAATGAAAAGGTTGGAATTATGGACATGATAAGCACAAAATTGTCTAATTTTATAGTGAATGACACTAAGGGGATTGGATATCTCATAAAAATTATTAACACTCTACCACCTAAATTTTGGAATATTTCTGAGGGTCGGGGGTTGGTTAATGACATTATAAACAAGCTGCCATTTGAACTACACATTCCAGGCTATCAGTATTGTGGTCCAGGTACAAAATTGGACCATAGATTAAACAGAGGTGATCCTGGTGTTAATCCCATAGATGCTGCTTGTAGAGACCATGACATAGCATACAACACACATTCTGATCTTGACAAAAGACATGTTGCAGACAAGAAATTAGAAGAGGCTGCATTTGGTAGATTTGTAAGCAAAGATGCTTCTTTGAGTGAAAAAATAGCAGCATTGGGAACCACCATAGCTATGAGCACCAAACAAAAACTGGGGTGGGGGCTGTGAATATGTATATAATAAACCTAGAATGAAGGCCAAGGGTGTTATGTATCAAATACCTTATGCAGGTCTTAAATCTCTTAAAACTATTGACAGTCTTTTAACCAAAAAGCAGCGCAAGAAAAAGAGTTCTTGTATTGCCAAGGGACATGGTATGAAATTGTTGCTTAGTACCCCCCAATTAAAAAATTACAGCAATCAAGAAAAAAATCACATGTGGGGGGTTTCATATTTACTATCCCTGCCATCGTAGCAGCACTTGGGGCTGTTGGGAGCTTGGCTGGGGGATCAGCTGCCATAGTAAAAACAGTAATAGATGCCAAAAAGAATAAGGTAGAATTAGATGAATTGAAGCGCCTTAACCTGGCCATTGAGAAACAAGGCAAAGGTGTTAAGAGTGCCATGAATAAGTTTAAAAAAAACAAGAGCCGCTTACAAACCAAGATATTGAAGCTTTAATCAAGCCACTGGGCATCAAACATTTTAGGGGTGTGTACATGTCTGATTCTTTGCCGGAACAACTACTCAACAAAGAGTGTGGCATTGTTAATTTGGATGAGTACAAAAATAAGGCACTCACTGGATTTGTTATCTTAAATATTTAAACAATAAGGCATTTGTGTTTGATTCATTTGGAGGTGTTCCACCTGAAAATTTAATAAAATATCTAAAATCAACTAATCTTTATTACAATAATGCCCGTGTTCAAAACTTCAGAGATGTTAATTGCGGACATTTGTGTTTATCTGTTCTTAGATATATGTCTCAAATAAATAAACCATCAATTGAAGAATTTCAAAAAGCCTTGTGGTATCTGAAACATCATGGGGGTATTCCATCTCACCAGCCAAAATTCAATATTGAAACTTAAATTACATGATGATATAGTGTATCCCAAAACAATAGCTCTCAGAGCATTTTATGGCATGTACTTGATCCCTAATATTACACACCACAACAACAAAATTGCAGTAGGGGATCAAAAAATTGTCATCACTCCAGGGCAATATAATCTGTCCACTCTAAATGCTCAGTTACCCAGAGGTATAGTATTAAGTCAAAATTCTGTCACTCACAGAGTAGAGATTGTATCTGCTACGGAAACAGTGGATCTGGGTACTATAGGAGAGCTGTTAGGATTTGAGAACAACACAAAACTTGAACCGGCCATCAAACACACTGCTATGAATATACCTAAATTCTTAGCCATAGAGACTCTGAATATTCACTGTAATGTGGCCGAGGGTATGATCACCAAATCAAATGGTATAGGCACTCACAAACAAACTGGCATCATTGCAACATTCAAACCTAATTCCGAATTCATGGAGCCCATCATCTACAATCCATCCCCAACATTATATTTTCCTGTGTGTCATAACAGAATAGATAACATTGAATTGATGGTCACTAATGAAAAAGAAGAATTAGTTGATTTTGCTGGAGCCACAACAACTGCAATCATAGAGATTAACATTTAAATAAAAATACATACAAAAAAAATGGAAAATATTGAGAGTTATGAGCTACAGTCATTCCCTCCAAACAGGAGGACATTTGCAAATTTAAATCAACCCAACACAGAAATAGAGGTTGACCTTGATGTAGGGGACGGCTTTATACACCCCCACAGAGCAGATCTATACATCAAATTTGATGTTGTAAAGCTCGATGGAACAGATTACCCGGCAAATTCAAACATAAGATTGGTAGACAATTTTGTGCAGCATCTGTTCTCTGAAATTGAGGTCAGAAAGCATGGTGTTGTTATAAACAGAATAGATTATCCCGGTATTACCTCCACGGCTTTGGCCACATTAAAATTATCCAAAACCGAGGCTTCTTACTACAAAATAGGCGGATTTGAAGCTGGTGATAAGATATTATCCAAGAACCACACAGTGCTGTTCCCTATGCGCCTGTTGCCAGGATTCTTCTCGGATTACAAAGATATCATGTGGAAGGGGGGGTTAAGAATTACATTTAGAAGAGCTGCAAATGATAACAATGCTTTGATGAGGTACAGTGCCATAAACCCTGCAGGGGAAGCTCTGCCCAATACCTTACCTGATGCAGGCAAATGCATTATTCAGACTATGGAGTTAAGAATCCCTGTTGTTGAGTATGAAGCCAGTTACGCTCTTAAATACAAAGCAGATATCCTAAAAAATCCACAGGTTCCTCTGCAATTTTACACATATCAATGCGTACAGAAGGTTGCCACTGGTTCTTATTATGAGTTTGATGCCACAAATTCATTCTCCAGTATTCAATTTGACATGCCTGATTTTGTGGTGGTACTGTTTCAGACTGGGAGACACAATAATCAGGAAAAAAATTCAAGCAAATTTGATAACTGCAACATCAAGAACATATATCTTAAAAATGGCAGAAATGAGGTATTCCCTAGAGAAAATTACAATTTAGACATGTCCAAGGGTGATTTTCTCAAATTATATGAGGCTTTTTCGGCTTTCAAAAGGGTCACTACAGGCAATACGGATATGTATTACACACCAGATGAATTCAAAAATCAGAGACCCATGTTTGTAATTAACACTTCAAAAAGAAAACAAGTTGTGGTAAATGACAGGACAAACATTAAAATTATCTGTGAATTCCACGAGGCTTTACCAGATGACACCATATGCAGTGTCATTCTCATAGGTGAAAAATCATATGTTTATGATGTAAGAAATGAGCGGGTCACAGAGCAGTTCTAGAAGCACGATTCAAACACAGAAGCCCTTTGGATATAAAACAATACTTTACCGTCAGTTACCTACCCATTTTATAGCACCTCTGCTCGTGGCAAAAAAGCTTTTACCTACCCAGCACATTTGCCAAAAACTGAAATACAGAAATATTGTAATAATTATTCTGTAAGTTACAGACTTGTGTACAACAAGACCAAACCTTTGCATGACAATATCCATGAAGAAATTTCCTCAATATGATGGAATGGTCCCTGAAAGGGGGGGCACAGTACAGATAAGAATTTCTCTTTGAGTTCCATGACAAATGACATGTAATTCCCTCGGAAAAGGCACAGTGTAGATAAGAATTTCTCTTTGAGTTCCATGACAAATGACATGTAATTTCCCTCAGAAAAAGGCACAGTGTAGGTAATATCAACAGATATAATCACTCAGGCATTTACTAATGTCTCTTTGATGATGAATAACTCTCTGAAAAGACACAATAAAGATTATATCTATTGGCATTAATTTCCCGGGCAAGCATGATTAATTGTTGGCAGAAACATGGGACTGATCAAAAGATTGGAAAGAACATGGAATATTTACTTGACCTCCATTCTATTGTATTGATCAGGCAGTTTTGCCCGTATTGTTGAGCTGATATTTTACCCAGATAACAAAACTCTGGTGATTCTTAATAGAGAATAATTTTGCTCTGTTGTATAACATTTTTTACCAAATTTAAGATCTGGGAGCTATCAACTAGCAGTATTTATTCTCAAAATCTCACATATGGAATGCCACATCTATCAGGACTCGAACCCAGAGCCCCTTGTTTACAAAACTACAATATTAACATTTTGCCATCAGATTTTATGAGGACTCAAACCCGAACCTTTTGATTACAAGGCAATAAAAACCATGCACCACACTCCACTCGGTCTCAGAACCCAATAGATATCAATTCAAGATTCCTGGGATTTTGACAGAAAAACATACTATAAGCTTAATTTCTGGTGTGGCCAAAAATATATCACTTTTTGACAAGTTTATGGACAAAAATCTGGCTGATGCAACTTTCGTAAGTATGCACAAATCAATCTGAAGAGCTCTTACTTTCTGAAAAATTCCCGAGGGCATTTTTTACAAAAATCTTGAATTATAAGAGCTCCACACTTGAGCAAAAAACTCATATGGGCATGTTGAGCAAGTTTTAAGTATGGCCAAAGCTGCTGGAGGGGGGTTCGTACTTTCTCGAGTTTATAGTACAGTCAATACCACTACTTATATGGAACCTCCTATCTGAAAATTTGAAAATTCTTAAAAAATTCGTCCAAAATCTTGATGTCTCCAATCTCTTGTTTTGTACGTTTTTTCCACGTGTCTTGACACATAATGTATCCATGCAAATTTTGGTGAAGATCTGAGTATGTAGTTTTTGACCTTATATGGAACCTCCTATCTGAAAATTTGAAAATTCTTAAAAAATTCGTCCAAAATCTTGATGTCTCCAATCTCTTGTTTTGTACGTTTTTTCCACGTGTCTTGACATCCAATGTATCCCTGCAAAGTTTGGTGAAGATCTGAGTATGTTGTTTTTGACCTTATCTGGAACATCCTTTCTGAAAATTTGAAAATTGTTAAAAAATTCGTCCAAAATCTTGATGTCTCCTATCTCTTGTTTTGTACGTTTTTTCCACGTGTCTTGACATCCAATGTATCCCTGCAAAGTTTGGTGAAGATCTGAGTATGTAGTTTTTGACCTTATCTGGAACCTCCCATCTGAAAATTTGAAAATTCTTAAAAAATTCGACCAATATCTTGATGTCTCCAATCTTTTGTTTTGTACGTTTTTTCCACGTGTCTTGACACATAATGTATCCATGCAAAGTTTGGTGAAGATCTGAGTATGTAGTTTTTGACCTTATATGGAACCTCCTATCTGAAAATTTGAAAATTCTTAAAAAATTCGTCCAAAATCTTGATGTCTCCAATCTCTTGTTTTGTACGTTTTTTCCACGTGTCTTGACATCCAATGTATCCCTGCAAAGTTTGGTGAAGATCTGAGTATGTAGTTTTTGACCTTATCTGGAACCTCCCATCTGAAAATTTGAAAATTCCTAAAAAATCCGTCCAAAACCTTGATGACCCCAATCTCTTGTTTTGTACTTTTTTTCCACGTGTCTCGACCTCCAATGTATCCCTGCAAAGTTTGGTGAAGATCTGAGTATGTAGTTTTTGACCTTATATGGAACCTCCTATCTGAAAATTTGAAAATTCTTAAAAAATTCGTCCAAAATCTTGATGTCACCAATCCTATGTTTTGTATGTTTTTTCCACGTGTCTTGACATCCAATGTATCCATGCAAAGTTTGGTGAAGATCTGAGTATGTCGTTTTTGACCTTATCTGGAACCTCCCATCTGAAAATTTGAAAATTCTTAAAAAATTCGTCGAAAATCTTGATGTCTCCGATCTCTTGTTTTGTACGTCTTTTCCACGTGTCTTGACATGCAAAGTATTCCTGCAAAGTTTGGTGAAGATCTGAGTATGTAGTTTTTCACATCTTCTGGAACCTCCTATCTGAAAATTTGAAAATTCTTAAAAAATTCGTCCAAAATTTTGATGTCTCCAATCTCTTGTTTTGTACGTTTTTTCCACGTGTCTTGACATCCAATGTATCCCTGCAATGTTTGGTGAAGATCTGAGTATGTAGTTTTTGACCTTATCTGGAACCTCCCATCTGAAAATTTGAAAATTCCTAAAAAATCCGTCCAAAATCTTGATGACCCCAATCTCTTGTTTTGTACGTTTTTTCCACGTGTCTTGACATCCAATGTATCCCTGCAAAGTTTGGTGAAGATCTGAGTATGTAGTTTTTGACCTTATCTGGAACCTCCTATCTGAAAATTTGAAAATTCTTAAAAAATTCGTCCAAAATCTTGATGTCTCCAATCTCTTGTTTTGTACGTTTTTTCCACGTGTCTTGATATCCAATATATCCCTGCAAAGTTTGGTGAAGATCTGAGTATGTAGTTTTTGACCTTATCTGGAACCTCCCATCTGAAAATTTGAAAATTCTTAAAAAATTCGGCCAAAATCTTGATGTCTCCAACCTTTTGTTTTGTACGTTTTTTCCACGTGTCTTGACACATAATGTATCCATGCAAAGTTTGGTGAAGATCTGAGTATGTAGTTTTTGACCTTATATGGAACCTCCTATCTGAAAATTTGAAAATTCTTAAAAAATCCGTGCAAAATCTTGATGACCCCAATCTCTTGTTTTGTACGTTTTTTCCACGTGTCTTGACATCCAATGTATTCCTGCAATGTTTGGTGAAGATCTGAGTATGTAGTTTTTGACCTTATATGGAACCTCCTATCTGAAAATTTGAAAATTCTTAAAAAATTCGACCAAAATCTTGATGTTCCGAATCCTATGTTTTGTATGTTTTTTCCACGTGTCTTGACATCCAATGTATCCATGCAAAGTTTGGTGAAGATCTGAGTATGTAGTTTTTGACCTTATATTGAACCTCCCATCTGAAAATTTGAAAATTCTTAAAAAATTCGTCCAAAATCTTGATGACCCCAATCTCTTGTTTTGTACGTTTTTTCCACGTGTCTTGACATCCAAAGTATCCCTGCAAAGTTTGGTGAAGATCTGAGTATGTAGTTTTTGACCTTATATGGAACCTCCTTTCTGAAAATTTGAGAATTCTTAAAAAATTCGTCCAAAATATTGATGTATCCAATCTCTTGTTTTGTACGTTTTTTCCACGTGTCTTGACATCCAATGTATCCATGCAAAGTTTGGTGAAGATCTGAGTATGTCGTTTTTGACCTTATCTGGAACCTCCCATCTGAAAATTTGAAAATTCTTAAAAAATTCGTCGAAAATCTTGATGTCTCCAATCTTTTGTTTTGTACGTTTTTTCCACGTGTCTTGACATGCAAAGTATCCTTGCAACGTTTGGTGAAGATCTGAGTATGTAGTTTTTGACCTTATCTGGAACCTCCTATCTGAAAATTTGAAAATTCTTAAAAAATTCGTCGAAAATCTTGATGTCTCCAATCTCTTGTTTTGTACGTTTTTTCCACGTGTCTTGATATCCAATGTATCCCTGCAAAGTTTGGTGAAGATCTGAGTATGTCGTTTTTGACCTTATCTGGAACATCCTTTCTGAAAATTTGAAAATTGTTAAAAAATTCGTCCAAAATCTTGATGTCTCCAATCTCTTTTTTGTACGTTTTTTCCACGTGTCTTGACATCCAATGTATCCCTGCAAAGTTTGGTGAAGATCTGAGTATGTAGTTTTTGACCTTATCTGGAACCTCCCATCTGAAAATTTGAAAATTCTTAAAAAATTCGACCAAAATCTTGATGTCTCCAATCTTTTGTTTTGTACGTTTTTTCCACGTGTCTTGACACATAATGTATCCATGCAAAGTTTGGTGAAGATCTGAGTATGTAGTTTTTGACCTTATATGGAACCTCCTATCTGAAAATTTGAAAATTCTTAAAAAATTCGTCCAAAATCTTGATGTCTCCAATCTCTTGTTTTGTACGTTTTTTCCACGTGTCTTGACATCCAATGTATCCCTGCAAAGTTTGGTGAAGATCTGAGTATGTAGTTTTTGACCTTATCTGGAACCTCCCATCTGAAAATTTGAAAATTCCTAAAAAATCCGTGCAAAATCTTGATGACCCCAATCTCTTGTTTTGTACGTTTTTTCCACGTGTCTTGACATCCAATGTATCCATGCAAAGTTTGGTGAAGATCTGAGTATGTCGTTTTTGACCTTATCTGGAACATCCTTTCTGAAAATTTGAAAATTGTTAAAAAATTCGTCCAAAATCTTGATGTCTCCAATCTCTTTTTTGTACGTTTTTTCCACGTGTCTTGACATCCAATGTATCCCTGCAAAGTTTGGTGAAGATCTGAGTATGTAGTTTTTGACCTTATCTGGAACCTCCCATCTGAAAATTTGAAAATTCTTCAAAAATTCGTCGAAAATCTTGATGTCTCCAATCTCTTGTTTTGTACGTTTTTTCCACGTGTCTCGACCTCCAATGGATCCCTGCAAAGTTTGGTGAAGATCTGAGTATGTCGTTTTTGACCTTATCTGGAACATCCTTTCTGAAAATTTGAAAATTCTTAAAAAATTCGTCGAAAATCTTGATGTCTCCAATCTCTTGTTTTGTACGTTTTTTCCACGTATCTTGACATCCAATGTATCCCTGCAAAGTTTGGTGAAGATCTGAGTATGTAGTTTTTGACCTTATATGGAACCTCCTATCTGAAAATTTGAAAATTCTTAAAAAATTCGTCCAAAATCTTGATGTCTCCAATCTCTTGTTTTGTACGTTTTTTCCACGTGTCTCGACCTCCAATGGATCCCTGCAAAGTTTGGTGAAGATCTGAGTATGTCGTTTTTGACCTTATCTGGAACCTCCCATCTGAAAATTTGAAAATTCTTCAAAAATTCGTCGAAAATCTTGATGTCTCCGATCTCTTGTTTTGTACGTTTTTTCCACGTGTCTTGACATGGAAAGTATTCCTGCAAAGTTTGGTGAAGATCTGAGTATGTAGTTTTTGACCTCATCTGGAACCTCGTATCTGAAAATTTGAAAATTCTTAAAAAATTCGTCCAAAATCTTGATGTCTCCAATCTCTTGTTTTGTACGTTTTTTCCACGTGTCTTGACATCCAATGTATCCCTGCAATGTTTGGTGAAGATCTGAGTATGTAGTTTTTGACCTTACTGGAACCTCCCATTTGAAAATTTGAAAATTCCTAAAAAATCCGTCCAAAATCTTGATGACCCCAATCTCTTGTTTTGTACTTTTTTTCCACGTGTCTCGACCTCCAATGTATCCCTGCAAAGTTTGGTGAAGATCTGAGTATGTAGTTTTTGACCTTATATGGAACCTCCTATCTGAAAATTTGAAAATTCTTAAAAAATTCGTCGAAAATCTTGATGTCTCCGATCTCTTGTTTTGTACGTTTTTTCCACGTGTCTTGACATGCAAAGTATTCCTGCAAAGTTTGGTGAAGATCTGAGTATGTAGTTTTTGACCTCATCTGGAACCTCCTATCTGAAAATTTGAAAATTCTTAAAAAATTCGTCCAAAATCTTGATGTCTCCAATCTCTTGTTTTGTACGTTTTTTCCACGTGTCTTGACATCCAATGTATCCCTGCAATGTTTGGTGAAGATCTGAGTATGTAGTTTTTGACCTTATCTGGAACCTCCCATCTGAAAATTTGAAAATTCCTAAAAAATCCGTCCAAAATCTTGATGACCCCAATCTCTTTTTTGTACGTTTTTTCCACGTGTCTTGACATCCAATGTATCCCTGCAAAGTTTGGTGAAGATCTGAGTATGTAGTTTTTGACCTTATCTGGAACCTCCCATCTGAAAATTTGAAAATTCTTAAAAAATTCGACCAAAATCTTGATGTCTCCAATCTCTTTTTTGTACGTTTTTTCCACGTGTCTTGACATCCAAAGTATTCCTGCAAAGTTTGGTGAAGATCTGAGTATGTAGTTTTTGACCTCATCTGGAACCTCCTATCTGAAAATTTGAAAATTCTTAAAAAATTCGTCGAAAATCTTGATGTCTCCAATCTCTTGTACGTTTTTTCCACGTGTCTTGATATCCAATGTATCCCTGCAAAGTTTGGTGAAGATCTGAGTATGTCGTTTTTGACCTTATCTGGAACATCCTTTCTGAAAATTTGAAAATTGTTAAAAAATTCGTCCAAAATCTTGATGTCTCCAATCTCTTTTTTGTACGTTTTTTCCACGTGTCTTGACATCCAATGTATCCCTGCAAAGTTTGGTGAAGATCTGAGTATGTAGTTTTTGACCTTATCTGGAACCTCCCATCTGAAAATTTGAAAATTCTTAAAAAATTCGACCAAAATCTTGATGTCTCCAATCTTTTGTTTTGTACGTTTTTTCCACGTGTCTTGACACATAATGTATCCATGCAAAGTTTGGTGAAGATCTGAGTATGTAGTTTTTGACCTTATATGGAACCTCCTATCTGAAAATTTGAAAATTCTTAAAAAATTCGTCCAAAATCTTGATGTCTCCAATCTCTTGTTTTGTACGTTTTTTCCACGTGTCTTGACATCCAATGTATCCCTGCAAAGTTTGGTGAAGATCTGAGTATGTAGTTTTTTACCTTATCTGGAACCTCCCATCTGAAAATTTGAAAATTCCTAAAAAATCCGTGCAAAATCTTGATGACCCCAATCTCTTGTTTTGTACGTTTTTTCCACGTGTCTTGACATCCAATGTATCCATGCAAAGTTTGGTGAAGATCTGAGTATGTCGTTTTTGACCTTATCTGGAACATCCTTTCTGAAAATTTGAAAATTGTTAAAAAATTCGTCCAAAATCTTGATGTCTCCAATCTCTTTTTTGTACCTTTTTTCCACGTGTCTTGACATCCAATGTATCCCTGCAAAGTTTGGTGAAGATCTGAGTATGTAGTTTTTGACCTTATCTGGAACCTCCCATCTGAAAATTTGAAAATTCTTCAAAAATTCGTCGAAAATCTTGATGTCTCCAATCTCTTGTTTTGTACGTTTTTTCCACGTGTCTCGACCTCCAATGGATCCCTGCAAAGTTTGGTGAAGATCTGAGTATGTCGTTTTTGACCTTATCTGGAACATCCTTTCTGAAAATTTGAAAATTCTTAAAAAATTCGTCGAAAATCTTGATGTCTCCAATCTCTTGTTTTGTACGTTTTTTCCACGTATCTTGACATCCAATGTATCCCTGCAAAGTTTGGTGAAGATCTGAGTATGTAGTTTTTGACCTTATATGGAACCTCCTATCTGAAAATTTGAAAATTCTTAAAAAATTCGTCCAAAATCTTGATGTCTCCAATCTCTTGTTTTGTACGTTTTTTCCACGTGTCTCGACCACCAATGGATCCCTGCAAAGTTTGGTGAAGATCTGAGTATGTCGTTTTTGACCTTATCTGGAACCTCCCATCTGAAAATTTGAAAATTCTTCAAAAATTCGTCGAAAATCTTGATGTCTCCGATCTCTTGTTTTGTACGTTTTTTCCACGTGTCTTGACATGGAAAGTATTCCTGCAAAGTTTGGTGAAGATCTGAGTATGTAGTTTTTGACCTCATCTGGAACCTCCTATCTGAAAATTTGAAAATTCTTAAAAAATTCGTCCAAAATCTTGATGTCTCCAATCTCTTTTTTGTACTTTTTTTCCACGTGTCTTGACATCCAATGTATCCCTGCAAAGTTTGGTGAAGATCTGAGTATGTAGTTTTTGACCTTATCTGGAACCTCCCATCTGAAAATTTGAAAATTCTTAAAAAATTCGACCAAAATCTTGATGTCTCCAATCTTTTGTTTTGTACGTTTTTTCCACGTGTCTTGACACATAATGTATCCATGCAAAGTTTGGTGAAGATCTGAGTATGTAGTTTTTGACCTTATATGGAACCTCCTATCTGAAAATTTGAAAATTCTTAAAAAATTCGTCCAAAATCTTGATGTCTCCAATCTCTTGTTTTGTACGTTTTTTCCACGTGTCTTGACATCCAATGTATCCCTGCAAAGTTTGGTGAAGATCTGAGTATGTAGTTTTTGACCTTATCTGGAACCTCCCATCTGAAAATTTGAAAATTCCTAAAAAATCCGTGCAAAATCTTGATGACCCCAATCTCTTGTTTTGTACGTTTTTTCAACGTGTCTTGACATCCAATGTATCCATGCAAAGTTTGGTGAAGATCTGAGTATGTCGTTTTTGACCTTATCTGGAACATCCTTTCTGAAAATTTGAAAATTGTTAAAAAATTGGTCCAAAATCTTGATGTCTCCAATCTCTTTTTTGTACGTTTTTTCCACCTGTCTTGACATCCAATGTATCCCTGCAAAGTTTGGTGAAGATCTGAGTATGTAGTTTTTGACCTTATCTGGAACCTCCCATCTGAAAATTTGAAAATTCTTCAAAAATTCGTCGAAAATCTTGATGTCTCCAATCTCTTGTTTTGTACGTTTTTTCCACGTGTCTCGACCTCCAATGGATCCCTGCAAAGTTTGGTGAAGATCTGAGTATGTCGTTTTTGACCTTATCTGGAACATCCTTTCTGAAAATTTGAAAATTCTTAAAAAATTCGTCGAAAATCTTGATGTCTCCAATCTCTTGTTTTGTACGTTTTTTCCACGTATCTTGACATCCAATGTATCCCTGCAAAGTTTGGTGAAGATCTGAGTATGTAGTTTTTGAACTTATATGGAACCTCCTATCTGAAAATTTGAAAATTCTTAAAAAAATCGTCCAAAATCTTGATGTCTCCAATCTCTTGTTTTGTACGTTTTTTCCACGTGTCTCGACCTCCAATGGATCCCTGCAAAGTTTGGTGAAGATCTGAGTATGTCGTTTTTGACCTTATCTGGAACCTCCCATCTGAAAATTTGAAAATTCTTCAAAAATTCGTCGAAAATCTTGATGTCTCCGATCTCTTGTTTTGTACGTTTTTTCCACGTGTCTTGACATGGAAAGTATTCCTGCAAAGTTTGGTGAAGATCTGAGTATGTAGTTTTTGACCTCATCTGGAACCTCCTATCTGAAAATTTGAAAATTCTTAAAAAATTCGTCCAAAATCTTGATGTCTCCAATCTCTTGTTTTGTACGTTTTTTCCACGTGTCTTGACATCCAATGTATCCCTGCAATGTTTGGTGAAGATCTGAGTATGTAGTTTTTGACCTTATCTGGAACCTCCCATCTGAAAATTTGAAAATTCCTAAAAAATCCGTCCAAAATCTTGATGACCCCAATCTCTTGTTTTGTACTTTTTTTCCACGTGTCTCGACCTCCAATGTATCCCTGCAAAGTTTGGTGAAGATCTGAGTATGTAGTTTTTGACCTTATCTGGAACCTCCCATCTGAAAATTTGAAAATTCTTAAAAAATTCGACCAAAATCTTGATGTCTCCAATCTCTTTTTTGTACGTTTTTTCCACGTGTCTTGACATCCAATGTATCCCTGCAAAGTTTGGTGAAGATCTGAGTATGTAGTTTTTGACCTTATCTGGAACCTCCCATCTGAAAATTTGAAAATTCTTAAAAAATTCGACCAAAATCTTGATGTCTCCAATCTTTTGTTTTGTACGTTTTTTCCACGTGTCTTGACACATAATGTATCCATGCAAAGTTTGGTGAAGATCTGAGTATGTAGTTTTTGACCTTATATGGAACCTCCTATCTGAAAATTTGAAAATTCTTAAAAAATTCGTCCAAAATCTTGATGTCTCCAATCTCTTGTTTTGTACGTTTTTTCCACGTGTCTTGACATCCAATGTATCCCTGCAAAGTTTGGTGAAGATCTGAGTATGTAGTTTTTGACCTTATCTGGAACCTCCCATCTGAAAATTTGAAAATTCCTAAAAAATCCGTGCAAAATCTTGATGACCCCAATCTCTTGTTTTGTACGTTTTTTCCACGTGTCTTGACATCCAATGTATCCATGCAAAGTTTGGTGAAGATCTGAGTATGTCGTTTTTGACCTTATCTGGAACATCCTTTCTGAAAATTTGAAAATTGTTAAAAAATTCGTCCAAAATCTTGATGTCTCCAATCTCTTTTTTGTACGTTTTTTCCACGTGTCTTGACATCCAATGTATCCCTGCAAAGTTTGGTGAAGATCTGAGTATGTAGTTTTTGACCTTATATGGAACCTCCTATCTGAAAATTTGAAAATTCTTAAAAAATTCGTCCAAAATCTTGATGTCTCCAATCTCTTGTTTTGTACGTTTTTTCCACGTGTCTTGACATCCAATGTATCCCTGCAAAGTTTGGTGAAGATCTGAGTATGTAGTTTTTGACCTTATCTGGAACCTCCCATCTGAAAATTTGAAAATTCCTAAAAAATCCGTGCAAAATCTTGATGACCCCAATCTCTTGTTTTGTACGTTTTTTCCACGTGTCTTGACATCCAATGTATTCCTGCAATGTTTGGTGAAGATCTGAGTATGTAGTTTTTGACCTTATATGGAACCTCCTATCTGAAAATTTGAAAATTCTTAAAAAATTCGACCAAAATCTTGATGTTCCGAATCCTATGTTTTGTATGTTTTTTCCACGTGTCTTGACATCCAATGTATCCATGCAAAGTTTGGTGAAGATCTGAGTATGTCGTTTTTGACCTTATCTGGAACCTCCCATCTGAAAATTTGAAAATTCTTAAAAAATTCGTCGAAAATCTTGATGTCTCCGATCTCTTGTTTTGTACGTCTTTTCCACGTGTCTTGACATGCAAAGTATTCCTGCAAAGTTTGGTGAAGATCTGAGTATGTAGTTTTTGACCTCATCTGGAACCTCCTATCTGAAAATTTGAAAATTCTTAAAAAATTCGTTCAAAATTTTGATGTCTCCAATCTCTTGTTTTGTACGTTTTTTCCACGTGTCTTGACATCCAATGTATCCCTGCAATGTTTGGTGAAGATCTGAGTATGTAGTTTTTGACCTTATCTGGAACCTCCCATCTGAAAATTTGAAAATTCCTAAAAAATCCGTCCAAAATCTTGATGACCTCAATCTCTTGTTTTGTACGTTTTTTCCACGTGTCTTGACATCCAATGTATCCCTGCAAAGTTTGGTGAAGATCTGAGTATGTAGTTTTTGACCTTATCTGGAACCTCCTATCTGAAAATTTGAAAATTCTTAAAAAATTCGTCCAAAATCTTGATGTCTCCAATCTCTTGTTTTGTACGTTTTTTCCACGTGTCTTGATATCCAATGTATCCCTGCAAAGTTTGGTGAAGATCTGAGTATGTAGTTTTTGACCTTATCTGGAACCTCCCATCTGAAAATTTGAAAATTCTTAAAAAATTCGGCCAAAATCTTGATGTCTCCAATCTTTTGTTTTGTACGTTTTTTCCACGTGTCTTGACACATAATGTATCCATGCAAAGTTTGGTGAAGATCTGAGTATGTAGTTTTTGACCTTATATGGAACCTCCTATCTGAAAATTTGAAAATTCTTAAAAAATTCGTCCAAAATCTTGATGTCTCCAATCTCTTGTTTTGTACGTTTTTTCCACGTGTCTTGACATCCAATGTATCCCTGCAAAGTTTGGTGAAGATCTGAGTATGTAGTTTTTGACCTTATCTGGAACCTCCCATCTGAAAATTTGAAAATTCCTAAAAAATCCGTGCAAAATCTTGATGACCCCAATCTCTTGTTTTGTACGTTTTTTCCACGTGTCTTGACATCCAATGTATTCCTGCAATGTTTGGTGAAGATCTGAGTATGTAGTTTTTGACCTTATATGGAACCTCCTATCTGAAAATTTGAAAATTCTTAAAAAATTCGACCAAAATCTTGATGTTCCGAATCCTATGTTTTGTATGTTTTTTCCACGTGTCTTGACATCCAATGTATCCATGCAAAGTTTGGTGAAGATCTGAGTATGTAGTTTTTGACCTTATATTGAACCTCCCATCTGAAAATTTGAAAATTCTTAAAAAATTCGTCCAAAATCTTGATGACCCCAATCTCTTGTTTTGTACGTTTTTTCCACGTGTCTTGACATCCAAAGTATCCCTGCAAAGTTTGGTGAAGATCTGAGTATGTAGTTTTTGACCTTATATGGAACCTCCTTTCTGAAAATTTGAGAATTCTTAAAAAATTCGTCCAAAATATTGATGTCTCCAATCTCTTGTTTTGTACGTTTTTTCCACGTGTCTTGACATCCAATGTATCCATGCAAAGTTTGGTGAAGATCTGAGTATGTCGTTTTTGACCTTATCTGGAACCTCCCATCTGAAAATTTGAAAATTCTTAAAAAATTCGTCGAAAATCTTGATGTCTCCAATCTCTTTTTTGTACGTTTTTTCCACGTGTCTTGACATGCAAAGTATCCCTGCAACGTTTGGTGAAGATCTGAGTATGTAGTTTTTGACCTTATCTGGAACCTCCTATCTGAAAATTTGAAAATTCTTAAAAAATTCGTCGAAAATCTTGATGTCTCCAATCTCTTGTTTTGTACGTTTTTTCCACGTGTCTTGATATCCAATGTATCCCTGCAAAGTTTGGTGAAGATCTGAGTATGTCGTTTTTGACCTTATCTGGAACATCCTTTCTGAAAATTTGAAAATTGTTAAAAAATTCGTCCAAAATCTTGATGTCTCCAATCTCTTTTTTGTACGTTTTTTCCACGTGTCTTGACATCCAATGTATCCCTGCAAAGTTTGGTGAAGATCTGAGTATGTAGTTTTTGACCTTATCTGGAACCTCCCATCTGAAAATTTGAAAATTCTTAAAAAATTCGACCAAAATCTTGATGTCTCCAATCTTTTGTTTTGTACGTTTTTTCCACGTGTCTTGACACATAATGTATCCATGCAAAGTTTGGTGAAGATCTGAGTATGTAGTTTTTGACCTTATATGGAACCTCCTATCTGAAAATTTGAAAATTCTTAAAAAATTCGTCCAAAATCTTGATGTCTCCAATCTCTTGTTTTGTACGTTTTTTCCACGTGTCTTGACATCCAATGTATCCCTGCAAAGTTTGGTGAAGATCTGAGTATGTAGTTTTTGACCTTATCTGGAACCTCCCATCTGAAAATTTGAAAATTCCTAAAAAATCCGTGCAAAATCTTGATGACCCCAATCTCTTGTTTTGTACGTTTTTTCCACGTGTCTTGACATCCAATGTATCCATGCAAAGTTTGGTGAAGATCTGAGTATGTCGTTTTTGACCTTATCTGGAACATCCTTTCTGAAAATTTGAAAATTGTTAAAAAATTCGTCCAAAATCTTGATGTCTCCAATCTCTTTTTTGTACGTTTTTTCCACGTGTCTTGACATCCAATGTATCCCTGCAAAGTTTGGTGAAGATCTGAGTATGTAGTTTTGACCTTATCTGGAACCTCCCATCTGAAAATTTGAAAATTCTTCAAAAATTCGTCGAAAATCTTGATGTCTCCAATCTCTTGTTTTGTACGTTTTTTCCACGTGTCTCGACCTCCAATGGATCCCTGCAAAGTTTGGTGAAGATCTGAGTATGTCGTTTTTGACCTTATCTGGAACATCCTTTCTGAAAATTTGAAAATTCTTAAAAAATTCGTCGAAAATCTTGATGTCTCCAATCTCTTGTTTTGTACGTTTTTTCCACGTATCTTGACATCCAATGTATCCCTGCAAAGTTTGGTGAAGATCTGAGTATGTAGTTTTTGACCTTATATGGAACCTCCTATCTGAAAATTTGAAAATTCTTAAAAAATTCGTCCAAAATCTTGATGTCTCCAATCTCTTGTTTTGTACGTTTTTTCCACGTGTCTCGACCTCCAATGGATCCCTGCAAAGTTTGGTGAAGATCTGAGTATGTCGTTTTTGACCTTATCTGGAACCTCCCATCTGAAAATTTGAAAATTCTTCAAAAATTCGTCGAAAATCTTGATGTCTCCGATCTCTTGTTTTGTACGTTTTTTCCACGTGTCTTGACATGGAAAGTATTCCTGCAAAGTTTGGTGAAGATCTGAGTATGTAGTTTTTGACCTCATCTGGAACCTCATATCTGAAAATTTGAAAATTCTTAAAAAATTCGTCCAAAATCTTGATGTCTCCAATCTCTTGTTTTGTACGTTTTTTCCACGTGTCTTGACATCCAATGTATCCCTGCAATGTTTGGTGAAGATCTGAGTATGTAGTTTTTGACCTTATCTGGAACCTCCCATTTGAAAATTTGAAAATTCCTAAAAAATCCGTCCAAAATCTTGATGACCCCAATCTCTTGTTTTGTACTTTTTTTCCACGTGTCTCGACCTCCAATGTATCCCTGCAAAGTTTGGTGAAGATCAGAGTATGTAGTTTTTGACCTTATATGGAACCTCCTATCTGAAAATTTGAAAATTCTTAAAAAATTCGACCAAAATCTTGATGTTCCGAATCCTATGTTTTGTATGTTTTTTCCACGTGTCTTGACATCCAATGTATCCATGCAAAGTTTGGTGAAGATCTGAGTATGTAGTTTTTGACCTTATATTGAACCTCCCATCTGAAAATTTGAAAATTCTTAAAAAATTCGTCCAAAATCTTGATGACCCCAATCTCTTGTTTTGTACGTTTTTTCCACGTGTCTTGACATCCAAAGTATCCCTGCAAAGTTTGGTGAAGATCTGAGTATGTAGTTTTTGACCTTATATGGAACCTCCTTTCTGAAAATTTGAGAATTCTTAAAAAATTCGTCCAAAATATTGATGTCTCCAATCTCTTGTTTTGTACGTTTTTTCCACGTGTCTTGACATCCAATGTATCCATGCAAAGAATGGTGAAGATCTGAGTATGTCGTTTTTGACCTTATCTGGAACCTCCCATCTGAAAATTTGAAAATTCTTAAAAAATTCGTCGAAAATCTTGATGTCTCCAATCTCTTTTTTGTACGTTTTTTCCACGTGTCTTGACATGCAAAGTATCCCTGCAACGTTTGGTGAAGATCTGAGTATGTAGTTTTTGACCTTATCTGGAACCTCCTATCTGAAAATTTGAAAATTCTTAAAAAATTCGTCGAAAATCTTGATGTCTCCAATCTCTTGTTTTGTACGTTTTTTCCACGTGTCTTGATATCCAATGTATCCCTGCAAAGTTTGGTGAAGATCTGAGTATGTCGTTTTTGACCTTATCTGGAACATCCTTTCTGAAAATTTGAAAATTGTTAAAAAATTCGTCCAAAATCTTGATGTCTCCAATCTCTTTTTTGTACGTTTTTTCCACGTGTCTTGACATCCAATGTATCCCTGCAAAGTTTGGTGAAGATCTGAGTATGTAGTTTTTGACCTTATCTGGAACCTCCCATCTGAAAATTTGAAAATTCTTAAAAAATTCGACCAAAATCTTGATGTCTCCAATCTTTTGTTTTGTACGTTTTTTCCACGTGTCTTGACACATAATGTATCCATGCAAAGTTTGGTGAAGATCTGAGTATGTAGTTTTTGACCTTATATGGAACCTCCTATCTGAAAATTTGAAAATTCTTAAAAAATTCGTCCAAAATCTTGATGTCTCCAATCTCTTGTTTTGTACGTTTTTTCCACGTGTCTTGACATCCAATGTATCCCTGCAAAGTTTGGTGAAGATCTGAGTATGTAG
The DNA here is from genome assembly GCF_977018435.1 of Lepisma saccharinum. NCBI lineage: Eukaryota > Metazoa > Arthropoda > Insecta > Zygentoma > Lepismatidae > Lepisma > Lepisma saccharinum. The sequence goes on along the minus strand of NW_028142954.1, from coordinate 453,083 downwards.
TTTTTGACCTTATCTGGAACCTCCCATCTGAAAATTTGAAAATTCCTAAAAAATCCGTGCAAAATCTTGATGACCCCAATCTCTTGTTTTGTACGTTTTTTCCACGTGTCTTGACATCCAATGTATCCATGCAAAGTTTGGTGAAGATCTGAGTATGTCGTTTTTGACCTTATCTGGAACATCCTTTCTGAAAATTTGAAAATTGTTAAAAAATTCGTCCAAAATCTTGATGTCTCCAATCTCTTTTTTGTACGTTTTTTCCACGTGTCTTGACATCCAATGTATCCCTGCAAAGTTTGGTGAAGATCTGAGTATGTAGTTTTTGACCTTATCTGGAACCTCCCATCTGAAAATTTGAAAATTCTTCAAAAATTCGTCGAAAATCTTGATGTCTCCAATCTCTTGTTTTGTACGTTTTTTCCACGTGTCTCGACCTCCAATGGATCCCTGCAAAGTTTGGTGAAGATCTGAGTATGTCGTTTTTGACCTTATCTGGAACATCCTTTCTGAAAATTTGAAAATTCTTAAAAAATTCGTCGAAAATCTTGATGTCTCCAATCTCTTGTTTTGTACGTTTTTTCCACGTATCTTGACATCCAATGTATCCCTGCAAAGTTTGGTGAAGATCTGAGTATGTAGTTTTTGACCTTATATGGAACCTCCTATCTGAAAATTTGAAAATTCTTAAAAAATTCGTCCAAAATCTTGATGTCTCCAATCTCTTGTTTTGTACGTTTTTTCCACGTGTCTCGACCTCCAATGGATCCCTGCAAAGTTTGGTGAAGATCTGAGTATGTCGTTTTTGACCTTATCTGGAACCTCCCATCTGAAAATTTGAAAATTCTTCAAAAATTCGTCGAAAATCTTGATGTCTCCGATCTCTTGTTTTGTACGTTTTTTCCACGTGTCTTGACATGGAAAGTATTCCTGCAAAGTTTGGTGAAGATCTGAGTATGTAGTTTTTGACCTCATCTGGAACCTCATATCTGAAAATTTGAAAATTCTTAAAAAATTCGTCCAAAATCTTGATGTCTCCAATCTCTTGTTTTGTACGTTTTTTCCACGTGTCTTGACATCCAATGTATCCCTGCAATGTTTGGTGAAGATCTGAGTATGTAGTTTTTGACCTTATCTGGAACCTCCCATTTGAAAATTTGAAAATTCCTAAAAAATCCGTCCAAAATCTTGATGACCCCAATCTCTTGTTTTGTACTTTTTTTCCACGTGTCTCGACCTCCAATGTATCCCTGCAAAGTTTGGTGAAGATCTGAGTATGTAGTTTTTGACCTTATATGGAACCTCCTATCTGAAAATTTGAAAATTCTTAAAAAATTCGTCGAAAATCTTGATGTCTCCGATCTCTTGTTTTGTACGTTTTTTCCACGTGTCTTGACATGCAAAGTATTCCTGCAAAGTTTGGTGAAGATCTGAGTATGTAGTTTTTGACCTCATCTGGAACCTCCTATCTGAAAATTTGAAAATTCTTAAAAAATTCGTCCAAAATCTTGATGTCTCCAATCTCTTGTTTTGTACGTTTTTTCCACGTGTCTTGACATCCAATGTATCCCTGCAATGTTTGGTGAAGATCTGAGTATGTAGTTTTTGACCTTATCTGGAACCTCCCATCTGAAAATTTGAAAATTCCTAAAAAATCCGTCCAAAATCTTGATGACCCCAATCTCTTTTTTGTACGTTTTTTCCACGTGTCTTGACATCCAATGTATCCCTGCAAAGTTTGGTGAAGATCTGAGTATGTAGTTTTTGACCTTATCTGGAACCTCCCATCTGAAAATTTGAAAATTCTTAAAAAATTCGACCAAAATCTTGATGTCTCCAATCTCTTTTTTGTACGTTTTTTCCACGTGTCTTGACATCCAAAGTATTCCTGCAAAGTTTGGTGAAGATCTGAGTATGTAGTTTTTGACCTCATCTGGAACCTCCTATCTGAAAATTTGAAAATTCTTAAAAAATTCGTCGAAAATCTTGATGTCTCCAATCTCTTGTTTTGTACGTTTTTTCCACGTGTCTTGATATCCAATGTATCCCTGCAAAGTTTGGTGAAGATCTGAGTATGTCGTTTTTGACCTTATCTGGAACATCCTTTCTGAAAATTTGAAAATTGTTAAAAAATTCGTCCAAAATCTTGATGTCTCCAATCTCTTTTTTGTACGTTTTTTCCACGTGTCTTGACATCCAATGTATCCCTGCAAAGTTTGGTGAAGATCTGAGTATGTAGTTTTTGACCTTATCTGGAACCTCCCATCTGAAAATTTGAAAATTCTTAAAAAATTCGACCAAAATCTTGATGTCTCCAATCTTTTGTTTTGTACGTTTTTTCCACGTGTCTTGACACATAATGTATCCATGCAAAGTTTGGTGAAGATCTGAGTATGTAGTTTTTGACCTTATATGGAACCTCCTATCTGAAAATTTGAAAATTCTTAAAAAATTCGTCCAAAATCTTGATGTCTCCAATCTCTTGTTTGTACGTTTTTTCCACGTGTCTTGACATCCAATGTATCCCTGCAAAGTTTGGTGAAGATCTGAGTATGTAGTTTTTGACCTTATCTGGAACCTCCCATCTGAAAATTTGAAAATTCCTAAAAAATCCGTGCAAAATCTTGATGACCCCAATCTCTTGTTTTGTACGTTTTTTCCACGTGTCTTGACATCCAATGTATCCATGCAAAGTTTGGTGAAGATCTGAGTATGTCGTTTTTGACCTTATCTGGAACATCCTTTCTGAAAATTTGAAAATTGTTAAAAAATTCGTCCAAAATCTTGATGTCTCCAATCTCTTTTTTGTACGTTTTTTCCACGTGTCTTGACATCCAATGTATCCCTGCAAAGTTTGGTGAAGATCTGAGTATGTAGTTTTTGACCTTATCTGGAACCTCCCATCTGAAAATTTGAAAATTCTTCAAAAATTCGTCGAAAATCTTGATGTCTCCAATCTCTTGTTTTGTACGTTTTTTCCACGTGTCTCGACCTCCAATGGATCCCTGCAAAGTTTGGTTAAGATCTGAGTATGTCGTTTTTGACCTTATCTGGAACATCCTTTCTGAAAATTTGAAAATTCTTAAAAAATTCGTCGAAAATCTTGATGTCTCCAATCTCTTGTTTTGTACGTTTTTTCCACGTATCTTGACATCCAATGTATCCCTGCAAAGTTTGGTGAAGATCTGAGTATGTAGTTTTTGACCTTATATGGAACCTCCTATCTGAAAATTTGAAAATTCTTAAAAAATTCGTCCAAAATCTTGATGTCTCCAATCTCTTGTTTTGTACGTTTTTTCCACGTGTCTCGACCACCAATGGATCCCTGCAAAGTTTGGTGAAGATCTGAGTATGTCGTTTTTGACCTTATCTGGAACCTCCCATCTGAAAATTTGAAAATTCTTCAAAAATTCGTCGAAAATCTTGATGTCTCCGATCTCTTGTTTTGTACGTTTTTTCCACGTGTCTTGACATGGAAAGTATTCCTGCAAAGTTTGGTGAAGATCTGAGTATGTAGTTTTTGACCTCATCTGGAACCTCCTATCTGAAAATTTGAAAATTCTTAAAAAATTCGTCCAAAATCTTGATGTCTCCAATCTCTTTTTTGTACGTTTTTTCCACGTGTCTTGACATCCAATGTATCCCTGCAAAGTTTGGTGAAGATCTGAGTATGTAGTTTTTGACCTTATCTGGAACCTCCCATCTGAAAATTTGAAAATTCTTAAAAAATTCGACCAAAATCTTGATGTCTCCAATCTTTTGTTTTGTACGTTTTTTCCACGTGTCTTGACACATAATGTATCCATGCAAAGTTTGGTGAAGATCTGAGTATGTAGTTTTTGACCTTATATGGAACCTCCTATCTGAAAATTTGAAAATTCTTAAAAAATTCGTCCAAAATCTTGATGTCTCCAATCTCTTGTTTTGTACGTTTTTTCCACGTGTCTTGACATCCAATGTATCCCTGCAAAGTTTGGTGAAGATCTGAGTATGTAGTTTTTGACCTTATCTGGAACCTCCCATCTGAAAATTTGAAAATTCCTAAAAAATCCGTGCAAAATCTTGATGACCCCAATCTCTTGTTTTGTACGTTTTTTCCACGTGTCTTGACATCCAATGTATCCATGCAAAGTTTGGTGAAGATCTGAGTATGTCGTTTTTGACCTTATCTGGAACATCCTTTCTGAAAATTTGAAAATTGTTAAAAAATTCGTCCAAAATCTTGATGTCTCCAATCTCTTTTTTGTACGTTTTTTCCACGTGTCTTGACATCCAATGTATCCCTGCAAAGTTTGGTGAAGATCTGAGTATGTAGTTTTTGACCTTATCTGGAACCTCCCATCTGAAAATTTGAAAATTCTTCAAAAATTCGTCGAAAATCTTGATGTCTCCAATCTCTTGTTTTGTACGTTTTTTCCACGTGTCTCGACCTCCAATGGATCCCTGCAAAGTTTGGTGAAGATCTGAGTATGTCGTTTTTGACCTTATCTGGAACATCCTTTCTGAAAATTTGAAAATTCTTAAAAAATTCGTCGAAAATCTTGATGTCTCCAATCTCTTGTTTTGTACGTTTTTTCCACGTGTCTCGACCTCCAATGGATCCCTGCAAAGTTTGGTGAAGATCTGAGTATGTCGTTTTTGACCTTATCTGGAACCTCCCATCTGAAAATTTGAAAATTCTTCAAAAATTCGTCGAAAATCTTGATGTCTCCGATCTCTTGTTTTGTACGTTTTTTCCACGTGTCTTGACATGGAAAGTATTCCTGCAAAGTTTGGTGAAGATCTGAGTATGTAGTTTTTGACCTCATCTGGAACCTCCTATCTGAAAATTTGAAAATTCTTAAAAAATTCGTCCAAAATCTTGATGTCTCCAATCTCTTGTTTTGTACGTTTTTTCCACGTGTCTTGACATCCAATGTATCCCTGCAATGTTTGGTGAAGATCTGAGTATGTAGTTTTTGACCTTATCTGGAACCTCCCATCTGAGTAGAGTAAATATGTACTTCTGACCGCAACTTTGATTTCTTGACCAAACGACCACAAAAAGTTGAAAAACTCACTTTCTCTCCCCGTTCCGCGCCTCATTTATTGCGCTGACGATGTTTCACGGGGGCAAAAAGGCAGTGATGAGTGAAAGATGAGCTCTCATTCTCTCATCCTTCTCATCTTTCTCATCTTTCTCGTTGTTCTCTCATTCTCTTTTTATTCTCCTCTCATCCTCTTATTTTTTTTTATTCTCTTATTTTTTTATTCTCTTATTTTCTTATTTTTTGAAAGATGAGTGCATCTTATCGTAATTTTCCAAGTCTGGGACCAAATGTTTATATATCGTGACCTACGTAAACCTCTCCTCTCATTCTCTCATTTTCTTATTTTTTGAAAGATGAGTGCACTTTATCGTAATTTTCCAAGTTTGGGACCAAATGTTTATATATTGTGACCTACGTAAACCTCTTCTCTTATCCTCTTATTCTCTCAATCTCTCAATCTCTCAATCTCTCAATCTCTCATTCTCTCTACCTTTAGAATATTGTCGTCAACATTAGAGATGAAGTTGGAGTGCTGGAATCAACGGGGCCAAATGTTTATATATATCGTGATCTTCGTAAACCTCTTCTCTCGGGGAGGGAACGATGTGGCATATACACACGCGGGCGCTCTCATCTTCTTATTCTCTTATTCTCTCATCTTCTCATCTTCTTATTTTTTGAAAGATGAGTGCACCTTATCGTAATTTTCCAAGTCCGGGACCCAAATGTTTATATATATCGTGACCTTCGTAAACCTCTCTCTCGGGGGAAGAATGTGGCATATACACACGCACGCGCGTGCGCGTATGCCCGTATTGTAACACAAACAAACAAACAAAATAATAATTGTTGTTTTTTAGGATACCTGGCCCCTATAACCTTGCCAGGGGTGCGTGGTAACGGCGAAATCATCACGAGTTTAGATTTGTACTGCGAATGTTGTCAAAAATTTAAACAATGTTGTTTATTCTCGATGCTAGAATCTTACATAGATTATTCTCTAAAAACGAAAATCGATAATCTTATGCCAAGCCCCCAAGGCATTCAGGCAATTTCTAATGTTTGCGTGGATAGCGACGCTCGGTAGAATTTTTCCTGTCCCTGTGGAGAAATTGTGTTTCGTCGCCCAATGTAACATTTTCATCACGGACCAAACTATCCACAGCAACCCCTCCCCGAACCCATTCACCTTGTATCCTCTTTCGCCCGAAGAGATTCTATTTTTTTCAGTTTTCCCACGGTTCTGAATAAAGAATCTATTACATCCCCGATAACAATAGAATCAGAAGCGGATGCGGCGGAAGCAAACACAGCAGCATCTTCCGCTTTTTGAGTTTTGTGCTGGGAATTGTTTGTTTCACACACCACACCCTGACGGGGCGTGGAATAGAGGCCGAGGGGAAATAATCGACAATACATGCATGGGTGGAACTATCAACGTCTCGTTTATTGTTATTTGTCCCCTACAGGATATTGTGCACATCACAAAAATCTTTTGTTGAAAAAAATATGGCATGAATGAATTAGTTAACAAGGGTTTTATTTGCTAGGATATTGACCATAGCCCTTATTGTGTTTTCACCAAAGAGAGTCGCGTGGAGTAGGGAGGAGAGGAGAAAAAAAAAGAGGAGTTCCTATATAACGTGCTAGTTTCTTCTTTTGTACATCATTATCATAGTGAACGTCAATCGTGGCAGTTCAGTATTTTTTAATTTGTTTATCTGGCAGTATACATATATATCATCGTGGAAGTTTTAGTGAGCTACAAGTTTTTATTTTGAAGTTTTTCTATCTCTCTTGAAGGGTGAACATCAATCGTGACAGTTCAGTATTCTTAATTGTTTGTCTGGCAGTATACATATATATCATCGTGGAAGTTTTAGTGAGCTACAAGTTTTTATTTTGAAGTCTCTCTCCACCTCTCTTGAAAGGTAAGTTTTTATTTTCATGATATATTAATATTTTTGTTTTGCGTCTGACACACACATATTCAGAGGAGCCATAAAAAATTGACACACACTTACATGTCCCATATTTTTAACCTCCTACAACAGTGCACACACACACATACATACATACATACTGTTCGCCTCTAATATATATGTGGAAGAAAAAAAATGTCGAGCATTTTTTTTTTCAATTTTTTTTTCTTCTGTTTCAGTGCGCTTTCCACTACCACTACCACAACCCCCCAAAAAAAATTTCTCTGTATATATAAATAACAGAGAGAAAAAATGGAACCGCAACCAGGTCCCTCCGGTTTTTGCGAGAAAGTGGCATGTTGCAACTGTGGAAAGTTGATTTCTAAACCTAATATTGCCAGGCATTTGAAAAAATGTCGTCTACCGAAACATGATGACGCCCCCCCGGCAAAGAAACCTCGCATTGATGAGCATGAAGGCGGTGCTTTGAATAAAAGTGCACGCATCATAACATATAAATCTGGAAGCGATGAAAAGTGTGACTCGAGCATCTTCCTCAACAATGTGAAATCTCTGGTAGTCGATAAATTACGTGATTGCCTCGTCAATGTTGCAATTAAAATTCATCTCGTCTTGACCCTGCTGTATGAGAAAGTTGTCTCGTCCGAGTCAAGTACTTTTAGCTTTTACGTAGGGTGTGAAGCCTTACACGATGACAATAACGAGGATCTTGACGAGATAGTGACACGGCTATTTGATCACCTGACACAAAAACAAGAAGAGTTTGAAGGTAGAGGAAGTGGATGGAGTCTTTGCGGTCGCAGCCACATGTTAGAACTTCGAGTCTGCAATTTCAAACCATTACGCAGCGCTCAAAAAAAACAAAAAACAAAAAAAAAGCAAAATGCAGTGTTGAACATACAAAGTAATGATCAGAAGAGTTTCTTATGGTCTGTCATCGCCGCATTACACCCAGCTAATAATAATGACCCCCAGCGTCTGTCCAATTACAGAGGATACGAGGGAAGATACGAGAATATGATGAGAGGAATTTCCTATCCTGTGCCCCTGAATAAGATCAATCAATTTGAAAAAAACTATAGAGAGGAAAAAGGAAAAGATATCAATATTTCTGTGTTTGGGGTTGACGATTGCGACAACATTCGTGTGTTAAGACCTGCGAGAAGCCAGAATAATGTAATTCGACTCTTGCTTGTAGATGGCCGTTACAGTTTGATACGGAATTTCTCAGGATTAGTAGGAAGACAGATCAGCAAGCATCACGATAAGATCGAAATTTGCGATCGGTGTTTGAGAATTTTTCGCGGAGGTAAAAAGATGAGAGAACCGCACAAGTGTTTTGGCTCTGTGAATGCAGAACCCGAAGATGTCATGCCGGAACCCGGAACCAAGATGAAATTTCAGAAACACCAGGCTCTTCTCCACCATCCCGTCGTCCTTTATGCCGACTTTGAAAGCTTCCAAGTTCCCATGACGTTTTGCGACCCTGATCCCTCTACCTCAAGCACGACCCAAATTTTTCACCACGAGCCTTGCAGTTTCTCCATCTATGGAGAAAAATTGAATGATGTCATCTTGTATTGCGGACCCGATGCGGCAAAACATTTTGTTGAGAAGATAGCGGAATGCGCGAGAGAACTTGCACCCAGCCTGAAAGGCTCTTACGTTTCTCCACCTGCTCTCACAACAGAACAACAACAGAGACATGACGCGGCGACAAGATGCGAGGAGTGTAACCAGGCTTTCACCGCCGAAAATTACAAGGTCGTCCACCATAACCACCAGAATGGGTTATTTCTAAGCACCATCTGTAATTCGTGCAATCTTAAAATTAAGGAGTCGCATTTTGTTGCCGTGTTTCTGCACTACACGGAGAAGTACGACACACATCTCTTCGTCAAAGAGCTCCACAACATAACTTCTCGAATCAGCATCATCCCGAGAACAAGCGAGAAATATATTGTGGTGAGAGTGTGGATCCCTCTCCAAGAAGGAGGAAGTGTGGAAGTGCGAATTCTGGACTCGTACAATTTCCTGTCCTCCAGCCTCGCAAGCCTTGCAGCTCAACTTGGCGACGAAGATCTTGTGGCCACCAAGCAAATGTGTTTTTCGGGGGGAGATGAGAATTTGAATCTGTTGCGTCGCAAGGGCGTCTACCCCTACGAGTACGTCAACAATTTCGAGAAATTTGACGAGACGGAACTTCCACCCCGGGAGGTATTTTATTCTTCTCTCACAGAGGACGTCTGTTCCGAAGAGGACTACGAACACGCTCGTAGTGTGTGGACGGCATTCAATTGCCAAACTTTTCGCGATTATCACGATCTCTATCTGAAATTGGACGTGACACTTCTGATGGATATTTTCGAATCGTTTCGTAAGAGATGCAGCGCGATATACAAGTTGGATCCTGCGTATTTCTTCACCACGCCGGGATTGACTTGGGAATCGATGATGAAATACACCAACGTGGAACTGGGCCTCATCGCAGAGAAGGAACAGTATGTTTTCATGGAGAGTGCGATACGGGGTGGCATCGTCCAATGCCCCCGACGCCATGCTCAAGCAAACAATCCTCATACGCCTGGTTACGATGCATCGAAACCCAACACCTATATTGTCTACTGGGATGTCAACAACCTGTACGGCCACTCCATGTCCCAGTGTCTTCCCATCAGCGACTACGGGTGGATGACCGAAGAGGAACTCTCCTGCGAAGATTTTCTTAACTGGAGCGAAGATAATGAATGGGGCTGTTTCTTGGAAGTGGATCTCGATTATCCCGAAACGCTTCACGAGAAACATCACGGATTGGCCCTGGCCCCCACCAAGGAGAAGCCACCTGGAGGATCGGAGCCAAAACTCATACTAAGCATGGAGAACAAGCGGAATTATGTTCTGCACTACCGACTCCTCCAATTTTACATAAGTCACGGCTTGCAGTTGAAGAAAGTTCATAGAGGATTGAAGTTCCGACAGAGCAAGTGGCTCGAACCGTACATAGCCGAGAACACGCGGCGCAGAGTGCAATCGACATCGCCTGCAGACAAGGATCTGTACAAACTGTTCAATAACGCCATCTACGGCAAGACGATGGAGAACGTGCGTAATTACATCGACGCAACGTTGGTCACGGACGAAAAGAAATTTGAGAAGATCGTCGCGTCACCCTACTTCAAAAACTTCACTATTTTCGACGAGAATCTAGTATTTGTTGAGAGGAACAAGAAGCAAGTGATGCTCAACAAGCCGATTGCCATAGGTGCCACTGTCCTTGAACTATCAAAATTGCACATGTACCAATCGTACTACGATCAGTTTCAACCCTTTTATGGAGATAACATCCAAATATGTTACATTGATACGGATAGCTTCATTTTTCTAATCCAAACACCAAGCCTCGAACATGATCTGACTAGGATGAAGCATCTGTTTGATTTTAGCAACTTACCATCAGGCCATCACTTGTATTCGACAGAAAACAAAATGACGATTGGAAAGTTCAAAGATGAAGCGGCTGGTAATTACAGCAGGGAATTTGCGGGGCTTCGTGCCAAAATGTACTGTGTAAAGATTACAGAAGAAAAAGAAATCAAGAAGGCGAAGGGGGTGGGAAAAATAAGTACCAGCAAATTTAGCATGCAAGACTACAAAGAATGCCTTTTTCATGGTAAAAGGCAACTCAGCACCGATCATCGCATTGCAAGTAAATTGCATGATTTGCACACGACGCGCGTAACCAAGGTCGCATTGGATGCAACGGACAACAAGTTACGTGTTCTCGATTGTCAAATCCACACGCGAGAGTGGGGGCACTACAATAAAAGCGATAAATGTGGCCTGTGTTAACCGTAACCCCATAGCCATGAAGTCCGCTGTGTTTTTGCCATTCTTCTTCAAAAACAGACAGAGGAAAAGAATGAAAGAGGGAGCCCTCGGGCGATGAAAAATAAGAGTTGAATTTAATAAGCCTCGGTTTGAGCGGGCTTAACAACATAATAACAGGTTGCAACTTTTCATCGCCCGAGGGCTCCCTCTTTCATTCTCTTCCTCTGTCTGCTTTTGAAGAATAGCAAAAAAGCACGATGTGTTAAATAACTAACAAGAACAATGAATCTCTTTGGTTTTCGCAAACAAAGCAACATGGACACTGCAGCACCAAATTTCAATAACCTCTTACCTTCCGTGTTACCTAAACTCAATGGTTTACTGATTGTTCATCTCAACAGCATTTGGACGGAAATAAATAACGATGTGGGCAAGATGTTTTATGTTTTTAATAACAATTTACATTTCTACGAAATTCCGATCGACGGGAAACTTCAAATCACCGTGAATCCGGAGAACACAGGCGAAATCAAAATTTCTACCGGCAAGAACATTTTTCGAATCAAGCACGACAAGATGCTTTCTAACATTACGTACGATGTGTCTGCAGGAGATTACCTGTACGTGGAACTCCTCGGAGACTATGACAAACTTATTCCTCTCTTCATAGAATTACGAATCGTCTATCCTATTATAAATAACCGTTAACCAAAAATGCCTAACGACATTTTCGGCAACACCAAGCGTGTAGACCACGCAGAAGAGATTCTCATGTTGGACATTCGAGTTAAGAAGCTGAGGACCGATTTGATCGCTTTGCAGGAAACCTTAAACAAAAGTTTAGAGTCGGAAATCGCTACGCTCCAAACGCAATGTCTCGACCCTATTCTGAAAATCGATTCCGAACTGAAAACGCTCATAAAAAATTATGTCGACGTACCTTCTTACGACAGCGTTCAAAATATACAGTTGAGCATGGATTCGCTTCAAAATGATTTGGCCAAATTACAGCAATTTCAATCGAAAAATGAAGATTTGGAAAAATTGAAACTCGAAATCGAAGAGCGAACTTCCGCAATAGAAAAGAATTTCTCTGAACTTCAAACCGTGGTGAATGATATTGATATAGAACGCTTGCAGGTTGTTGTTTCTAAATTACAAGAAGAATTCACTGGCACGTTGGAAGAAATCAAATCCAAGTTGCAGACTTTGGAAGATACAATGACGAACCTACCATCGTCGGACGAACTGCAGGTCATCGGTAAAAGCGTCGCGAACATAAAAATTCAACTGGAGGCTTATCAAGATTTCGAACACATTCAAACCACCATCGCTACGCTTCAGGCGTCTCTGGAGTTGATCAACGAAGAAATTAAAAATATTCACGCTGAAGCAAGTGTGTTGACGAGTATTCAGGACACGTTAAGCACGGTTCAGCAGAAGATCCAATATTTGGAAAATTTGAACGTCGAATCCAATCTTACTCATTTTCATCACGTACTGGACAACATACAGGGTGACTTGGAATCGTTACGAACAAGCGTGCCTTCAAGCGAAGATTTGGAAAAATTGAAAACGGCGGTGACGGCACTATCCGATTCGAGTGACATCAAAAGTTCGTTGAGCGATCTCGAGAGTAGGGTGGCCAATCTCCCTACCTCCAAAGAATTACATGCTTTGAAAAGGAACATATCACGTATGCTGAAACGACTGGAAACAGAAACGGCGAACGTGGAACAGATTCGAGACGAACTTGCTTCGCTGGTGTCGACGCTGCCCACTTCGCAGAGCGTCGCCGACCTTCACACGCAGTTTACAGAGATGCGAATCATCGTGAACGATCTTACAGAGAAGAGCTCGAAATTGAATCAAATCGAGAACCTTCAGAACATTGTCGTCAACATCAGAGATCAAGTTGGAGTGCTGGAATCAACGCAGGAATCAACGCTGGCCTCTTTCGGTGCCAAGTTGCAAGAACTCAACGAAAGCTACAAGCAGTTGAACGTGGAAGTGAAAATCAAACCGTCATTTTCTACCGTAACAGATACCATAGTCGAGCATTTGGTGCCCGTACAAAACACACTGGGTCAGCTTCACAGCAACCTCGTTAGCGTCGACACTAAATTCGCTAAACTGCATTCTCTGCAAGCCATCGAAATCAACAGCGTTCCCAATCAACAGAGAATCTCCACCTTCGTCGAAGGTAACAAACTGTACATGCTACATCCTTATCATCCGTACTACAAGTTTCTCCTCGATGGCACGATTCAGATAAACGAATTTTCGTACTGGTCTCACGGCAGAAAAGCTAGCGTTCCCACCATGACTTTGATATCGAATCGTGGTGTCCAGAAAGCAGGAAATATTCCTCTGGCACGTTGGAACGAAACGCGCAACATATATGAAATACACGAAGACGAAGATCTCACCGTTTTCGACGTGAGTGCCGGCGATAAGCTGATCATTCAAAACACGAGTGAAGTGCCACCCTCTTTGAATCCCATCACGCTTGTGCTTCTCTTGAAACGTAATCTCTAAAAATAATAAAAAATGTCTAGGCAAGCCATCGTCCAAGAATTGCATAGACCTGCACGCCGCAACTACGAACGTTTGGCTGTGGTAACCAAGGGAATCGACGACCTCTGGGAAAGCGACCTCGTCGAAATGAGTAGCGGCAAGTTAAAAAACGTGCATAAATTGAACAAGGGCAACAAGTACCTCCTCACCGTCATAGACACATTTTCAAAATTCGCATGGGCTCTACCTTTGAAGGCGAAAACAGGGACGTGCGTCACGGAAGCATTCAAGACAATTTTTCGCGAAAGCGGCGGCAGACGACCTCGGTTTCTGCACACGGACAAAGGGAAGGAATTTTACAATGCCGCATTCCAAAAGTTTATTCGGAAACACAACGTTCAACATTACTCGACCTTCAGTGACGTCAAGGCCAGCATTGTGGAAAGATTCAATCGCACTCTGAAATCGCGCATGTGGTCACGCTTCACGCTTCAGGGAAGCTACAAGTGGGTCACTATTCTCCCGGAACTTGTTAACGACTATAATCACACACGGCACGCAACGATAGGCATGAAGCCAGCTGACGTTACCAAGTCTGACGAGCAACGTTTAATTTCTAGCGTTTACTGTCCAAAGTACATGCCCACGACAAAAAAAGCTAAATACAAAATTGGAGAACAGGTGAGGGTCAGTAAATTGAAGCGAACGTTCGACAGGGGTTTCACACGAAACTGGAGCACCGAACTTTTTACCGTGGTTCGAGTTCTACGCGGGAACCCTCACACGTATATAATAAAGGACAGTGGCGGTGAAATTTTATTGGGGCGCTTCTATGAAGAGGAACTCTCTAAAACTAAATACCCCGACACGTACCTTATTGAAAAAGTTTTGCGCAAGAGAGGCAACAAACTTTTGGTGAAATGGCTGGGACTTCCGGAAACAAGTTGGATCGATTCAAACGAAGTGATTCTATGAGTACGTGGAATGTTGTGAAACGTTTACCTAATTCGGAAAGTGGAAGGAAGGAAAAAAACGGTGAATTGCTCCCCGACAGCATCCGCTGTCTGATCGTAGGACCTTCGGGGTGTGGAAAAACGACACTGCTCGTGGACAATTTTCTCCTTGCACCGAATTGGTTAGATTGGAAGAACAGGCACCTGTACGTGTTCTCGAAAAGTTTAGAGCAATCCAAATACCAGCAACTGATGAAACTGTACGATGGTCTGGACATTGCAACGTTCGCCTCGGAAATAAAACCACTCGACGATTGTCGTGAAAATTCAGTCGTTGTGTTCGACGACGCCATCCTGGAAAATCAAAATGAAATTCGCAACTTTTTCACGCAAGGCCGTCACAAAGGAATGGACTGCTTCTACCTAGCTCAAACGTTTTCCAAAATTCCAAAACAGTTAGTACGCGACAACGCTAATTTCATATGTTTGTTTCGTCAAGATCACACCAACCTCAAGCATGCGTACGATGACTACGTAGGCGGAGACATGAACTACAATCAATTTTCGGAAGGCTGCTCTACTTGCTGGAACGGTGACGATTTTGGATTTGTGACGATCGACATGACGAGAAAACCCAACGATGGAAAATACAGAAACAAAATCAACGACTTTCTAAACGTTGCAACGTTGTGAGAAACGACGTATATAAATAACGTCATGACGAAACGAAAAATCGAAGACGAAAATCTCAAGCTTCGCAATTACCTTGCGAAACGCTTCAAAGGTTGGAAATCCGAGAATCGTGGATTCTACGAAGAGAAAAAACGTCAGGATCAACCTGTGATCGATGCCATCAGCGGTCTAGGTAAAGAAATTAAAAGTGTCACGGAACAAAATAAAAATTTGATTAATGAACTCGTACCGCTCGCAGCTAAAAGTTACGCTGTACCCACGCCTATTTCAAGCATTCCTTCGACGCCGTTCGAACTGAAGGATGTACCGGCACGACGTCGAGCTATAGGTAGCACGTCTTCGGATAAAATCGAGTTGGGACCTTTGGCACGAGACTACCTGAGCACGGGGAAATTCGACAAGGATGAAGTGTTCGGATTGTATCCCAGCATGGAAACCAGCGAAGGCGGCGGTGTGGTGTGGAAGATTGGGAAATCGAAGGTGACCTTCGAAGGCAACGACATTAAAGTCAATTTAGGCGACAAGGATAGTTGGAACAGGTATCCGGGTACGGTGGGACTGTGGGAACTCGTTGCCAAAAAGCAGCCGAAAGATTACACCGACGAAGATTACCAAAGTTACAAGGAAATTCTGATCATGACGGATGCCTTGTACCAGAACAACGA
The DNA here is from genome assembly GCF_977018435.1 of Lepisma saccharinum. NCBI lineage: Eukaryota > Metazoa > Arthropoda > Insecta > Zygentoma > Lepismatidae > Lepisma > Lepisma saccharinum. Next base: position 437,457 of record NW_028142954.1, on the reverse strand, counting down.
CGCCTCGCAGAATAGGGTGAAATCAAGCAGCGGCGAGAAGTACAGGAATCTCATCAAACCGATTTGGAACCAGGTCAAAACAGGCAGCGGGGTCAAACGCTACAACACGTTACCCAAAGAATTCGTTTGGGTGGACGACGTGAGGAAGCTCGTGGACCGATTGTTGGTGATAGCCGGCGAAGAGAATGCAGGCAACCGTAATTTCTACAACGAGAAGGTTGGCATCGTGGACATGATCAGCACGAAACTTTCCAACTTCATCGTGAACGACGACAAGGGCATAGGTTACCTCATCAAAATCATCAACACGCTGCCTCCGAAATTTTGGAACATGGCCGAAGGAAAGGGGCTTGTGAACGACATCATCAACAAGTTACCTTTCGAGATGCATTTACCTGGCTACCAGTACTGCGGACCGGGTACCAAACTCGAGAAAAGATTGGAGAGAGGAGACAAGGGTGTGAATCCGTTGGACGCGGCATGCAAAGATCACGACATCGCCTACAACACCACGCAGACGGATCTGGATGCACGTCACGAAGCAGACAGAAAGTTAGAGCACGCAGCTTTCGAAAGGTTCGTGAGCAGAGACGCATCGTTGGGTGAACGGGTCGCCGCACTAGGCACCACCATCGCCATGAACACGAAACAAAAATTGGGGTGGGGTATATAAATAACATACAGTAAAAAATAAACATGGCTTGCATAACTGATTTGCCGCACGAACTACTATCTAAAATATTCAAAAAGGTAGTTAACGGAGATGTTAATAAACTTGTAATCATGGCAAGAACAACGCCGGAATTTCGCATCCCTTGTGAAATGGTTCTCAAGGACCATCTTCGGGAGATCAGCGGCCTGAGGTGCAGTGATCTCAACATTCTGCTTTCGGCTGCAGGGGAAAAATTGAGCGAGAGGTCGGAGGAACTGCACGAGGCGATGCAGGGAAGAAGACGGTATACTGATGATTGGTACAAGTCTATGCAGGAGAAAGAAGATATCATTACGCACATCATCGCGTTTTCCGAAGCACGGACTTTCTTCCTCTGTTAAAAAATAATAATATATATATATGCATCAAAAAAACTTGATATATAAATAACGCACATCGTGAAAAATATAATCTTCGGTATATATAAATAACACACATGGTGAAAAAAAAACAATTAAATTTCTCTAACACGCACACTGAAAATTTCTCTTCTTCGATATGACAACTGAAAAAATAAGTGAGCTCCAAGCATTAAAACAAATGCTAAATTTGTCATTTGAGTATGTAAAAATTCGGGAATTGGAAGTCGACAAATCTTACACGATAACTTCCGGTTCAATCGTTTCTACCCAGTATGGTCCCAAGGTACGCCTGTTGCTCAACGCACAATACAGTTTATTTTTACCAGATCGATACGCTAACATGTTATCGGACGAGAAGCTATCTATTTTAATCGAGAACAAAACAAAAATCGTGTACAAGGGGACAAAGGAACTTCTTGGCAAGAAAACAAAGCACGTAATAGAATTTGTGTAGCGACTGCGAGGCCTTGAAAATATATAAATAACATACCGTAAAAAACTACACAAGAAAAAATCTCAGAATATATATAAATAACATACTGCGAAAATAACGCATAGAGCATCAACATGAAGCCCAAGGGTGTCGTGTACCAGATACCATACTCCAATCTTAAAAATCTAGGTGCCCTCGATGGGTTACTCACCAAGAAACAACGCGAGAAGAAACGTTCTTGCTTGTCGAAAGGACATGGAATGAAATTGCTGCTCAGCACACCTCAATTGAAAAGATTGCAGCGTTCGCGGAAACAGCAAAAGATCGGAGGTTTCATATTCAGCATCCCGGCCATCCTAGCAGCATTGGGGTCCGTTGGAAGTTTGGCTGGCGGAAGTGCCGCCATCGCGAAAACCGTCATCGACTCGAAGAAGAACAAAGCCGAGTTGGAAGAACAGAAACGTCACAACCTGGCCATGGAGAAGAAGGGGAAGGGCGTGATGAAGAAGTTTAAAAAAAAGAAACAGAAGCACTCACCAACCGAGACATTGAATCTCTGATCGAACCGTTACGAATCAAATACTTCAGAGGAGTTTTCATGTCCGACTCGTTACCTTCAAGCGTTAAAAGAAGAGAATGCGGAGTAGTCAACTTGGACGGTCAAGAAAATCCAGGCACGCATTGGATATGTTACCACAAAAACGACAATGATAAAGCATTCGTTTTCGATTCTTTCGGAGGTGTTCCACCTACAAATTTAGTTCATTATCTGAAAACAAACAAAACCTCTATATACTACAACGACGAACGCATTCAAGATTTCGGAGACGTGAACTGCGGTCATCTCTGCCTCTCCGTGCTCGCGTTTCTCTCTAAAATAAATAACCCTACGATCGAGGATTTCCAGAAAGCATTGTGGAACCTCAAACAGCATCACTAGGATGGGCGTGTTCCATCTCACGAGTGAATCTTCAATCTTGAAACTCACGCTGCACGACGACATTGTCTATCCTAAATCCGTGGCTCTGCGTGCATTCTACAGCATGTACCTCATACCTAATGTTACGCAGCACAACAACAAAATTAGCGTCGGAAGCGAACACATCGTCGTCACGCCAGGACAATACAATCTTTCCACTTTGCAAGCTCAATTACCCAAAGGCACGTACCTTTCTCAAAATTCGGTCACGCACAGAGTGGAAATCCTATCCGCGACGGAGACCGTGGACCTGGGCACCATAGGAGAACTTTTAGGTTTCGAGAACAACACAAAACTCGAAGCTGGCATCAAGCACGTGGCAACAAACATTCCTAAATTTTTGGCCATAGAGACTCTGAACGTACACTGCAACGTGGCGGAAGGTATGATCACGAAATCTTCGGACGGATTGTTAGGAAGTCACAAGCAGACGGGAATCATAGCCACTTTCAAACCAAGTTCCGAATTCATGGAACCGATCATCTACACGCCCTCTTCGCCGATCTATTTTCCAGTATGTCGCAACCGCATAGACGACATAGAGTTGGTGGTGACGAACGAGAAAGGAGACGTGGTGGATTTCGCAGGTGCAACGACTACTGCCATCGTGGAGATCAACGTATAATAAATAACCATACATGTAAAATGGAGCAAATCGAAAGTTACGAATTGCAATCTTTCCCTCCCAACCGTCGCACGTTTGCCAATCTGAACGAAGCAAACAGGGAGATCGAATACGACGTGGACGTAGGCGATGGGTTTATTCATCCTCACAGAGCGGACCTCTACCTTCAATTCGACGTGGTGAAGAAAGAAAGCGGAGACGCGTTTCCTGCAGCAGCAAACTTGATACTCGTGGACAACTTCGTGCCTCACCTGTTCTCGCAGGTAGAGGTGAGGAAACACAACACCGTCATCGACAGAATAGATTATCCAGGCATCACGTCGACGGCAGTGGGAACTTTGAAATTATCCAAAACGGACGCAGCGTACTACCAGGCCGGGGGATTCGAAGCCGGAACCAAAATATCGACGAAAAGTCACACGGTGCTCTTTCCCATGCGTCTGCTGCCTGGTTTCTTCTCGGATTACAAGGAGATCATGTGGAAGGGAGGACTGAGAGTCACGTTTCGAAGAGCGGCCAACGACAACGACGCACTGATGCGATACGCTACTTTAGGTCCGGACGGCACCACGCCGATAGCCAACACTTTACCCGAAGCAGCGAAATGCATCATCCGAAGCATGGAATTGAGAATGCCGGTGGTGGAATACGAAACAAACTACGCCCTCAAGTACAAAGCGGAGATCTTGAAAAGTCCCCAGGTGCCGATTCACTTTCACGGTTACCAGTGCGTGCAAAAGATGGCGTCCGGAAGTCACATGGAATTCGACGTGACGACGCAGTTCAACAACATACAGTTCGACATGCCAGATTTCGTCGTAGTGCTCTTTCAGACCGGGAGGGACAAAAATCAGGAAAAAGATTCCAGCAAGTTCGACGACTGCAAGATCAAGAACGTTTATCTGAAGAATGGGCGCAACGAAGTGTTCCCTCGCGAGAATTACAACCTCGACGTGACCAAAAACGATTACCTCAAACTTTACGAAGCGTTCTCGGCTTACAAACGCGTGACCGAGGGAAGCGTGGACATGTACTACACGCCCAGCGAGTTCAAAGCACGGAGACCCATGACCGTCATCAACACATCTAAGAGGAAGAAGGTTGTGGTCAACGATCGAACCAACATCAAGGTCGTCTGCGAGTTCCACGATGCCTTGCCCGAGGATACCCTATGCAGTGTCATCCTGATTGCAGAGAAGTCCTTCGCCTACGACGTGAAGAACGAGAGGGTCACAGAGCAGTTTTAACAAGTTTTTATCATCTATTTTCTTGCACAATAAGAAATTTTTTGTACTAGCACAATTAGTTACAATGGCACAATACGAATTTCACTAGTTCAGATCAGTTACAATGTCAATTTCATTAGCTATCACTTACAATATCTTTTTTGCACTATAGCACGAGACAATCAGAAAATTTGCACAAAAAAATTTGTTGTTGTTTTTTACACGTGAAAATTAACAATAAAATTTCTTTTTTTATCGTTTCAGATGCTGTCGAAACATCAAAACACATATACACATACACACACACTAGAAAAAGCATGCAACTTTATTTGTAACACACACATACATTCTCCATCTTCATCAAGAAAATATTATAATAAACATAATTATTTTTATCTATCTCATAATAAAACTCTATATCCAAAAAATATCACAACATCAAATAACACTAGAGTCGTTAGTACACGTTGCATGCATTACGGAGGTCCTCTGTAGGGTTTCATGGAAGTTTGGGGGAAAAAAAAAAACACGTGAAACTCTACAGAGGTGCGGTAATCTATAACCGCAGCCATTAGAAAACTTTTACATTTTTGGTTGGGCACCACGCACCCTGGCGAGGTTATAGGGGCCAGGCATCCTAAAAACAACAATTATTATTTGTTTGTTTGTTTGTGTTACAATACATAAGCGCGCGCACGTATGTGTGTGGCACATCGTTCCCTCCCCGAGAGAGATGTTTACGTAGGTCGCAATATATAAACATTTGGTCCCGTACTTGGAAAATTACGATAAAATACACTCATCTTTCAAAAATAAGAGAATAAGAGAATAAGAAAATGAGAAGATGAGAGCGCGCGCGTGTGTATATGCCACATCGTTCCCTCCCCGAGAGAAGAGGTTTACGAAGATCACGATATATATAAACATTTGGCCCCGTTGATTCCAGCACTCCAACTTCATCTCTAATGTTGACGACAATATTCTAAAGGTAGAGAGAATGAGAGATTGAGAGATTGAGAGAATAAGAGGATAAGAGAAGAGGTTTACGTAGGTCACAATATATAAACATTTGGTCCCAAACTTGGAAAATTACGATAAAGTGCACTCATCTTTCAAAAAATAAGAAAATGAGAGAATGAGAGAATGAGAGGAGAGGTTTACGTAGGTCACGATATATAAACATTTGGTCCCAGACTTGGAAAATTACGATAAGATGCACTCATCTTTCAAAAAATAAGAAAATAAGAGAATAAAAAAATAAGAGAATAAAAAAAAAATAAGAGGATGAGAGGAGAATAAAAAGAGAATGAGAGAACAACGAGAAAGATGAGAAAGATGAGAAGGATGAGAGAATGAGAGCTCATCTTTCACTCATCACTGCCTTTTTGCCCCCGTGAAACATCGTCAGCGCAATAAATGAGGCGCGGAACGGGGAGAGAAAGTGAGTTTTTTCAACTTTTTGTGGTCGTTTGGTCAAGAAATCAAAGTTGCGGTCAGAAGTACATATTTACTCTACTCATCTGAAAATTTGAAAATTCCTAAAAAATCCGTCCAAAATCTTGATGACCCCAATCTCTTGTTTTGTACTTTTTTTCCACGTGTCTCGACCTCCAATGTATCCCTGCAAAGTTTGGTGAAGATCTGAGTATGTAGTTTTTGACCTTATCTGGAACCTCCCATCTGAAAATTTGAAAATTCTTAAAAAATTCGACCAAAATCTTGATGTCTCCAATCTCTTTTTTGTACGTTTTTTCCACGTGTCTTGACATCCAATGTATCCCTGCAAAGTTTGGTGAAGATCTGAGTATGTAGTTTTTGACCTTATCTGGAACCTCCCATCTGAAAATTTGAAAATTCTTAAAAAATTCGACCAAAATCTTGATGTCTCCAATCTTTTGTTTTGTACGTTTTTTCCACGTGTCTTGACACATAATGTATCCATGCAAAGTTTGGTGAAGATCTGAGTATGTAGTTTTTGACCTTATATGGAACCTCCTATCTGAAAATTTGAAAATTCTTAAAAAATTCGTCCAAAATCTTGATGTCTCCAATCTCTTGTTTTGTACGTTTTTTCCACGTGTCTTGACATCCAATGTATCCCTGCAAAGTTTGGTGAAGATCTGAGTATGTAGTTTTTGACCTTATCTGGAACCTCCCATCTGAAAATTTGAAAATTCCTAAAAAATCCGTGCAAAATCTTGATGACCCCAATCTCTTGTTTTGTACGTTTTTTCCACGTGTCTTGACATCCAATGTATCCATGCAAAGTTTGGTGAAGATCTGAGTATGTCGTTTTTGACCTTATCTGGAACATCCTTTCTGAAAATTTGAAAATTGTTAAAAAATTCGTCCAAAATCTTGATGTCTCCAATCTCTTTTTTGTACGTTTTTTCCACGTGTCTTGACATCCAATGTATCCCTGCAAAGTTTGGTGAAGATCTGAGTATGTAGTTTTTGACCTTATATGGAACCTCCTATCTGAAAATTTGAAAATTCTTAAAAAATTCGTCCAAAATCTTGATGTCTCCAATCTCTTGTTTTGTACGTTTTTTCCACGTGTCTCGACCTCCAATGGATCCCTGCAAAGTTTGGTGAAGATCTGAGTATGTCGTTTTTGACCTTATCTGGAACCTCCCATCTGAAAATTTGAAAATTCTTAAAAAATTCGTCGAAAATCTTGATGTCTCCGATCTCTTGTTTTGTACGTTTTTTCCACGTGTCTTGACATGCAAAGTATTCCTGCAAAGTTTGGTGAAGATCTGAGTATGTAGTTTTTGACCTCATCTGGAACCTCCCATCTGAAAATTTGAAAATTCTTAAAAAATTCGTCCAAAATCTTGATGTCACCAATCCTATGTTTTGTATGTTTTTTCCACGTGTCTTGACATCCAATGTATCCATGCAAAGTTTGGTGAAGATCTGAGTATGTCGTTTTTGACCTTATCTGGAACCTCCCATCTGAAAATTTGAAAATTCTTAAAAAATTCGTCGAAAATCTTGATGTCTCCGATCTCTTGTTTTGTACGTTTTTTCCACGTGTCTTGACATGCAAAGTATTCCTGCAAAGTTTGGTGAAGATCTGAGTATGTAGTTTTTGACCTCATCTGGAACCTCCTATCTGAAAATTTGAAAATTCTTAAAAAATTCGTCCAAAATTTTGATGTCTCCAATCTCTTGTTTTGTACGTTTTTTCCACGTGTCTTGACATCCAATGTATCCCTGCAATGTTTGGTGAAGATCTGAGTATGTAAATTTTGACCTTATCTGGAACCTCCCATCTGAAAATTTGAAAATTCCTAAAAAATCCGTCCAAAATCTTGATGACCCCAATCTCTTGTTTTGTACGTTTTTTCCACGTGTCTTGACATCCAATGTATCCCTGCAAAGTTTGGTGAAGATCTGAGTATGTAGTTTTTGACCTTATCTGGAACCTCCTATCTGAAAATTTGAAAATTCTTAAAAAATTCGTCCAAAATCTTGATGTCTCCAATCTCTTGTTTTGTACGTTTTTTCCACGTGTCTTGATATCCAATGTATCCCTGCAAAGTTTGGTGAAGATCTGAGTATGTAGTTTTTGACCTTATATGGAATCTCCTATCTGAAAATTTGAAAATTCTTAAAAAATTCGTCCAAAATCTTGATGTCTCCAATCTCTTGTTTTGTACGTTTTTTCCACGTGTCTTGACATCCAATGTATCCCTGCAAAGTTTGGTGAAGATCTGAGTATGTAGTTTTTGACCTTATATTGAACCTCCCATCTGAAAATTTGAAAATTCTTAAAAAATTCGTCCAAAATCTTGATGTCTCCAATCTCTTGTTTTGTACGTTTTTTCCACGTGTCTTGATATCCAATGTATCCCTGCAAAGTTTGGTGAAGATCTGAGTATGTCGTTTTTGACCTTATCTGGAACATCCTTTCTGAAAATTTGAAAATTGTTAAAAAATTCGTCCAAAATCTTGATGTCTCCAATCTCTTTTTTGTACGTTTTTTCCACGTGTCTTGACATCCAATGTATCCCTGCAAAGTTTGGTGAAGATCTGAGTATGTAGTTTTTGACCTTATCTGGAACCTCCCATCTGAAAATTTGAAAATTCTTAAAAAATTCGACCAAAATCTTGATGTCTCCAATCTTTTGTTTTGTACGTTTTTTCCACGTGTCTTGACACATAATGTATCCATGCAAAGTTTGGTGAAGATCTGAGTATGTAGTTTTTGACCTTATATGGAACCTCCTATCTGAAAATTTGAAAATTCTTAAAAAATTCGTCCAAAAGCTTGATGTCTCCAATCTCTTGTTTTGTACGTTTTTTCCACGTGTCTTGACATCCAATGTATCCCTGCAAAGTTTGGTGAAGATCTGAGTATGTAGTTTTTGACCTTATCTGGAACCTCCCATCTGAAAATTTGAAAATTCTTAAAAAATTCGTCCAAAATCTTGATGTCTCCAATCTCTTGTTTTGTACGTTTTTTCCACGTGTCTTGATATCCAATGTATCCCTGCAATGTTTGGTGAAGATCTGAGTATGTAGTTTTTGACCTTACATGGAACCTCCTATCTGAAAATTTGAAAATTCTTAAAAAATTCGTCCAAAATCTTGATGTCTCCAATCTCTTGTTTTGTACGTTTTTTCCACGTGTCTTGACATCCAATGTATCCCTGCAAAGTTTGGTGAAGATCTGAGTATGTAGTTTTTGACCTTATCTGGAAACTCCTATCTGAAAATTTGAAAATTCTTAAAAAATTCGTCCAAAATCTTGATGTCTCCAATCTCTTGTTTTGTACGTTTTTTCCACGTGTCTTGATATCCAATGTATCCCTGCAAAGTTTGGTGAAGATCTGAGTATGTCGTTTTTGACCTTATCTGGAACATCCTTTCTGAAAATTTGAAAATTGTTAAAAAATTCGTCCAAAATCTTGATGTCTCCAATCTCTTTTTTGTACGTTTTTTCCACTTGTCTTGACATCCAATGTATCCCTGCAAAGTTTGGTGAAGATCTGAGTATGTAGTTTTTGACCTTATCTGGAACCTCCCATCTGAAAATTTGAAAATTCTTAAAAAATTCGACCAAAATCTTGATGTCTCCAATCTTTTGTTTTGTACGTTTTTTCCACGTGTCTTGACACATAATGTATCCATGCAAAGTTTGGTGAAGATCTGAGTATGTAGTTTTTGACCTTATATGGAACCTCCTATCTGAAAATTTGAAAATTCTTAAAAAATTCGTCCAAAATCTTGATGTCTCCAATCTCTTGTTTTGTACGTTTTTTCCACGTGTCTTGACATCCAATGTATCCCTGCAAAGTTTGGTGAAGATCTGAGTATGTAGTTTTTGACCTTATCTGGAACCTCCCATCTGAAAATTTGAAAAAACCTAAAAAATCCTTGCAAAATCTTGATGACCCCAATCTCTTGTTTTGTACGTTTTTTCCACGTGTCTTGACATCCAATGTATTCCTGCAATGTTTGGTGAAGATCTGAGTATGTAGTTTTTGACCTTATATGGAACCTCCTATCTGAAAATTTGAAAATTCTTAAAAAATTCGACCAAAATCTTGATGACCCCAATCCTATGTTTTGTATGTTTTTTCCACGTGTCTTGACATCCAATGTATCCATGCAAAGTTTGGTGAAGATCTGAGTATGTCGTTTTTGACCTTATTTGGAACCTCCCATCTGAAAATTTGAAAATTCTTAAAAAATTCGTCGAAAATCTTGATGTCTCCGATCTCTTGTTTTGTACGTTTTTTCCACGTGTCTTGACATGCAAAGTATTCCTGCAAAGTTTGGTGAAGATCTGAGTATGTAGTTTTTGACCTTATCTGGAACCTCCCATCTGAAAATTTGAAAATTCTTAAAAAATTCGTCGAAAATCTTGATGTCTCCGATCTCTTGTTTTGTACGTTTTTTCCACGTGTCTTGACATGCAAAGTATTCCTGCAAAGTTTGGTGAAGATCTGAGTATGTAGTTTTTGACCTCATCTGGAACCTCCTATCTGAAAATTTGAAAATTCTTAAAAAATTCGTCCAAAATCTTGATGTCTCCAATCTCTTGTTTTGTACGTTTTTTCCACGTGTCTTGACATCCAATGCATCCCTGCAATGTTTGGTGAAGATCTGAGTATGTAGTTTTTGACCTTATCTGGAACCTCCCATCTGAAAATTTGAAAATTCCTAAAAAATCCGTCCAAAATCTTGATGACCCCAATCTCTTGTTTTGTACTTTTTTTCCACGTGTCTCGACCTCCAATGTATCCCTGCAAAGTTTGGTGAAGATCTGAGTATGTAGTTTTTGACCTTATATGGAACCTCCTATCTGAAAATTTGAAAATTCTTAAAAAATTCGTCCAAAATCTTGATGTCACCAATCCTATGTTTTGTATGTTTTTTCCACGTGTCTTGACATCCAATGTATCCATGCAAAGTTTGGTGAAGATCTGAGTATGTCGTTTTTGACCTTATCTGGAACCTCCCATCTGAAAATTTGAAAATTCTTAAAATATTCGTCGAAAATCTTGATGTCTCCGATCTCTTGTTTTGTACGTTTTTTCCACGTGTCTTGACATGCAAAGTATTCCTGCAAAGTTTGGTGAAGATCTGAGTATGTAGTTTTTGACCTCATCTGGAACCTCCTATCTGAAAATTTGAAAATTCTTAAAAAATTCGTCCAAAATTTTGATGTCTCCAATCTCTTGTTTTGTACGTTTTTTCCACGTGTCTTGACATCCAATGTATCCCTGCAATGTTTGGTGAAGATCTGAGTATGTAGTTTTTGACCTTATCTGGAACCTCCCATCTGAAAATTTGAAAATTCCTAAAAAATCCGTCCAAAATCTTGATGACCCCAATCTCTTGTTTTGTACGTTTTTTCCACGTGTCTTGACATCCAATGTATCCCTGCAAAGTTTGGTGAAGATCTGAGTATGTAGTTTTTGACCTTATCTGGAACCTCCTATCTGAAAATTTGAAAATTCTTAAAAAATTCGTCCAAAATCTTGATGTCTCCAATCTCTTGTTTTGTACGTTTTTTCCACGTGTCTTGATATCCAATGTATCCCTTCAAAGTTTGGTGAAGATCTGAGTATGTAGTTTTTGACCTTATATGGAACCTCCTATCTGAAAATTTGAAAATTCTTAAAAAATTCGTCCAAAATCTTGATGTCTCCAATCTCTTGTTTTGTACGTTTTTTCCACGTGTCTTGACATCCAATGTATCCCTGCAAAGTTTGGTGAAGATCTGAGTATGTAGTTTTTGACCTTATATTGAACCTCCCATCTGAAAATTTGAAAATTCTTAAAAAATTCGTCCAAAATCTTGATGTCTCCAATCTCTTGTTTTGTACGTTTTTTCCACGTGTCTTGATATCCAATGTATCCCTGCAAAGTTTGGTGAAGATCTGAGTATGTCGTTTTTGACCTTATCTGGAACATCCTTTCTGAAAATTTGAAAATTGTTAAAAAATTCTTCCAAAATCTTGATGTCTCCAATCTCTTTTTTGTACGTTTTTTCCACGTGTCTTGACATCCAATGTATCCCTGCAAAGTTTGGTGAAGATCTGAGTATGTAGTTTTTGACCTTATCTGGAACCTCCCATCTGAAAATTTGAAAATTCTTAAAAAATTCGACCAAAATCTTGATGTCTCCAATCTTTTGTTTTGTACGTTTTTTCCACGTGTCTTGACACATAATGTATCCATGCAAAGTTTGGTGAAGATCTGAGTATGTAGTTTTTGACCTTATATGGAACCTCCTATCTGAAAATTTGAAAATTCTTAAAAAATTCGTCCAAAATCTTGATGTCTCCAATCTCTTGTTTTGTACGTTTTTTCCACGTGTCTTGACATCCAATGTATCCCTGCAAAGTTTGGTGAAGATCTGAGTATGTAGTTTTTGACCTTATCTGGAACCTCCTATCTGAGAATTTGAAAATTCTTAAAAAATTCGTCCAAAATCTTGATGTCTCCAATCTCTTGTTTTGTACGTTTTTTCCACGTGTCTTGATATCCAATGTATCCCTGCAAAGTTTGGTGAAGATCTGAGTATGTCGTTTTTGACCTTATATGGAACATCCTTTCTGAAAATTTGAAAATTGTTAAAAAATTCGTCCAAAATCTTGATGTCTCCAATCTCTTTTTTGTACGTTTTTTCCACGTGTCTTGACATCCAATGTATCCCTGCAAAGTTTGGTGAAGATCTGAGTATGTAGTTTTTGACCTTATCTGGAACCTCCCATCTGAAAATTTGAAAATTCTTAAAAAATTCGACCAAAATCTTGATGTCTCCAATCTTTTGTTTTGTACGTTTTTTCCACGTGTCTTGACACATAATGTATCCATGCAAAGTTTGGTGAAGATCTGAGTATGTAGTTTTTGACCTTATATGGAACCTCCTATCTGAAAATTTGAAAATTCTTAAAAAATTCGTCCAAAATCTTGATGTCTACAATCTCTTGTTTTGTACGTTTTTTCCACGTGTCTTGACATCCAATGTATCCCTGCAAAGTTTGGTGAAGATCTGAGTATGTAGTTTTTGACCTTATCTGGAACCTCCCATCTGAAAATTTGAAAATTCCTAAAAAATCCGTGCAAAATCTTGATGACCCCAATCTCTTGTTTTGTACGTTTTTTCCACGTGTCTTGACATCCAATGTATTCCTGCAATGTTTGGTGAAGATCTGAGTATGTAGTTTTTGACCTTATATGGAACCTCCTATCTGAAAATTTGAAAATTCTTTAAAAATTCGACCAAAATCTTGATGTTCCGAATCCTATGTTTTGTATGTTTTTTCCACGTGTCTTGACATCCAATGTATCCATGCAAAGTTTGGTGAAGATCTGAGTATGTAGTTTTTGACCTTATATTGAACCTCCCATCTGAAAATTTGAAAATTCTTAAAAAATTCGTCCAAAATCTTGATGACCCCAATCTCTTGTTTTGTACGTTTTTTCCACGTGTCTTGACATCCAAAGTATCCCTGCAAAGTTTGGTGAAGATCTGAGTATGTAGTTTTTGACCTTATATGGAACCTCCTTTCTGAAAATTTGAGAATTCTTAAAAAATTCGTCCAAAATCTTGATGTCTCCAATCTCTTGTTTTGTACGTTTTTTCCACGTGTCTTGACATCCAATGTATCCCTGCAAAGTTTGGTGAAGATCTGAGTATGTCGTTTTTGACCTTATCTGGAACATCCTTTCTGAAAATTTGAAAATTCTTAAAAAATTCGACCAAAATCTTGATGTTCCGAATCCTATGTTTTGTACGTTTTTTCCACGTGTCTTGACATCCAATGTATCCATGCAAAGTTTGGTGAAGATCTGAGTATGTAGTTTTTGACCTTATATTGAACCTCCCATCTGAAAATTTGAAAATTCTTAAAAAATTCGTCCAAAATCTTGATGACCCCAATCTCTTGTTTTGTACGTTTTTTCCACGTGTCTTGACATCCAAAGTATCCCTGCAAAGTTTGGTGAAGATCTGAGTATGTATTTTTTGACCTTATATGGAACCTCCCATCTGAAAATTTGAGAATTCTTAAAAAATTCGTCCAAAATCTTGATGTCTCCAATCTCTTGTTTTGTACGTTTTTTCCACGTGTCTTGACATCCAATGTATCCATGCAAAGTTTGGTGAAGATCTGAGTATGTCGTTTTTGACCTTATCTGGAACCTCCCATCTGAAAATTTGAAAATTCTTAAAAAATTCGTCGAAAATCTTGATGTCTCCAATCTTTTGTTTTGTACGTTTTTTCCACGTGTCTCGACCTCCAATGGATCCCTGCAAAGTTTGGTGAAGATCTGAGTATGTCGTTTTTGACCTTATCTGGAACATCCTTTCTGAAAATTTGAAAATTCTTCAAAAATTCGTCCAAAATCTTGATGTCTCCAATCTCTTGTTTTGTACGTTTTTTCCACGTGTCTTGACATCCAATGTATCCCTGCAAAGTTTGGTGAAGATCTGAGTATGTAGTTTTTGACCTTATATGGAACCTCCTATCTGAAAATTTGAAAATTCTTAAAAAATTCGTCCAAAATCTTGATGTCTCCAATCTCTTGTTTTGTACGTTTTTTCCACGTGTCTCGACCTCCAATGGATCCCTGCAAAGTTTGGTGAAGATCTGAGTATGTAGTTTTTGACCTTATCTGGAACCTCCCATCTGAAAATTTGAAAATTCCTAAAAAATCCGTGCAAAATCTTGATGACCCCAATCTCTTGTTTTGTACGTTTTTTCCACGTGTCTTGACATCCAATGTATCCATGCAAAGTTTGGTGAAGATCTGAGTATGTCGTTTTTGACCTTATCTGGAACCTCCCATCTGAAAATTTGAAAATTCTTAAAAAATTCGTCGAAAATCTTGATGTCTCCAATCTCTTGTTTTGTACGTTTTTTCCACGTGTCTTGACATGCAAAGTATCCCTGCAACGTTTGGTGAAGATCTGAGTATGTAGTTTTTGACCTTATCTGGAACCTCCTATCTGAAAATTTGAAAATTCTTCAAAAATTCGTCGAAAATCTTGATGTCTCCAATCTCTTGTTTTGTACGTTTTTTCCACGTGTCTTGACATCCAATGTATCCCTGCAATGTTTGGTGGAGATCTGAGTATGTAGTTTTTGACCTTATCTGGGACCTCCTATCAGAAAATTTGAAAATTCTTCAAAAATTCGTCCAAAATCTTGATGTCTCCAATCTCTTGTTTTGTACGTTTTTTCCACGTGTCTCGACCTCCAATGTATCCCTGCAAAGTTTGGTGAAGATCTGAGTATGTCGTTTTTGACCTTATCTGGAACATCCTTTCTGAAAATTTGAAAATTCTTCAAAAATTCGTCGAAAATCTTGATGTCTCCAATCTCTTGTTTTGTACGTTTTTTCCACGTGTCTCGACCTCCAATGGATCCCTGCAAAGTTTGGTGAAGATCTGAGTATGTCGTTTTTGACCTTATCTGGAACATCCTTTCTGAAAATTTGAAAATTCTTAAAAAATTCGTTGAAAATCTTGATGTCTCCAATCTCTTGTTTTGTACGTTTTTTCCACGTGTCTTGACATGCAAAGTATTCCTGCAAAGTTTGGTGAAGATCTGAGTATGTAGTTTTTGACCTTATATGGAACCTCCTATCTGAAAATTTGAAAATTCTTAAAAAATTCGTCCAAAATCTTGATGTCTAAAATCTCTTGTTTTGTACGTTTTTTCCACGTGTCTCGACCTCCAATGTATCCCTGCAAAGTTTGGTGAAGATCTGAGTATGTAGTTTTAGACCTTATCTGGAACCTCCTATCTGAAAATTTGAAAATTCTTCAAAAATTCGTCCAAAATCTTGATGTCTCCAATCTCTTGTTTTGTACGTTTTTTCCACGTGTCTCGACCTCCAATGGATCCCTGCAAAGTTTGGTGAAGATCTGAGTATGTCGTTTTTGACCTTATCTGAAACATCCTTTCTGAAAATTTGAAAATTCTTAAAAAATTCGTCGAAAATCTTGATGTCTCCAATCTCTTGTTTTGTACGTTTTTTCCACGTGTCTTGACATGCAAAGTATTCCTGCAAAGTTTGGTGAAGATCTGAGTATGTAGTTTTTGACCTTATATGGAACCTCCTATCTGAAAATTTGAAAATTCTTAAAAAATTCGTCCAAAATCTTGATGTCTCCAATCTCTTGTTTTGTACGTTTTTTCCACGTGTCTTGACATCCAATGTATCCCTGCAAAGTTTGGTGAAGATCTGAGTATGTAGTTTTTGACCTTATCTGGAACCTCCCATCTGAAAATTTGAAAATTCTTCAAAAATTGGTCCAAAATCTTGATGTCTCCAATCTCTTGTTTTGTACGTTTTTTCCACGTGTCTCGACCTCCAATGGATCCCTGCAAAGTTTGGCGAAGATCTGAGTATGTCGTTTTTGACCTTATCTGGAACCTCCCATCTGAAAATTTGAAAATTCTTAAAAAATTCGTCGAATATCTTGATGTCTCCAATCTCTTGTTTTGTACGTTTTTTCCACGTGTCTTGACATGCAAAGTATCCCTGCAACGTTTGGTGAAGATCTGAGTATGTAGTTTTTGACCTTATCTGGAACCTCCTATCTGAAAATTTGAAAATTCTTCAAAAATTCGTCGAAAATCTTGATGTCTCCAATCTCTTGTTTTGTACGTTTTTTCCACGTGTCTTGACATCCAATGTATCCCTGCAAAGTTTGGTGGAGATCTGAGTATGTAGTTTTTGACCTTATCTGGGACCTCCTATCAGAAAATTTGAAAATTCTTCAAAAATTCGACCAAAATCTTGATGTCTCCAATCTTTTGTTTTGTACGTTTTTTCCACGTGTCTTGACACATAATGTATCCATGCAAAGTTTGGTGAAGATCTGAGTATGTAGTTTTTGACCTTATATGGAACCTCCTATCTGAAAATTTGAAAATTCTTAAAAAATTCGTCCAAAATCTTGATGTCTCCAATCTCTTGTTTTGTACGTTTTTTCCACGTGTCTTGACATCCAATGTATCCCTGCAAAGTTTGGTGAAGATCTGAGTATGTAGTTTTTGACCTTATCTGGAACCTCCCATCTGAAAATTTGAAAATTCCTAAAAAATTCGTGCAAAATCTTGATGACCCCAATCTCTTGTTTTGTACGTTTTTTCCACGTGTCTTGACATGCAAAGTATTCCTGCAAAGTTTGGTGAAGATCTGAGTATGTAGTTTTTGACCTCATCTGGAACCTCCTATCTGAAAATTTGAAAATTCTTAAAAAATTCGTCCAAAATCTTGATGTCTCCAATCTCTTGTTTTGTACGTTTTTTCCACGTGTCTTGACATCCAATGTATCCCTGCAATGTTTGGTGAAGATCTGAGTATGTAGTTTTTGACCTTATATTGAACCTCCCATCTGAAATTTTGAAAATTCTTAAAAAATTCGTCGAAAATCTTGATGTCTCCAATCTCTTTTTTGTACGTTTTTTCCACGTGTCTTGACATCCAATGTATCCCTGCAAAGTTTGGTGAAGATCTGAGTATGTAGTTTTTGACCTTATCTGGAACCTCCTATCTGAAAATTTGAAAATTCTTCAAAAATTCGTCCAAAATCTTGATGTCTCCAATCTCTTGTTTTGTACGTTTTTTCCACGTGTCTCGACCTCCAATGGATCCCTGCAAAGTTTGGTGAAGATCTGAGTATGTAGTTTTTGACCTTATCTGGAACCTCCCATCTGAAAATTTGAAAATTCCTAAAAAATCCGTGCAAAATCTTGATGACCCCAATCTCTTGTTTTGTACGTTTTTTCCACGTGTCTTGACATCCAATGTATTCCTGCAATGTTTGGTGAAGATCTGAGTATGTAGTTTTTGACCTTATATGGAACCTCCTATCTGAAAATTTGAAAATTCTTAAAAAATTCGACCAAAATCTTGATGTTCGGAATCCTATGTTTTGTATGTTTTTTCCACGTGTCTTGACATCCAATGTATCCATGCAAAGTTTGGTGAAGATCTGAGTATGTAGTTTTTGACCTTATATTGAACCTCCCATCTGAAAATTTGAAAATTCTTAAAAAATTCGTCCAAAATCTTGATGACCCCAATCTCTTGTTTTGTACGTTTTTTCCACGTGTCTTGACATCCAAAGTATCCCTGCAAAGTTTGGTGAAGATCTGAGTATGTAGTTTTTGACCTTATATTGAACCTCCCATCTGAAAATTTGAAAATTCTTAAAAAATTCGTCCAAAATCTTGATGTCTCCAATCTCTTGTTTTGTACGTTTTTTCCACGTGTCTTGACATCCAATGTATCCATGCAAAGTTTGGTGAAGATCTGAGTATGTCGTTTTTGACCTTATCTGGAACCTCCCATCTGAAAATTTGAAAATTCTTAAAAAAATCGTCGAAAATCTTTATGTCTCCAATCTTTTGTTTTGTACGTTTTTTCCACGTGTCTTGACATGCAATGTATCCCTGCAACGTTTGGTGAAGATCTGAGTATGTAGTTTTTGACCTTATCTGGAACCTCCTATCTGAAAATTTGAAAATTCTTCAAAAATTCGTCGAAAATCTTGATGTCTCCAATCTCTTGTTTTGTACGTTTTTTCCACGTGTCTTGACATCCAATGTATTCCTGCAATGTTTGGTGGAGATCTGAGTATGTAGTTTTAGACCTTATCTGGAACCTCCTATCTGAAAATTTGAAAATTCTTCAAAAATTCGTCCAAAATCTTGATGTCTCCAATCTCTTGTTTTGTACGTTTTTTCCACGTGTCTCGACCTCCAATGGATCCCTGCAAAGTTTGGTGAAGATCTGAGTATGTCGTTTTTGACCTTATCTGGAACATCCTTTCTGAAAATTTGAAAATTCTTAAAAAATTCGTCGAAAATCTTGATGTCTCCAATCTCTTGTTTTGTACGTTTTTTCCACGTGTCTTGACATCCAATGTATCCCTGCAAAGTTTGGTGAAGATCTGAGTATGTAGTTTTTGACCTTATATGGAACCTCCTATCTGAAAATTTGAAAATACTTAAAAAATTCGTCCAAAATCTTGATGTCTCCAATCTCTTGTTTTGTACGTTTTTTCCACGTGTCTTGACATGCAAAGTATTCCTGCAAAGTTTGGTGAAGATCTGAGTATGTAGTTTTTGACCTCATCTGGAACCTCCTATCTGAAAATTTGAAAATTCTTAAAAAATTCGTCCAAAATCTTGATGTCTCCAATCTCTTGTTTTGTACGTTTTTTCCACGTGTCTTGACATCCAATGTATCCCTGCAATGTTTGGTGAAGATCTGAGTATGTAGTTTTTGACCTTATCTGGAACCTCCCATCTGAAAATTTGAAAATTCCTAAAAAATCCGTCCAAAATCTTGATGACCCCAATCTCTTGTTTTGTACTTTTTTTCCACGTGTCTCGACCTCCAATGTATCCCTGCAAAGTTTGGTGAAGATCTGAGTATGTAGTTTTTGACCTTATATGGAACCTCCTATCTGAAAATTTGAAAATTCTTAAAAAATTCGTCCAAAATCTTGATGTCACCAATCCTATGTTTTGTATGTTTTTTCCACGTGTCTTGACATCCAATGTATCCATGCAAAGTTTGGTGAAGATCTGAGTATGTCGTTTTTGACCTTATCTGGAACCTCCCATCTGAAAATTTGAAAATTCTTAAAAAATTCGTCGAAAATCTTGATGTCTCCGATCTCTTGTTTTGTACGTTTTTTCCACGTGTCTTGACATGCAAAGTATTCCTGCAAAGTTTGGTGAAGATCTGAGTATGTAGTTTTTGACCTCATCTGGAACCTCCTATCTGAAAATTTGAAAATTCTTAAAAAATTCGTCCAAAATTTTGATGTCTCCAATCTCTTGTTTTGTACGTTTTTTCCACGTGTCTTGACATCCAATGTATCCCTGCAATGTTTGGTGAAGATCTGAGTATGTAGTTTTTGACCTTATCTGGAACCTCCCATCTGAAAATTTGAAAATTCCTAAAAAATCCGTCCAAAATCTTGATGACCCCAATCTCTTGTTTTGTACGTTTTTTCCACGTGTCTTGACATCCAATGTATCCCTGCAAAGTTTGGTGAAGATCTGAGTATGTAGTTTTTGACCTTATCTGGAACCTCCTATCTGAAAATTTGAAAATTCTTAAAAAATTCGTCCAAAATCTTGATGTCTCCAATCTCTTGTTTTGTACGTTTTTTCCACGTGTCTTGATATCCAATGTATCCCTGCAAAGTTTGGTGAAGATCTGAGTATGTAGTTTTTGACCTTATATGGAACCTCCTATCTGAAAATTTGAAAATTCTTAAAAAATTCGTCCAAAATCTTGATGTCTCCAATCTCTTGTTTTGTACGTTTTTTCCACGTGTCTTGACATCCAATGTATCCCTGCAAAGTTTGGTGAAGATCTGAGTATGTAGTTTTTGACCTTATATTGAACCTCCCATCTGAAAATTTGAAAATTCTTAAAAAATTCGTCCAAAATCTTGATGTCTCCAATCTCTTGTTTTGTACGTTTTTTCCACGTGTCTTGATATCCAATGTATCCCTGCAAAGTTTGGTGAAGATCTGAGTATGTCGTTTTTGACCTTATCTGGAACATCCTTTCTGAAAATTTGAAAATTGTTAAAAAATTCGTCCAAAATCTTGATGTCTCCAATCTCTTTTTTGTACGTTTTTTCCACGTGTCTTGACATCCAATGTATCCCTGCAAAGTTTGGTGAAGATCTGAGTATGTAGTTTTTGACCTTATCTGGAACCTCCCATCTGAA
Organism: Lepisma saccharinum; assembly: GCF_977018435.1. Taxonomy (NCBI): domain Eukaryota; kingdom Metazoa; phylum Arthropoda; class Insecta; order Zygentoma; family Lepismatidae; genus Lepisma; species Lepisma saccharinum. The sequence continues at coordinate 416,883 of NW_028142954.1, read as the reverse complement.
AATTTGAAAATTCTTAAAAAATTCGACCAAAATCTTGATGTCTCCAATCTTTTGTTTTGTACGTTTTTTCCACGTGTCTTGACACATAATGTATCCATGCAAAGTTTGGTGAAGATCTGAGTATGTAGTTTTTGACCTTATATGGAACCTCCTATCTGAAAATTTGAAAATTCTTAAAAAATTCGTCCAAAATCTTGATGTCTCCAATCTCTTGTTTTGTACGTTTTTTCCACGTGTCTTGACATCCAATGTATCACTGCAAAGTTTGGTGAAGATCTGAGTATGTAGTTTTTGACCTTATATGGAACCTCCTATCTGAAAATTTGAAAATTCTTAAAAAATTCGTCCAAAATCTTGATGTCTCCAATCTCTTGTTTTGTACGTTTTTTCCACGTGTCTTGATATCCAATGTATCCCTGCAATGTTTGGTGAAGATCTGAGTATGTAGTTTTTGACCTTATATGGAACCTCCTATCTGAAAATTTGAAAATTCTTAAAAAATTCGTCCAAAATCTTGATGTCTCCAATCTCTTGTTTTGTACGTTTTTTCCACGTGTCTTGACATCCAATGTATCCCTGCAAAGTTTGGTGAAGATCTGAGTATGTAGTTTTTGACCTTATCTGGAACCTCCTATCTGAAAATTTGAAAATTCTTAAAAAAATCGTCCAAAATCTTGATGTCTCCAATCTCTTGTTTTGTACGTTTTTTCCACGTGTCTTGATATCCAATGTATCCCTGCAAAGTTTGGTGAAGATCTGAGTATGTCGTTTTTGACCTTATCTGGAACATCCTTTCTGAAAATTTGAAAATTGTTAAGAAATTCGTCCAAAATCTTGATGTCTCCAATCTCTTTTTGTACGTTTTTTCCACGTGTCTTGACATCCAATGTATCCCTGCAAAGTTTGGTGAAGATCTGAGTATGTAGTTTTTGACCTTATCTGGAACCTCCCATCTGAAAATTTGAAAATTCTTAAAAAATTCGACCAAAATCTTGATGTCTCCAATCTTTTGTTTTGTACGTTTTTTCCACGTGTCTTGACACATAATGTATCCATGCAAAGTTTGGTGAAGATCTGAGTATGTAGTTTTTGACCTTATATGGAACCTCCTATCTGAAAATTTGAAAATTCTTAAAAAATTCGTCCAAAATCTTGATGTCTCCAATCTCTTGTTTTGTACGTTTTTTCCACGTGTCTTGACATCCAATGTATCCCTGCAAAGTTTGGTGAAGATCTGAGTATGTAGTTTTTGACCTTATCTGGAACCTCCCATCTGAAAATTTGAAAATTCCTAAAAAATCCGTGCAAAATCTTGATGACCCCAATCTCTTGTTTTGTACGTTTTTTCCACGTGTCTTGACATCCAATGTATTCCTGCAATGTTTGGTGAAGATCTGAGTATGTAGTTTTTGACCTTATATGGAACCTCCTATCTGAAAATTTGAAAATTCTTAAAAAATTCGTCCAAAATCTTGATGTCACCAATCCTATGTTTTGTATGTTTTTTCCACGTGTCTTGACATCCAATGTATCCATGCAAAGTTTGGTGAAGATCTGAGTATGTCGTTTTTGACCTTATCTGGAACCTCCCATCTGAAAATTTGAAAATTCTTAAAAAATTCGTCGAAAATCTTGATGTCTCCGATCTCTTGTTTTGTACGTTTTTTCCACGTGTCTTGACATGCAAAGTATTCCTGCAAAGTTTGGTGAAGATCTGAGTATGTAGTTTTTGACCTCATCTGGAACCTCCTATCTGAAAATTTGAAAATTCTTAAAAAATTCGTCCAAAATTTTGATGTCTCCAATCTCTTGTTTTGTACGTTTTTTCCACGTGTCTTGACATCCAATGTATCCCTGCAATGTTTGGTGAAGATCTGAGTATGTAGTTTTTGACCTTATCTGGAACCTCCCATCTGAAAATTTGAAAATTCCTAAAAAATCCGTCCAAAATCTTGATGACCCCAATCTCCTGTTTTGTACGTTTTTTCCACGTGTCTTGACATCCAATGTATCCCTGCAAAGTTTGGTGAAGATCTGAGTATGTAGTTTTTGACCTTATCTGGAACCTCCTATCTGAAAATTTGAAAATTCTTAAAAAATTCGTCCAAAATCTTGATGTCTCCAATCTCTTGTTTTGTACGTTTTTTCCACGTGTCTTGATATCCAATGTAACCCTGCAAAGTTTGGTGAAGATCTGAGTATGTCGTTTTTGACCTTATATGGAACCTCCTATCTGAAAATTTGAAAATTCTTAAAAAATTCGTCCAAAATCTTGATGTCTCCAATCTCTTGTTTTGTACGTTTTTTCCACGTGTCTTGACATCCAATGTATCCCTGCAAAGTTTGGTGAAGATCTGAGTATGTAGTTTTTGACCTTATATTGAACCTCCCATCTGAAAATTTGAAAATTCTTAAAAAATTCGTCCAAAATCTTGATGTCTCCAATCTCTTGTTTTGTACGTTTTTTCCACGTGTCTTGATATCCAATGTATCCCTGCAAAGTTTGGTGAAGATCTGAGTATGTCGTTTTTGACCTTATCTGGAACATCCTTTCTGAAAATTTGAAAATTGTTAAAAAATTCGTCCAAAATCTTGATGTCTCCAATCTCTTTTTTGTACGTTTTTTCCACGTGTCTTGACATCCAATGTATCCCTGCAAAGTTTGGTGAAGATCTGAGTATGTAGTTTTTGACCTTATCTGGAACCTCCCATCTGAAAATTTGAAAATTCTTAAAAAATTCGACCAAAATCTTGATGTCTCCAATCTTTTGTTTTGTACGTTTTTTCCACGTGTCTTGACACATAGTGTATCCATGCAAAGTTTTGTGAAGATCTGAGTATGTAGTTTTTGACCTTATATGGAACCTCCTATCTGAAAATTTGAAAATTCTTAAAAAATTCGTCCAAAATCTTGATGTCTCCAATCTCTTGTTTTGTACGTTTTTTCCACGTGTCTTGACATCCAATGTATCCCTGCAAAGTTTGGTGAAGATCTGAGTATGTAGTTTTTGACCTTATCTGGAACCTCCCATCTGAAAATTTGAAAATTCCTAAAAAATCCGTGCAAAATCTTGATGACCCCAATCTCTTGTTTTGTACGTTTTTTCCACGTGTCTTGACATCCAATGTATTCCTGCAATGTTTGGTGAAGATCTGAGTATGTAGTTTTTGACCTTATATGGAACCTCCTATCTGAAAATTTGAAAATTCTTAAAAAATTCGACCAAAATCTTGATGACAACAATCCTATGTTTTGTATGTTTTTTCCACGTGTCTTGACATCCAATGTATCCATGCAAAGTTTGGTGAAGATCTGAGTATGTCGTTTTTGACCTTATCTGGAACCTCCCATCTGAAAATTTGAAAATTCTTAAAAAATTCGTCGAAAATCTTGATGTCTCCGATCTCTTGTTTTGTACGTTTTTTCCACGTGTCTTGACATGCAAAGTATTCCTGCAAAGTTTGGTGAAGATCTGAGTATGTAGTTTTTGACCTTATATGGAACCTCCTATCTGAAAATTTGAAAATTCTTAAAAAATTCGTCCAAAATCTTGATGTCTCCAATCTCTTGTTTTGTACGTTTTTTCCACGTGTCTTGACATCCAATGTATCCCTGCAAAGTTTGGTGAAGATCTGAGTATGTAGTTTTTGACCTTATCTGGAACCTCCCATCTGAAAATTTGAAAATTCCTAAAAAATCCGTGCAAAATCTTGATGACCCCAATCTCTTGTTTTGTACGTTTTTTCCACGTGTCTTGACATCCAATGTATTCCTGCAATGTTTGGTGAAGATCTGAGTATGTAGTTTTTGACCTTATATGGAACCTCCTATCTGAAAATTTGAAAATTCTTAAAAAATTCGACCAAAATCTTGATGACCCCAATCCTATGTTTAGTATGTTTTTTCCACGTGTCTTGACATCCAATGTATCCATGCAAAGTTTGGTGAAGATCTGAGTATGTAGTTTTTGACCTTATATTGAACCTCCCATCTGAAAATTTGAAAATTCTTAAAAAATTCGTCCAAAATCTTGATGACCCCAATCTCTTGTTTTGTACGTTTTTTCCACGTGTCTTGACATCCAAAGTATCCCTGCAAAGTTTGGTGAAGATCTGAGTATGTAGTTTTTGACCTTATATTGAACCTCCCATCTGAAAATTTGAAAATTCTTAAAAAATTCGTCCAAAATCTTGATGTCTCCAATCTCTTGTTTTGTACGTTTTTTCCACGTGTCTTGACATCCAATGTATCCATGCAAAGTTTGGTGAAGATCTGAGTATGTCGTTTTTGACCTTATCTGGAACCTCCCATCTGAAAATTTGAAAATTCTTAAAAAATTCGTCGAAAATCTTGATGTCTCCAATCTCTTGTTTTGTACGTTTTTTCCACGTGTCTTGACATCCAATGTATCCCTGCAAAGTTTGGTGAAGATCTGAGTATGTAGTTTTTGACCTTATATGGAACCTCCTATCTGAAAATTTGAAAATTCTTAAAAAATTCGTCCAAAATCTTGATGTCTCCAATCTCTTGTTTTGTACGTTTTTTCCACGTGTCTTGACATCCAATGTATCCCTGCAAAGTTTGGTGAAGATCTGAGTATGTAGTTTTTGACCTCATCTGGAACCTCCTATCTGAAAATTTGAAAATTCTTAAAAAATTCGTCCAAAATCTTGATGTCTCCAATCTCTTGTTTTGTACGTTTTTTTTACGTGTCTTGACATCCAATGTATCCCTGCAATGTTTGGTGAAGATCTGAGTATGTAGTTTTTGACCTTATCTGGAACCTCCCATCTGAAAATTTGAAAATTCCTAAAAAATCCGTCCAAAATCTTGATGACCCCAATCTCTTGTTTTGTACTTTTTTTCCACGTGTCTCGACCTCCAATGTATCCCTGCAAAGTTTGGTGAAGATCTGAGTATGTAGTTTTTGACCTTATATGGAACCTCCTATCTGAAAATTTGAAAATTCTTAAAAAATTCGTCCAAAATCTTGATGTCACCAATCCTATGTTTTGTATGTTTTTTCCACGTGTCTTGACATCCAATGTATCCATGCAAAGTTTGGTGAAGATCTGAGTATGTCGTTTTTGACCTTATCTGGAACCTCCCATCTGAAAATTTGAAAATTCTTAAAAAATTCGTCGAAAATCTTGATGTCTCCGATCTCTTGTTTTGTACGTTTTTTCCACGTGTCTTGACATGCAAAGTATTCCTGCAAAGTTTGGTGAAGATCTGAGTATGTAGTTTTTGACCTCATCTGGAACCTCCTATCTGAAAATTTGAAAATTCTTAAAAAATTCGTCCAAAATTTTGATGTCTCCAATCTCTTGTTTTGTACGTTTTTTCCACGTGTCTTGACATCCAATGTATCCCTGCAATGTTTGGTGAAGATCTGAGTATGTAGTTTTTGACCTTATCTGGAACCTCCCATCTGAAAATTTGAAAATTCCTAAAAAATCCGTCCAAAATCTTGATGACCCCAATCTCTTGTTTTGTACGTTTTTTCCACGTGTCTTGACATCCAATGTATCCCTGCAAAGTTTGGTGAAGATCTGAGTATGTAGTTTTTGACCTTATCTGGAACCTCCTATCTGAAAATTTGAAAATTCTTAAAAAATTCGTCCAAAATCTTGATGTCTCCAATCTCTTGTTTTGTACGTTTTTTCCACGTGTCTTGATATCCAATGTATCCCTGCAAAGTTTGGTGAAGATCTGAGTATGTAGTTTTTGACCATATATGGAACCTCCTATCTGAAAATTTGAAAATTCTTAAAAAATTCGTCCAAAATCTTGATGTCTCCAATCTCTTGTTTTGTACGTTTTTTCCACGTGTCTTGACATCCAATGTATCCCTGCAAAGTTTGGTGAAGATCTGAGTATGTAGTTTTTGACCTTATATTGAACCTCCCATCTGAAAATTTGAAAATTCTTAAAAAATTCGTCCAAAATCTTGATGTCTCCAATCTCTTGTTTTGTACGTTTTTTCCACGTGTCTTGATATCCAATGTATCCCTGCAAAGTTTGGTGAAGATCTGAGTATGTCGTTTTTGACCTTATCTGGAACATCCTTTCTGAAAATTTGAAAATTGTTAAAAAATTCGTCCAAAATCTTGATGTCTCCAATCTCTTTTTTGTACGTTTTTTCCACGTGTCTTGACATCCAATGTATCCCTGCAAAGTTTGGTGAAGATCTGAGTATGTAGTTTTTGACCTTATCTGGAACCTCCCATCTGAAAATTTGAAAATTCTTAAAAAATTCGACCAAAATCTTGATGTCTCCAATCTTTTGTTTTGTACGTTTTTTCCACGTGTCTTGACACATAATGTATCCATGCAAAGTTTGGTGAAGATCTGAGTATGTAGTTTTTGACCTCATCTGGAACCTCCTATCTGAAAATTTGAAAATTCTTAAAAAATTCGTCCAAAATCTTGATGTCTCCAATCTCTTGTTTTGTACGTTTTTTTTACGTGTCTTGACATCCAATGTATCCCTGCAATGTTTGGTGAAGATCTGAGTATGTAGTTTTTGACCTTATCTGGAACCTCCCATCTGAAAATTTGAAAATTCCTAAAAAATCCGTCCAAAATCTTGATGACCCCAATCTCTTGTTTTGTACTTTTTTTCCACGTGTCTCGACCTCCAATGTATCCCTGCAAAGTTTGGTGAAGATCTGAGTATGTAGTTTTTGACCTTATATGGAACCTCCTATCTGAAAATTTGAAAATTCTTAAAAAATTCGTCCAAAATCTTGATGTCACCAATCCTATGTTTTGTATGTTTTTTCCACGTGTCTTGACATCCAATGTATCCATGCAAAGTTTGGTGAAGATCTGAGTATGTCGTTTTTGACCTTATCTGGAACCTCCCATCTGAAAATTTGAAAATTCTTAAAAAATTCGTCGAAAATCTTGATGTCTCCGATCTCTTGTTTTGTACGTTTTTTCCACGTGTCTTGACATGCAAAGTATTCCTGCAAAGTTTGGTGAAGATCTGAGTATGTAGTTTTTGACCTCATCTGGAACCTCCTATCTGAAAATTTGAAAATTCTTAAAAAATTCGTCCAAAATTTTGATGTCTCCAATCTCTTGTTTTGTACGTTTTTTCCACGTGTCTTGACATCCAATGTATCCCTGCAATGTTTGGTGAAGATCTGAGTATGTAGTTTTTGACCTTATCTGGAACCTCCCATCTGAAAATTTGAAAATTCCTAAAAAATCCGTCCAAAATCTTGATGACCCCAATCTCTTGTTTTGTACGTTTTTTCCACGTGTCTTGACATCCAATGTATCCCTGCAAAGTTTGGTGAAGATCTGAGTATGTAGTTTTTGACCTTATCTGGAACCTCCTATCTGAAAATTTGAAAATTCTTAAAAAATTCGTCCAAAATCTTGATGTCTCCAATCTCTTGTTTTGTACGTTTTTTCCACGTGTCTTGATATCCAATGTATCCCTGCAAAGTTTGGTGAAGATCTGAGTATGTAGTTTTTGACCTTATATGGAACCTCCTATCTGAAAATTTGAAAATTCTTAAAAAATTCGTCCAAAATCTTGATGTCTCCAATCTCTTGTTTTGTACGTTTTTTCCACGTGTCTTGACATCCAATGTATCCCTGCAAAGTTTGGTGAAGATCTGAGTATGTAGTTTTTGACCTTATATTGAACCTCCCATCTGAAAATTTGAAAATTCTTAAAAAATTCGTCCAAAATCTTGATGTCTCCAATCTCTTGTTTTGTACGTTTTTTCCACGTGTCTTGATATCCAATGTATCCCTGCAAAGTTTGGTGAAGATCTGAGTATGTCGTTTTTGACCTTATCTGGAACATCCTTTCTGAAAATTTGAAAATTGTTAAAAAATTCGTCCAAAATCTTGATGTCTCCAATCTCTTTTTTGTACGTTTTTTCCACGTGTCTTGACATCCAATGTATCCCTGCAAAGTTTGGTGAAGATCTGAGTATGTAGTTTTTGACCTTATCTGGAACCTCCCATCTGAAAATTTGAAAATTCTTAAAAAATTCGACCAAAATCTTGATGTCTCCAATCTTTTGTTTTGTACGTTTTTTCCACGTGTCTTGACACATAATGTATCCATGCAAAGTTTGGTGAAGATCTGAGTATGTAGTTTTTGACCTTATATGGAACCTCCTATCTGAAAATTTGAAAATTCTTAAAAAATTCGTCCAAAATCTTGATGTCTCCAATCTCTTGTTTTGTACGTTTTTTCCACGTGTCTTGACATCCAATGTATCCCTGCAAAGTTTGGTGAAGATCTGAGTATGTAGTTTTTGACCTTATATGGAACCTCCTATCTGAAAATTTGAAAATTCTTAAAAAATTCGTCCAAAATCTTGATGTCTCCAATCTCTTGTTTTGTACGTTTTTTCCACGTGTCTTGACATCCAATGTATCCCTGCAAAGTTTGGTGAAGATCTGAGTATGTAGTTTTTGACCTTATCTGGAACCTCCCATCTGAAAATTTGAAAATTCCTAAAAAATCCGTGCAAAATCTTGATGACCCCAATCTCTTGTTTTGTACGTTTTTTCCACGTGTCTTGACATCCAATGTATTCCTGCAATGTTTGGTGAAGATCTGAGTATGTAGTTTTTGACCTTATATGGAACCTCCTATTTGAAAATTTGAAAATTCTTAAAAAATTCGACCAAAATCTTGATGACCCCAATCCTATGTTTAGTATGTTTTTTCCACGTGTCTTGACATCCAATGTATCCATGCAAAGTTTGGTGAAGATCTGAGTATGTAGTTTTTGACCTTATATTGAACCTCCCATCTGAAAATTTGAAAATTCTTAAAAAATTCGTCCAAAATCTTGATGACCCCAATCTCTTGTTTTGTACGTTTTTTCCACGTGTCTTGACATCCAAAGTATCCCTGCAAAGTTTGGTGAAGATCTGAGTATGTAGTTTTTGACCTTATATTGAACCTCCCATCTGAAAATTTGAAAATTCTTAAAAAATTCGTCCAAAATCTTGATGTCTCCAATCTCTTGTTTTGTACGTTTTTTCCACGTGTCTTGACATCCAATGTATCCATGCAAAGTTTGGTGAAGATCTGAGTATGTCGTTTTTGACCTTATCTGGAACCTCCCATCTGAAAATTTGAAAATTCTTAAAAAAATCGTCGAAAATCTTTATGTCTCCAATCTTTTGTTTTGTACGTTTTTTCCACGTGTCTTGACATGCAAAGTATCCCTGCAACGTTTGGTGAAGATCTGAGTATGTAGTTTTTGACCTTATCTGGAACCTCCTATCTGAAAATTTGAAAATTCTTCAAAAATTCGTCGAAAATCTTGATGTCTCCAATCTCTTGTTTTGTACGTTTTTTCCACGTGTCTTGACATCCAATGTATTCCTGCAATGTTTGGTGGAGATCTGAGTATGTAGTTTTAGACCTTATCTGGAACCTCCTATCTGAAAATTTGAAAATTCTTCAAAAATTCGTCCAAAATCTTGATGTCTCCAATCTCTTGTTTTGTACGTTTTTTCCACGTGTCTCGACCTCCAATGGATCCCTGCAAAGTTTGGTGAAGATCTGAGTATGTCGTTTTTGACCTTATCTGGAACCTCCCATCTGAAAATTTGAAAATTCTTAAAAAATTCGTCGAAAATCTTGATGTCTCCGATCTCTTGTTTTGTACGTTTTTTCCACGTGTCTTGACATGCAAAGTATTCCTGCAAAGTTTGGTGAAGATCTGAGTATGTAGTTTTTGACCTCATCTGGAACCTCCTATCTGAAAATTTGAAAATTCTTAAAAAATTCGTCCAAAATCTTGATGTCTCCAATCTCTTGTTTTGTACGTTTTTTTTACGTGTCTTGACATCCAATGTATCCCTGCAATGTTTGGTGAAGATCTGAGTATGTAGTTTTTGACCTTATCTGGAACCTCCCATCTGAAAATTTGAAAATTCCTAAAAAATCCGTCCAAAATCTTGATGACCCCAATCTCTTGTTTTGTACTTTTTTTCCACGTGTCTCGACCTCCAATGTATCCCTGCAAAGTTTGGTGAAGATCTGAGTATGTAGTTTTTGACCTTATATGGAACCTCCTATCTGAAAATTTGAAAATTCTTAAAAAATTCGTCCAAAATCTTGATGTCACCAATCCTATGTTTTGTATGTTTTTTCCACGTGTCTTGACATCCAATGTATCCATGCAAAGTTTGGTGAAGATCTGAGTATGTCGTTTTTGACCTTATCTGGAACCTCCCATCTGAAAATTTGAAAATTCTTAAAAAATTCGTCGAAAATCTTGATATCTCCGATCTCTTGTTTTGTACGTTTTTTCCACGTGTCTTGACATGCAAAGTATTCCTGCAAAGTTTGGTGAAGATCTGAGTATGTAGTTTTTGACCTCATCTGGAACCTCCTATCTGAAAATTTGAAAATTCTTAAAAAATTCGTCCAAAATTTTGATGTCTCCAATCTCTTGTTTTGTACGTTTTTTCCACGTGTCTTGACATCCAATGTATGCCTGCAATGTTTGGTGAAGATCTGAGTATGTAGTTTTTGACCTTATCTGGAACCTCCCATCTGAAAATTTGAAAATTCCTAAAAAATCCGTCCAAAATCTTGATGACCCCAATCTCTTGTTTTGTACGTTTTTTCCACGTGTCTTGACATCCAATGTATCCCTGCAAAGTTTGGTGAAGATCTGATTATGTAGTTTTTGACCTTATCTGGAACCTCCTATCTGAAAATTTGAAAATTCTTAAAAAATTCGTCCAAAATCTTGATGTCTCCAATCTCTTGTTTTGTACGTTTTTTCCACGTGTCTTGATATCCAATGTATCCCTGCAAAGTTTGGTGAAGATCTGAGTATGTAGTTTTTGACCTTATATGGAACCTCCTATCTGAAAATTTGAAAATTCTTAAAAAATTCGTCCAAAATCTTGATGTCTCCAATCTCTTGTTTTGTACGTTTTTTCCACGTGTCTTGACATCCAATGTATCCCTGCAAAGTTTGGTGAAGATCTGAGTATGTAGTTTTTGACCTTATATTGAACCTCCCATCTGAAAATTTGAAAATTCTTAAAAAATTCGTCCAAAATCTTGATGTCTCCAATCTCTTGTTTTGTACGTTTTTTCCACGTGTCTTGATATCCAATGTATCCCTGCAAAGTTTGGTGAAGATCTGAGTATGTCGTTTTTGACCTTATCTGGAACATCCTTTCTGAAAATTTGAAAATTGTTAAAAAATTCGTCCAAAATCTTGATGTCTCCAATCTCTTTTTTGTACGTTTTTTCCACGTGTCTTGACATCCAATGTATCCCTGCAAAGTTTGGTGAAGATCTGAGTATGTAGTTTTTGACCTTATCTGGAACCTCCCATCTGAAAATTTGAAAATTCTTAAAAAATTCGACCAAAATCTTGATGTCTCCAATCTTTTGTTTTGTACGTTTTTTCCACGTGTCTTGACACATAATGTATCCATGCAAAGTTTGGTGAAGATCTGAGTATGTAGTTTTTGACCTTATATGGAACCTCCTATCTGAAAATTTGAAAATTCTTAAAAAATTCGTCCAAAATCTTGATGTCTCCAATCTCTTGTTTTGTACGTTTTTTCCACGTGTCTTGACATCCAATGTATCCCTGCAAAGTTTGGTGAAGATCTGAGTATGTAGTTTTTGACCTTATCTGGAACCTCCCATCTGAAAATTTGAAAATTCCTAAAAAATCCGTGCAAAATCTTGATGACCCCAATCTCTTGTTTTGTACGTTTTTTCCACGTGTCTTGACATCCAATGTATTCCTGCAATGTTTGGTGAAGATCTGAGTATGTAGTTTTTGACCTTATATGGAACCTCCTATCTGAAAATTTGAAAATTCTTAAAAAATTCGACCAAAATCTTGATGACAACAATCCTATGTTTTGTATGTTTTTTCCACGTGTCTTGACATCCAATGTATCCATGCAAAGTTTGGTGAAGATCTGAGTATGTCGTTTTTGACCTTATCTGGAACCTCCCATCTGAAAATTTGAAAATTCTTAAAAAATTCGTCGAAAATCTTGATGTCTCCGATCTCTTGTTTTGTACGTTTTTTCCACGTGTCTTGACATGCAAAGTATTCCTGCAAAGTTTGGTGAAGATCTGAGTATGTAGTTTTTGACCTTATATGGAACCTCCTATCTGAAAATTTGAAAATTCTTAAAAAATTCGTCCAAAATCTTGATGTCTCCAATCTCTTGTTTTGTACGTTTTTTCCACGTGTCTTGACATCCAATGTATCCCTGCAAAGTTTGGTGAAGATCTGAGTATGTAGTTTTTGACCTTATATGGAACCTCCTATCTGAAAATTTGAAAATTCTTAAAAAATTCGTCCAAAATCTTGATGTCTCCAATCTCTTGTTTTGTACGTTTTTTCCACGTGTCTTGATATCCAATGTATCCCTGCAATGTTTGGTGAAGATCTGAGTATGTAGTTTTTGACCTTATATGGAACCTCCTATCTGAAAATTTGAAAATTCTTAAAAAATTCGTCCAAAATCTTGATGTCTCCAATCTCTTGTTTTGTACGTTTTTTCCACGTGTCTTGACATCCAATGTATCCCTGCAAAGTTTGGTGAAGATCTGAGTATGTAGTTTTTGACCTTATCTGGAACCTCCTATCTGAAAATTTGAAAATTCTTAAAAAATTCGTCCAAAATCTTGATGTCTCCAATCTCTTGTTTTGTACGTTTTTTCCACGTGTCTTGATATCCAATGTATCCCTGCAAAGTTTGGTGAAGATCTGAGTATGTCGTTTTTGACCTTATCTGGAACATCCTTTCTGAAAATTTGAAAATTGTTAAAAAATTCGTCCAAAATCTTGATGTCTCCAATCTCTTTTTTGTACGTTTTTTCCACGTGTCTTGACATCCAATGTATCCCTGCAAAGTTTGGTGAAGATCTGAGTATGTAGTTTTTGACCTTATCTGGAACCTCCCATCTGAAAATTTGAAAATTCTTAAAAAATTCGACCAAAATCTTGATGTCTCCAATCTTTTGTTTTGTACGTTTTTTCCACGTGTCTTGACACATAATGTATCCATGCAAAGTTTGGTGAAGATCTGAGTATGTAGTTTTTGACCTTATATGGAACCTCCTATCTGAAAATTTGAAAATTCTTAAAAAATTCGTCCAAAATCTTGATGTCTCCAATCTCTTGTTTTGTACGTTTTTTCCACGTGTCTTGACATCCAATGTATCCCTGCAAAGTTTGGTGAAGATCTGAGTATGTAGTTTTTGACCTTATCTGGAACCTCCCATCTGAAAATTTGAAAATTCCTAAAAAATCCGTGCAAAATCTTGATGACCCCAATCTCTTGTTTTGTACGTTTTTTCCACGTGTCTTGACATCCAATGTATTCCTGCAATGTTTGGTGAAGATCTGAGTATGTAGTTTTTGACCTTATATGGAACCTCCTATCTGAAAATTTGAAAATTCTTAAAAAATTCGACCAAAATCTTGATGACCCCAATCCTATGTTTTGTATGTTTTTTCCACGTGTCTTGACATCCAATGTATCCATGCAAAGTTTGGTGAAGATCTGAGTATGTCGTTTTTGACCTTATCTGGAACCTCCCATCTGAAAATTTGAAAATTCTTAAAAAATTCGTCGAAAATCTTGATGTCTCCGATCTCTTGTTTTGTACGTTTTTTCCACGTGTCTTGACATGCAAAGTATTCCTGCAAAGTTTGGTGAAGATCTGAGTATGTAGTTTTTGACCTTATCTGGAACCTCCCATCTGAAAATTTGAAAATTCTTAAAAAATTCGTCGAAAATCTTGATGTCTCCGATCTCTTGTTTTGTACGTTTTTTCCACGTGTCTTGACATGCAAAGTATTCCTGCAAAGTTTGGTGAAGATCTGAGTATGTAGTTTTTGACCTCATCTGGAACCTCCTATCTGAAAATTTGAAAATTCTTAAAAAATTCGTCCAAAATCTTGATGTCTCCAATCTCTTGTTTTGTACGTTTTTTCCACGTGTCTTGACATCCAATGTATCCCTGCAATGTTTGGTGAAGATCTGAGTATGTAGTTTTTGACCTTATCTGGAACTTCCCATCTGAAAATTTGAAAATTCCTAAAAAATCCGTCCAAAATCTTGATGACCCCAATCTCTTGTTTTGTACTTTTTTTCCACGTGTCTCGACCTCCAATGTATCCCTGCAAAGTTTGGTGAAGATCTGAGTATGTAGTTTTTGACCTTATATGGAACCTCCTATCTGAAAATTTGAAAATTCTTAAAAAATTCGTCCAAAATCTTGATGTCACCAATCCTATGTTTTGTATGTTTTTTCCACGTGTCTTGACATCCAATATATCCATGCAAAGTTTGGTGAAGATCTGAGTATGTCGTTTTTGACCTTATCTGGAACCTCCCATCTGAAAATTTGAAAATTCTTAAAAAATTCGTCGAAAATCTTGATGTCTCCGATCTCTTGTTTTGTACGTTTTTTCCACGTGTCTTGACATGCAAAGTATTCCTGCAAAGTTTGGTGAAGATCTGAGTATGTAGTTTTTGACCTCATCTGGAACCTCCTACCTGAAAATTTGAAAATTCTTAAAAAATTCGTCCAAAATTTTGATGTCTCCAATCTCTTGTTTTGTACGTTTTTTCCACGTGTCTTGACATCCAATGTATCCCTGCAATGTTTGGTGAAGATCTGAGTATGTAGTTTTTGACCTTATCTGGAACCTCCCATCTGAAAATTTGAAAATTCCTAAAAAATCCGTCCAAAATCTTGATGACCCCAATCTCTTGTTTTGTACGTTTTTTCCACGTGTCTTGACATCCAATGTATCCCTGCAAAGTTTGGTGAAGATCTGAGTATGTTGTTTTTGACCTTATCTGGAACATCCTTTCTGAAAATTTGAAAATTGTTAAAAAATTCGTCCAAAATCTTGATGTCTCCTATCTCTTGTTTTGTACGTTTTTTCCACGTGTCTTGACATCCAATGTATCCCTGCAAAGTTTGGTGAAGATCTGAGTATGTAGTTTTTGACCTTATCTGGAACCTCCCATCTGAAAATTTGAAAATTCTTAAAAAATTCGACCAATATCTTGATGTCTCCAATCTTTTGTTTTGTACGTTTTTTCCACGTGTCTTGACACATAATGTATCCATGCAAAGTTTGGTGAAGATCTGAGTATGTAGTTTTTGACCTTATATGGAACCTCCTATCTGAAAATTTGAAAATTCTTAAAAAATTCGTCCAAAATCTTGATGTCTCCAATCTCTTGTTTTGTACGTTTTTTCCACGTGTCTTGACATCCAATGTATCCCTGCAAAGTTTGGTGAAGATCTGAGTATGTAGTTTTTGACCTTATCTGGAACCTCCCATCTGAAAATTTGAAAATTCCTAAAAAATCCGTCCAAAATCTTGATGACCCCAATCTCTTGTTTTGTACTTTTTTTCCACGTGTCTCGACCTCCAATGTATCCCTGCAAAGTTTGGTGAAGATCTGAGTATGTAGTTTTTGATCTTATATGGAACCTCCTATCTGAAAATTTGAAAATTCTTAAAAAATTCGTCCAAAATCTTGATGTCACCAATCCTATGTTTTGTATGTTTTTTCCACGTGTCTTGACATCCAATGTATCCATGCAAAGTTTGGTGAAGATCTGAGTATGTCGTTTTTGACCTTATCTGGAACCTCCCATCTGAAAATTTGAAAATTCTTAAAAAATTCGTCGAAAATCTTGATGTCTCCGATCTCTTGTTTTGTACGTCTTTTCCACGTGTCTTGACATGCAAAGTATTCCTGCAAAGTTTGGTGAAGATCTGAGTATGTAGTTTTTGACCTCATCTGGAACCTCCTATCTGAAAATTTGAAAATTCTTAAAAAATTCGTCCAAAATTTTGATGTCTCCAATCTCTTGTTTTGTACGTTTTTTCCACGTGTCTTGACATCCAATGTATCCCTGCAATGTTTGGTGAAGATCTGAGTATGTAGTTTTTGACCTTATCTGGAACCTCCCATCTGAAAATTTGAAAATTCCTAAAAAATCCTTCCAAAATCTTGATGACCCCAATCTCTTGTTTTGTACGTTTTTTCCACGTGTCTTGACATCCAATGTATCCCTGCAAAGTTTGGTGAAGATCTGAGTATGTAGTTTTTGACCTTATCTGGAACCTCCTATCTGAAAATTTGAAAATTCTTAAAAAATTCGTCCAAAATCTTGATGTCTCCAATCTCTTGTTTTGTACGTTTTTTCCACGTGTCTTGATATCCAATGTATCCCTGCAAAGTTTGGTGAAGTTCTGAGTATGTAGTTTTTGACCTTATCTGGAACCTCCCATCTGAAAATTTGAAAATTCTTAAAAAATTCGGCCAAAATCTTGATGTCTCCAATCTTTTGTTTTGTACGTTTTTTCCACGTGTCTTGACACATAATGTATCCATGCAAAGTTTGGTGAAGATCTGAGTATGTAGTTTTTGACCTTATATGGAACCTCCTATCTGAAAATTTGAAAATTCTTAAAAAATTCGTCCAAAATCTTGATGTCTCCAATCTCTTGTTTTGTACGTTTTTTCCACGTGTCTTGACATCCAATGTATCCCTGCAAAGTTTGGTGAAGATCTGAGTATGTAGTTTTTGACCTTATCTGGAACCTCCCATCTGAAAATTTGAAAATTCCAAAAAAATCCGTGCAAAATCTTGATGACCCCAATCTCTTGTTTTGTACGTTTTTTCCACGTGTCTTGACATCCAATGTATTCCTGCAATGTTTGGTGAAGATCTGAGTATGTAGTTTTTGACCTTATATGGAACCTCCTATCTGAAAATTTGAAAATTCTTAAAAAATTCGACCAAAATCTTGATGTTCCGAATCCTATGTTTTGTATGTTTTTTCCACGTGTCTTGACATCCAATGTATCCATGCAAAGTTTGGTGAAGATCTGAGTATGTAGTTTTTGACCTTATATTGAACCTCCCATCTGAAAATTTGAAAATTCTTAAAAAATTCGTCCAAAATCTTGATGACCCCAATCTCTTGTTTTGTACGTTTTTTCCACGTGTCTTGACATCCAAAGTATCCCTGCAAAGTTTGGTGAAGATCTGAGTATGTAGTTTTTGACCTTATATGGAACCTCCTTTCTGAAAATTTGAGAATTCTTAAAAAATTCGTCCAAAATCTTGATGTCTCCAATCTCTTGTTTTGTACGTTTTTTCCACGTGTCTTGACATCCAATGTATCCATGCAAAGTTTGGTGAAGATCTGAGTATGTCGTTTTTGACCTTATCTGGAACCTCCCATCTGAAAATTTGAAAATTCTTAAAAAATTCGTCGAAAATCTTGATGTCTCCAATCTTTTGTTTTGTACGTTTTTTCCACGTGTCTTGACATGCAAAGTATCCCTGCAACGTTTGGTGAAGATCTGAGTATGTAGTTTTTGACCTTATCTGGAACCTCCTATCTGAAAATTTGAAAATTCTTAAAAAATTCGTCCAAAATCTTGATGTCTCCAATCTCTTGTTTTGTACGTTTTTTCCACGTGTCTTGATATCCAATGTATCCTTGCAAAGTTTGGTGAAGATCTGAGTATGTCGTTTTTGACCTTATCTGGAACATCCTTTCTGAAAATTTGAAAATTGTTAAAAAATTCGTCCAAAATCTTGATGTCTCCAATCTCTTTTTTGTACGTTTTTTCCACGTGTCTTGACATCCAATGTATCCCTGCAAAGTTTGGTGAAGATCTGAGTATGTAGTTTTTGACCTTATCTGGAACCTCCCATCTGAAAATTTGAAAATTCTTAAAAAATTCGACCAAAATCTTGATGTCTCCAATCTTTTGTTTTGTACGTTTTTTCCACGTGTCTTGACACATAATGTATCCATGCAAAGTTTGGTGAAGATCTGAGTATGTAGTTTTTGACCTTATATGGAACCTCCTATCTGAAAATTTGAAAATTCTTAAAAAATTCGTCCAAAATCTTGATGTCTCCAATCTCTTGTTTTGTACGTTTTTTCCACGTGTCTTGACATCCAATGTATCCCTGCAAAGTTTGGTGAAGATCTGAGTATGTAGTTTTTGACCTTATCTGGAACCTCCCATCTGAAAATTTGAAAATTCCTAAAAAATCCGTGCAAAATCTTGATGACCCCAATCTCTTGTTTTGTACGTTTTTTCCACGTGTCTTGACATCCAATGTATCCATGCAAAGTTTGGTGAAGATCTGAGTATGTCGTTTTTGACCTTATCTGGAACATCCTTTCTGAAAATTTGAAAATTGTTAAAAAATTCGTCCAAAATCTTGATGTCTCCAATCTCTTTTTTGTACGTTTTTTCCACGTGTCTTGACATCCAATGTATCCCTGCAAAGTTTGGTGAAGATCTGAGTATGTAGTTTTTGACCTTATCTGGAACCTCCCATCTGAAAATTTGAAAATTCTTCAAAAATTCGTCGAAAATCTTGATGTCTCCAATCTCTTGTTTTGTACGTTTTTTCCACGTGTCTCGACCTCCAATGGATCCCTGCAAAGTTTGGTGAAGATCTGAGTATGTCGTTTTTGACCTTATCTGGAACATCCTTTCTGAAAATTTGAAAATTCTTAAAAAATTCGTCGAAAATCTTGATGTCTCCAATCTCTTGTTTTGTACGTTTTTTCCACGTATCTTGACATCCAATGTATCCCTGCAAAGTTTGGTGAAGATCTGAGTATGTAGTTTTTGACCTTATATGGAACCTCCTATCTGAAAATTTGAAAATTCTTAAAAAATTCGTCCAAAATCTTGATGTCTCCAATCTCTTGTTTTGTACGTTTTTTCCACGTGTCTCGACCTCCAATGGATCCCTGCAAAGTTTGGTGAAGATCTGAGTATGTCGTTTTTGACCTTATCTGGAACCTCCCATCTGAAAATTTGAAAATTCTTCAAAAATTCGTCGAAAATCTTGATGTCTCCGATCTCTTGTTTTGTACGTTTTTTCCACGTGTCTTGACATGGAAAGTATTCCTGCAAAGTTTGGTGAAGATCTGAGTATGTAGTTTTTGACCTCATCTGGAACCTCCTATCTGAAAATTTGAAAATTCTTAAAAAATTCGTCCAAAATCTTGATGTCTCCAATCTCTTGTTTTGTACGTTTTTTCCACGTGTCTTGACATCCAATGTATCCCTGCAATGTTTGGTGAAGATCTGAGTATGTAGTTTTTGACCTTATCTGGAACCTCCCATCTGAAAATTTGAAAATTCCTAAAAAATCCGTCCAAAATCTTGATGACCCCAATCTCTTGTTTTGTACTTTTTTTCCACGTGTCTCGACCTCCAATGTATCCCTGCAAAGTTTGGTGAAGATCTGAGTATGTAGTTTTTGACCTTATATGGAACCTCCTATCTGAAAATTTGAAAATTCTTAAAAAATTCGTCGAAAATCTTGATGTCTCCGATCTCTTGTTTTGTACGTTTTTTCCACGTGTCTTGACATGCAAAGTATTCCTGCAAAGTTTGGTGAAGATCTGAGTATGTAGTTTTTGACCTCATCTGGAACCTCCTATCTGAAAATTTGAAAATTCTTAAAAAATTCGTCCAAAATCTTGATGTCTCCAATCTCTTGTTTTGTACGTTTTTTCCACGTGTCTTGACATCCAATGTATCCCTGCAATGTTTGGTGAAGATCTGAGTATGTAGTTTTAGACCTTATCTGGAACCTCCCATCTGAAAATTTGAAAATTCCTAAAAAATCCGTCCAAAATCTTGATGACCCCAATCTCTTTTTTGTACGTTTTTTCCACGTGTCTTGACATCCAATGTATCCCTGCAAAGTTTGGTGAAGATCTGAGTATGTAGTTTTTGACCTTATCTGGAACCTCCCATCTGAAAATTTGAAAATTCCTAAAAAATCCGTGCAAAATCTTGATGACCCCAATCTCTTGTTTTGTACGTTTTTTCCACGTGTCTTGACATCCAATGTATTCCTGCAATGTTTGGTGAAGATCTGAGTATGTAGTTTTTGACCTTATATGGAACCTCCTATCTGAAAATTTGAAAATTCTTAAAAAATTCGACCAAAATCTTGATGTTCCGAATCCTATGTTTTGTATGTTTTTTCCACGTGTCTTGACATCCAATGTATCCATGCAAAGTTTGGTGAAGATCTGAGTATGTAGTTTTTGACCTTATATTGAACCTCCCATCTGAAAATTTGAAAATTCTTAAAAAATTCGTCCAAAATCTTGATGACCCCAATCTCTTGTTTTGTACGTTTTTTCCACGTGTCTTGACATCCAAAGTATCCCTGCAAAGTTTGGTGAAGATCTGAGTATGTAGTTTTTGACCTTATATTGAACCTCCCATCTGAAAATTTGAAAATTCTTAAAAAATTCGTCCAAAATCTTGATGTCTCCAATCTCTTGTTTTGTACGTTTTTTCCACGTGTCTTGACATCCAATGTATCCATGCAAAGTTTGGTGAAGATCTGAGTATGTCGTTTTTGACCTTATCTGGAACCTCCCATCTGAAAATTTGAAAATTCTTAAAAAAATCGTCGAAAATCTTTATGTCTCCAATCTTTTGTTTTGTACGTTTTTTCCACGTGTCTTGACATGCAAAGTATCCCTGCAACGTTTGGTGAAGATCTGAGTATGTAGTTTTTGACCTTATCTGGAACCTCCTATCTGAAAATTTGAAAATTCTTCAAAAATTCGTCGAAAATCTTGATGTCTCCAATCTCTTGTTTTGTACGTTTTTTCCACGTGTCTTGACATCCAATGTATTCCTGCAATGTTTGGTGGAGATCTGAGTATGTAGTTTTAGACCTTATCTGGAACCTCCTATCTGAAAATTTGAAAATTCTTCAAAAATTCGTCCAAAATCTTGATGTCTCCAATCTCTTGTTTTGTACGTTTTTTCCACGTGTCTCGACCTCCAATGTATCCCTGCAAAGTTTGGTGAAGATCTGAGTATGTAGTTTTTGACCTTATCTGGAACCTCCCATCTGAAAATTTGAAAATTCCTAAAAAATCCGTCCAAAATCTTGATGACCCCAATCTCTTGTTTTGTACTTTTTTTCCACGTGTCTCGACCTCCAATGTATCCCTGCAAAGTTTGGTGAAGATCTGAGTATGTAGTTTTTGACCTTATATGGAACCTCCTATCTGAAAATTTGAAAATTCTTAAAAAATTCGTCCAAAATCTTGATGTCACCAATCCTATGTTTTGTATGTTTTTTCCACGTGTCTTGACATCCAATGTATCCATGCAAAGTTTGGTGAAGATCTGAGTATGTCGTTTTTGACCTTATCTGGAACCTCCCATCTGAAAATTTGAAAATTCTTAAAAAATTCGTCGAAAATCTTGATGTCTCCGATCTCTTGTTTTGTACGTTTTTTCCACGTGTCTTGACATGCAAAGTATTCCTGCAAAGTTTGGTGAAGATCTGAGTATGTAGTTTTTGACCTCATCTGGAACCTCCTATCTGAAAATTTGAAAATTCTTAAAAAATTCGTCCAAAATTTTGATGTCTCCAATCTCTTGTTTTGTACGTTTTTTCCACGTGTCTTGACATCCAATGTATCCCTGCAATGTTTGGTGAAGATCTGAGTATGTAGTTTTTGACCTTATCTGGAACCTCCCATCTGAAAATTTGAAAATTCCTAAAAAATCCGTCCAAAATCTTGATGACCCCAATCTCTTGTTTTGTACGTTTTTTCCACGTGTCTTGACATCCAATGTATCCCTGCAAAGTTTGGTGAAGATCTGAGTATGTAGTTTTTGACCTTATCTGGAACCTCCTATCTGAAAATTTGAAAATTCTTAAAAAATTCGTCCAAAATCTTGATGTCTCCAATCTCTTGTTTTGTACGTTTTTTCCACGTGTCTTGATATCCAATGTATCCCTGCAAAGTTTGGTGAAGATCTGAGTATGTAGTTTTTGACCTTATATGGAACCTCCTATCTGAAAATTTGAAAATTCTTAAAAAATTCGTCCAAAATCTTGATGTCTCCAATCTCTTGTTTTGTACGTTTTTTCCACGTGTCTTGACATCCAATGTATCCCTGCAAAGTTTGGTGAAGATCTGAGTATGTAGTTTTTGACCTTATATTGAACCTCCCATCTGAAAGTTTGAAAATTCTTAAAAAATTCGTCCAAAATCTTGATGTCTCCAATCTCTTGTTTTGTACGTTTTTTCCACGTGTCTTGATATCCAATGTATCCCTGCAAAGTTTGGTGAAGATCTGAGTATGTCGTTTTTGACCTTATCTGGAACATCCTTTCTGAAAATTTGAAAATTGTTAAAAAATTCGTCCAAAATCTTGATGTCTCCAATCTCTTTTTTGTACGTTTTTTCCACGTGTCTTGACATCCAATGTATCCCTGCAAAGTTTGGTGAAGATCTGAGTATGTAGTTTTTGACCTTATCTGGAACCTCCCATCTGAAAATTTGAAAATTCTTAAAAAATTCGACCAAAATCTTGATGTCTCCAATCTTTTGTTTTGTACGTTTTTTCCACGTGTCTTGACACATAATGTATCCATGCAAAGTTTGGTGAAGATCTGAGTATGTAGTTTTTGACCTTATATGGAACCTCCTATCTGAAAATTTGAAAATTCTTAAAAAATTCGTCCAAAATCTTGATGTCTCCAATCTCTTGTTTTGTACGTTTTTTCCACGTGTCTTGACATCCAATGTATCCCTGCAAAGTTTGGTGAAGATCTGAGTATGTAGTTTTTGACCTTATCTGGAACCTCCCATCTGAAAATTTGAAAATTCCTAAAAAATCCGTGCAAAATCTTGATGACCCCAATCTCTTGTTTTGTACGTTTTTTCCACGTGTCTTGACATCCAATGTATTCCTGCAATGTTTGGTGAAGATCTGAGTATGTAGTTTTTGACCTTATATGGAACCTCCTATCTGAAAATTTGAAAATTCTTAAAAAATTCGACCAAAATCTTGATGACCCCAATCCTATGTTTTGTATGTTTTTTCCACGTGTCTTGACATCCAATGTATCCATGCAAAGTTTGGTGAAGATCTGAGTATGTCGTTTTTGACCTTATCTGGAACCTCCCATCTGAAAATTTGAAAATTCTTAAAAAATTCGTCGAAAATCTTGATGTCTCCGATCTCTTGTTTTGTACGTTTTTTCCACGTGTCTTGACATGCAAAGTATTCCTGCAAAGTTTGGTGAAGATCTGAGTATGTAGTTTTTGACCTTATATGGAACCTCCTATCTGAAAATTTGAAAATTCTTAAAAAATTCGTCCAAAATCTTGATGTCTCCAATCTCTTGTTTTGTACGTTTTTTCCACGTGTCTTGACATCCAATGTATCCCTGCAAAGTTTGGTGAAGATCTGAGTATGTAGTTTTTGACCTTATATGGAACCTCCTATCTGAAAATTTGAAAATTCTTAAAAAATTCGTCCAAAATCTTGATGTCTCCAATCTCTTGTTTTGTACGTTTTTTCCACGTGTCTTGATATCCAATGTATCCCTGCAATGTTTGGTGAAGATCTGAGTATGTAGTTTTTGACCTTATATGGAACCTCCTATCTGAAAATTTGAAAATTCTTAAAAAATTCGTCCAAAATCTTGATGTCTCCAATCTCTTGTTTTGTACGTTTTTTCCACGTGTCTTGACATCCAATGTATCCCTGCAAAGTTTGGTGAAGATCTGAGTATGTAGTTTTTGACCTTATCTGGAACCTCCTATCTGAAAATTTGAAAATTCTTAAAAAATTCGTCCAAAATCTTGATGTCTCCAATCTCTTGTTTTGTACGTTTTTTCCACGTGTCTTGATATCCAATGTATCCCTGCAAAGTTTGGTGAAGATCTGAGTATGTCGTTTTTGACCTTATCTGGAACATCCTTTCTGAAAATTTGAAAATTGTTAAAAAATTCGTCCAAAAATCTTGATGTCTCCAATCTCTTTTTTGTACGTTTTTTCCACGTGTCTTGACATCCAAT
The DNA here is from genome assembly GCF_977018435.1 of Lepisma saccharinum. NCBI lineage: Eukaryota > Metazoa > Arthropoda > Insecta > Zygentoma > Lepismatidae > Lepisma > Lepisma saccharinum. The sequence goes on along the minus strand of NW_028142954.1, from coordinate 392,964 downwards.
GTATCCCTGCAAAGTTTGGTGAAGATCTGAGAATGTAGTTTTTGACCTTATCTGGAACATCCTTTCTGAAAATTTGAAAATTGTTAAAAAATTCGTCCAAAATCTTGATGTCTCCAATCTCTTTTTTGTACGTTTTTTCCACGTGTCTTGACATCCAATGTATCCCTGCAAAGTTTGGTGAAGATCTGAGTATGTAGTTTTTGACCTTATCTGGAACCTCCCATCTGAAAATTTGAAAATTCTTAAAAAATTCGACCAAAATCTTGATGTCTCCAATCTTTTGTTTTGTACGTTTTTTCCACGTGTCTTGACACATAATGTATCCATGCAAAGTTTGGTGAAGATCTGAGTATGTAGTTTTTGACCTTATATGGAACCTCCCATCTGAAAATTTGAAAATTCCTAAAAAATCCGTGCAAAATCTTGATGACCCCAATCTCTTGTTTTGTACGTTTTTTCCACGTGTCTTGACATCCAATGTATTCCTGCAATGTTTGGTGAAGATCTGAGTATGTAGTTTTTGACCTTATATGGAACCTCCTATCTGAAAATTTGAAAATTCTTAAAAAATTCGACCAAAATCTTGATGACCCCAATCCTATGTTTTGTATGTTTTTTCCACGTGTCTTGACATCCAATGTATCCATGCAAAGTTTGGTGAAGATCTGAGTATGTCGTTTTTGACCTTATCTGGAACCTCCCATCTGAAAATTTGAAAATTCTTAAAAAATTCGTCGAAAATCTTGATGTCTCCGATCTCTTGTTTTGTACGTTTTTTCCACGTGTCTTGACATGCAAAGTATTCCTGCAAAGTTTGGTGAAGATCTGAGTATGTAGTTTTTGACCTTATCTGGAACCTCCCATCTGAAAATTTGAAAATTCTTAAAAAATTCGTCGAAAATCTTGATGTCTCCGATCTCTTGTTTTGTACGTTTTTTCCACGTGTCTTGACATGCAAAGTATTCCTGCAAAGTTTGGTGAAGATCTGAGTATGTAGTTTTTGACCTCATCTGGAACCTCCTATCTGAAAATTTGAAAATTCTTAAAAAATTCGTCCAAAATTTTGATGTCTCCAATCTCTTGTTTTGTACGTTTTTTCCACGTGTCTTGACATCCAATGTATCCCTGCAATGTTTGGTGAAGATCTGAGTATGTAGTTTTTGACCTTATCTGGAACCTCCCATCTGAAAATTTGAAAATTCCTAAAAAATCCGTCCAAAATCTTGATGACCCCAATCTCTTGTTTTGTACGTTTTTTCCACGTGTCTTGACATCCAATGTATCCCTGCAAAGTTTGGTGAAGATCTGAGTATGTAGTTTTTGACCTTATCTGGAACCTCCTATCTGAAAATTTGAAAATTCTTAAAAAATTCGTCCAAAATCTTGATGTCTCCAATCTCTTGTTTTGTACGTTTTTTCCACGTGTCTTGATATCCAATGTATCCCTGCAAAGTTTGGTGAAGATCTGAGTATGTATTTTTTGACCTTATATGGAACCTCCTATCTGAAAATTTGAAAATTCTTAAAAAATTCGTCCAAAATCTTGATGTCTCCAATCTCTTGTTTTGTACGTTTTTTCCACGTGTCTTGACACATAATGTATCCATGCAAAATTTGGTGAAGATCTGAGTATGTAGTTTTTGACCTTATATGGAACCTCCTATCTGAAAATTTGAAAATTCTTAAAAAATTCGTCCAAAATCTTGATGTCTCCAATCTCTTGTTTTGTACGTTTTTTCCACGTGTCTTGACATCCAATGTATCCCTGCAAAGTTTGGTGAAGATCTGAGTATGTTGTTTTTGACCTTATCTGGAACATCCTTTCTGAAAATTTGAAAATTGTTAAAAAATTCGTCCAAAATCTTGATGTCTCCTATCTCTTGTTTTGTACGTTTTTTCCACGTGTCTTGACATCCAATGTATCCCTGCAAAGTTTGGTGAAGATCTGAGTATGTAGTTTTTGACCTTATCTGGAACCTCCCATCTGAAAATTTGAAAATTCTTAAAAAATTCGACCAATATCTTGATGTCTCCAATCTTTTGTTTTGTACGTTTTTTCCACGTGTCTTGACACATAATGTATCCATGCAAAGTTTGGTGAAGATCTGAGTATGTAGTTTTTGACCTTATATGGAACCTCCTATCTGAAAATTTGAAAATTCTTAAAAAATTCGTCCAAAATCTTGATGTCTCCAATCTCTTGTTTTGTACGTTTTTTCCACGTGTCTTGACATCCAATGTATCCCTGCAAAGTTTGGTGAAGATCTGAGTATGTAGTTTTTGACCTTATCTGGAACCTCCCATCTGAAAATTTGAAAATTCCTAAAAAATCCGTTCAAAATCTTGATGACCCCAATCTCTTGTTTTGTACTTTTTTTCCACGTGTCTCGACCTCCAATGTATCCCTGCAAAGTTTGGTGAAGATCTGAGTATGTAGTTTTTGACCTTATATGGAACCTCCTATCTGAAAATTTGAAAATTCTTAAAAAATTCGTCCAAAATCTTGATGTCACCAATCCTATGTTTTGTATGTTTTTTCCACGTGTCTTGACATCCAATGTATCCATGCAAAGTTTGGTGAAGATCTGAGTATGTCGTTTTTGACCTTATCTGGAACCTCCCATCTGAAAATTTGAAAATTCTTAAAAAATTCGTCGAAAATCTTGATGTCTCCGATCTCTTGTTTTGTACGTCTTTTCCACGTGTCTTGACATGCAAAGTATTCCTGCAAAGTTTGGTGAAGATCTGAGTATGTAGTTTTTGACCTCATCTGGAACCTCCTATCTGAAAATTTGAAAATTCTTAAAAAATTCGTCCAAAATTTTGATGTCTCCAATCTCTTGTTTTGTACGTTTTTTCCACGTGTCTTGACATCCAATGTATCCCTGCAATGTTTGGTGAAGATCTGAGTATGTAGTTTTTGACCTTATCTGGAACCTCCCATCTGAAAATTTGAAAATTCCTAAAAAATCCTTCCAAAATCTTGATGACCCCAATCTCTTGTTTTGTACGTTTTTTCCACGTGTCTTGACATCCAATGTATCCCTGCAAAGTTTGGTGAAGATCTGAGTATGTAGTTTTTGACCTTATCTGGAACCTCCTATCTGAAAATTTGAAAATTCTTAAAAAATTCGTCCAAAATCTTGATGTCTCCAATCTCTTGTTTTGTACGTTTTTTCCACGTGTCTTGATATCCAATGTATCCCTGCAAAGTTTGGTGAAGATCTGAGTATGTAGTTTTTGACCTTATCTGGAACCTCCCATCTGAAAATTTGAAAATTATAAAAAAATTCGGCCAAAATCTTGATGTCTCCAATCTTTTGTTTTGTACGTTTTTTCCACGTGTCTTGACACATAATGTATCCATGCAAAGTTTGGTGAAGATCTGAGTATGTAGTTTTTGACCTTATATGGAACCTCCTATCTGAAAATTTGAAAATTCTTAAAAAATTCGTCCAAAATCTTGATGTCTCCAATCTCTTGTTTTGTACGTTTTTTCCACGTGTCTTGACATCCAATGTATCCCTGCAAAGTTTGGTGAAGATCTGAGTATGTAGTTTTTGACCTTATCTGGAACCTCCCATCTGAAAATTTGAAAATTCCTAAAAAATCCGTGCAAAATCTTGATGACCCCAATCTCTTGTTTTGTACGTTTTTTCCACGTGTCTTGACATCCAATGTATTCCTTCAATGTTTGGTGAAGATCTGAGTATGTAGTTTTTGACCTTATATGGAACCTCCTATCTGAAAATTTGAAAATTCTTAAAAAATTCGACCAAAATCTTGATGTTCCGAATCCTATGTTTTGTATGTTTTTTCCACGTGTCTTGACATCCAATGTATCCATGCAAAGTTTGGTGAAGATCTGAGTATGTAGTTTTTGACCTTATATTGAACCTCCCATCTGAAAATTTGAAAATTCTTAAAAAATTCGTCCAAAATCTTGATGACCCCAATCTCTTGTTTTGTACGTTTTTTCCACGTGTCTTGACATCCAAAGTATCCCTGCAAAGTTTGGTGAAGATCTGAGTATGTAGTTTTTGACCTTATATGGAACCTCCTTTCTGAAAATTTGAGAATTCTTAAAAAATTCGTCCAAAATCTTGATGTCTCCAATCTCTTGTTTTGTACGTTTTTTCCACGTGTCTTGACATCCAATGTATCCATGCAATGTTTGGTGAAGATCTGAGTATGTCGTTTTTGACCTTATCTGGAACCTCCCATCTGAAAATTTGAAAATTCTTAAAAAATTCGTCGAAAATCTTGATGTCTCCAATCTTTTGTTTTGTACGTTTTTTCCACGTGTCTTGACATGCAAAGTATCCCTGCAACGTTTGGTGAAGATCTGAGTATGTAGTTTTTGACCTTATCTGGAACCTCCTATCTGAAAATTTGAAAATTCTTAAAAAATTCGTCCAAAATCTTGATGTCTCCAATCTCTTGTTTTGTACGTTTTTTCCACGTGTCTTGATATCCAATGTATCCCTGCAAAGTTTGGTGAAGATCTGAGTATGTCGTTTTTGACCTTATCTGGAACATCCTTTCTGAAAATTTGAAAATTGTTAAAAAATTCGTCCAAAATCTTGATGTCTCCAATCTCTTTTTTGTACGTTTTTTCCACGTGTCTTGACATCCAATGTATCCCTGCAAAGTTTGGTGAAGATCTGAGTATGTAGTTTTTGACCTTATCTGGAACCTCCCATCTGAAAATTTGAAAATTCTTAAAAAATTCGACCAAAATCTTGATGTCTCCAATCTTTTGTTTTGTACGTTTTTTCCACGTGTCTTGACACATAATGTATCCATGCAAAGTTTGGTGAAGATCTGAGTATGTAGTTTTTGACCTTATATGGAACCTCCTATCTGAAAATTTGAAAATTCTTAAAAAATTCGTCCAAAATCTTGATGTCTCCAATCTCTTGTTTTGTACGTTTTTTCCACGTGTCTTGACATCCAATGTATCCCTGCAAAGTTTGGTGAAGATCTGAGTATGTAGTTTTTGACCTTATCTGGAACCTCCCATCTGAAAATTTGAAAATTCCTAAAAAATCCGTGCAAAATCTTGATGACCCCAATCTCTTGTTTTGTACGTTTTTTCCACGTGTCTTGACATCCAATGTATCCATGCAAAGTTTGGTGAAGATCTGAGTATGTCGTTTTTGACCTTATCTGGAACATCCTTTCTGAAAATTTGAAAATTGTTAAAAAATTCGTCCAAAATCTTGATGTCTCCAATCTCTTTTTTGTACGTTTTTTCCACGTGTCTTGACATCCAATGTATCCCTGCAAAGTTTGGTGAAGATCTGAGTATGTAGTTTTTGACCTTATCTGGAACCTCCCATCTGAAAATTTGAAAATTCTTCAAAAATTCGTCGAAAATCTTGATGTCTCCAATCTCTTGTTTTGTACGTTTTTTCCACGTGTCTCGACCTCCAATGGATCCCTGCAAAGTTTGGTGAAGATCTGAGTATGTCGTTTTTGACCTTATCTGGAACATCCTTTCTGAAAATTTGAAAATTCTTAAAAAATTCGTCGAAAATCTTGATGTCTCCAATCTCTTGTTTTGTACGTTTTTTCCACGTATCTTGACATCCAATGTATCCCTGCAAAGTTTGGTGAAGATCTGAGTATGTAGTTTTTGACCTTATATGGAACCTCCTATCTGAAAATTTGAAAATTCTTAAAAAATTCGTCCAAAATCTTGATGTCTCCAATCTCTTGTTTTGTACGTTTTTTCCACGTGTCTCGACCTCCAATGGATCCCTGCAAAGTTTGGTGAAGATCTGAGTATGTCGTTTTTGACCTTATCTGGAACCTCCCATCTGAAAATTTGAAAATTCTTCAAAAATTCGTCGAAAATCTTGATGTCTCCGATCTCTTGTTTTGTACGTTTTTTCCACGTGTCTTGACATGGAAAGTATTCCTGCAAAGTTTGGTGAAGATCTGAGTATGTAGTTTTTGACCTCATCTGGAACCTCCTATCTGAAAATTTGAAAATTCTTAAAAAATTCGTCCAAAATCTTGATGTCTCCAATCTCTTGTTTTGTACGTTTTTTCCACGTGTCTTGACATCCAATGTATCCCTGCAATGTTTGGTGAAGATCTGAGTATGTAGTTTTTGACCTTATCTGGAACCTCCCATCTGAAAATTTGAAAATTCCTAAAAAATCCGTCCAAAATCTTGATGACCCCAATCTCTTGTTTTGTACTTTTTTTCCACGTGTCTCGACATCCAATGTATCCCTGCAAAGTTTGGTGAAGATCTGAGTATGTAGTTTTTGACCTTATATGGAACCTCCTATCTGAAAATTTGAAAATTCTTAAAAAATTCGTCGAAAATCTTGATGTCTCCGATCTCTTGTTTTGTACGTTTTTTCCACGTGTCTTGACATGCAAAGTATTCCTGCAAAGTTTGGTGAAGATCTGAGTATGTAGTTTTTGACCTCATCTGGAACCTCCTATCTGAAAATTTGAAAATTCTTAAAAAATTCGTCCAAAATCTTGATGTCTCCAATCTCTTGTTTTGTACGTTTTTTCCACGTGTCTTGACATCCAATGTATCCCTGCAATGTTTGGTGAAGATCTGAGTATGTAGTTTTTGACCTTATCTGGAACCTCCCATCTGAAAATTTGAAAATTCCTAAAAAATCCGTCCAAAATCTTGATGACCCCAATCTCTTTTTTGTACGTTTTTTCCACGTGTCTTGACATCCAATGTATCCCTGCAAAGTTTGGTGAAGATCTGAGTATGTAGTTTTTGACCTTATCTGGAACCTCCCATCTGAAAATTTGAAAATTCTTAAAAAATTCGAATAAAATCTTGATGTCTCCAATCTCTTTTTTGTACGTTTTTTCCACGTGTCTTGACATCCAATGTATCCCTGCAAAGTTTGGTGAAGATCTGAGTATGTAGTTTTTGACCTTATCTGGAACCTCCCATCTGAAAATTTGAAAATTCTTAAAAAATTCGACCAAAATCTTGATGTCTCCAATCTTTTGTTTTGTACGTTTTTTCCACGTGTCTTGACACATAATGTATCCATGCAAAGTTTGGTGAAGATCTGAGTATGTAGTTTTTGACCTTATATGGAACCTCCTATCTGAAAATTTGAAAATTCTTAAAAAATTCGTCCAAAATCTTGATGTCTCCAATCTCTTGTTTTGTACGTTTTTTCCACGTGTCTTGATATCCAATGTATCCCTGCAAAGTTTGGTGAAGATCTGAGTATGTCGTTTTTGACCTTATCTGGAACATCCTTTCTGAAAATTTGAAAATTGTTAAAAAATTCGTCCAAAATCTTGATGTCTCCAATCTCTTTTTTGTACGTTTTTTCCACGTGTCTTGACATCCAATGTATCCCTGCAAAGTTTGGTGAAGATCTGAGTATGTAGTTTTTGACCTTATCTGGAACCTCCCATCTGAAAATTTGAAAATTCTTAAAAAATTCGACCAAAATCTTGATGTCTCCAATCTTTTGTTTTGTACGTTTTTTCCACGTGTCTTGACACATAATGTATCCATGCAAAGTTTGGTGAAGATCTGAGTATGTAGTTTTTGACCTTATATGGAACCTCCTATCTGAAAATTTGAAAATTCTTAAAAAATTCGTCCAAAATCTTGATGTCTCCAATCTCTTGTTTTGTACGTTTTTTCCACGTGTCTTGAAATCCAATGTATCCCTGCAAAGTTTGGTGAAGATCTGAGTATGTAGTTTTTGACCTTATCTGGAACCTCCCATCTGAAAATTTGAAAATTCCTAAAAAATCCGTGCAAAATCTTGATGACCCCAATCTCTTGTTTTGTACGTTTTTTCCACGTGTCTTGACATCCAATGTATTCCTGCAATGTTTGGTGAAGATCTGAGTATGTAGTTTTTGACCTTATATGGAACCTCCTATCTGAAAATTTGAAAATTCTTAAAAAATTCGACCAAAATCTTGATGTTCCGAATCCTATGTTTTGTATGTTTTTTCCACGTGTCTTGACATCCAATGTATCCATGCAAAGTTTGGTGAAGATCTGAGTATGTAGTTTTTGACCTTATATTGAACCTCCCATCTGAAAATTTGAAAATTCTTAAAAAATTCGTCCAAAATCTTGATGACCCCAATCTCTTGTTTTGTACGTTTTTTCCACGTGTCTTGACATCCAAAGTATCCCTGCAAAGTTTGGTGAAGATCTGAGTATGTAGTTTTTGACCTTATATTGAACCACCCATCTGAAAATTTGAAAATTCTTAAAAAATTCGTCCAAAATCTTGATGTCTCCAATCTCTTGTTTTGTACGTTTTTTCCACGTGTCTTGACATCCAATGTATCCATGCAAAGTTTGGTGAAGATCTGAGTATGTCGTTTTTGACCTTATCTGGAACCTCCCATCTGAAAATTTGAAAATTCTTAAAAAATTCGTCGAAAATCTTGATGTCTCCAATCTTTTGTTTTGTACGTTTTTTCCACGTGTCTTGACATGCAAAGTATCCCTGCAACGTTTGGTGAAGATCTGAGTATGTAGTTTTTGACCTTATCTGGAACCTCCTATCTGAAAATTTGAAAATTCTTCAAAAATTCGTCGAAAATCTTGATGTCTCCAATCTCTTGTTTTGTACGTTTTTTCCACGTGTCTTGACATCCAATGTATTCCTGCAATGTTTGGTGGAGATCTGAGTATGTAGTTTTAGACCTTATCTGGAACCTCCTATCTGAAAATTTGAAAATTCTTCAAAAATTCGTCCAAAATCTTGATGTCTCCAATCTCTTGTTTTGTACGTTTTTTCCACGTGTCTCGACCTCCAATGGATCCCTGCAAAGTTTGGTGAAGATCTGAGTATGTCGTTTTTGACCTTATCTGGAACATCCTTTCTGAAAATTTGAAAATTCTTAAAAAATTCGTCGAAAATCTTGATGTCTCCAATCTCTTGTTTTGTACGTTTTTTCCACGTGTCTTGACATCCAATGTATCCCTGCAAAGTTTGGTGAAGATCTGAGTATGTAGTTTTTGACCTTATATGGAACCTCCTATCTGAAAATTTGAAAATTCTTAAAAAATTCGTCCAAAATCTTGATGTCACCAATCCTATGTTTTGTACGTTTTTTCCACGTGTCTTGACATCCAATGTATCCATGCAAAGTTTGGTGAAGATCTGAGTATGTCGTTTTTGACCTTATCTGGAACCTCCCATCTGAAAATTTGAAAATTCTTAAAAAATTCGTCGAAAATCTTGATGTCTCCGATCTCTTGTTTTGTACGTTTTTTCCACGTGTCTTGACATGCAAAGTATTCCTGCAAAGTTTGGTGAAGATCTGAGTATGTAGTTTTTGACCTCATCTGGAACCTCCTATCTGAAAATTTGAAAATTCTTAAAAAATTCGTCCAAAATTTTGATGTCTCCAATCTCTTGTTTTGTACGTTTTTTCCACGTGTCTTGACATCCAATGTATCCCTGCAATGTTTGGTGAAGATCTGAGTATGTAGTTTTTGAACTTATCTGGAACCTCCCATCTGAAAGTTTGAAAATTCCTAAAAAATCCCTCCAAAATCTTGATGACCCCAATCTCTTTTTTGTACGTTTTTTCCACGTGTCTTGACATCCAATGTATCCCTGCAAAGTTTGGTGAAGATCTGAGTATGTAGTTTTTGACCTTATCTGGAACATCCCATCTGAAAATTTGAAAATTCTTAAAAAATTCGACCAAAATCTTGATGTCTCCAATCTCTTTTTTGTACGTTTTTTCCACGTGTCTTGACATCCAATGTATCCCTGCAAAGTTTGGTGAAGATCTGAGTATGTAGTTTTTGACCTTATCTGGAACCTCCCATCTGAAAATTTGAAAATTCTTAAAAAATTCGACCAAAATCTTGATGTCTCCAATCTTTTGTTTTGTACGTTTTTTCCACGTGTCTTGACACATAATGCATCCATGCAAAGTTTGGTGAAGATCTGAGTATGTAGTTTTTGACCTTATATGGAACCTCCTATCTGAAAATTTGAAAATTCTTAAAAAATTCGTCCAAAATCTTGATGTCTCCAATCTCTTGTTTTGTACGTTTTTTCCACGTGTCTTGACATCCAATGTATCCATGCAAAGTTTGGTGAAGATCTGAGTATGTCGTTTTTGACCTTATCTGGAACATCCTTTCTGAAAATTTGAAAATTGTTAAAAAATTCGTCCAAAATCTTGATGTCTCCAATCTCTTTTTTGTACGTTTTTTCCACGTGTCTTGACATCCAATGTATCCCTGCAAAGTTTGGTGAAGATCTGAGTATGTAGTTTTTGACCTTATATGGAACCTCCTATCTGAAAATTTGAAAATTCTTAAAAAATTCGTCCAAAATCTTGATGTCTCCAATCTCTTGTTTTGTACGTTTTTTCCACGTGTCTTGACATCCAATGTATCCCTGCAAAGTTTGGTGAAGATCTGAGTATGTAGTTTTTGACCTTATCTGGAACCTCCCATCTGAAAATTTGAAAATTCCTAAAAAATCCGTGCAAAATCTTGATGACCCCAATCTCTTGTTTTGTACGTTTTTTCCACGTGTCTTGACATCCAATGTATTCCTGCAATGTTTGGTGAAGATCTGAGTATGTAGTTTTTGACCTTATATGGAACCTCCTATCTGAAAATTTGAAAATTCTTAAAAAATTCGACCAAAATCTTGATGTTCCGAATCCTATGTTTTGTATGTTTTTTCCACGTGTCTTGACATCCAATGTATCCATGCAAAGTTTGGTGAAGATCTGAGTATGTAGTTTTTGACCTTATATTGAACCTCCCATCTGAAAATTTGAAAATTCTTAAAAAATTCGTCCAAAATCTTGATGACCCCAATCTCTTGTTTTGTACGTTTTTTCCACGTGTCTTGACATCCAAAGTATCCCTGCAAAGTTTGGTGAAGATCTGAGTATGTAGTTTTTGACCTTATATTGAACCTCCCATCTGAAAATTTGAAAATTCTCAAAAAATTCGTCCAAAATCTTGATGTCTCCAATCTCTTGTTTTGTACGTTTTTTCCACGTGTCTTGACATCCAATGTATCCATGCAAAGTTTGGTGAAGATCTGAGTATGTCGTTTTTGACCTTATCTGGAACCTCCCATCTGAAAATTTGAAAATTCTTAAAAAATTCGTCGAAAATCTTGATGTCTCCAATCTTTTGTTTTGTACGTTTTTTCCACGTGTCTTGACATGCAAAGTATCCCTGCACGTTTGGTGAAGATCTGAGTATGTAGTTTTTGACCTTATCTGGAACCTCTTATCTGAAAATTTGAAAATTCTTAAAAAATTCGTCGAAAATCTTGATGTCTCCAATCTCTTGTTTTGTACGTTTTTTCCACGTGTCTCGACATCCAATGTATTCCTGCAATGTTTGGTGGAGATCTGAGTATGTAGTTTTAGACCTTATCTGGAACCTCCTATCTGAAAATTTGAAAATTCTTCAAAAATTCGTCCAAAATCTTGATGTCTCCAATCTCTTGTTTTGTACGTTTTTTCCACGTGTCTCGACCTCCAATGGATCCCTGCAAAGTTTGGTGAAGATCTGAGTATGTCGTTTTTGACCTTATCTGGAACATCCTTTCTGAAAATTTGAAAATTCTTAAAAAATTCGTCGAAAATCTTGATGTCTCCAATCTCTTGTTTTGTACGTTTTTTCCACGTGTCTTGACATCCAATGTATCCCTGCAAAGTTTGGTGAAGTTCTGAGTATGTAGTTTTTGACCTTATATGGAACCTCCTATCTGAAAATTTGAAAATTCTTAAAAAATTCGTCCAAAATCTTGATGTCTCCAATCTCTTGTTTTGTACGTTTTTTCCACGTGTCTCGACCTCCAATGGATCCCTGCAAAGTTTGGTGAAGATCTGAGTATGTCGTTTTTGACCTTATCTGGAACCTCCCATCTGAAAATTTGAAAATTCTTAAAAAATTCGTCGAAAATCTTGATGTCTCCGATCTCTTGTTTTGTACGTTTTTTCCACGTGTCTTGACATGCAAAGTATTCCTGCAAAGTTTGGTGAAGATCTGAGTATGTAGTTTTTGACCTCATCTGGAACCTCCTATCTGAAAATTTGAAAATTCTTAAAAAATTCGTCCAAAATCTTGATGTCTCCAATCTCTTGTTTTGTACGTTTTTTCCACGTGTCTTGACATCCAATGTATCCCTGCAATGTTTGGTGAAGATCTGAGTATGTAGTTTTTGACCTTATCTGGAACCTCCCATCTGAAAATTTGAAAATTCCTAAAAAATCCGTCCAAAATCTTGATGACCCCAATCTCTTGTTTTGTACTTTTTTTCCACGTGTCTTGACATCCAATGTATCCATGCAAAGTTTGGTGAAGATCTGAGTATGTCGTTTTTGACCTTATCTGGAACCTCCCATCTGAAAATTTGAAAATTCTTAAAAAATTCGTCGAAAATCTTGATGTCTCCGATCTCTTGTTTTGTACGTTTTTTCCACGTGTCTTGACATGCAAAGTATTCCTGCAAAGTTTGGTGAAGATCTGAGTATGTAGTTTTTGACCTCATCTGGAACCTCCTATCTGAAAATTTGAAAATTCTTAAAAAATTCGTCGAAAATCTTGATGTCTCCGATCTCTTGTTTTGTACGTTTTTTCCACGTGTCTTGACATCCAATGTATCCCTGCAATGTTTGGTGAAGATCTGAGTATGTAGTTTTTGACCTTATCTGGAACCTCCCATCTGAAAATTTGAAAATTCCTAAAAAATCCGTCCAAAATCTTGATGACCCCAATCTCTTGTTTTGTACGTTTTTTCCACGTGTCTTGACATCCAATGTATCCCTGCAAAGTTTGGTGAAGATCTGAGTATGTAGTTTTTGACCTTATCTGGAACCTCCTATCTGAAAATTTGAAAATTCTTAAAAAATTCGTCCAAAATCTTGATGTCTCCAATCTCTTGTTTTGTACGTTTTTTTCGCGTGTCTTGATATCCAATGTATCCCTGCAAAGTTTGGTGAAGATCTGAGTATGTAGTTTTTGACCTTATATGGAATCTCCTATCTGAAAATTTGAAAATTCTTAAAAAATTCGTCCAAAATCTTGATGTCTCCAATCTCTTGTTTTGTACGTTTTTTCCACGTGTCTTGACATCCAATGTATCCCTGCAAAGTTTGGTGAAGATCTGAGTATGTAGTTTTTGATCTTATATTAAACCTCCCATCTGAAAATTTGAAAATTCTTAAAAAATTCGTCCAAAATCTTGATGTCTCCAATCTCTTGTTTTGTACGTTTTTTCCACGTGTCTTGATATCCAATGTATCCCTGCAAAGTTTGGTGAAGATCTGAGAATGTCGTTTTTGACCTTATCTTTAACATCCTTTCTGAAAATTTGAAAATTGTTAAAAAATTCGTCCAAAATCTTGATGTCTCCAATCTCTTTTTTGTACGTTTTTTCCACGTGTCTTGACATCCAATGTATCCCTGCAAAGTTTGGTGAAGATCTGAGTATGTAGTTTTTGACCTTATCTGGAACCTCCCATCTGAAAATTTGAAAATTCTTAAAAAATTCGACCAAAATCTTGAAGTCTCCAATCTTTTGTTTTGTACGTTTTTTCCACGTGTCTTGACACATAATGTATCCATGCAAAGTTTGGTGAAGATCTGAGTATGTAGTTTTTGACCTTATATGGAACCTCCTATCTGAAAATTTGAAAATTCTTAAAAAATTCGTCCAAAATCTTGATGTCTCCAATCTCTTGTTTTGTACGTTTTTTCCACGTGTCTTGACATCCAATGTATCCCTGCAAAGTTTGGTGAAGATCTGAGTATGTAGTTTTTGACCTTATATGGAACCTCCTATCTGAAAATTTGAAAATTCTTAAAAAATTCGTCCAAAATCTTGATGTCTCCAATCTCTTGTTTTGTACGTTTTTTCCACGTGTCTTGATATCCAATGTATCCCTGCAATGTTTGGTGAAGATCTGAGTATGTAGTTTTTGACCTTATATGGAACCTCCTATCTGAAAATTTGAAAATTCTTAAAAAATTCGTCCAAAATCTTGATGTCTCCAATCTCTTGTTTTGTACGTTTTTTCAACGTGTCTTGACATCCAATGTATCCCTGCAAAGTTTGGTGAAGATCTGAGTATGTAGTTTTTGACCTTATCTGGAACCTCCTATCTGAAAATTTGAAAATTCTTAAAAAATTCGTCCAAAATCTTGATGTCTCCAATCTCTTGTTTTGTACGTTTTTTCCACGTGTCTTGATATCCAATGTATCCCTGCAAAGTTTGGTGAAGATCTGAGTATGTCGTTTTTGACCTTATCTGGAACATCCTTTCTGAAAATTTGAAAATTGTTAAAAAATTCGTCCAAAATCTTGATGTCTCCAATCTCTTTTTTGTACGTTTTATCCACGTGTCTTGACATCCAATGTATCCCTGCAAAGTTTGGTGAAGATCTGAGTATGTAGTTTTTGACCTTATATGGAACCTCCCATCTGAAAATTTGAAAATTCTCAAAAAATTCGTCCAAAATCTTGATGTCTCCAATCTCTTGTTTTGTACGTTTTTTCCACGTGTCTTGACATCCAATGTATCCATGCAAAGTTTGGTGAAGATCTGAGTATGTCGTTTTTGACCTTATCTGGAACCTCCCATCTGAAAATTTGAAAATTCTTAAAAAATTCGTCGAAAATCTTGATGTCTCCAATCTTTTGTTTTGTACGTTTTTTCCACGTGTCTTGACATGCAAAGTATCCCTGCACGTTTGGTGAAGATCTGAGTATGTAGTTTTTGACCTTATCTGGAACCTCTTATCTGAAAATTTGAAAATTCTTAAAAAATTCGTCGAAAATCTTGATGTCTCCAATCTCTTGTTTTGTACGTTTTTTCCACGTGTCTCGACATCCAATGTATTCCTGCAATGTTTGGTGGAGATCTGAGTATGTAGTTTTAGACCTTATCTGGAACCTCCTATCTGAAAATTTGAAAATTCTTCAAAAATTCGTCCAAAATCTTGATGTCTCCAATCTCTTGTTTTGTACGTTTTTTCCACGTGTCTCGACCTCCAATGGATCCCTGCAAAGTTTGGTGAAGATCTGAGTATGTCGTTTTTGACCTTATCTGGAACATCCTTTCTGAAAATTTGAAAATTCTTAAAAAATTCGTCGAAAATCTTGATGTCTCCAATCTCTTGTTTTGTACGTTTTTTCCACGTGTCTTGACATCCAATGTATCCCTGCAAAGTTTGGTGAAGTTCTGAGTATGTAGTTTTTGACCTTATATGGAACCTCCTATCTGAAAATTTGAAAATTCTTAAAAAATTCGTCCAAAATCTTGATGTCTCCAATCTCTTGTTTTGTACGTTTTTTCCACGTGTCTCGACCTCCAATGGATCCCTGCAAAGTTTGGTGAAGATCTGAGTATGTCGTTTTTGACCTTATCTGGAACCTCCCATCTGAAAATTTGAAAATTCTTAAAAAATTCGTCGAAAATCTTGATGTCTCCGATCTCTTGTTTTGTACGTTTTTTCCACGTGTCTTGACATGCAAAGTATTCCTGCAAAGTTTGGTGAAGATCTGAGTATGTAGTTTTTGACCTCATCTGGAACCTCCTATCTGAAAATTTGAAAATTCTTAAAAAATTCGTCCAAAATCTTGATGTCTCCAATCTCTTGTTTTGTACGTTTTTTCCACGTGTCTTGACATCCAATGTATCCCTGCAATGTTTGGTGAAGATCTGAGTATGTAGTTTTTGACCTTATCTGGAACCTCCCATCTGAAAATTTGAAAATTCGTAAAAAATCCGTCCAAAATCTTGATGACCCCAATCTCTTGTTTTGTACTTTTTTTCCACGTGTCTCGACCTCCAATGTATCCCTGCAAAGTTTGGTGAAGATCTGAGTATGTAGTTTTTGACCTTATATGGAACCTCCTATCTGAAAATTTGAAAATTCTTAAAAAATTCGTCCAAAATCTTGATGTCACCAATCCTATGTTTTGTATGTTTTTTCCACGTGTCTTGACATCCAATGTATCCATGCAAAGTTTGGTGAAGATCTGAGTATGTCGTTTTTGACCTTATCTGGAACCTCCCATCTGAAAATTTGAAAATTCTTAAAAAATTCGTCGAAAATCTTGATGTCTCCGATCTCTTGTTTTGTACGTTTTTTCCACGTGTCTTGACATGCAAAGTATTCCTGCAAAGTTTGGTGAAGATCTGAGTATGTAGTTTTTGACCTCATCTGGAACCTCCTATCTGAAAATTTGAAAATTCTTAAAAAATTCGTCGAAAATCTTGATGTCTCCGATCTCTTGTTTTGTACGTTTTTTCCACGTGTCTTGACATCCAATGTATCCCTGCAATGTTTGGTGAAGATCTGAGTATGTAGTTTTTGACCTTATCTGGAACCTCCCATCTGAAAATTTGAAAATTCCTAAAAAATCCGTCCAAAATCTTGATGACCCCAATCTCTTGTTTTGTACGTTTTTTCCACGTGTCTTTACATCCAATGTATCCCTGCAAAGTTTGGTGAAGATCTGAGTATGTAGTTTTTGACCTTATCTGGAACCTCCTATCTGAAAATTTGAAAATTCTTAAAAAATTCGTCCAAAATCTTGATGTCTCCAATCTCTTGTTTTGTACGTTTTTTCCACGTGTCTTGATATCCAATGTATCCCTGCAAAGTTTGGTGAAGATCTGAGTATGTAGTTTTTGACCTTATATGGAATCTCCTATCTGAAAATTTGAAAATTCTTAAAAAATTCGTCCAAAATCTTGATGTCTCCAATCTCTTGTTTTGTACGTTTTTTCCACGTGTCTTGACATCCAATGTATCCCTGCAAAGTTTGGTGAAGATCTGAGTATGTAGTTTTTGACCTTATATTGAACCTCCCATCTGAAAATTTGAAAATTCTTAAAAAATTCGTCCAAAATCTTGATGTCTCCAATCTCTTGTTTTGTACGTTTTTTCCACGTGTCTTGATATCCAATGTATCCCTGCAAAGTTTGGTGAAGATCTGAGTATGTCGTTTTTGACCTTATCTGGAACCTCCTATCTGAAAATTTGAAAATTCTTAAAAAATTCGTCCAAAATCTTGATGTCTCCAATCTCTTGTTTTGTACGTTTTTTCCACGTGTCTTGATATCCAATGTATCCCTGCAAAGTTTGGTGAAGATCTGAGTATGTCGTTTTTGACCTTATCTGGAACATCCTTTCTGAAAATTTGAAAATTGTTAAAAAATTCGTCCAAAATCTTGATGTCTCCAATCTCTTTTTTGTACGTTTTTTCCACGTGTCTTGACATCCAATGTATCCCTGCAAAGTTTGGTGAAGATCTGAGTATGTAGTTTTTGACCTTATCTGGAACCTCGCATCTGAAAATTTGAAAATTCTTAAAAAATTCGACCAAAATCTTGATGTCTCCAATCTTTTGTTTTGTACGTTTTTTCCACGTGTCTTGACACATAATGTATCCATGCAAAGTTTGGTGAAGATCTGAGTATGTAGTTTTTGACCTTATATGGAACCTCCTATCTGAAAATTTGAAAATTCTTAAAAAATTCGTCCAAAATCTTGATGTCTCCAATCTCTTGTTTTGTACGTTTTTTCCACGTGTCTTGACATCCAATGTATCCCTGCAAAGTTTGGTGAAGATCTGAGTATGTAGTTTTTGACCTTATCTGGAACCTCCCATCTGAAAATTTGAAAAATCCTAAAAAATCCGTGCAAAATCTTGATGACCCCAATCTCTTGTTTTGTACGTTTTTTCCACGTGTCTTGACATCCAATGTATTCCTGCAATGTTTGGTGAAGATCTGAGTATGTAGTTTTTCACCTTATATGGAACCTCCTATCTGAAAATTTGAAAATTCTTAAAAAATTCGACCAAAATCTTGATGTTCCGAATCCTATGTTTTGTATGTTTTTTCCACGTGTCTTGACATCCAATGTATCCATGCAAAGTTTGGTGAAGATCTGAGTATGTAGTTTTTGACCTTATATTGAACCTCCCATCTGAAAATTTGAAAATTCTTAAAAAATTCGTCCAAAATCTTGATGACCCCAATCTCTTGTTTTGTACGTTTTTTCCACGTGTCTTGACATCCAAAGTATCCCTGCAAAGTTTGGTGAAGATCTGAGTATGTAGTTTTTGACCTTATATTGAACCTCCCATCTGAAAATTTGAAAATTCTTAAAAAATTCGTCCAAAATCTTGATGTCTCCAATCTCTTGTTTTGTACGTTTTTTCCACGTGTCTTGACATCCAATGTATCCATGCAAAGTTTGGTGAAGATCTGAGTATGTCGTTTTAGACCTTATCTGGAACCTCCCATCTGAAAATTTGAAAATTCTTAAAAAATTCGTCGAAAATCTTGATGTCTCCAATCTTTTGTTTTGTACGTTTTTTCCACGTGTCTTGACATGCAAAGTATCCCTGCACGTTTGGTGAAGATCTGAGTATGTAGTTTTTGACCTTATCTGGAACCTCTTATCTGAAAATTTGAAAATTCTTAAAAAATTCGTCGAAAATCTTGATGTCTCCAATCTCTTGTTTTGTACGTTTTTTCCACGTGTCTCGACATCCAATGTATTCCTGCAATGTTTGGTGGAGATCTGAGTATGTAGTTTTAGACCTTATCTGGAACCTCCTATCTGAAAATTTGAAAATTCTTAAAAAATTCGTCCAAAATCTTGATGTCTCCAATCTCTTGTTTTGTACGTTTTTTCCACGTGTCTCGACCTCCAATGGATCCCTGCAAAGTTTGGTGAAGATCTGAGTATGTCGTTTTTGACCTTATCTGGAACATCCTTTCTGAAAATTTGAAAATTCTTAAAAAATTCGTCGAAAATCTTGATGTCTCCAATCTCTTGTTTTGTACGTTTTTTCCACGTGTCTTGACATCCAATGTATCCCTGCAAAGTTTGGTGAAGTTCTGAGTATGTAGTTTTTGACCTTATATGGAACCTCCTATCTGAAAATTTGAAAATTCTTAAAAAATTCGTCCAAAATCTTGATGTCTCCAATCTCTTGTTTTGTACGTTTTTTCCACGTGTCTCGACCTCCAATGGATCCCTGCAAAGTTTGGTGAAGATCTGAGTATGTCGTTTTTGACCTTATCTGGAACCTCCCATCTGAAAATTTGAAAATTCTTAAAAAATTCGTCGAAAATCTTGATGTCTCCGATCTCTTGTTTTGTACGTTTTTTCCACGTGTCTTGACATGCAAAGTATTCCTGCAAAGTTTGGTGAAGATCTGAGTATGTAGTTTTTGACCTCATCTGGAACCTCCTATCTGAAAATTTGAAAATTCTTAAAAAATTCGTCCAAAATCTTGATGTCTCCAATCTCTTGTTTTGTACGTTTTTTCCACGTGTCTTGACATCCAATGTATCCCTGCAATGTTTGGTGAAGATCTGAGTATGTAGTTTTTGACCTTATCTGGAACCTCCCATCTGAAAATTTGAAAATTCCTTAAAAATCCGTCCAAAATCTTGATGACCCCAATCTCTTGTTTTGTACTTTTTTTCCACGTGTCTCGACCTCCAATGTATCCCTGCAAAGTTTGGTGAAGATCTGAGTATGTAGTTTTTGACCTTATATGGAACCTCCTATCTGAAAATTTGAAAATTCTTAAAAAATTCGTCCAAAATCTTGATGTCACCAATCCTATGTTTTGTATGTTTTTTCCACGTGTCTTGACATCCAATGTATCCATGCAAAGTTTGGTGAAGATCTGAGTATGTCGTTTTTGACCTTATCTGGAACCTCCCATCTGAAAATTTGAAAATTCTTAAAAAATTCGTCGAAAATCTTGATGTCTCCGATCTCTTGTTTTGTACGTTTTTTCCACGTGTCTTGACATGCAAAGTATTCTTGCAAAGTTTGGTGAAGATCTGAGTATGTAGTTTTTGACCTCATCTGGAACCTCCTATCTGAAAATTTGAAAATTCTTAAAAAATTCGTCCAAAATTTTGATGTCTCCAATCTCTTGTTTTGTACGTTTTTTCCACGTGTCTTGACATCCAATGTATCCCTGCAATGTTTGGTGAAGATCTGAGTATGTAGTTTTTGACCTTATCTGGAACCTCCCATCTGAAAATTTGAAAATTCCTAAAAAATCCGTCCAAAATCTTGATGACCCCAATCTCTTGTTTTGTACGTTTTTTCCACGTGTCTTGACATCCAATGTATCCCTGCAAAGTTTGGTGAAGATCTGAGTATGTAGTTTTTGACCTTATCTGGAACCTCCTATCTGAAAATTTGAAAATTCTTAAAAAATTCGTCCAAAATCTTGATGTCTCCAGTCTCTTGTTTTGTACGTTTTTTCCACGTGTCTTGATATCCAATGTATCCCTGCAAAGTTTGGTGAAGATCTGAGTATGTAGTTTTTGACCTTATATGGAATCTCCTATCTGAAAATTTGAAAATTCTTAAAAAATTCGTCCAAAATCTTGATGTCTCCAATCTCTTGTTTTGTACGTTTTTTCCACGTGTCTTGACATCCAATGTATCCCTGCAAAGTTTGGTGAAGATCTGAGTATGTAGTTTTTGACCTTATATTGAACCTCCCATCTGAAAATTTGAAAATTCTTAAAAAATTCGTCCAAAATCTTGATGTCTCCAATCTCTTGTTTTGTACGTTTTTTCCACGTGTCTTGATATCCAATGTATCCCTGCAAAGTTTGGTGAAGATCTGAGTATGTCGTTTTTGACCTTATCTGGAACATCCTTTCTGAAAATTTGAAAATTGTTAAAAAATTCGTCCAAAATCTTGATGTCTCCAATCTCTTTTTTGTACGTTTTTTCCACGTGTCTTGACATCCAATGTATCCCTGCAAAGTTTGGTGAAGATCTGAGTATATAGTTTTTGACCTTATCTGGAACCTCCCATCTGAAAATTTGAAAATTCTTAAAAAATTCGACCAAAATCTTGATGTCTCCAATCTTTTGTTTTGTACGTTTTTTCCACGTGTCTTGACACATAATGTATCCATGCAAAGTTTGGTGAAGATCTGAGTATGTAGTTTTTGACCTTATATGGAACCTCCTATCTGAAAATTTGAAAATTCTTAAAAAATTCGTCCAAAATCTTGATGTCTCCAATCTCTTGTTTTGTACGTTTTTTCCACGTGTCTTGACATCCAATGTATCCCTGCAAAGTTTGGTGAAGATCTGAGTATGTAGTTTTTGACCTTATATGGAACCTCCTATCTGAAAATTTGAAAATTCTTAAAAAATTCGTCCAAAACCTTGAAGTCTCCAATCTCTTGTTTTGTACGTTTTTTCCACGTGTCTTGATATCCAATGTATCCCTGCAATGTTTGGTGAAGATCTGAGTATGTAGTTTTTGACCTTATATGGAACCTCCTATCTGAAAATTTGAAAATTCTTAAAAAATTCGTCCAAAATCTTGATGTCTCCAATCTCTTGTTTTGTACGTTTTTTCCACGTGTCTTGACATCCAATGTATCCCTGCAAAGTTTGGTGAAGATCTGAGTATGTAGTTTTTGACCTTATCTGGAACCTCCTATCTGAAAATTTGAAAATTCTTAAAAAATTCGTCCAAAATCTTGATGTCTCCAATCTCTTGTTTTGTACGTTTTTTCCACGTGTCTTGATATCCAATGTATCCCTGCAAAGTTTGGTGAAGATCTGAGTATGTCGTTTTTGACCTTATCTGGAACATCCTTTCTGAAAATTTGAAAATTGTTAAAAAATTCGTCCAAAATCTTGATGTCTCCAATCTCTTTTTTGTACGTTTTTTCCACGTGTCTTGACATCCAATGTATCCCTGCAAAGTTTGGTGAAGATCTGAGTATGTCGTTTTTGACCTTATCTGGAACATCCTTTCTGAAAATTTGAAAATTGTTAAAAAATTCGTCCAAAATCTTGATGTCTCCAATCTCTTTTTTGTACGTTTTTTCCACGTGTCTTGACACATAATGTATCCATGCAAAGTTTGGTGAAGATCTGAGTATGTAGTTTTTGACCTTATCTGGAACCTCCCATCTGAAAATTTGAAAATTCTTAAAAAATTCGACCAAAATCTTGATGTCTCCAATCTTTTGTTTTGTACGTTTTTCCACGTGTCTTGACACATAATGTATCCATGCAAAGTTTGGTGAAGATCTGAGTATGTAGTTTTTGACCTTATATGGAACCTCCTATCTGAAAATTTGAAAATTCTTAAAAAATTCGTCCAAAATCTTGATGTCTCCAATCTCTTGTTTTGTACGTTTTTTCCACGTGTCTTGACATCCAATGTATCCCTGCAAAGTTTGGTGAAGATCTGAGTATGTAGTTTTTGACCTTATATTGAACCTCCCATCTGAAAATTTGAAAATTCTTAAAAAATTCGTCCAAAATCTTGATGTCTCCAATCTCTTGTTTTGTACGTTTTTTCCACGTGTCTTGATATCCAATGTATCCCTGCAAAGTTTGGTGAAGATCTGAGTATGTCGTTTTTGACCTTATCTGGAACCTCCTATCTGAAAATTTGAAAATTCTTAAAAAATTCGTCCAAAATCTTGATGTCTCCAATCTCTTGTTTTGTACGTTTTTTCCACGTGTCTTGATATCCAATGTATCCCTGCAAAGTTTGGTGAAGATCTGAGTATGTCGTTTTTGACCTTATCTGGAACATCCTTTCTGAAAATTTGAAAATTGTTAAAAAATTCGTCCAAAATCTTGATGTCTCCAATCTCTTTTTTGTACGTTTTTTCCACGTGTCTTGACATCCAATGTATCCCTGCAAAGTTTGGTGAAGATCTGAGTATGTAGTTTTTGACCTTATCTGGAACCTCGCATCTGAAAATTTGAAAATTCTTAAAAAATTCGACCAAAATCTTGATGTCTCCAATCTTTTGTTTTGTACGTTTTTTCCACGTGTCTTGACACATAATGTATCCATGCAAAGTTTGGTGAAGATCTGAGTATGTAGTTTTTGACCTTATATGGAACCTCCTATCTGAAAATTTGAAAATTCTTAAAAAATTCGTCCAAAATCTTGATGTCTCCAATCTCTTGTTTTGTACGTTTTTTCCACGTGTCTTGACATCCAATGTATCCCTGCAAAGTTTGGTGAAGATCTGAGTATGTAGTTTTTGACCTTATCTGGAACCTCCCATCTGAAAATTTGAAAAATCCTAAAAAATCCGTGCAAAATCTTGATGACCCCAATCTCTTGTTTTGTACGTTTTTTCCACGTGTCTTGACATCCAATGTATTCCTGCAATGTTTGGTGAAGATCTGAGTATGTAGTTTTTCACCTTATATGGAACCTCCTATCTGAAAATTTGAAAATTCTTAAAAAATTCGACCAAAATCTTGATGTTCCGAATCCTATGTTTTGTATGTTTTTTCCACGTGTCTTGACATCCAATGTATCCATGCAAAGTTTGGTGAAGATCTGAGTATGTAGTTTTTGACCTTATATTGAACCTCCCATCTGAAAATTTGAAAATTCTTAAAAAATTCGTCCAAAATCTTGATGACCCCAATCTCTTGTTTTGTACGTTTTTTCCACGTGTCTTGACATCCAAAGTATCCCTGCAAAGTTTGGTGAAGATCTGAGTATGTAGTTTTTGACCTTATATTGAACCTCCCATCTGAAAATTTGAAAATTCTTAAAAAATTCGTCCAAAATCTTGATGTCTCCAATCTCTTGTTTTGTACGTTTTTTCCACGTGTCTTGACATCCAATGTATCCATGCAAAGTTTGGTGAAGATCTGAGTATGTCGTTTTAGACCTTATCTGGAACCTCCCATCTGAAAATTTTGAAAATTCTTAAAAAATTCGTCGAAAATCTTGATGTCTCCAATCTTTTGTTTTGTACGTTTTTTCCACGTGTCTTGACATGCAAAGTATCCCTGCACGTTTGGTGAAGATCTGAGTATGTAGTTTTTGACCTTATCTGGAACCTCTTATCTGAAAATTTGAAAATTCTTAAAAAATTCGTCGAAAATCTTGATGTCTCCAATCTCTTGTTTTGTACGTTTTTTCCACGTGTCTCGACATCCAATGTATTCCTGCAATGTTTGGTGGAGATCTGAGTATGTAGTTTTAGACCTTATCTGGAACCTCCTATCTGAAAATTTGAAAATTCTTAAAAAATTCGTCCAAAATCTTGATGTCTCCAATCTCTTGTTTTGTACGTTTTTTCCACGTGTCTCGACCTCCAATGGATCCCTGCAAAGTTTGGTGAAGATCTGAGTATGTCGTTTTTGACCTTATCTGGAACATCCTATCTGAAAATTTGAAAATTCTTAAAAAATTCGTCCAAAATCTTGATGTCTCCAATCTCTTGTTTTGTACGTTTTTTCCACGTGTCTCGACCTCCAATGGATCCCTGCAAAGTTTGGTGAAGATCTGAGTATGTCGTTTTTGACCTTATCTGGAACCTCCCATCTGAAAATTTGAAAATTCTTAAAAAATTCGTCGAAAATCTTGATGTCTCCGATCTCTTGTTTTGTACGTTTTTTCCACGTGTCTTGACATGCAAAGTATTCCTGCAAAGTTTGGTGAAGATCTGAGTATGTAGTTTTTGACCTCATCTGGAACCTCCTATCTGAAAATTTGAAAATTCTTAAAAAATTCGTCCAAAATCTTGATGTCTCCAATCTCTTGTTTTGTACGTTTTTTCCACGTGTCTTGACATCCAATGTATCCCTGCAATGTTTGGTGAAGATCTGAGTATGTAGTTTTTGACCTTATCTGGAACCTCCCATCTGAAAATTTGAAAATTCCTAAAAAATCCGTCCAAAATCTTGATGACCCCAATCTCTTGTTTTGTACTTTTTTTCCACGTGTCTCGACCTCCAATGTATCCCTGCAAAGTTTGGTGAAGATCTGAGTATGTAGTTTTTTACCTTATATGGAACCTCCTATCTGAAAATTTGAAAATTCTTAAAAAATTCGTCCAAAATCTTGATGTCACCAATCCTATGTTTTGTATGTTTTTTCCACGTGTCTTGACATCCAATGTATCCATGCAAAGTTTGGTGAAGATCTGAGTATGTCGTTTTTGACCTTATCTGGAACCTCCCATCTGAAAATTTGAAAATTCTTAAAAAATTCGTCGAAAATCTTGATGTCTCCGATCTCTTGTTTTGTACGTTTTTTCCACGTGTCTTGACATGCAAAGTATTCTTGCAAAGTTTGGTGAAGATCTGAGTATGTAGTTTTTGACCTCATCTGGAACCTCCTATCTGAAAATTTGAAAATTCTTAAAAAATTCGTCCAAAATTTTGATGTCTCCAATCTCTTGTTTTGTACGTTTTTTCCACGTGTCTTGACATCCAATGTATCCCTGCAATGTTTGGTGAAGATCTGAGTATGTAGTTTTTGACCTTATCTGGAACCTCCCATCTGAAAATTTGAAAATTCCTAAAAAATCCGTCCAAAATCTTGATGACCCCAATCTCTTGTTTTGTACGTTTTTTCCACGTGTCTTGACATCCAATGTATCCCTGCAAAGTTTGGTGAAGATATGAGTATGTAGTTTTTGACCTTATCTGGAACCTCCTATCTGAAAATTTGAAAATTCTTAAAAAATTCGTCCAAAATCTTGATGTCTCCAGTCTCTTGTTTTGTACGTTTTTTCCACGTGTCTTGATATCCAATGTATCCCTGCAAAGTTTGGTGAAGATCTGAGTATGTAGTTTTTGACCTTATATGGAATCTCCTATCTGAAAATTTGAAAATTCTTAAAAAATTCGTCCAAAATCTTGATGTCTCCAATCTCTTGTTTTGTACGTTTTTTCCACGTGTCTTGACATCCAATGTATCCCTGCAAAGTTTGGTGAAGATCTGAGTATGTAGTTTTTGACCTTATATTGAACCTCCCATCTGAAAATTTGAAAATTCTTAAAAAATTCGTCCAAAATCTTGATGTCTCCAATCTCTTGTTTTGTACGTTTTTTCCACGTGTCTTGATATCCAATGTATCCCTGCAAAGTTTGGTGAAGATCTGAGTATGTCGTTTTTGACCTTATCTGGAACATCCTTTCTGAAAATTTGAAAATTGTTAAAAAATTCGTCCAAAATCTTGATGTCTCCAATCTCTTTTTTGTACGTTTTTTCCACGTGTCTTGACATCCAATGTATCCCTGCAAAGTTTGGTGAAGATCTGAGTATATAGTTTTTGACCTTATCTGGAACCTCCCATCTGAAAATTTGAAAATTCTTAAAAAATTCGACCAAAATCTTGATGTCTCCAATCTTTTGTTTTGTACGTTTTTTCCACGTGTCTTGACACATAATGTATCCATGCAAAGTTTGGTGAAGATCTGAGTATGTAGTTTTTGACCTTATATGGAACCTCCTATCTGAAAATTTGAAAATTCTTAAAAAATTCGTCCAAAATCTTGATGTCTCCAATCTCTTGTTTTGTACGTTTTTTCCACGTGTCTTGACATCCAATGTATCCCTGCAAAGTTTGGTGAAGATCTGAGTATGTAGTTTTTGACCTTATATGGAACCTCCTATCTGAAAATTTGAAAATTCTTAAAAAATTCGTCCAAAATCTTGAAGTCTCCAATCTCTTGTTTTGTACGTTTTTTCCACGTGTCTTGATATCCAATGTATCCCTGCAATGTTTGGTGAAGATCTGAGTATGTAGTTTTTGACCTTATATGGAACCTCCTATCTGAAAATTTGAAAATTCTTAAAAAATTCGTCCAAAATCTTGATGTCTCCAATCTCTTGTTTTGTACGTTTTTTCCACGTGTCTTGACATCCAATGTATCCCTGCAAAGTTTGGTGAAGATCTGAGTATGTAGTTTTTGACCTTATCTGGAACCTCCTATCTGAAAATTTGAAAATTCTTAAAAAATTCGTCCAAAATCTTGATGTCTCCAATCTCTTGTTTTGTACGTTTTTTCCACGTGTCTTGATATCCAATGTATCCCTGCAAAGTTTGGTGAAGATCTGAGTATGTCGTTTTTGACCTTATCTGGAACATCCTTTCTGAAAATTTGAAAATTGTTAAAAAATTCGTCCAAAATCTTGATGTCTCCAATCTCTTTTTTGTACGTTTTTTCCACGTGTCTTGACATCCAATGTATCCCTGCAAAGTTTGGTGAAGATCTGAGTATGTAGTTTTTGACCTTATCTGGAACCTCCCATCTGAAAATTTGAAAATTCTTAAAAAATTCGACCAAAATCTTGATGTCTCCAATCTTTTGTTTTGTACGTTTTTCCACGTGTCTTGACACATAATGTATCCATGCAAAGTTTGGTGAAGATCTGAGTATGTAGTTTTTGACCTTATATGGAACCTCCTATCTGAAAATTTGAAAATTCTTAAAAAATTCGTTCAAAATCTTGATGTCTCCAATCTCTTGTTTTGTACGTTTTTTCCACGTGTCTTGACATCCAATGTATCCCTGCAAAGTTTGGTGAAGATCTGAGTATGTAGTTTTTGACCTTATCTGGAACCTCCCATCTGAAAATTTGAAAAATCCTAAAAAATCCGTGCAAAATCTTGATGACCCCAATCTCTTGTTTTGTACGTTTTTTCCACGTGTCTTGACATCCAATGTATTCCTGCAATGTTTGGTGAAGATCTGAGTATGTAGTTTTTCACCTTATATGGAACCTCCTATCTGAAAATTTGAAAATTCTTAAAAAATTCGACCAAAATCTTGATGACCCCAATCCTATGTTTTGTATGTTTTTTCCACGTGTCTTGACATCCAATGTATCCATGCAAAGTTTGGTGAAGATCTGAGTATGTCGTTTTTGACCTTATCTGGAACCTCCCATCTGAAAATTTGAAAATTCTTAAAAAATTCGTCGAAAATCTTGATGTCTCCGATCTCTTGTTTTGTACGTTTTTTCCACGTGTCTTGACATGCAAAGTATTCCTGCAAAGTTTGGTGAAGATCTGAGTATGTAGTTTTTGACCTTATCTGGAACCTCCCATCTGAAAATTTGAAAATTCTTAAAAAATTCGTCGAAAATCTTGATGTCTCCGATCTCTTGTTTTGTACGTTTTTTCCACGTGTCTTGACATGCAAAGTATTCCTGCAAAGTTTGGTGAAGATCTGAGTATGTAGTTTTTGACCTCATCTGGAACCTCCTATCTGAAAATTTGAAAATTCTTAAAAAATTCGTCCAAAATCTTGATGTCTCCAATCTCTTGTTTTGTACGTTTTTTCCACGTGTCTTGACATCCAATGTATCCCTGCAATGTTTGGTGAAGATCTGAGTATGTAGTTTTTGACCTTATCTGGAACCTCCCATCTGAAAATTTGAAAATTCCTAAAAAATCCGTCCAAAATCTTGATGACCCCAATCTCTTGTTTTGTACGTTTTTTCCACGTGTCTCGACCTCGAATGTATCCCTGCAAAGTTTGGTGAAGATCTGAGTATGTAGTTTTTGACCTTATATGGAACCTCCTATCTGAAAATTTGAAAATTCTTAAAAAATTCGTCCAAAATCTTGATGTCACCAATCCTATGTTTTGTATGTTTTTTCCACGTGTCTTGACATCCAATGTATCCATGCAAAGTTTGGTGAAGATCTGAGTATGTCGTTTTTGACCTTATCTGGAACCTCCCATCTGAAAATTTGAAAATTCTTAAAAAATTCGTCGAAAATCTTGATGTCTCCGATCTCTTGTTTTGTACGTTTTTTCCACGTGTCTTGACATGCAAAGTATTCCTGCAAAGTTTGGTGAAGATCTGAGTATGTAGTTTTTGACCTCATCTGGAACCTCCTATCTGAAAATTTGAAAATTCTTAAAAAATTCGTCCAAAATTTTGATGTCTCCAATCTCTTGTTTTGTACGTTTTTTCCACGTGTCTTGACATCCAATGTATCCCTGCAATGTTTGGTGAAGATCTGAGTATGTAGTTTTTGACCTTATCTGGAACCTCCCATCTGAAAATTTGAAAATTCCTAAAAAATCCGTCCAAAATCTTGATGACCCCAATCTCTTGTTTTGTACGTTTTTTCCACGTGTCTTGACATCCAATGTATCCCTGCAAAGTTTGGTGAAGATCTGAGTATGTAGTTTTTGACCTTATCTGGAACCTCCTATCTGAAAATTTGAAAATTCTTAAAAAATTCGTCCAAAATCTTGATGTCTCCAATCTCTTGTTTTGTACGTTTTTTCCACGTGTCTTGATATCCAATGTATCCCTGCAAAAATGGTGAAGATCTGAGTATGTAGTTTTTGACCTTATATGGAACCTCCTATCTGAAAATTTGAAAATTCTTAAAAAATTCGTCCAAAATCTTGATGTCTCCAATCTCTTGTTTTGTACGTTTTTTCCACGTGTCTTGACATCCAATGTATCCCTGCAAAGTTTGGTGAAGATCTGAGTATGTAGTTTTTGACCTTATATTGAACCTCCCATCTGAAAATTTGAAAATTCTTAAAAAATTCGTCCAAAATCTTGATGTCTCCAATCTCTTGTTTTGTACGTTTTTTCCACGTGTCTTGATATCCAATGTATCCCTGCAAAGATTGGTGAAGATCTGAGTATGTCGTTTTTGACCTTATCTGGAACATCCTTTCTGAAAATTTGAAAATTGTTAAAAAATTCGTCCAAAATCTTGATGTCTCCAATCTCTTTTTTGTACGTTTTTTCCACGTGTCTTGACATCCAATGTATCCCTGCAAAGTTTGGTGAAGATCTGAGTATGTAGTTTTTGACCTTATCTGGAACCTCCCATCTGAAAATTTGAAAATTCTTAAAAAATTCGACCAAAATCTTGATGTCTCCAATCTTTTGTTTTGTACGTTTTTTCCACGTGTCTTGACACATAATGTATCCATGCAAAGTTTGGTGAAGATCTGAGTATGTAGTTTTTGACCTTATATGGAACCTCCCATCTGAAAATTTGAAAATTCTTAAAAAATTCGTCGAAAATCTTGATGTCTCCGATCTCTTGTTTTGTACGTTTTTTCCACGTGTCTTGACATGCAAAGTATTCCTGCAAAGTTTGGTGAAGATCTGAGTATGTAGTTTTTGACCTCATCTGGAACCTCCTATCTGAAAATTTGAAAATTCTTAAAAAATTCGTCCAAAATCTTGATGTCTCCAATCTCTTGTTTTGTACGTTTTTTCCACGTGTCTTGATATCCAATGTATCCCTGCAATGTTTGGTGAAGATCTGAGTATGTAGTTTTTGACCTTATATGGAACCTCCTATCTGAAAATTTGAAAATTCTTAAAAAATTCGTCCAAAATCTTGATGTCTCCAATCTCTTGTTTTGTACGGTTTTTCCACGTGTCTTGACATCCAATGTATCCCTGCAAAGTTTGGTGAAGATCTGAGTATGTAGTTTTTGACCTTATCTGGAACCTCCTATCTGAAAATTTGAAAATTCTTAAAAAATTCGTCGAAAATCTTGATGTCTCCAATCTCTTGTTTTGTACGTTTTTTCCACGTGTCTTGATATCCAATGTATCCCTGCAAAGTTTGGTGAAGATCTGAGTATGTCGTTTTTGACCTTATCTGGAACATCCTTTCTGAAAATTTGAAAATTGTTAAAAAATTCGTCCAAAATCTTGATGTCTCCAATCTCTTTTTTGTACGTTTTTTCCACGTGTCTTGACATCCAATGTATCCCTGCAAAGTTTGGTGAAGATCTGAGTATGTAGTTTTTGACCTTATCTGGAACCTCCCATCTGAAAATTTGAAAATTCTTAAAAAATTCGACCAAAATCTTGATGTCTCCAATCTTTTGTTTTGTACGTTTTTTCCACGTGTCTTGACACATAATGTATCCATGCAAAGTTTGGTGAAGATCTGAGTATGTAGTTTTTGACCTTATATGGAACCTCCTATCTGAAAATTTGAAAATTCTTAAAAAATTCGTCCAAAATCTTGATGTCTCCAATCTCTTGTTTTGTACGTTTTTTCCACGTGTCTTGACATCCAATGTATCCCTGCAAAGTTTGGTGAAGATCTGAGTATGTAGTTTTTGACCTTATCTGGAACCTCCCATCTGAAAATTTTAAAATTCCTAAAAAATCCGTGCAAAATCTTGATGACCCCAATCTCTTGTTTTGTACGTTTTTTCCACGTGTCTTGACATCCAATGTATTCCTGCAATGTTTGGTGAAGATCTGAGTATGTAGTTTTTGACCTTATATGGAACCTCCTATCTGAAAATTTGAAAATTCTTAAAAAATTCGACCAAAATCTTGATGTTCCGAATCCTATGTTTTGTATGTTTTTTCCACGTGTCTTGACATCCAATGTATCCATGCAAAGTTTGGTGAAGATCTGAGTATGTAGTTTTTGACCTTATATTGAACCTCCCATCTGAAAATTTGAAAATTCTTAAAAAATTCGTCCAAAATCTTGATGACCCCAATCTCTTGTTTTGTACGTTTTTTCCACGTGTCTTGACATCCAAAGTATCCCTGCAAAGTTTGGTGAAGATCTGAGTATGTAGTTTTTGACCTTATATGGAACCTCCTTTCTGAAAATTTGAGAATTCTTAAAAAATTCGTCCAAAATCTTGATGTCTCCAATCTCTTGTTTTGTACGTTTTTTCCACGTGTCTTGACATCCAATGTATCCCTGCAAAGTTTGGTGAAGATCTGAGTATGTCGTTTTTGACCTTATCTGGAACATCCTTTCTGAAAATTTGAAAATTCTTAAAAAATTCGACCAAAATCTTGATGTTCCGAATCCTATGTTTTGTACGTTTTTTCCACGTGTCTTGACATCCAATGTATCCATGCAAAGTTTGGTGAAGATCTGAGTATGTAGTTTTTGACCTTATATTGAACCTCCCATCTGAAAATTTGAAAATTCTTAAAAAATTCGTCCAAAATCTTGATGACCCCAATCTCTTGTTTTGTACGTTTTTTCCACGTGTCTTGACATCCAAAGTATCCCTGCAAAGTTTGGTGAAGATCTGAGTATGTAGTTTTTGACCTTATATGGAACCTCCCATCTGAAAATTTGAGAATTCTTAAAAAATTCGTCCAAAATCTTGATGTCTCCAATCTCTTGTTTTGTACGTTTTTTCCACGTGTCTTCACATCCAATGTATCCATGCAAAGTTTGGTGAAGATCTGAGTATGTCGTTTTTGACCTTATCTTGAACCTCCCATCTGAAAATTTGAAAATTCTTAAAAAATTCGTCGAAAATCTTGATGTCTCCAATCTTTTGTTTTGTACGTTTTTTCCACGTGTCTTGACATGCAAAGTATCCCTGCAACGTTTGGTGAAGATCTGAGTATGTAGTTTTTGACCTTATCTGGAACCTCCTATCTGAAAATTTGAAAATTCTTCAAAAATTCGTCGAAAATCTTGATGTCTCCAATCTCTTGTTTTGTACGTTTTTTCCACGTGTCTTGACATCCAATGTATTCCTGCAATGTTTGGTGGAGATCTGAGTATGTAGTTTTAGACCTTATCTGGAACCTCCTATCTGAAAATTTGAAAATTCTTCAAAAATTCGTCCAAAATCTTGATGTCTCCAATCTCTTGTTTTGTACGTTTTTTCCACGTGTCTCGACCTCCAATGGATCCCTGCAAAGTTTGGTGAAGATCTGAGTATGTCGTTTTTGACCTTATCTGGAACATCCTTTCTGAAAATTTGAAAATTCTTAAAAAATTCGTCGAAAATCTTGATGTCTCCAATCTCTTGTTTTGTACGTTTTTTCCACGTGTCTTGACATCCAATGTATCCCTGCAAAGTTTGGTGAAGATCTGAGTATGTCGTTTTTGACCTTATATGGAACCTCCTATCTGAAAATTTGAAAATTCTTAAAAAATTCGTCCAAAATCTTGATGTCTCCAATCTCTTGTTTTGTACGTTTTTTCCACGTGTCTCGACCTCCAATGGATCCCTGCAAAGTTTGGTGAAGATCTGAGTATGTAGTTGTTGACCTTATCTGGAACCTCCCATCTGAAAATTTGAAAATTCCTAAAAAATCCGTGCAAAATCTTGATAACCCCAATCTCTTGTTTTGTACGTTTTTTCCACGTGTCTTGACATCCAATGTATCCATGCAAAGTTTGGTGAAGATCTGAGTATGTCGTTTTTGACCTTATCTGGAACCTCCCATCTGAAAATTTGAAAATTCTTAAAAAATTCGTCGAAAATCTTGATGTCTCCAATCTCTTGTTTTGTACGTTTTTTCCACGTGTCTTGACATGCAAAGTATCCCTGCAACGTTTGGTGAAGATCTGAGTATGTAGTTTTTGACCTTATCTGGAACCTCCTATCTGAAAATTTGAAAATTCTTCAAAAATTCGTCGAAAATCTTGATGTCTCCAATCTCTTGTTTTGTACGTTTTTTCCACGTGTCTTGACATCCAATGTATCCATGCAATGTTTGGTGGAGATCTGAGTATGTAGTTTTTGACCTTATCTGGGACCTCCTATCAGAAAATTTGAAAATTCTTCAAAAATTCGTCCAAAATCTTGATGTCTCCAATCTCTTGTTTTGTACGTTTTTTCCACGTGTCTCGACCTCCAATGTATCCCTGCAAAGTTTGGTGAAGATCTGAGTATGTCGTTTTTGACCTTATCTGGAACTTCCTTTCTGAAAATTTGAAAATTCTTAAAAAATTCGTCGAAAATCTTGATGTCTCCAATCTCTTGTTTTGTACGTTTTTTCCACGTGTCTCGACCTCCAATGGATCCCTGCAAAGTTTGGTGAAGATCTGAGTATGTCGTTTTTGACCTTATCTGGAACATCCTTTCTGAAAATTTGAAAATTCTTAAAAAATTCGTCGAAAATCTTGATGTCTCCAATCTCTTGTTTTGTACGTTTTTTCCACGTGTCTTGACATGCAAAGTATTCCTGCAAAGTTTGGTGAAGATCTGAGTATGTAGTTTTTGACCTTATATGGAACCTCCTATCTGAAAATTTGAAAATTCTTAAAAAATTCGTCCAAAATCTTGATGTCTCCAATCTCTTGTTTTGTACGTTTTTTCCACGTGTCTTGACATTCAATGTATCCCTGCAAAGTTTGGTGAAGATCTGAGTATGTAGTTTTTGACCTTATCTGGAACCTCCCATCTGAAAATTTGAAAATTCTTCAAAAATTCGTCCAAAATCTTGATGTCTCCAATCTCTTGTTTTGTACGTTTTTTCCACGTGTCTCGACCTCCAATGGATCCCTGCAAAGTTTGGTGAAGATCTGAGTATGTCGTTTTTGACCTTATCTGGAACCTCCCATCTGAAAATTTGAAAATTCTTAAAAAATTTGTCGAAAATCTTGATGTCTCCAATCTCTTGTTTTGTACGTTTTTTCCACGTGTCTTGACATGCAAAGTATCCCTGCAACGTTTGGTGAAGATCTGAGTATGTAGTTTTTGACCTTATCTGGAACCTCCTATCTGAAAATTTGAAAATTCTTCAAAAATTCGTCGAAAATCTTGATGTCTCCAATCTCTTGTTTTGTACGTTTTTTCCACGTGTCTTGACATCCAATGTATCCCTGCAAAGTTTGGTGGAGATCTGAGTATGTAGTTTTTGACCTTATCTGGGACCTCCTATCTGAAAATTTGAAAATTCTTAAAAAATTCGACCAAAATCTTGATGTTCCGAATCCTATGTTTTGTATGTTTTTTCCACGTGTCTTGACATCCAATGTATCCATGCAAAGTTTGGTGAAGATCTGAGTATGTAGTTTTTGACCTTATATTGAACCTCCCATCTGAAAATTTGAAAATTCTTAAAAAATTCGTCCAAAATCTTGATGACCCCAATCTCTTGTTTTGTACGTTTTTTCCACGTGTCTTGACATCCAAAGTATCCCTGCAAAGTTTGGTGAAGATCTGAGTATGTAGTTTTTGACCTTATATGGAACCTCCTTTCTGAAAATTTGAGAATTCTTAAAAAATTCGTCCAAAATCTTGATGTCTCCAATCTCTTGTTTTGTACGTTTTTTCCACGTGTCTTGACATCCAATGTATCCCTGCAAAGTTTGGTGAAGATCTGAGTATGTCGTTTTTGACCTTATCTGGAACATCCTTTCTGAAAATTTGAAAATTCTTAAAAAATTCGACCAAAATCTTGATGTTCCGAATCCTATGTTTTGTACGTTTTTTCCACGTGTCTTGACATCCAATGTATCCATGCAAAGTTTGGTGAAGATCTGAGTATGTAGTTTTTGACCTTATATTGAACCTCCCATCTGAAAATTTGAAAATTCTTAAAAAATTCGTCCAAAATCTTGATGACCCCAATCTCTTGTTTCGTACGTTTTTTCCACGTGTCTTGACATCCAAAGTATCCCTGCAAAGTTTGGTGAAGATCTGAGTATGTAGTTTTTGACCTTATATGGAACCTCCCATCTGAAAATTTGAGAATTCTTAAAAAATTCGTCCAAAATCTTGATGTCTCCAATCTCTTGTTTTGTACGTTTTTTCCACGTGTCTTCACATCCAATGTATCCATGCAAAGTTTGGTGAAGATCTGAGTATGTAGTTTTTGACCTTATCTGGAACCTCCCATCTGAAAATTTGAAAATTCTTAAAAAATTCGTCGAAAATCTTGATGTCTCCAATCTTTTGTTTTGTACGTTTTTTCCACGTGTCTTGACATGCAAAGTATCCCTGCAACGTTTGGTGAAGATCTGAGTATGTAGTTTTTGACCTTATCTGGAACCTCCTATCTGAAAATTTGAAAATTCTTCAAAAATTCGTCGAAAATCTTGATGTCTCCAATCTCTTGTTTTGTACGTTTTTTCCACGTGTCTTGACATCCAATGTATTCCTGCAATGTTTGGTGGAGATCTGAGTATGTAGTTTTAGACCTTATCTGGAACCTCCTATCTGAAAATTTGAAAATTCTTCAAAAATTCGTCCAAAACCTTGATGTCTCCAATCTCTTGTTTTGTACGTTTTTTCCACGTGTCTCGACCTCCAATGGATCCCTGCAAAGTTTGGTGAAGATCTGAGTATGTCGTTTTTGACCTTATCTGGAACATCCTTTCTGAAAATTTGAAAATTCTTAAAAAATTCGTCGAAAATCTTGATGTCTCCAATCTCTTGTTTTGTACGTTTTTTCCACGTGTCTTGACATCCAATGTATCCCTGCAAAGTTTGGTGAAGATCTGAGTATGTCGTTTTTGACCTTATATGGAACCTCCTATCTGAAAATTTGAAAATTCTTAAAAAATTCGTCCAAAATCTTGATGTCTCCAATCTCTTGTTTTGTACGTTTTTTCCACGTGTCTCGACCTCCAATGGATCCCTGCAAAGTTTGGTGAAGATCTGAGTATGTAGTTTTTGACCTTATCTGGAACCTCCCATCTGAAAATTTGAAAATTCCTAAAAAATCCGTGCAAAATCTTGATGACCCCAATCTCTTGTTTTGTACGTTTTTTCCACGTGTATTGACATCCAATGTATCCATGCAAAGTTTGGTGAAGATCTGAGTATGTCGTTTTTGACCTTATCTGGAACCTCCCATCTGAAAATTTGAAAATTCTTAAAAAATTCGTCGAAAATCTTGATGTCTCCAATCTCTTGTTTTGTACGTTTTTTCCACGTGTCTTGACATGCAAAGTATCCCTGCAACGTTTGGTGAAGATCTGAGTATGTAGTTTTTGACCTTATCTGGAACCTCCTATCTGAAAATTTGAAAATTCTTCAAAAATTCGTCGAAAATCTTGATGTCTCCAATCTCTTGTTTTGTACGTTTTTTCCACGTGTCTTGACATCCAATGTATCCCTGCAATGTTTGGTGGAGATCTGAGTATGTAGTTTTTGACCTTATCTGGGACCTCCTATCAGAAAATTTGAAAATTCTTCAAAAATTCGTCCAAAATCTTGATGTCTCCAATCTCTTGTTTTGTACGTTTTTTCCACGTGTCTCGACCTCCAATGTATCCCTGCAAAGTTTGGTGAAGATCTGAGTATGTCGTTTTTGACCTTATCTGGAACATCCTTTCTGAAAATTTGAAAATTCTTAAAAAATTCGTCGAAAATCTTGATGTCTCCAATCTCTTGTTTTGTACGTTTTTTCCACGTGTCTCGACCTCCAATGGATCCCTGCAAAGTTTGGTGAAGATCTGAGTATGTCGTTTTTGACCTTATCTGGAACATCCTTTCTGAAAATTTGAAAATTCTTAAAAAATTCGTCGAAAATCTTGATGTCTCCAATCTCTTGTTTTGTACGTTTTTTCCACGTGTCTTGACATGCAAAGTATTCCTGCAAAGTTTGGTGAAGATCTGAGTATGTAGATTTTGACCTTATATGGAACCTCCTATCTGAAAATTTGAAAATTCTTAAAAAATTCGTCCAAAATCTTGATGTCTCCAATCTCTTGTTTTGTACGTTTTTTCCACGTGTCTCGACCTCCAATGTATCCCTGCAAAGTTTGGTGAAGATCTGAGTATGTAGTTTTAGACCTTATCTGGAACCTCCTATCTGAAAATTTGAAAATTCTTCAAAAATTCGTCCAAAATCTTGATGTCTCCAATCTCTTGTTTTGTACGTTTTTTCCACGTGTCTCGACCTCCAATGGATCCCTGCAAAGTTTGGTGAAGATCTGAGTATGTCGTTTTTGACCTTATCTGGAACATCCTTTCTGAAAATTTGAAAATTCTTAAAAAATTCGTCGAAAATCTTGATGTCTCCAATCTCTTGTTTTGTACGTTTTTTCCACGTGTCTTGACATGCAAAGTATTCCTGCAAAGTTTGGTGAAGATCTGAGTATGTAGTTTTTGACCTTATATGGAACCTCCTATCTGAAAATTTGAAAATTCTTAAAAAATTCGTCCAAAATCTTGATGTCTCCAATCTCTTGTTTTGTACGTTTTTTCCACGTGTCTCGACCTCCAATGTATCCCTGCAAAGTTTGGTGAAGATCTGAGTATGTAGTTTTAGACCTTATCTGGAACCTCCTATCTGAAAATTTGAAAATTCTTCAAAAATTCGTCCAAAATCTTGATGTCTCCAATCTCTTGTTTTGTACGTTTTTTCCACGTGTCTCGACCTCCAATGGATCCCTGCAAAGTTTGGTGAAGATCTGAGTATGTCGTTTTTGACCTTATCTGGAACATCCTTTCTGAAAATTTGAAAATTCTTAAAAAATTCGTCGAAAATCTTGATGTCTCCAATCTCTTGTTTTGTACGTTTTTTCCACGTGTCTTGACATGCAAAGTATTCCTGCAAAGTTTGGTGAAGATCTGAGTATGTAGTTTTTGACCTTATATGGAACCTCCTATCTGAAAATTTGAAAATTCTTCAAAAATTCGTCGAAAATCTTGATGTCTCCAATCTCTTGTTTTGTACGTTTTTTCCACGTGTCTTGACATCCAATGTATCCCTGCAAAGTTTGGTGGAGATCTGAGTATGTAGTTTTTGACCTTATCTGGGACCTCCTATCAGAAAATTTGAAAATTCTTCAAAAATTCGACCAAAATCTTGATGTCTCCAATCTTTTGTTTTGTACGTTTTTTCCACGTGTCTTGACACATAATGTATCCATGCAAAGTTTGGTGAAGATCTGAGTATGTAGTTTTTGACCTTATATGGAACCTCCTATCTGAAAATTTGAAAATTCTTAAAAAATTCGTCCAAAATCTTGATGTCTCCAATCTCTTGTTTTGTACGTTTTTTCCACGTGTCTTGACATCCAATGTATCCCTGCAAAGTTTGGTGAAGATCTGAGTATGTAGTTTTTGACCTTATCTGGAACCTCCCATCTGAAAATTTGAAAATTCCTAAAAAATCCGTGCAAATTCTTGATGACCCCAAACTCTTGTTTTGTACGTTTTTTCCACGTGTCTTGACATGCAAAGTATTCCTGCAAAGTTTGGTGAAGATCTGAGTATGTAGTTTTTGACCTCATCTGGAACCTCCTATCTGAAAATTTGAAAATTCTTAAAAAATTCGTCCAAAATCTTGATGTCTCCAATCTCTTGTTTTGTACGTTTTTTCCACGTGTCTTGACATCCAATGTATCCCTGCAATGTTTGGTGAAGATCTGAGTATGTAGTTTTTGACCTTATATTGAACCTCCCATCTGAAAATTTGAAAATTCTTAAAAAATTCGTCCAAAATCTTGATGACCCCAATCTCTTGTTTTGTACGTTTTTTCCACGTGTCTTGACATCCAAAGTATCCCTGCAAAGTTTGGTGAAGATCTGAGTATGTAGTTTTTGACCTCATCTGGAACCTCCTATCTGAAAATTTGAGAATTCTTAAAAAATTCGTCCAAAATCTTAATGTCTCCAATCTCTTGTTTTGTACGTTTTTTCCACGTGTCTTGACATCCAATGTATCCATGCAAAGTTTGGTGAAGATCTGAGTATGTCGTTTTTGACCTTATCTGGAACCTCCCATCTGAAAATTTAAAAATTCTTAAAAAATTCGTCGAAAATCTTGATGTCTCCAATCTTTTGTTTTGTACGTTTTTTCCACGTGTCTTGACATGCAAAGTATCCCTGCAACGTTTGGTGAAGATCTGAGTATGTAGTTTTTGACCTTATCTGGAACCTCCTATCTGAAAATTTGAAAATTCTTCAAAAATTCGTCGAAAATCTTGATGTCTCCAATCTCTTGTTTTGTACGTTTTTTCCACGTGTCTTGACATCCAATGTATTCCTGCAATGTTTGGTGGAGATCTGAGTATGTCGTTTTTGACCTTATCTGGAACCTCCCATCTGAAAATTTGAAAATTCTTAAAAAATTCGTCGAAAATCTTGATGTCTCCGATCTCTTGTTTTGTACGTTTTTTCCACGTGTCTTGACATGCAAAGTATTCCTGCAAAGTTTGGTGAAGATCTGAGTATGTAGTTTTTGACCTCATCTGGAACCTCCTATCTGAAAATTTGAAAATTCTTAAAAAATTCGTCCAAAATCTTGATGTCTCCAATCTCTTGTTTTGTACGTTTTTTCCACGTGTCTTGACATCCAATGTATCCCTGCAATGTTTGGTGAAGATCTGAGTATGTAGTTTTTGACCTTATCTGGAACCTCCCATCTGAAAATTTGAAAATTCCTAAAAAATCCGTCCAAAATCTTGATGACCCCAATCTCTTGTTTTGTACTTTTTTTCCACGTGTCTCGACCTCCAATGTATCCCTGCAAAGTTTGGTGAAGATCTGAGTATGTAGTTTTTGACCTTATATGGAACCTCCTATCTGAAAATTTGAAAATTCTTAAAAAATTCGTCCAAAATCTTGATGTCACCAATCCTATGTTTTGTATGTTTTTTCCACGTGTCTTGACATCCAATGTATTCCTGCAAAGTTTGGTGAAGATCTGAGTATGTCGTTTTTGACCTTATCTGGAACCTCCCATCTGAAAATTTGAAAATTCTTAAAAAATTCGTCGAAAATCTTGATGTCTCCGATCTCTTGTTTTGTACGTTTTTTCCACGTGTCTTGACATGCAAAGTATTCCTGCAAAGTTTGGTGAAGATCTGAATATGTAGTTTTTGACCTCATCTGGAACCTCCTATCTGAAAATTTGAAAATTCTTAAAAAATTCGTCCAAAATCTTGATGTCTCCAATCTCTTGTTTTGTACGTTTTTTCCACGTGTCTTGACATCCAATGTATCCCTGCAATGTTTGGTGAAGATCTGAGTATGTAGTTTTTGACCTTATCTGGAACCTCCCATCTGAAAATTTGAAAATTCCTAAAAAATCCGTCCAAAATCTTGATGACCCCAATCTCTTGTTTTGTACTTTTTTCCACGTGTCTCGACCTCCAATGTATCCCTGCAAAGTTTGGTGAAGATCTGAGTATGTAGTTTTTGACCTTATATGGAACCTCCTATCTGAAAATTTGAAAATTCTTAAAAAATTCGTCCAAAATCTTGATGTCACCAATCCTATGTTTTGTATGTTTTTTCCACGTGTCTTGACATCCAATGGATCCCTGCAAAGTTTGGTGAAGATCTGAGTATGTAGTTTTTGACCTCATCTGGAACCTCCTATCTGAAAATTTGAAAATTCTTAAAAAATTCGTCCAAAATCTTGATGTCTCCAATCTCTTGTTTTGTACGTTTTTTCCACGTGTCTTGACATCCAATGTATCCCTGCAATGTTTGGTGAAGATCTGAGTATGTAGTTTTTGACCTTATCTGGAACCTCCCATCTGAAAATTTGAAAATTCCTAAAAAATCCGTCCAAAATCTTGATGACCCCAATCTCTTGTTTTGTACTTTTTTTCCACGTGTCTCGACCTCCAATGTATCCCTGCAAAGTTTGGTGAAGATCTGAGTATGTAGTTTTTGACCTTATATGGAACCTCCTATCTGAAAATTTGAAAATTCTTAAAAAATTCGTCCAAAATCTTGATGTCACCAATCCTATGTTTTGTATGTTTTTTCCACGTGTCTTGACATCCAATGGATCCCTGCAAAGTTTGGTGAAGATCTGAGTATGTCGTTTTTGACCTTATCTGGAACCTCCCATCTGAAAATTTGAAAATTCTTAAAAAATTCGTCCAAAATCTTGATGTCTCCAATCTCTTGTTTTGTACGTTTTTTCCACGTGTCTTGACATCCAATGTATCCCTGCAAAGTTTGGTGAAGATCTGAGTATGTAGTTTTTGACCTTATCTGGAACCTCCCATCTGAAAATTTGAAAATTCTTCAAAAATTCGTCCAAAATCTTGATGTCTCCAATCTCTTGTTTTGTACGTTTTTTCCACGTGTCTCGACCTCCAATGGATCCCTGCAAAGTTTGGTGAAGATCTGAGTATGTCGTTTTTGACCTTATCTGGAACCTCCCATCTGAAAATTTGAAAATTCTTAAAAAATTCGTCGAAAATCTTGATGTCTCCAATCTCTTGTTTTGGACGTTTTTTCCACGTGTCTTGATATCCAATGTATCCCTGCAAAGTTTGGTGAAGATCTGAGTATGTCGTTTTTGACCTTATCTGGAACATCCTTTCTGAAAATTTGAAAATTCTTAAAAAATTCGACCAAAATCTTGATGTTCCGAATCCTATGTTTTGTATGTTTTTTCCACGTGTCTTGACATCCAATGTATCCATGCAAAGTTTGGTGAAGATCTGAGTATGTAGTTTTTGACCTTATATTGAACCTCCCATCTGAAAATTTGAAAATTCTTAAAAAATTCGTCCAAAATCTTGATGACCCCAATCTCTTGTTTTGTACGTTTTTTCCACGTGTCTTGACATCCAAAGTATCCCTGCAAAGTTTGGTGAAGATCTGAGTATGTAGTTTTTGACCTTATATGGAACCTCCTTTCTGAAAATTTGAGAATTCTTAAAAAATTCGTCCAAAATCTTGATGTCTCCAATCTCTTGTTTTGTACGTTTTTTCCACGTGTCTTGACATCCAATGTATCCATGCAAAGTTTGGTGAAGATCTGAGTATGTCGTTTTTGACCTTATCTGGAACCTCCCATCTGAAAATTTGAAAATTCTTAAAAAATTCGTCGAAAATCTTGATGTCTCCATTCTTTTGTTTTGTACGTTTTTTCCACGTGTCTTGACATGCAAAGTATCCCTGCAACGTTTGGTGAAGATCTGAGTATGTAGTTTTTGACCTTATCTGGAAACTCCTATCTGAAAATTTGAAAATTCTTCAAAAATTCGTCGAAAATCTTGATGTCTCCAATCTCTTGTTTTGTACGTTTTTTCCACGTGTCTTGACATCCAATGTATTCCCGCAATGTTTGGTGGAGATCTGAGTATGTAGTTTTAGACCTTATCTGGAACCTCCTATCTGAAAATTTGAAAATTCTTCAAAAATTCGTCCAAAATCTTGATGTCTCCAATCTCTTGTTTTGTAATTTTTTTCCACGTGTCTCGACCTCCAATGGATCCCTGCAAAGTTTGGTGAAGATCTGAGTATGTCGTTTTTGACCTTATCTGGAACATCCTTTCTGAAAATTTGAAAATTCTTAAAAAATTCGTCGAAAATCTTGATGTCTCCAATCTCTTGTTTTGTACGTTTTTTCCACGTGTCTTGACATCCAATGTATCCCTGCAAAGTTTGGTGAAGATCTGAGTATGTAGTTTTTGACCTTATATGGAACCTCCTATCTGAAAATTTGAAAATTCTTAAAAAATTCGTCCAAAATCTTGATGTCTCCAATCTCTTGTTTTGTACGTTTTTTCCACGTGTCTCGACCTCCAATGGATCCCTGCAAAGTTTGGTGAAGATCTGAGTATGTAGTTTTTGACCTTATCTGGAACCTCCCATCTGAAAATTTGAAAATTCCTAAAAAATCCGTGCAAAATCTTGATGACCCCAATCTCTTGTTTTGTACGTTTTTTCCACGTGTCTTGACATCCAATGTATCCATGCAAAGTTTGGTGAAGATCTGAGTATGTCGTTTTTGACCTTATCTGGAACCTCCCATCTGAAAATTTGAAAATTCTTAAAAAATTCGTCGAAAATCTTGATGTCTCCAATCTCTTGTTTTGTACGTTTTTTCCACGTGTCTTGACATGCAAAGTATCCCTGCAACGTTTGGTGAAGATCTGAGTATGTAGTTTTTGACCTTATCTGGAACCTCCTATCTGAAAATTTGAAAATTCTTCAAAAATTCGTCGAAAATCTTGATGTCTCCAATCTCTTGTTTTGTACGTTTTTTCCACGTGTCTTGACATCCAATGTATCCCTGCAATGTTTGGTGGAGATCTGAGTATGTAGTTTTTGACCTTATCTGGGACCTCCTATCAGAAAATTTGAAAATTCTTCAAAAATTCGTCCAAAATCTTGATGTCTCCAATCTCTTGTTTTGTACGTTTTTTCCACGTGTCTCGACCTCCAATGTATCCCTGCAAAGTTTGGTGAAGATCTGAGTATGTCGTTTTTGACCTTATCTGGAACATCCTTTCTGAAAATTTGAAAATTCTTAAAAAATTCGTCGAAAATCTTGATGTCTCCAATCTCTTGTTTTGTACGTTTTTTCCACGTGTCTCGACCTCCAATGGATCCCTGCAAAGTTTGGTGAAGATCTGAGTATGTCGTTTTTGACCTTATCTGGAACATCCTTTCTGAAAATTTGAAAATTCTTAAAAAATTCGTTGAAAATCTTGATGTCTCCAATCTCTTGTTTTGTACGTTTTTTCCACGTGTCTTGACATGCAAAGTATTCCTGCAAAGTTTGGTGAAGATCTGAGTATGTAGTTTTTGACCTTATATGGAACCTCCTATCTGAAAATTTGAAAATTCTTAAAAAATTCGTCCAAAATCTTGATGTCTCCAATCTCTTGTTTTGTACGTTTTTTCCACGTGTCTCGACCTCCAATGTATCCCTGCAAAGTTTGGTGAAGATCTGAGTATGTAGTTTTAGACCTTATCTGGAACCTCCTATCTGAAAATTTGAAAATTCTTCAAAAATTCGTCCAAAATCTTGATGTCTCCAATCTCTTGTTTTGTACGTTTTTTCCACGTGTCTCGACCTCCAATGGATCCCTGCAAAGATTGGTGAAGATCTGAGTATGTCGTTTTTGACCTTATCTGGAACATCATTTCTGAAAATTTGAAAATTCTTAAAAAATTCGTCGAAAATCTTGATGTCTCCAATCTCTTGTTTTGTACGTTTTTTCCACGTGTCTTGACATGCAAAGTATTCCTGCAAAGTTTGGTGAAGATCTGAGTATGTAGTTTTTGACCTTATATGGAACCTCCTATCTGAAAATTTGAAAATTCTTAAAAAATTCGTCCAAAATCTTGATGTCTCCAATCTC
The DNA here is from genome assembly GCF_977018435.1 of Lepisma saccharinum. Taxonomy (NCBI): domain Eukaryota; kingdom Metazoa; phylum Arthropoda; class Insecta; order Zygentoma; family Lepismatidae; genus Lepisma; species Lepisma saccharinum. The sequence goes on along the minus strand of NW_028142954.1, from coordinate 348,390 downwards.
TTGTTTTGTACGTTTTTTCCACGTGTCTTGACATCCAATGTATCCCTGCAAAGTTTGGTGAAGATCTGAGTATGTAGTTTTTGACCTTATCTGGAACCTCCCATCTGAAAATTTGAAAATTCTTCAAAAATTCGTCCAAAATCTTGATGTCTCCAATCTCTTGTTTTGTACGTTTTTTCCATGTGTCTCGACCTCCAATGGATCCCTGCAAAGTTTGGTGAAGATCTGAGTATGTCGTTTTTGACCTTATCTGGAACCTCCCATCTGAAAATTTGAAAATTCTTAAAAAATTCGTCGAAAATCTTGATGTCTCCAATCTCTTGTTTTGTACGTTTTTTCCACGTGTCTTGACATGCAAAGTATCCCTGCAACGTTTGGTGAAGATCTGAGTATGTAGTTTTTGACCTTATCTGGAACCTCCTATCTGAAAATTTGAAAATTCTTCAAAAATTCGTCGAAAATCTTGATGTCTCCAATCTCTTGTTTTGTACGTTTTTTCCACGTGTCTTGACATCCAATGTATCCCTGCAAAGTTTGGTGGAGATCTGAGTATGTAGTTTTTGACCTTATCTGGGACCTCCTATCAGAAAATTTGAAAATTCTTCAAAAATTCGACCAAAATCTTGATGTCTCCAATCTTTTGTTTTGTACGTTTTTTCCACGTGTCTTGACACATAATGTATCCATGCAAAGTTTGGTGAAGATCTGAGTATGTAGTTTTTGACCTTATATGGAACCTCCTATCTGAAAATTTGAAAATTCTTAAAAAATTCTTCCAAAATCTTGATGTCTCCAATCTCTTGTTTTGTACGTTTTTTCCACGTGTCTTGACATCCAATGTATCCCTGCAAAGTTTGGTGAAGATCTGAGTATGTAGCTTTTGACCTTATCTGGAACCTCCCATCTGAAAATTTGAAAATTCCTAAAAAATCCGTGCAAAATCTTGATGACCCCAATCTCTTGTTTTGTACGTTTTTTCCACGTGTCTTGACATGCAAAGTATTCCTGCAAAGTTTGGTGAAGATCTGAGTATGTAGTTTTTGACCTCATCTGGAACCTCCTATCTGAAAATTTGAAAATTCTTAAAAAATTCGTCCAAAATCTTGATGTCTCCAATCTCTTGTTTTGTACGTTTTTTCCACGTGTCTTGACATCCAATGTATCCCTGCAATGTTTGGTGAAGATCTGAGTATGTAGTTTTTGACCTTATATTGAACCTCCCATCTGAAAATTTGAAAATTCTTAAAAAATTCGTCCAAAATCTTGATGACCCCAATCTCTTGTTTTGTACGTTTTTTCCACGTGTCTTGACATCCAAAGTATCCATGCAAAGTTTGGTGAAGATCTGAGTATGTAGTTTTTGACCTCATCTGGAACCTCCTATCTGAAAATTTGAGAATTCTTAAAAAATTCGTCCAAAATCTTGATGTCTCCAATCTCTTGTTTTGTACGTTTTTTCCACGTGTCTTGACATCCAATGTATCCATGCAAAGTTTGGTGAAGATCTGAGTATGTCGTTTTTGACCTTATCTGGAACCTCCCATCTGAAAATTTGAAAATTCTTAAAAAATTCGTCGAAAATCTTGATGTCTCCAATCTTTTGTTTTGTACGTTTTTTCCACGTGTCTTGACATGCAAAGTATCCCTGCAACGTTTGGTGAAGATCTGAGTATGTAGTTTTTGACCTTATCTGGAACCTCCTATCTGAAAATTTGAAAATTCTTCAAAAATTCGTCGAAAATCTTGATGTCTCCAATCTCTTGTTTTGTACGTTTTTTCCACGTGTCTTGACATCCAATGTATTCCTGCAATGTTTGGTGGAGATCTGAGTATGTCGTTTTTGACCTTATCTGGAACCTCCCATCTGAAAATTTGAAAATTCTTAAAAAATTCGTCGAAAATCTTGATGTCTCCGATCTCTTGTTTTGTACGTTTTTTCCACGTGTCTTGACATGCAAAGTATTCCTGCAAAGTTTGGTGAAGATCTGAGTATGTAGTTTTTGACCTCATCTGGAACCTCCTATCTGAAAATTTGAAAATTCTTAAAAAATTCGTCCAAAATCTTGATGTCTCCAATCTCTTGTTTTGTACGTTTTTTCCACGTGTCTTGACATCCAATGTATCCCTGCAATGTTTGGTGAAGATCTGAGTATGTAGTTTTTGACCTTATCTGGAACCTCCCATCTGAAAATTTGAAAATTCCTAAAAAATCCGTCCAAAATCTTGATGACCCCAATCTCTTGTTTTGTACTTTTTTTCCACGTGTCTCGACCTCCAATGTATCCCTGCAAAGTTTGGTGAAGATCTGAGTATGTAGTTTTTGACCTTATATGGAACCTCCTATCTGAAAATTTGAAAATTCTTAAAAAATTCGTCCAAAATCTTGATGTCACCAATCCTATGTTTTGTATGTTTTTTCCACGTGTCTTGACATCCAATGTATTCCTGCAAAGTTTGGTGAAGATCTGAGTATGTCGTTTTTGACCTTATCTGGAACCTCCCATCTGAAAATTTGAAAATTCTTAAAAAATTCGTCGAAAATCTTGATGTCTCCGATCTCTTGTTTTGTACGTTTTTTCCACGTGTCTTGACATGCAAAGTATTCCTGCAAAGTTTGGTGAAGATCTGAGTATGTAGTTTTTGACCTCATCTGGAACCTCCTATCTGAAAATTTGAAAATTCTTAAAAAATTCGTCCAAAATCTTGATGTCTCCAATCTCTTGTTTTGTACGTTTTTTCCACGTGTCTTGACATCCAATGTATCCCTGCAAAGTTTGGTGAAGATCTGAGTATGTAGTTTTTGACCTTATCTGGAACCTCCCATCTGAAAATTTGAAAATTCCTAAAAAATCCGTCCAAAATCTTGATGACCCCAATCTCTTGTTTTGTACTTTTTTTCCACGTGTCTCGACCTCCAATGTATCCCTGCAAAGTTTGGTGAAGATCTGAGTATGTAGTTTTTGACCTTATATGGAACCTCCTATCTGAAAATTTGAAAATTCTTAAAAAATTCGTCCAAAATCTTGATGTCACCAATCCTATGTTTTGTTTGTTTTTTCCACGTGTCTTGACATCCAATGGATCCCTGCAAAGTTTGGTGAAGATCTGAGTATGTAGTTTTTGACCTCATCTGGAACCTCCTATCTGAAAATTTGAAAATTCTTAAAAAATTCGTCCAAAATCTTGATGTCTCCAATCTCTTGTTTTGTACGTTTTTTCCACGTGTCTTGACATCCAATGTATCCCTGCAATGTTTGGTGAAGATCTGAGTATGTAGTTTTTGACCTTATCTGGAACCTCCCATCTGAAAATTTGAAAATTCCTAAAAAATCCGTCCAAAATCTTGATGACCCCAATCTCTTGTTTTGTACTTTTTTTCCACGTGTCTCGACCTCCAATGTATCCCTGCAAAGTTTGGTGAAGATCTGAGTATGTAGTTTTTGACCTTATATGGAACCTCCTATCTGAAAATTTGAAAATTCTTAAAAAATTCGTCCAAAATCTTGATGTCACCAATCCTATGTTTTCTATGTTTTTTCCACGTGTCTTGACATCCAATGGATCCCTGCAAAGTTTGGTGAAGATCTGAGTATGTCGTTTTTGACCTTATCTGGAACCTCCCATCTGAAAATTTGAAAATTCTTAAAAAATTCGTCCAAAATCTTGATGTCTCCAATCTCTTGTTTTGTACGTTTTTTCCACGTGTCTTGACATCCAATGTATCCCTGCAAAGTTTGGTGAAGATCTGAGTATGTAGTTTTTGACCTTATCTGGAACCTCCCATCTGAAAATTTGAAAATTCTTCAAAAATTCGTCCAAAATCTTGATGTCTCCAATCTCTTGTTTTGTACGTTTTTTCCACGTGTCTCGACCTCCAATGGATCCCTGCAAAGTTTGGTGAAGATCTGAGTATGTCGTTTTTGACCTTATCTGGAACCTCCCATCTGAAAATTTGAAAATTCTTAAAAAATTCGTCGAAAATCTTGATGTCTCCAATCTCTTGTTTTGTACGTTTTTTCCACGTGTCTTGACATGCAAAGTATCCCTGCAACGTTTGGTGAAGATCTGAGTATGTAGTTTTTGACCTTATCTGGAACCTCCTTTCTGAAAATTTGAAAATTCTTCAAAAATTCGTCGAAAATCTTGATGTCTCCAATCTCTTGTTTTGTACGTTTTTTCCACGTGTCTTGACATCCAATGTATCCCTGCAATGTTTGGTGGAGATCTGAGTATGTAGTTTTTGACCTTATCTGGGACCTCCTATCAGAAAATTTGAAAATTCTTCAAAAATTCGTCCAAAATCTTGATGTCTCCAATCTCTTGTTTTGTACGTTTTTTCCACGTGTCTTGATATCCAATGTATCCCTGCAAAGTTTGGTGAAGATCTGAGTATGTCGTTTTTGACCTTATCTGGAACATCCTTTCTGAAAATTTGAAAATTCTTAAAAAATTCGACCAAAATCTTGATGTTCCGAATCCTATGTTTTGTATGTTTTTTCCACGTGTCTTGACATCCAATGTATCCATGCAAAGTTTGGTGAAGATCTGAGTATGTAGTTTTTGACCTTATATTGAACCTCCCATCTGAAAATTTGAAAATTCTTAAAAAATTCGTCCAAAATCTTGATGACCCCAATCTCTTGTTTTGTACGTTTTTTCCACGTGTCTTGACATCCAAAGTATCCCTGCAAAGTTTGGTGAAGATCTGAGTATGTAGTTTTTGACCTTATATGGAACCTCCTTTCTGAAAATTTGAGAATTCTTAAAAAATTCGTCCAAAATCTTGATGTCTCCAATCTCTTGTTTTGTACGTTTTTTCCACGTGTCTTGACATCCAATGTATCCATGCAAAGTTTGGTGAAGATCTGAGTATGTCGTTTTTGACCTTATCTGGAACCTCCCATCTGAAAATTTGAAAATTCTTAAAAAATTCGTCGAAAATCTTGATGTCTCCAATCTTTTGTTTTGTACGTTTTTTCCACGTGTCTTGACATGCAAAGTATCCCTGCAACGTTTGGTGAAGATCTGAGTATGTAGTTTTTGACCTTATCTGCAACCTCCTATCTGAAAATTTGAAAATTCTTCAAAAATTCGTCGAAAATCTTGATGTCTCCAATCTCTTGTTTTGTACGTTTTTTCCACGTGTCTTGACATCCAATGTATTCCTGCAATGTTTGGTGGAGATCTGAGTATGTAGTTTTAGACCTTATCTGGAACCTCCTATCTGAAAATTTGAAAATTCTTCAAAAATTCGTCCAAAATCTTGATGTCTCCAATCTCTTGTTTTGTACGTTTTTTCCACGTGTCTCGACCTCCAATGGATCCCTGCAAAGTTTGGTGAAGATCTGAGTATGTCGTTTTTGACCTTATCTGGAACATCCTTTCTGAAAATTTGAAAATTCTTAAAAAATTCGTCGAAAATCTTGATGTCTCCAATCTCTTGTTTTGTACGTTTTTTCCACGTGTCTTGACATCCAATGTATCCCTGCAAAGTTTGGTGAAGATCTGAGTATGTAGTTTTTGACCTTATATGGAACCTCCTATCTGAAAATTTGAAAATTCTTCAAAAATTCGTCCAAAATCTTGATGTCTCCAATCTCTTGTTTTGTACGTTTTTTCCACGTGTCTCGACCTCCAATGGATCCCTGCAAAGTTTGGTGAAGATCTGAGTATGTAGTTTTTGACCTTATCTGGAACCTCCCATCTGAAAATTTGAAAATTCCTAAAAAATCCGTGCAAAATCTTGATGACCCCAATCTCTTGTTTTGTACGTTTTTTCCACGTGTCTTGACATCCAATGTATCCATGCAAAGTTTGGTGAAGATCTGAGTATGTCGTTTTTGACCTTATCTGGAACCTCCCATCTGAAAATTTGAAAATTCTTAAAAAATTCGTCGAAAATCTTGATGTCTCCAATCTCTTGTTTTGTACGTTTTTTCCACGTGTCTTGACATGCAAAGTATCCCTGCAACGTTTGGTGAAGATCTGAGTATGTAGTTTTTGACCTTATCTGGAACCTCCTATCTGAAAATTTGAAAATTCTTCAAAAATTCGTCGAAAATCTTGATGTCTCCAATCTCTTGTTTTGTACGTTTTTTCCACGTGTCTTGACATCCAATGTATCCCTGCAATGTTTGGTGGAGATCTGAGTATGTAGTTTTTGACCTTATCTGGGACCTCCTATCAGAAAATTTGAAAATTCTTCAAAAATTCGTCCAAAATCTTGATGTCTCCAATCTCTTGTTTTGTACGTTTTTTCCACGTGTCTCGACCTCCAATGTATCCCTGCAAAGTTTGGTGAAGATCTGAGTATGTCGTTTTTGACCTTATCTGGAACATCCTTTCTGAAAATTTGAAAATTCTTAAAAAATTCGTCGAAAATCTTGATGTCTCCAATCTCTTGTTTTGTACGTTTTTTCCACGTGTCTCGACCTCCAATGGATCCCTGCAAAGTTTGGTGAAGATCTGAGTATGTCGTTTTTGACCTTATCTGGAACATCCTTTCTGAAAATTTGAAAATTCTTAAAAAATTCGTCGAAAATCTTGATGTCTCCAATCTCTTGTTTTGTACGTTTTTTCCACGTGTCTTGACATGCAAAGTATTCCTGCAAAGTTTGGTGAAGATCTGAGTATGTAGTTTTTGACCTTATATGGAACCTCCTATCTGAAAATTTGAAAATTCTTAAAAAATTCGTCCAAAATCTTGATGTCTCCAATCTCTTGTTTTGTACGTTTTTTCCACGTGTCTCGACCTCCAATGTATCCCTGCAAAGTTTGGTGAAGATCTGAGTATGTAGTTTTAGACCTTATCTGGAACCTCCTATCTGAAAATTTGAAAATTCTTCAAAAATTCGTCCAAAATCTTGATGTCTCCAATCTCTTGTTTTGTACGTTTTTTCCACGTGTCTCGACCTCCAATGGATCTATGCAAAGTTTGGTGAAGATCTGAGTATGTCGTTTTTGACCTTATCTGGAACATCCTTTCTGAAAATTTGAAAATTCTTAAAAAATTCGTCGAAAATCTTGATGTCTCCAATCTCTTGTTTTGTACGTTTTTTCCACGTGTCTTGACATGCAAAGTATTCCTGCAAAGTTTGGTGAAGATCTGAGTATGTAGTTTTTGACCTTATATGGAACCTCCTATCTGAAAATTTGAAAATTCTTAAAAAATTCGTCCAAAATCTTGATGTCTCCAATCTCTTGTTTTGTACGTTTTTTCCACGTGTCTTGACATCCAATGTATCCCTGCAAAGTTTGGTGAAGATCTGAGTATGTAGTTTTTGACCTTATATGGAACCTCCTATCTGAAAATTTGAAAATTCTTAAAAAATTCGTCCAAAATCTTGATGTCTCCAATCTCTTGTTTTGTACGTTTTTTCCACGTGTCTCGACCTCCAATGGATCCCTGCAAAGTTTGGTGAAGATCTGAGTATGTAGTTTTTGACCTTATCTGAAACCTCCCATCTGAAAATTTGAAAATTCCTAAAAAATCCGTGCAAAATCTTGATGACCCCAATCTCTTGTTTTGTACGTTTTTTCCACGTGTCTTGACATCCAATGTATCCATGCAAAGTTTGGTGAAGATCTGAGTATGTCGTTTTTGACCTTATCTGGAACCTCCCATCTGAAAATTTGAAAATTCTTAAAAAATTCGTCGAAAATCTTGATGTCTCCAATCTCTTGTTTTGTACGTTTTTTCCACGTGTCTTGACATGCAAAGTATCCCTGCAACGTTTGGTGAAGATCTGAGTATGTAGTTTTTGACCTTATCTGGAACCTCCTATCTGAAAATTTGAAAATTCTTCAAAAATTCGTCGAAAATCTTGATGTCTCCAATCTCTTGTTTTGTACGTTTTTTCCACGTGTCTTGACATCCAATGTATCCCTGCAATGTTTGGTGGAGATCTGAGTATGTAGTTTTTGACCTTATCTGGGACCTCCCATCTGAAAATTTGAAAATTCTTAAAAAATTCGTCGAAAATCTTGATGTCTCCAATCTTTTTTTTGTACGTTTTTTCCACGTGTCTTGACATGCAAAGTATCCCTGCAACGTTTGGTGAAGATCTGAGTATGTAGTTTTTGACCTTATCTGGAACCTCCTATCTGAAAATTTGAAAATTCTCAAAAAATTCGTCGAAAATCTTGATGTCTCCAATCTCTTGTTTTGTACGTTTTTTCCACGTGTCTTGACATCCAATGTATCCCTGCAAAGTTTGGTGAAGATCTGAGTATGTAGTTTTTGACCTTATCTGGAACCTCCCATCTGAAAATTTGAAAATTCTTAAAAAATTCGACCAAAATCTTGATGTCTCCAATCTTTTGTTTTGTACGTTTTTTCCACGTGTCTTGACACATAATGTATCCATGCAAAGTTTGGTGAAGATCTGAGTATGTAGTTTTTGACCTTATATGGAACCTCCTATCTGAAAATTTGAAAATTCTTAAAAAATTCGTCCAAAATCTTGATGTCTCCAATCTCTTGTTTTGTATGTTTTTTCCACGTGTCTTGACATCCAATGTATCCCTGCAAAGTTTGGTGAAGATCTGAGTATGTAGTTTTTGACCTTATCTGGAACCTCCCATCTGAAAATTTGAAAATTCCTAAAAAATCCGTGCAAAATCTTGATGACCCCAATCTCTTGTTTTGTACGTTTTTTCCACGTGTCTTGACATGCAAAGTATTCCTGCAAAGTTTGGTGAAGATCTGAGTATGTAGTTTTTGACCTCATCTGGAACCTCCTATCTGAAAATTTGAAAATTCTTAAAAAATTCGTCCAAAATCTTGATGTCTCCAATCTCTTGTTTTGTACGTTTTTTCCACGTGTCTTGACATCCAATGTATCCCTGCAATGTTTGGTGAAGATCTGAGTATGTAGTTTTTGACCTTATCTGGAACCTCCCATCTGAAAATTTGAAAATTCCTAAAAAATCCGTCCAAAATCTTGATGACCCCAATCTCTTGTTTTGTACTTTTTTTCCACGTGTCTCGACCTCCAATGTATCCCTGCAAAGTTTGGTGAAGATCTGAGTATGTAGTTTTTGACCTTATATGGAACCTCCTATCTGAAAATTTGAAAATTCTTAAAAAATTCGTCCAAAATCTTGATGTCACCAATCCTATGTTTTGTATGTTTTTTCCACGTGTCTTGACATCCAATGTATCCATGCAAAGTTTGGTGAAGATCTGAGTATGTCGTTTTTGACCTTATCTGGAACCTCCCATCTGAAAATTTGAAAATTCTTAAAAAATTCGTCGAAAATCTTGATGTCTCCGATCTCTTGTTTTGTACGTTTTTTCCACGTGTCTTGACATGCAAAGTATTCCTGCAAAGTTTGGTGAAGATCTGAGTATGTAGTTTTTGACCTTATATGGAACCTCCTATCTGAAAATTTGAAAATTCTTAAAAAATTCGTCCAAAATCTTGATGTCTCCAATCTCTTGTTTTGTACGTTTTTTCCACGTGTCTCGACCTCCAATGGATCCCTGCAAAGTTTGGTGAAGATCTGAGTATGTAGTTTTTGACCTTATCTGAAACCTCCCATCTGAAAATTTGAAAATTCCTAAAAAATCCGTGCAAAATCTTGATGACCCCAATCTCTTGTTTTGTACGTTTTTTCCACGTGTCTTGACATCCAATGTATCCATGCAAAGTTTGGTGAAGATCTGAGTATGTCGTTTTTGACCTTATCTGGAACCTCCCATCTGAAAATTTGAAAATTCTTAAAAAATTCGTCGAAAATCTTGATGTCTCCAATCTCTTGTTTTGTACGTTTTTTCCACGTGTCTTGACATGCAAAGTATCCCTGCAACGTTTGGTGAAGATCTGAGTATGTAGTTTTTGACCTTATCTGGAACCTCCTTTCTGAAAATTTGAAAATTCTTCAAAAATTCGTCGAAAATCTTGATGTCTCCAATCTCTTGTTTTGTACGTTTTTTCCACGTGTCTTGACATCCAATGTATCCCTGCAATGTTTGGTGGAGATCTGAGTATGTAGTTTTTGACCTTATCTGGGACCTCCCATCTGAAAATTTGAAAATTCTTAAAAAATTCGTCGAAAATCTTGATGTCTCCAATCTTTTTTTTGTACGTTTTTTCCACGTGTCTTGACATGCAAAGTATCCCTGCAACGTTTGGTGAAGATCTGAGTATGTAGTTTTTGACCTTATCTGGAACCTCCTATCTGAAAATTTGAAAATTCTCAAAAAATTCGTCGAAAATCTTGATGTCTCCAATCTCTTGTTTTGTACGTTTTTTCCACGTGTCTTGACATCCAATGTATCCCTGCAAAGTTTGGTGAAGATCTGAGTATGTAGTTTTTGACCTTATCTGGAACCTCCCATCTGAAAATTTGAAAATTCTTAAAAAATTCGACCAAAATCTTGATGTCTCCAATCTTTTGTTTTGTACGTTTTTTCCACGTGTCTTGACACATAATGTATCCATGCAAAGTTTGGTGAAGATCTGAGTATGTAGTTTTTGACCTTATATGGAACCTCCTATCTGAAAATTTGAAAATTCTTAAAAAATTCGTCCAAAATCTTGATGTCTCCAATCTCTTGTTTTGTATGTTTTTTCCACGTGTCTTGACATCCAATGTATCCCTGCAAAGTTTGGTGAAGATCTGAGTATGTAGTTTTTGACCTTATCTGGAACCTCCCATCTGAAAATTTGAAAATTCCTAAAAAATCCGTGCAAAATCTTGATGACCCCAATCTCTTGTTTTGTACGTTTTTTCCACGTGTCTTGACATGCAAAGTATTCCTGCAAAGTTTGGTGAAGATCTGAGTATGTAGTTTTTGACCTCATCTGGAACCTCCTATCTGAAAATTTGAAAATTCTTAAAAAATTCGTCCAAAATCTTGATGTCTCCAATCTCTTGTTTTGTACGTTTTTTCCACGTGTCTTGACATCCAATGTATCCCTGCAATGTTTGGTGAAGATCTGAGTATGTAGTTTTTGACCTTATCTGGAACCTCCCATCTGAAAATTTGAAAATTCCTAAAAAATCCGTCCAAAATCTTGATGACCCCAATCTCTTGTTTTGTACTTTTTTTCCACGTGTCTCGACCTCCAATGTATCCCTGCAAAGTTTGGTGAAGATCTGAGTATGTAGTTTTTGACCTTATATGGAACCTCCTATCTGAAAATTTGAAAATTCTTAAAAAATTCGTCCAAAATCTTGATGTCACCAATCCTATGTTTTGTATGTTTTTTCCACGTGTCTTGACATCCAATGTATCCATGCAAAGTTTGGTGAAGATCTGAGTATGTCGTTTTTGACCTTATCTGGAACCTCCCATCTGAAAATTTGAAAATTCTTAAAAAATTCGTCGAAAATCTTGATGTCTCCGATCTCTTGTTTTGTACGTTTTTTCCACGTGTCTTGACATGCAAAGTATTCCTGCAAAGTTTGGTGAAGATCTGAGTATGTAGTTTTTGACCTCATATGGAACCTCCTATCTGAAAATTTGAAAATTCTTAAAAAATTCGTCCAAAATTTTGATGTCTCCAATCTCTTGTTTTGTACGTTTTTTCCACGTGTCTTGACATCCAATGTATCCCTGCAATGTTTGGTGAAGATCTGAGTATGTAGTTTTTGACCTTATCTGGAACCTCCCATCTGAAAATTTGAAAATTCCTAAAAAATCCGTCCAAAATCTTGATGACCCCAATCTCTTGTTTTGTACGTTTTTTCCACGTGTCTTGACATCCAATGTATCCCTGCAAAGTTTGGTGAAGATCTGAGTATGTAGTTTTTGACCTTATCTGGAACCTCCTATCTGAAAATTTGAAAATTCTTAAAAAATTCGTCCAAAATCTTGATGTCTCCAATCTCTTGTTTTGTACGTTTTTTCCACGTGTCTTGACATCCAATGTATCCATGCAAAGTTTGGTGAAGATCTGAGTATGTCGTTTTTGACCTTATCTGGAACCTCCCACCTGAAAATTTGAAAATTCTTAAAAAATTCGTCGAAAATCTTGATGTCTCCAATCTTTTGTTTTGTACGTTTTTTCCACGTGTCTTGACATGCAAAGTATCCCTGCAACGTTTGGTGAAGATCTGAGTATGTAGTTTTTGACCTTATCTGGAACCTCCCATCTGAAAATTTGAAAATTCTTAAAAAATCCGTGCAAAATCTTGATGACCCCAATCTCTTGTTTTGTACGTTTTTTCCACGTGTCTTGACATCCAATGTATCCATGCAAAGTTTGGTGAAGATCTGAGTATGTCGTTTTTGACCTTATCTGGAACCTCCCATCTGAAAATTTGAAAATTCTTAAAAAATTCGTCGAAAATCTTGATGTCTCCAATCTCTTGTTTTGTACGTTTTTTCCACGTGTCTTGACATGCAAAGTATCCCTGCAACGTTTGGTGAAGATCTGAGTATGTAGTTTTTGACCTTATCTGGAACCTCCTATCTGAAAATTTGAAAATTCTTCAAAAATTCGTCGAAAACCTTGATGTTTCCAATCTCTTGTTTTGTACGTTTTTTCCATGTGTCTTGACATCCAATGTATCCCTGCAATGTTTGGTGGAGATCTGAGTATGTAGTTTTTGACCTTATCTGGGACCTCCTATCAGAAAATTTGAAAATTCTTCAAAAATTCGTCCAAAATCTTGATGTCTCCAATCTCTTGTTTTGTACGTTTTTTCCACGTGTCTCGACCTCCAATGTATCCCTGCAAAGTTTGGTGAAGATCTGAGTATGTCGTTTTTGACCTTATCTGGAACATCCTTTCTGAAAATTTGAAAATTCTTAAAAAATTCGTCGAAAATCTTGATGTCTCCAATCTCTTGTTTTGTACGTTTTTTCCACGTGTCTTGACATCCAATGTATCCCTGCAAAGTTTGGTGAAGATCTGAGTATGTAGTTTTTGACCTTATATGGAACCTCCTATCTGAAAATTTGAAAATTCTTAAAAAATTCGACCAAAATCTTGATGTTCCGAATCCTATGTTTTGTATGTTTTTTCCACGTGTCTTGACATCCAATGTATTCATGCAAAGTTTGGTGAAGATCTGAGTATGTAGTTTTTGACCTTATATTGAACCTCCCATCTGAAAATTTGAAAATTCTTAAAAAATTCGTCCAAAATCTTGATGACCCCAATCTCTTGTTTTGTACGTTTTTTCCACGTGTCTTGACATCCAAAGTATCCCTGTAAAGTTTGGTGAAGATCTGAGTATGTAGTTTTTGACCTTATATGGAACCTCCTTTCTGAAAATTTGAGAATTCTTAAAAAATTCGTCCAAAATCTTGATGTCTCCAATCTCTTGTTTTGTACGTTTTTTCCACGTGTCTTGACATCCAATGTATCCATGCAAAGTCTGGTGAAGATCTGAGTATGTCGTTTTTGACCTTATCTGGAACCTCCCATCTGAAAATTTGAAAATTCTTAAAAAATCCGTGCAAAATCTTGATGACCCCAATCTCTTGTTTTGTACGTTTTTTCCACGTGTCTTGACATCCAATGTATCCATGCAAAGTTTGGTGAAGATCTGAGTATGTCGTTTTTGACCTTATCTGGAACCTCCCATCTGAAAATTTGAAAATTCTTAAAAAATTCGTCGAAAATCTTGATGTCTCCAATCTCTTGTTTTGTACGTTTTTTCCACGTGTCTTGACATGCAAAGTATCCCTGCAACGTTTGGTGAAGATCTGAGTATGTAGTTTTTGACCTTATCTGGAACCTCCTATCTGAAAATTTGAAAATTCTTAAAAAATTCGTCCAAAATCTTGATGTCTCCAATCTCTTGTTTTGTACGTTTTTTCCACGTGTCTTGACATCCAATGTATCCCTGCAAAGTTTGGTGAAGATCTGAGTATGTAGTTTTTGACCTTATATGGAACCTCCTATCTGAAAATTTGAAAATTCTTAAAAAATTCGTCCAAAATCTTGATGTCTCCAATCTCTTGTTTTGTACGTTTTTTCCACGTGTCTCGACCTCCAATGGATCCCTGCAAAGTTTGGTGAAGATCTGAGTATGTCGTTTTTGACCTTATCTGGAACCTCCCATCTGAAAATTTGAAAATTCTTAAAAAATTCGTCGAAAATCTTGATGTCTCCTATCTCTTGTTTTGTACGTTTTTTCCACGTGTCTTGACATGCAAAGTATTCCTGCAAAGTTTGGTGAAGATCTGAGTATGTAGTTTTTGACCTCATCTGGAACCTCCTATCTGAAAATTTGAAAATTCTTAAAAAATTCGTCCAAAATCTTGATGTCTCCAATCTCTTGTTTTGTACGTTTTTTCCACGTGTCTTGACATCCAATGTATCCCTGCAAAGTTTGGTGAAGATCTGAGTATGTAGTTTTTGATCTTATCTGGAACCTCCTATCTGAAAATTTGAAAATTCTTAAAAAATTCGTCCAAAATCTTGATGTCTCCAATCTCTTGTTTTGTACGTTTTTTCCACGTGTCTTGATATCCAATGTATCCCTGCAAAGTTTGGTGAAGATCTGAGTATGTCGTTTTTGACCTTATCTGGAACATCCTTTCTGAAAATTTGAAAATTGTTAAAAAATTCGTCCAAAATCTTGATGTCTCCAATCTCTTTTTTGTACGTTTTTTCCACGTGTCTTGACATCCAATGGATCCCTGCAAAGTTTGGTGAAGATCTGAGTATGTAGTTTTTGACCTTATCTGGAACCTCCCATCTGAAAATTTGAAAATTCTTAAAAAATTCGACCAAAATCTTGATGTCTCCAATCTTTTGTTTTGTACGTTTTTTCCACGTGTCTTGACACATAATGTATCCATGCAAAGTTTGGTGAAGATCTGAGTATGTAGTTTTTGACCTTATATGGAACCTCCTATCTGAAAATTTGAAAATTCTTAAAAAATTCGTCCAAAATCTTGATGTCTCCAATCTCTTGTTTTGTACGTTTTTTCCACGTGTCTTGACATCCAATGTATCCCTGCAAAGTTTGGTGAAGATCTGAGTATGTAGTTTTTGACCTTATCTGGAACCTCCCATCTGAAAATTTGAAAATTCCTAAAAAATCCGTGCAAAATCTTGATGACCCCAATCTCTTGTTTTGTACGTTTTTTCCACGTGTCTTGACATCCAATGTATTCCTGCAATGTTTGGTGAAGATCTGAGTATGTAGTTTTTGACCTTATATGGAACCTCCTATCTGAAAATTTGAAAATTCTTAAAAAATTCGACCAAAATCTTGATGTTCCGAATCCTATGTTTTGTATGTTTTTTCCACGTGTCTTGACATCCAATGTATCCCTGCAAAGTTTGGTGAAGATCTGAGTATGTAGTTTTTGACCTTATATTGAACCTCCCATCTGAAAATTTGAAAATTCTTAAAAAATTCGTCCAAAATCTTGATGACCCCAATCTCTTGTTTTGTACGTTTTTTCCACGTGTCTTGACATCCAAAGTATCCCTGCAAAGTTTGGTGAAGATCTGAGTATGTCGTTTTTGACCTTATATGGAACCTCCTTTCTGAAAATTTGAGAATTCTTAAAAAATTCGTCCAAAATCTTGATGTCTCCAATCTCTTGTTTTGTACGTTTTTTCCACGTGTCTTGACATCCAATGTATCCATGCAAAGTTTGGTGAAGATCTGAGTATGTCGTTTTTGACCTTATCTGGAACCTCCCATCTGAAAATTTGAAAATTCTTAAAAAATTCGTCGAAAATCTTGATGTCTCCAATCTTTTGTTTTGTACGTTTTTTCCACGTGTCTTGACATGCAAAGTATCCCTGCAACGTTTGGTGAAGATCTGAGTATGTCGTTTTTGACCTTATCTGGAACCTCCTATCTGAAAATTTGAAAATTCTTAAAAAATTCGTCGAAAATCTTGATGTCTCCAATCTCTTGTTTTGTACGTTTTTTCCACGTGTCTTGATATCCAATGTATCCCTGCAAAGTTTGGTGAAGATCTGAGTATGTCGTTTTTGACCTTATCTGGAACATCCTTTCTGAAAATTTGAAAATTGTTAAAAAATTCGTCCAAAATCTTGATGTCTCCAATCTCTTTTTTGTACGTTTTTTCCACGTGTCTTGACATCCAATGTATCCCTGCAAAGTTTGGTGAAGATCTGAGTATGTAGTTTTTGACCTTATCTGGAACCTCCCATCTGAAAATTTGAAAATTCTTAAAAAATTCGACCAAAATCTTGATGTCTCCAATCTTTTGTTTTGTACGTTTTTTCCACGTGTCTTGACACATAATGTATCCATGCAAAGTTTGGTGAAGATCTGAGTATGTAGTTTTTGACCTTATATGGAACCTCCCATCTGAAAATTTGAAAATTCTTAAAAAATTCGTCCAAAATCTTGATGTCTCCAATCTCTTGTTTTGTACGTTTTTTCCACGTGTCTTGACATCCAATGTATCCCTGCAAAGTTTGGTGAAGATCTGAGTATGTAGTTTTTGACCTTATCTGGAACCTCCCATCTGAAAATTTGAAAATTCCTAAAAAATCCGTGCAAAATCTTGATGACCCCAATCTCTTGTTTTGTACGTTTTTTCCACGTGTCTTGACATCCAATGTATCCATGCAAAGTTTGGTGAAGATCTGAGTATGTCGTTTTTGACCTTATCTGGAACATCCTTTCTGAAAATTTGAAAATTGTTAAAAAATTCGTCCAAAATCTTGATGTCTCCAATCTCTTTTTTGTACGTTTTTTCCACGTGTCTTGACATCCAATGTATCCCTGCAAAGTTTGGTGAAGATCTGAGTATGTAGTTTTTGACCTTATCTGGAACCTCCTTTCTGAAAATTTGAAAATTCTTCAAAAATTCGTCGAAAATCTTGATGTCTCCAATCTCTTGTTTTGTACTTTTTTTCCACGTGTCTTGACATCGAATGTATCCCTGCAATGTTTGGTGGAGATCTGAGTATGTAGTTTTTGACCTTATCTGGAACCTCCTATCAGAAAATTTGAAAATTCTTCAAAAATTCGTCCAAAATCTTGATGTCTCCAATCTCTTGTTTTGTACGTTTTTTCCACGTGTCTCGACCTCCAATGTATCCCTGCAAAGTTTGGTGAAGATCTGAGTATGTCGTTTTTGACCTTATCTGGAACATCCTTTCTGAAAATTTGAAAATTCTTAAAAAATTCGTCGAAAATCTTGATGTCTCCAATCTCTTGTTTTGTAAGTTTTTTCCACGTGTCTTGACATCCAATGTATCCCTGCAAAGTTTGGTGAAGATCTGAGTATGTAGTTTTTGACCTTATATGGAACCTCCTTTCTGAAAATTTGAAAATTCTCAAAAAATTCGTCCATAATCTTGATGTCTCCAATCTCTTGTTTTGTACGTTTTTTCCACGTGTCTTGACATCCAATGTATCCCTGCAAAGTTTGGTGAAGATCTGAGTATGTAGTTTTTGACCTTATCTGGAACATCCTTTCTGAAAATTTGAAAATTGTTAAAAAATTCGTCCAAAATCTTGATGTCTCCAATCTCTTTTTTGTACGTTTTTTCCACGTGTCTTGACATCCAATGTATCCCTGCAAAGTTTGGTGAAGATCTGAGTATGTAGTTTTTGACCTTATCTGGAACCTCCCATCTGAAAATTTGAAAATTCTTAAAAAATTCGACCAAAATTTTGATGTCTCCAATCTTTTGTTTTGTACGTTTTTTCCACGTGTCTTGACACATAATGTATCCATGCAAAGTTTGGTGAAGATCTGAGTATGTAGTTTTTGACCTTATATGGAACCTCCTATCTGAAAATTTGAAAATTCTTAAAAAATTCGTCCAAAATCTTGATGTCTCCAATCTCTTGTTTTGTACGTTTTTTCCACGTGTCTTGACATCCAATGTATCCCTGCAAAGTTTGGTGAAGATCTGAGTATGTAGTTTTTGACCTTATCTGGAACCTCCCATCGGAAAATTTGAAAATTCCTAAAAAATCCGTGCAAAATCTTGATGACCCCAATCTCTTGTTTTGTACGTTTTTTCCACGTGTCTTGACATCCAATGTATTCCTGCAATGTTTGGTGAAGTTCTGAGTATGTAGTTTTTGACCTTATATGGAACCTCCTATCTGAAAATTTGAAAATTCTTAAAAAATTCGACCAAAATCTTGATGTTCCGAATCCTATGTTTTGTATGTTTTTTCCACGTGTCTTGACATCCAATGTATCCATGCAAAGTTTGGTGAAGATCTGAGTATGTAGTTTTTGACCTTATATTGAACCTCCCATCTGAAAATTTGAAAATTCTTAAAAAATTCCTCCAAAATCTTGATGACCCCAATCTCTTGTTTTGTACGTTTTTTCCACGTGTCTTGACATCCAAAGTATCCCTGCAAAGTTTGGTGAAGATCTGAGTATGTAGTTTTTGACCTTATATTGAACCTCCCATCTGAAAATTTGAAAATTCTTAAAAAATTCGTCCAAAATCTTGATGTCTCCAATCTCTTGTTTTGTACGTTTTTTCCACGTGTCTTGACATCCAATGTATCCATGCAAAGTTTGGTGAAGATCTGAGTATGTCGTTTTTGACCTTATCTGGAACCTCCCATCTGAAAATTTGAAAATTCTTAAAAAATTCGACCAAAATCTTGATGTCTCCAATCTTTTGTTTTGTACGTTTTTTCCACGTGTCTTGACATGCAAAGTATCCCTGCAACGTTTGGTGAAGATCTGAGTATGTAGTTTTTGACCTTATCTGGAACCTCCTATCTGAAAATTTGAAAATTCTTCAAAAATTCGTCGAAAATCTTGATGTCTCCAATCTCTTGTTTTGTACGTTTTTTCCACGTGTCTTGACATCCAATGTATTCCTGCAATGTTTGGTGGAGATCTGAGTATGTAGTTTTAGACTTTATCTGGAACCTCCTATCTGAAAATTTGAAAATTCTTCAAAAATTCGTCCAAAATCTTGATGTCTCCAATCTCTTGTTTTGTACGTTTTTTCCACGTGTCTCGACCTCCAATGGATCCCTGCAAAGTTTGGTGAAGATCTGAGTATGTCGTTTTTGACCTTATCTGGAACATCCTTTCTGAAAATTTGAAAATTCTTAAAAAATTCGTCGAAAATCTTGATGTCTCCAATCTCTTGTTTTGTACGTTTTTTCCACGTGTCTTGACATCCAATGTATCCCTGCAAAGTTTGGTGAAGATCTGAGTATGTAGTTTTTGACCTTATCTGGAACCTCCCATCTGAAAATTTGAAAATTCTTAAAAAATTCGTCGAAAATCTTGATGTCTCCGATCTCTTGTTTTGTACGTTTTTTCCACGTGTGTTGACATGCAAAGTATTCCTGCAAAGTTTGGTGAAGATCTGAGTATGTAGTTTTTGACCTCATCTGGAACCTCCTATCTGAAAATTTGAAAATTCTTAAAAAATTCGTCCAAAATCTTGATGTCTCCAATCTCTTGTTTTGTACGTTTTTTCCACGTGTCTTGACATCCAATGTATCCCTGCAATGTTTGGTGAAGATCTGAGTATGTAGTTTTTGACCTTATCTGGAACCTCCCATCTGAAAATTTGAAAATTCCTAAAAAATCCGTCCAAAATCTTGATGACCCCAATCTCTTGTTTTGTACTTTTTTTCCACGTGTCTCGACCTCCAATGTATCCCTGCAAAGTTTGGTGAAGATCTGAGTATGTAGTTTTTGACCTTATATGGAACCTCCTATCTGAAAATTTGAAAATTCTTAAAAAATTCGTCCAAAATCTTGATGTCACCAATCCTATGTTTTGTATGTTTTTTCCACGTGTCTTGACATCCAATGTATCCATGCAAAGTTTGGTGAAGATCTGAGTATGTCGTTTTTGACCTTATCTGGAACCTCCCATCTGAAAATTTGAAAATTCTTAAAAAATTCGTCGAAAATCTTGATGTCTCCGATCTCTTGTTTTGTACGTTTTTTCCACGTGTCTTGACATGCAAAGTATTCCTGCAAAGTTTGGTGAAGATCTGAGTATGTAGTTTTTGACCTCATCTGGAACCTCCTATCTGAAAATTTGAAAATTCTTAAAAAATTCGTCCAAAATTTTGATGTCTCCAATCTCTTGTTTTGTACGTTTTTTCCACGTGTCTTGACATCCAATGTATCCCTGCAATGTTTGGTGAAGATCTGAGTATGTAGTTTTTGACCTTATCTGGAACCTCCCATCTGAAAATTTGAAAATTCCTAAAAAATCCGTCCAAAATCTTGATGACCCCAATCTCTTGTTTTGTACGTTTTTTCCACGTGTCTTGACATCCAATGTATCCCTGCAAAGTTTGGTGAAGATCTGAGTATGTAGTTTTTGACCTTATCTGGAACCTCCTATCTGAAAATTTGAAAATTCTTAAAAAATTCGTCCAAAATCTTGATGTCTCCAATCTCTTGTTTTGTACGTTTTTTCCACGTGTCTTGATATCCAATGTATCCCTGCAAAGTTTGGTGAAGATCTGAGTATGTCGTTTTTGACCTTATCTGGAACATCCTTTCTGAAAATTTGAAAATTGTTAAAAAATTCGTCCAAAATCTTGATGTCTCCAATCTCTTTTTTGTACGTTTTTTCCACGTGTCTTGACATCCAATGGATCCCTGCAAAGTTTGGTGAAGATCTGAGTATGTAGTTTTTGACCTTATCTGGAACCTCCCATCTGAAAATTTGAAAATTCTTAAAAAATTCGACCAAAATCTTGATGTCTCCAATCTTTTGTTTTGTACGTTTTTTCCACGTGTCTTGACACATAATGTATCCATGCAAAGTTTGGTGAAGATCTGAGTATGTAGTTTTTGACCTTATATGGAACCTCCTATCTGAAAATTTGAAAATTCTTAAAAAATTCGTCCAAAATCTTGATGTCTCCAATCTCTTGTTTTGTACGTTTTTTCCACGTGTCTTGACATCCAATGTATCCCTGCAAAGTTTGGTGAAGATCTGAGTATGTAGTTTTTGACCTTATCTGGAACCTCCCATCTGAAAATTTGAAAATTCCTTAAAAATCCGTGCAAAATCTTGATGACCCCAATCTCTTGTTTTGTACGTTTTTTCCACGTGTCTTGACATCCAATGTATTCCTGCAATGTTTGGTGAAGATCTGAGTATGTAGTTTTTGACCTTATATGGAACCTCCTATCTGAAAATTTGAAAATTCTTAAAAAATTCGACCAAAATCTTGATGTTCCGAATCCTATGTTTTGTATGTTTTTTCCACGTGTCTTGACATCCAATGTATCCCTGCAAAGTTTGGTGAAGATCTGAGTATGTAGTTTTTGACCTTATATTGAACCTCCCATCTGAAAATTTGAAAATTCTTAAAAAATTCGTCCAAAATCTTGATGACCCCAATCTCTTGTTTTGTACGTTTTTTCCACGTGTCTTGACATCCAAAGTATCCCTGCAAAGTTTGGTGAAGATCTGAGTATGTAGTTTTTGACCTTATATGGAACCTCCTTTCTGAAAATTTGAGAATTCTTAAAAAATTCGTCCAAAATCTTGATGTCTCCAATCTCTTGTTTTGTACGTTTTTTCCACGTGTCTTGACATCCAATGTATCCATGCAAAGTTTGGTGAAGATCTGAGTATGTCGTTTTTGACCTTATCTGGAACCTCCCATCTGAAAATTTGAAAATTCTTAAAAAATTCGTCGAAAATCTTGATGTCTCCAATCTCTTGTTTTGTACGTTTTTTCCACGTGTCTTGACATGCAAAGTATCCCTGCAACGTTTGGTGAAGATCTGAGTATGTAGTTTTTGACCTTATCTGGAACCTCCTATCTGAAAATTTGAAAATTCTTAAAAAATTCGTCGAAAATCTTGATGTCTCCAATCTCTTGTTTTGTACGTTTTTTCCACGTGTCTTGATATCCAATGTATCCCTGCAAAGTTTGGTGAAGATCTGAGTATGTCGTTTTTGACCTTATCTGGAACATCCTTTCTGAAAATTTGAAAATTGTTAAAAAATTCGTCCAAAATCTTGATGTCTCCAATCTCTTTTTTGTACGTTTTTTCCACGTGTCTTGACATCCAATGTATCCCTGCAAAGTTTGTTGAAGATCTGAGTATGTAGTTTTTGACCATATCTGGAACCTCCCATCTGAAAATTTGAAAATTCTTAAAAAATTCGACCAAAATCTTGATGTCTCCAATCTTTTGTTTTGTACGTTTTTTCCACGTGACTTGACACATAATGTATCCATGCAAAGTTTGGTGAAGATCTGAGTATGTAGTTTTTGACCTTATATGGAACCTCCTATCTGAAAATTTGAAAATTCTTAAAAAATTCGTCCAAAATCTTGATGTCTCCAATCTCTTGTTTTGTACGTTTTTTCCACGTGTCTTGACATCCAATGTATCCCTGCAAAGTTTGGTGAAGATCTGAGTATGTAGTTTTTGACCTTATCTGGAACCTCCCATCTGAAAATTTGAAAATTCCTAAAAAATCCGTGCAAAATCTTGATGACCCCAATCTCTTGTTTTGTACGTTTTTTCCACGTGTCTTGACATCCAATGTATCCATGCAAAGTTTGGTGAAGATCTGAGTATGTCGTTTTTGACCTTATCTGGAACATCATTTCTGAAAATTTGAAAATTGTTAAAAAATTCGTCCAAAATCTTGATGTCTCCAATCTCTTTTTTGTACGTTTTTTCCACGTGTCTTGACATCCAATGTATCCCTGCAAAGTTTGGTGAAGATCTGAGTATGTAGTTTTTGACCTTATCTGGAACCTCCCATCTGAAAATTTGAAAATTCTTCAAAAATTCGTCGAAAATCTTGATGTCTCCAATCTCTTGTTTTGTACGTTTTTTCCACGTGTCTTGACATCCAATGTATCCCTGCAATGTTTGGTGGAGATCTGAGTATGTAGTTTTTGACCTTATCTGGGACCTCCTATCAGAAAATTTGAAAATTCTTAAAAAATTCGTCCAAAATCTTGATGTCTCCAATCTCTTGTTTTGTACGTTTTTTCCACGTGTCTTGACACATAATGTATCCCTGCAAAGTTTGGTGAAGATCTGAGTATGTCGTTTTTGACCTTATCTGGAACATCCTTTCTGAAAATTTGAAAATTCTTAAAAAATTCGTCGAAAATCTTGATGTCTCCAATCTCTTGTTTTGTACGTTTTTTGCACGTGTCTTGACATCCAATGTATCCCTGCAAAGTTTGGTGAAGATCTGAGTATGTAGTTTTTGACCTTATATGGAACCTCCTTTCTGAAAATTTGAAAATTCTTAAAAAATTCGTCCAAAATCTTGATGTCTCCAATCTCTTGTTTTGTACGTTTTTTCCACGTGTCTTGACATCCATTGTATCCCTGCAAAGTTTGGTGAAGATCTGAGTATGTAGTTTTTGACCTTATCTGGAACATCCTTTCTGAAAATTTGAAAATTGTTAAAAAATTCGTCCAAAATCTTGATGTCTCCAATCTCTTTTTTGTACGTTTTTTCCACGTGTCTTGACATCCAATGTATCCCTGCAAAGTTTGGTGAAGATCTGAGTATGTAGTTTTTGACCTTATATGGAACCTCCTATCTGAAAATTTGAAAATTCTTAAAAAATTCGTCCAAAATCTTGATGTATCCAATCTCTTGTTTTGTACGTTTTTTCCACGTGTCTTGACATCCAATGTATCCCTGCAAAGTTTGGTGAAGATCTGAGTATGTAGTTTTTGACCTTATCTGGAACCTCCCATCTGAAAATTTGAAAATTCCTAAAAAATCCGTGCAAAATCTTGATGACCCCAATCTCTTGTTTTGTACGTTTTTTCCACGTGTCTTGACACATAATGTATCCATGCAAAGTTTGGTGAAGATCTGAGTATGTAGTTTTTGACCTTATATGGAACCTCCTATCTGAAAATTTGAAAATTCTTAAAAAATTCGTCCAAAATCTTGATGTATCCAATCTCTTGTTTTGTACGTTTTTTCCACGTGTCTTGACATCCAATGTATCCCTGCAAAGTTTGGTGAAGATCTGAGTATGTAGTTTTTGACCTTATCTGGAACCTCCCATCTGAAAATTTGAAAATTCCTAAAAAATCCGTGCAAAATCTTGATGACCCCAATCTCTTGTTTTGTACGTTTTTTCCACGTGTCTTGACATCCAATGTATTCCTGCAATGTTTGGTGAAGATCTGAGTATGTAGTTTTTGACCTTATATGGAACCTCCTATCTGAAAATTTGAAAATTCTTAAAAAATTCGACCAAAATCTTGATGTTCCGAATCCTATGTTTTGTATGCTTTTTCCACGTGTCTTGACATCCAATGTATCCATGCAAAGTTTGGTGAAGATCTGAGTATGTAGTTTTTGACCTTATATTGAACCTCCCATCTGAAAATTTGAAAATTCTTAAAAAATTCGTCCAAAATCTTGATGACCCCAATCTCTTGTTTTGTACGTTTTTTCCACGTGTCTTGACATCCAAAGTATCCCTGCAAAGTTTGGTGAAGATCTGAGTATGTAGTTTTTGACCTTATCTGGAACCTACCATCTGAAAATTTGAAAATTCCAAAAAATCCGTCCAAAATCTTGATGACCCCAATCTCTTGTTTTGTACTTTTTTTCCACGTGTCTCGACCTCCAATGTATCCCTGCAAAGTTTGGTGAAGATCTGAGTATGTAGTTTTTGACCTTATATGGAACCTCCTATCTGAAAATTTGAAAATTCTTAAAAAATTCGTCCAAAATCTTGATGTCACCAATCCTATGTTTTGTATGTTTTTTCCACGTGTCTTGACATCCAATGTATCCATGCAAAGTTTGGTGAAGATCTGAGTATGTCGTTTTTGACCTTATCTGGAACCTCCCATCTGAAAATTTGAAAATTCTTAAAAAATTCGTCGAAAATCTTGATGTCTCCGATCTCTTGTTTTGTACGTTTTTTCCACGTGTCTTGACATGCAAAGTATTCCTGCAAAGTTTGGTGAAGATCTGAGTATGTAGTTTTTGACCTTATATGGAACCTCCTATCTGAAAATTTGAAAATTCTTAAAAAATTCGTCCAAAATCTTGATGTCTCCAATCTCTTGTTTTGTACGTTTTTTCCACGTGTCTTGACATCCAATGTATCCCTGCAAAATTTGGTGAAGATCTGAGTATGTAGTTTTTGACCTTATATTGAACCTCCCATCTGAAAATTTGAAAATTCTTAAAAAATTCGTCCAAAATCTTGATGTCTCCAATCTCTTGTTTTGTACGTTTTTTCCACGTGTCTTGATATCCAATGTATCCCTGCAAAGTTTGGTGAAGATCTGAGTATGTAGTTTTTGACCTTATATGGAACCTCCTATCTGAAAATTTGAAAATTCTTAAAAAATTCGTCCAAAATTTTGATGTCTCCAATCTCTTGTTTTGTACGTTTTTTCCACGTGTCTTGACATCCAATGTATCCCTGCAATGTTTGGTGAAGATCTGAGTATGTAGTTTTTGACCTTATCTGGAACCTCCCATCTGAAAATTTGAAAATTCCTAAAAAATCCGTCCAAAATCTTGATGACCCCAATCTATTGTTTTGTACGTTTTTTCCACGTGTCTTGACATCCAATGTATCCCTGCAAAGTTTGGTGAAGATCTGAGTATGTAGTTTTTGACCTTATATTGAACCTCCCATCTGAAAATTTGAAAATTCTTAAAAAATTCGTCCAAAATCTTGATGTCTCCAATCTCTTGTTTTGTACGTTTTTTCCACGTGTCTTGATATCCAATGGATCCCTGCAAAGTTTGGTGAAGATCTGAGTATGTAGTTTTTGACCTTATATGGAACCTCCTATCTGAAAATTTGAAAATTCTTAAAAAATTCGTCCAAAATCTTGATGTCTCCAATCTCTTGTTTTGTACGTTTTTTCCACGTGTCTCGACCTCCAATGGATCCCTGCAAAGTTTGGTGAAGATCTGAGTATGTAGTTTTTGACCTTATCTGGAACCTCCCATCTGAAAATTTGAAAATTCTTAAAAAATTCGACCAAAATCTTGATGTCTCCAATCTTTTGTTTTGTACGCTTTTTCCACGTGTCTTGACACATAATGTATCCCTGCAAAGTTTGGTGAAGATCTGAGTATGTAGTTTTTGACCTTATCTGGAACCTCCTATCTGAAAATTTGAAAATTCTTAAAAAATTCGTCGAAAATCTTGATGTCTCCAATCTTTTGTTTTGTACGTTTTTTGCACGTGTCTTGACATCCAATGTATCCCTGCAAAGTTTGGTGAAGATCTGAGTATGTAGTTTTTGACCTTATATGGAACCTCCTATCTGAAAATTTGAAAATTCTTAAAAAATTCGTCCAAAATCTTGATGTCTCCAATCTCTTGTTTTGTACGTTTTTTCCACGTGTCTCGACCTCCAATGGATCCCTGCAAAGTTTGGTGAAGATCTGAGTATGTCGTTTTTGACCTTATCTGGAACCTCCCATCTGAAAATTTGAAAATTCTTAAAAAATTCGTCGAAAATCTTGATGTCTCCGATCTCTTGTTTTGTACGTTTTTTCCACGTGTCTTGACATGCAAAGTATTCCTGCAAAGTTTGGTGAAGATCTGAGTATGTAGTTTTTGACCTTATCTGGAACCTCCTATCTGAAAATTTGAAAATTCTTAAAAAATTCGTCCAAAATCTTGATGTCTCCAATCTCTTGTTTTGTACGTTTTTTCCACGTGTCTTGACATCCAATGTATCCCTGCAATGTTTGGTGAAGATCTGAGTATGTAGTTTTTGACCTTATCTGGAACCTCCCATCTGAAAATTTGAAAATTCCTAAAAAATCCGTCCAAAATCTTGATGACCCCAATCTCTTGTTTTGTACTTTTTTTCCACGTGTCTCGACCTCCAATGTATCCCTGCAAAGTTTGGTGAAGATCTGAGTATGTAGTTTTTGACCTTATATGGAACCTCCTATCTGAAAATTTGAAAATTCTTAAAAAATTCGTCCAAAATCTTGATGTCACCAATCCTATGTTTTGTATGTTTTTTCCACGTGTCTTGACATCCAATGTATCCATGCAAAGTTTGGTGAAGATCTGAGTATGTCGTTTTTGACCTTATCTGGAACCTCCCATCTGAAAATTTGAAAATTCTTAAAAAATTCGTCGAAAATCTTGATGTCTCCGATCTCTTGTTTTGTACGTTTTTTCCACGTGTCTTGACATGCAAAGTATCCCTGCAACGTTTGGTGAAGATCTGAGTATGTAGTTTTTGACCTTATCTGGAACCTCCTATCTGAAAATTTGAAAATTCTTAAAAAATTCGTCCAAAATCTTGATGTCTCCAATCTCTTGTTTTGTACGTTTTTTCCACGTGTCTTGACATCCAATGTATCCCTGCAATGTTTGGTGAAGATCTGAGTATGTAGTTTTTGACCTTATATGGAGCCTCCTATCTGAAAATTTGAAAATTCTTAAAAAATTCGTCCAAAATCTTGATGTCTCCAATCTCTTGTTTTGTACGTTCTTTCCACGTGTCTTGACATCCAATGTATCCCTGCAATGTTTGGTGAAGATCTGAGTATGTAGTTTTTGACCTTATCTGGAACCTCCTATCTGAAAATTTGAAAATTCTTAAAAGAATTTAACAAAATCTTGATGTCCCCAATCCTATGTTTTGTATGTTTTTTCCACGTGTCTTGACATACAATGTATCCCTGCAGAGTTTGGTGAAGATCTGAGTATGTAGTTTTTGACCTTATCTGGAACCTCCCATCTGAAAATTTGAAAATTCCTAAAAAATCCGTCCAAAATCTTGTTGACCCGAATCTCTTGTTTTGTACGTTTTTTCCACGTGTCTTGACATCCAATGTATCCCTGCAAAGTTTGGTGAAGATCTGAGTATGTAGTTTTTGACCTTATCTGGAACCGCATTTCTGAAAATTTGAAAATTTTTAAAAAAATCGTCCAAAATCTTGATGTCTCCAATCTCTTGTTTTGTACGTTTTTTCCACGTGTCTTGACATCCAATGTATCCCTGCAAAGTTTGGTGAAGATCTGAGTATGTAGTTTTTGACCTTATATGGAACCTCCTATCTGAAAATTTGAAAATTCTTAAAAAATTCGTCCAAAATCTTGATGTCTCCAATCTCTTGTTTTGTACGTTTTTTCCACGTGTCTCGACCTCCAATGGATCCCTGCAAAGTTTGGTGAAGATCTGAGTATGTCGTTTTTGACCTTATCTGGAACCTCCCATCTGAAAATTTGAAAATTCTTAAAAAATTCGTCGAAAATCTTGATGTCTCCGATCTCTTGTTTTGTACGTTTTTTCCACGTGTCTTGACATGCAAAGTATTCCTGCAAAGTTTGGTGAAGATCTGAGTATGTAGTTTTTGACCTCATCTGGAACCTCCTATCTGAAAATTTGAAAATTCTTAAAAAATTCGTCCAAAATCTTGATGTCTCCAATCTCTTGTTTTGTACGTTTTTTCCACGTGTCTTGACATCCAATGTATCCCTGCAAAGTTTGGTGAAGATCTGAGTATGTAGTTTTTGACCTTATCTGGAACCTCCTATCTGAAAATTTGAAAATTCTTAAAAAATTCGTCCAAAATCTTGATGTCTCCAATCTCTTGTTTTGTACGTTTTTTCCACGTGTCTTGATATCCAATGTATCCCTGCAAAGTTTGGTGAAGATCTGAGTATGTCGTTTTTGACCTTATCTGGAACATCCTTTCTGAAAATTTGAAAATTGTTAAAAAATTCGTCCAAAATCTTGATGTCTCCAATCTCTTTTTTGTACGTTTTTTCCACGTGTCTTGACATCCAATGGATCCCTGCAAAGTTTGGTGAAGATCTGAGTATGTAGTTTTTGACCTTATCTGGAACCTCCCATCTGAAAATTTGAAAATTCTTAAAAAATTCGACCAAAATCTTGATGTCTCCAATCTTTTGTTTTGTACGTTTTTTCCACGTGTCTTGACACATAATGTATCCATGCAAAGTTTGGTGAAGATCTGAGTATGTAGTTTTTGACCTTATATGGAACCTCCTATCTGAAAATTTGAAAATTCTTAAAAAATTCGTCCAAAATCTTGATGTCTCCAATCTCTTGTTTTGTACGTTTTTTCCACGTGTCTTGACATCCAATGTATCCCTGCAAAGTTTGGTGAAGATCTGAGTATGTAGTTTTTGACCTTATCTGGAACCTCCCATCTGAAAATTTGAAAATTCCTAAAAAATCCGTGCAAAATCTTGATGACCCCAATCTCTTGTTTTGTACGTTTTTTCCACGTGTCTTGACATCCAATGTATTCCTGCAATGTTTGGTGAAGATCTGAGTATGTAGTTTTTGACCTTATATGGAACCTCCTATCTGAAAATTTGAAAATTCTTAAAAAATTCGACCAAAATCTTGATGTTCCGAATCCTATGTTTTGTATGTTTTTTCCACGTGTCTTGACATCCAATGTATCCCTGCAAAGTTTGGTGAAGATCTGAGTATGTAGTTTTTGACCTTATATTGAACCTCCCATCTGAAAATTTGAAAATTCTTAAAAAATTCGTCCAAAATCTTGATGACCCCAATCTCTTGTTTTGTACGTTTTTTCCACGTGTCTTGACATCCAAAGTATCCCTGCAAAGTTTGGTGAAGATCTGAGTATGTAGTTTTTGACCTTATATGGAACCTCCTTTCTGAAAATTTGAGAATTCTTAAAAAATTCGTCCAAAATCTTGATGTCTCCAATCTCTTGTTTTGTACGTTTTTTCCACGTGTCTTGACATCCAATGTATCCATGCAAAGTTTGGTGAAGATCTGAGTATGTCGTTTTTGACCTTATCTGGAACCTCCCATCTGAAAATTTGAAAATTCTTAAAAAATTCGTCGAAAATCTTGATGTCTCCAATCTTTTGTTTTGTACGTTTTTTTAACGTGTCTTGACATGCAAAGTATCCCTGCAACGTTTGGTGAAGATCTGAGTATGTAGTTTTTGACCTTATCTGGAACCTCCTATCTGAAAATTTGAAAATTCTTAAAAAATTCGTCGAAAATCTTGATGTCTCCAATCTCTTGTTTTGTACGTTTTTTCCACGTGTCTTGATATCCAATGTATCCCTGCAAAGTTTGGTGAAGATCTGAGTATGTCGTTTTTGACCTTATCTGGAACATCCTTTCTGAAAATTTGAAAATTGTTAAAAAATTCGTCCAAAATCTTGATGTCTCCAATCTCTTTTTTGTACGTTTTTTCCACGTGTCTTGACATCCAATGTATCCATGCAAAGTTTGGTGAAGATCTGAGTATGTAGTTTTTGACCTTATCTGGAACCTAACATCTGAAAATTTGAAAATTCTTAAAAAATTCGACCAAAATCTTGATGTCTCCAATCTTTTGTTTTGTACGTTTTTTCCACGTGTCTTGACACATAATGTATCCATGCAAAGTTTGGTGAAGATCTGAGTATGTAGTTTTTGACCTTATATGGAACCTCCTAACTAACTAACTAACTAACTCTCTAGCCTTCTTAAACCCGAAGGTTCATGGCTGCAGCAACACAGGCCTTCCATGTTTCCCTATTTTGAGCAAGTTCTATATACTCTTTTCCATCCCTACCGATTTCCCTTAGGTCCATCTCAACGTTGTCCCTCCATCTTCGTCTTGGCCTTCCTACAGGTCTCTTACCATCAGGTTTCCCAACAAGAATCCTGTAAACTCCTCGTTCCTCTCCCATTCGTGCCACATGGCCTGCCCACCTAAGTCTTCTTGATTTAATTATTCTAATAATATCTGGACATGAATACAAATTATGTAGTTCTAAATTATGTAACCTTCTCCACTCACCTGTCTCCTCATCCCTTTTAGGTCCAAATATTTTCCTAAGGATCTTATTTTCAAATACTCTCAATTTATGTTCCTCTTTCAATGTAAGGGACCAAGTTTCACATGCATATAATACTACAGGCAAAATTACTGTTTTGTATATTTTAACTTTCAGTTTCTTAGATATTAAACGAGAAGACAAAAGTTTATGAAGAGAGAAGTAACATGCATTTCCTGAATTAAGCCTACTTTTTATTTCCTCTTTAATATAATTTTCATTTGTTAATATTACTCCTAAGTATTTGAATTTGGAAACTGGTTCAAACGAGTTGTTATCAATAATTAGATTTTGATTATTACCTAACACTTGGTTTCGGCCTGTAAGCATATATTTAGTTTTCTCTTTGTTAACTTCCAAACCTATTTCTTTAGCAGTTTTGAAAAATATTTTAGCATTATTCTTAATTGTATTCACATCATCCCCCAGTAAGTCTACATCATCTGCATATGCTAACAACTGAGTCACACCATTTAATTTTAGTCCTTCTTTAGTTTCTTTTACCTTCCTAACAGCATATTCTAAGGCAAAATTAAAGAGCAATGGAGATAATGCATCTCCTTGTTTTAACCCATCATGAATTGTAAATTTGTCAGACATATTAATACCCACACGAATTTTACTTTCTGTTTCACTGGTGCATACTTTTATCATACTAACAAGCTTCTTAGGTATTCCAAACTCAACTAATATATTATATAGTTTATCTCTTTTGACTGAATCATATGCTTTTTTTAAATCAATGAATAGCTGATGGACATTTTGATTATATTCCCACTTTTTTTCAAGTGTCTGTCTGATGTGAAAAATTTGATCTGTAGTTGATCTGTTACGTTTAAATCCACATTGATAATCACCTATAATTTCATTAGCATATGGGGTTAGTCTTGTTAAAAGAATGTTAGATAATATTTTATATGTTGTTGAGAGTAGAGAAATTCCACGGTAATTATTGCAGTTCATTTTATCACCTTTTTTAAACACAGGAACAATTATGGATTCTTTCCACTGTTGAGGGATTTCTTCTTTATTCCATATTAAACAGATTAATTTATGAATTTGATACATTAATGAATTCCTAATTAATAAATAATTAATGAATTAATGGAACCTCCTATCTGAAAATTTGAAAATTCTTAAAAAATTCGTCCAAAATCTTGATGTCTCCAATCTCTTGTTTTGTACGTTTTTTCCACGTGTCTTGACATCCAATGTATCCCTGCAAAGTTTGGTGAAGATCTGAGTATGTAGTTTTTGACCTTATCTGGAACCTCCCATCTGAAAATTTGAAAATTCCTAAAAAATCCGTGCAAAATCTTGATGACCCCAATCTCTTGTTTTGTACGTTTTTTCCACGTGTCTTGACATCCAATGTATCCATGCAAAGTTTGGTGAAGATCTGAGTATGTCGTTTTTGACCTTATCTGGAACATCCTTTCTGAAAATTTGAAAATTGTTAAAAAATTCGTCCAAAATCTTGATGTCTCCAATCTCTTTTTTGTACGTTTTTTCCACGTGTCTTGACATCCAATGGATCCCTGCAAAGTTTGGTGAAGATCTGAGTATGTAGTTTTTGACCTTATCTGGAACCTCCCATCTGAAAATTTGAAAATTCTTAAAAAATTCGACCAAAATCTTGATGTCTCCAATCTTTTGTTTTGTACGTTTTTTCCACGTGTCTTGACACATAATGTATTCATGCAAAGTTTAGTGAAGATCTGAGTATGTAGTTTTTGACCTTATATGGAACCTCCTATCTGAAAATTTGAAAATTCTTAAAAAATTCGTCCAAAATCTTGATGTCTCCAATCTCTTGTTTTGTACGTTTTTTCCACGTGTCTTGACATCCAATGTATCCCTGCAAAGTTTGGTGAAGATCTGAGTATGTAGTTTTTGACCTTATCTGGAACCTCCCATCTGAAAATTTGAAAATTCCTAAAAAATCCGTGCAAAATCTTGATGACCCCAATCTCTTGTTTTGTACGTTTTTTCCACGTGTCTTGACATCCAATGTATTCCTGCAATGTTTGGTGAAGATCTGAGTATGTAGTTTTTGACCTTATATGGAACCTCCTATCTGAAAATTTGAAAATTCTTAAAAAATTCGACCAAAATCTTGATGTTCCGAATCCTATGTTTTGTATGTTTTTTCCACGTGTCTTGACATCCAATGTATCCCTGCAAAGTTTGGTGAAGATCTGAGTATGTAGTTTTTGACCTTATATTGAACCTCCCATCTGAAAATTTGAAAATTCTTAAAAAATTCGTCCAAAATCTTGATGACCCCAATCTCTTGTTTTGTACGTTTTTTCCACGTGTCTTGACATCCAAAGTATCCCTGCAAAGTTTGGTGAAGATCTGAGTATGTAGTTTTTGACCTTATATGGAACCTCCTTTCTGAAAATTTGAGAATTCTTAAAAAATTCGTCCAAAATCTTGATGTCTCCAATCTCTTGTTTTGTACGTTTTTTCCACGTGTCTTGACATCCAATGTATCCATGCAAAGTTTGGTGAAGATCTGAGTATGTCGTTTTTGACCTTATCTGGAACCTCCCATCTGAAAATTTGAAAATTCTTAAAAAATTCGTCGAAAATCTTGATGTCTCCAATCTTTTGTTTTGTACGTTTTTTCCACGTGTCTTGACATGCAAAGTATCCCTGCAACGTTTGGTGAAGATCTGAGTATGTAGTTTTTGACTTTATCTGGAACCTCCTATCTGAAAATTTGAAAATTCTTAAAAAATTCGTCGAAAATCTTGATGTCTCCAATCTCTTGTTTTGTACGTTTTTTCCACGTGTCTTGATATCCAATGTATCCCTGCAAAGTTTGGTGAAGATCTGAGTATGTCGTTTTTGACCTTATCTGGAACATCCTTTCTGAAAATTTGAAAATTGTTAAAAAATTCGTCCAAAATCTTGATGTCTCCAATCTCTTTTTTGTACGTTTTTTCCACGTGTCTTGACATCCAATGTATCCCTGCAAAGTTTGGTGAAGATCTGAGTATGTAGTTTTTGACCTTATCTGGAACCTCCCATCTGAAAATTTGAAAATTCTTAAAAAATTCGACCAAAATCTTGATGTCTCCAATCTTTTGTTTTGTACGTTTTTTCCACGTGTCTTGACACATAATGTATCCATGCAAAGTTTGGTGAAGATCTGAGTATGTAGTTTTTGACCTTATATGGAACCTCCTATCTGAAAATTTGAAAATTCTTAAAAAATTCATCCAAAATCTTGATGTCTCCAATCTCTTGTTTTGTACGTTTTTTCCACGTGTCTTGACATCCAATGTATCCCTGCAAAGTTTGGTGAAGATCTGAGTATGTAGTTTTTGACCTTATCTGGAACCTCCCATCTGAAAATTTGAAAATTCCTAAAAAATCCGTGCAAAATCTTGATGACCCCAATCTCTTGTTTTGTACGTTTTTTCCACGTGTCTTGACATCCAATGTATTCCTGCAATGTTTGGTGAAGATCTGAGTATGTAGTTTTTGACCTTATATGGAACCTCCTATCTGAAAATTTGAAAATTCTTAAAAAATTCGACCAAAATCTTGATGTTCCGAATCCTATGTTTTGTATGTTTTTTCCACGTGTCTTGACATCCAATGTATCCATGCAAAGTTTGGTGAAGATCTGAGTATGTAGTTTTTGACCTTATATTGAACCTCCCATCTGAAAATTTGAAAATTCTTAAAAAAATCGTCCAAAATCTTGATGACCCCAATCTCTTGTTTTGTACGTTTTTTCCACGTGTCTTGACATCCAAAGTATCCCTGCAAAGTTTGGTGAAGATCTGAGTATGTAGTTTTTGACCTTATATTGAACCTCCCATCTGAAAATTTGAAAATTCTTAAAAAATTCGTCCAAAATCTTGATGTCTCCAATCTCTTGTTTTGTACGTTTTTTCCACGTGTCTTGACATCCAATGTATCCATGCAAAGTTTGGTGAAGATCTGAGTATGTCGTTTTTGACCTTATCTGGAACCTCCCATCTGAAAATTTGAAAATTCTTAAAAAATTCGTCGAAAATCTTGATGTCTCCAATCTTTTGTTTTGTACGTTTTTTCCACGTGTCTTGACATGCAAAGTATCCCTGCAACGTTTGGTGAAGATCTGAGTATGTAGTTTTTGACCTTATCTGGAACCTCCTATCTGAAAATTTGAAAATTCTTCAAAAATTCGTCGAAAATCTTGATGTCTCCAATCTCTTGTTTTGTACGTTTTTTCCACGTGTCTTGACATCCAATGTATTCCTGCAATGTTTGGTGGAGATCTGAGTATGTAGTTTTAGACCTTATCTGGAACCTCCTATCTGAAAATTTGAAAATTCTTCAAAAATTCGTCCAAAATCTTGATGTCTCCAATCTCTTGTTTTGTACGTTTTTTCCACGTGTCTCGACCTCCAATGGATCCCTGCAAAGTTTGGTGAAGATCTGAGTATGTCGTTTTTGACCTTATCTGGAACATCCTTTCTGAAAATTTGAAAATTCTTAAAAAATTCGTCGAAAATCTTGATGTCTCAAATCTCTTGTTTTGTACGTTTTTTCCACGTGTCTTGACATCCAATGTATCCCTGCAAAGTTTGGTGAAGATCTGAGTATGTAGTTTTTGACCTTATATGGAACCTCCTATCTGAAAATTTGAAAATTCTTAAAAAATTCGTCCAAAATCTTGATGTCTCCAATCTCTTGTTTTGTACGTTTTTTCCACGTGTCTCGACCTCCAATGGATCCCTGCAAAGTTTGGTGAAGATCTGAGTATGTCGTTTTTGACCTTATCTGGAACCTCCCATCTGAAAATTTGAAAATTCTTAAAAAATTCGTCGAAAATCTTGATGTCTCGATCTCTTGTTTTGTACGTTTTTTCCACGTGTCTTGACATGCAAAGTATTCCTGCAAAGTTTGGTGAAGATCTGAGTATGTAGTTTTTGACCTCATCTGGAACCTCCTATCTGAAAATTTGAAAATTCTTAAAAAATTCGTCCAAAACCTTGATGTCTCCAATCTCTTGTTTTGTACGTTTTTTCCACGTGTCTTGACATCCAATGTATCCCTGCAATGTTTGGTGAAGATCTGAGTATGTAGTTTTTGACCTTATCTGAACCTCCCATCTGAAAATTTGAAAATTCCTAAAAAATCCGTCCAAAATCTTGATGACCCCAATCTCTTGTTTTGTACTTTTTTTCCACGTGTCTCGACCTCCAATGTATCCCTGCAAAGTTTGGTGAAGATCTGAGTATGTCGTTTTTGACCTTATCTGGAACCTCCCATCTGAAAATTTGAAAATTCTTAAAAAATTCGTCGAAAATCTTGATGTCTCCGATCTCTTGTTTTGTACGTTTTTTCCACGTGTCTTGACATGCAAAGTATTCCTGCAAAGTTTGGTGAAGATCTGAGTATGTAGTTTTTGACCTTATCTGGAACCTCCTATCTGAAAATTTGAAAATTCTTAAAAAATTCGTCCAAAATCTTGATGTCTCCAATCTCTTGTTTTGTACGTTTTTTCCACGTGTCTTGACATCCAATGTATCCCTGCAATGTTTGGTGAAGATCTGAGTATGTAGTTTTTGACCTTATCTGGAACCTCCCATCTGAAAATTTGAAAATTCCTAAAAAATCCGTCCAAAATCTTGATGACCCCAATCTTTTTTTTGTACTTTTTTTCCACGTGTCTCGACCTCCAATGTATCCCTGCAAAGTTTGGTGAAGATCTGAGTATGTAGTTTTTGACCTTATATGGAACCTCCTATCTGAAAATTTGAAAATTCTTAAAAAATTCGTCCAAAATCTTGATGTCACCAATCCTATGTTTTGTATGTTTTTTCCACGTGTCTTGACATCCAATGTATCCATGCAAAGTTTGGTGAAGATCTGAGTATGTCGTTTTTGACCTTATCTGGAACCTCCCATCTGAAAATTTGAAAATTCTTAAAAAATTCGTCGAAAATCTTGATGTCTCCGATCTCTTGTTTTGTACGTTTTTTCCACGTGTCTTGACATGCAAAGTATCCCTGCAACGTTTGGTGAAGATCTGAGTATGTAGTTTTTGACCTTATCTGGAACCTCCTATCTGAAAATTTGAAAATTCTTAAAAAATTCGTCCAAAATCTTGATGTCTCCAATCTCTTGTTTTGTACGTTTTTTCCACGTGTCTGGACATCCAATGTATCCCTGCAATGTTTGGTGAAGATCTGAGTATGTAGTTTTTGACCTTATATGGAGCCTCCTATCTGAAAATTTGAAAATTCTTAAAAAATTCGTCCAAAATCTTGATGTCTCCAATCTCTTGTTTTGTACGTTCTTTCCACGTGTCTTGACATCCAATGTATCCCTGCAATGTTTGGTGAAGATCTGAGTATGTAGTTTTTGACCTTATCTGGAACCTCCTATCTGAAAATTTGAAAATTCTTAAAAGAATTTAACAAAATCTTGATGTCCCCAATCCTATGTTTTGTATGTTTTTTCCACGTGTCTTGACATACAATGTATCCCTGCAGAGTTTGGTGAAGATCTGAGTATGTAGTTTTTGACCTTATCTGGAACCTCCCATCTGAAAATTTGAAAATTCCTAAAAAATCCGTCCAAAATCTTGTTGACCCGAATCTCTTGTTTTGTACGTTTTTTCCACGTGTCTTGACATCCAATGTATCCCTGCAAAGTTTGGTGAAGATCTGAGTATGTAGTTTTTGACCTTATCTGGAACCGCATTTCTGAAAATTTGAAAATTTTTAAAAAAATCGTCCAAAATCTTGATGTCTCCAATCTCTTGTTTTGTACGTTTTTTCCACGTGTCTTGACATCCAATGTATCCCTGCAAAGTTTGGTGAAGATCTGAGTATGTAGTTTTTGACCTTATATGGAACCTCCTATCTGAAAATTTGAAAATTCTTAAAAAATTCGTCCAAAATCTTGATGTCTCCAATCTCTTGTTTTGTACGTTTTTTCCACGTGTCTCGACCTCCAATGGATCCCTGCAAAGTTTGGTGAAGATCTGAGTATGTCGTTTTTGACCTTATCTGGAACCTCCCATCTGAAAATTTGAAAATTCTTAAAAAATTCGTCGAAAATCTTGATGTCTCCGATCTCTTGTTTTGTACGTTTTTTCCACGTGTCTTGACATGCAAAGTATTCCTGCAAAGTTTGGTGAAGATCTGAGTATGTAGTTTTTGACCTCATCTGGAACCTCCTATCTGAAAATTTGAAAATTCTTAAAAAATTCGTCCAAAATCTTGATGTCTCCAATCTCTTGTTTTGTACGTTTTTTCCACGTGTCTTGACATCCAATGTATCCCTGCAAAGTTTGGTGAAGATCTGAGTATGTAGTTTTTGACCTTATCTGGAACCTCCTATCTGAAAATTTGAAAATTCTTAAAAAATTCGTCCAAAATCTTGATGTCTCCAATCTCTTGTTTTGTACGTTTTTTCCACGTGTCTTGATATCCAATGTATCCCTGCAAAGTTTGGTGAAGATCTGAGTATGTCGTTTTTGACCTTATCTGGAACATCCTTTCTGAAAATTTGAAAATTGTTAAAAAATTCGTCCAAAATCTTGATGTCTCCAATCTCTTTTTTGTACGTTTTTTCCACGTGTCTTGACATCCAATGGATCCCTGCAAAGTTTGGTGAAGATCTGAGTATGTAGTTTTTGACCTTATCTGGAACCTCCCATCTGAAAATTTGAAAATTCTTAAAAAATTCGACCAAAATCTTGATGTCTCCAATCTTTTGTTTTGTACGTTTTTTCCACGTGTCTTGACACATAATGTATCCATGCAAAGTTTGGTGAAGATCTGAGTATGTAGTTTTTGACCTTATATGGAACCTCCTATCTGAAAATTTGAAAATTCTTAAAAAATTCGTCCAAAATCTTGATGTCTCCAATCTCTTGTTTTGTACGTTTTTTCCACGTGTCTTGACATCCAATGTATCCCTGCAAAGTTTGGTGAAGATCTGAGTATGTAGTTTTTGACCTTATCTGGAACCTCCCATCTGAAAATTTGAAAATTCCTAAAAAATCCGTGCAAAATCTTGATGACCCCAATCTCTTGTTTTGTACGTTTTTTCCACGTGTCTTGACATCCAATGTATTCCTGCATTGTTTGGTGAAGATCTGAGTATGTAGTTTTTGACCTTATATGGAACCTCCTATCTGAAAATTTGAAAATTCTTAAAAAATTCGACCAAAATCTTGATGTTCCGAATCCTATGTTTTGTATGTTTTTTCCACGTGTCTTGACATCCAATGTATCCCTGCAAAGTTTGGTGAAGATCTGAGTATGTAGTTTTTGACCTTATATTGAACCTCCCATCTGAAAATTTGAAAATTCTTAAAAAATTCGTCCAAAATCTTGATGACCCCAATCTCTTGTTTTGTACGTTTTTTCCACGTGTCTTGACATCCAAAGTATCCCTGCAAAGTTTGGTGAAGATCTGAGTATGTAGTTTTTGACCTTATATGGAACCTCCTTTCTGAAAATTTGAGAATTCTTAAAAAATTCGTCCAAAATCTTGATGTCTCCAATCTCTTGTTTTGTACGTTTTTTCCACGTGTCTTGACATCCAATGTATCCATGCAAAGTTTGGTGAAGATCTGAGTATGTCGTTTTTGACCTTATCTGGAACCTCCCATCTGAAAATTTGAAAATTCTTAAAAAATTCGTCGAAAATCTTGATGTCTCCAATCTTTTGTTTTGTACGTTTTTTCCACGTGTCTTGACATGCAAAGTATCCCTGCAACGTTTGGTGAAGATCTGAGTATGTAGTTTTTGACCTTATCTGGAACCTCCTATCTGAAAATTTGAAAATTCTTAAAAAATTCGTCGAAAATCTTGATGTCTCCAATCTCTTGTTTTGTACGTTTTTTCCACGTGTCTTGATATCCAATGTATCCCTGCAAAGTTTGGTGAAGATCTGAGTATGTCGTTTTTGACCTTATCTGGAACATCCTTTCTGAAAATTTGAAAATTGTTAAAAAATTCGTCCAAAATCTTGATGTCTCCAATCTCTTTTTTGTACGTTTTTTCCACGTGTCTTGACATCCAATGTATCCCTGCAAAGTTTGGTGAAGATCTGAGTATGTAGTTTTTGACCTTATCTGGAACCTAACATCTGAAAATTTGAAAATTCTTAAAAAATTCGACCAAAATCTTGATGTCTCCAATCTCTTGTTTTGTACGTTTTTTCCACGTGTCTTGACACATAATGTATCCATGCAAAGTTTGGTGAAGATCTGAGTATGTAGTTTTTGACCTTATATGGAACCTCCTATCTGAAAATTTGAAAATTCTTAAAAAATTCGTCCAAAATCTTGATGTCTCCAATCTCTTGTTTTGTACGTTTTTTCCACGTGTCTTGACATCCAATGTATCCCTGCAAAGTTTGGTGAAGATCTGAGTATGTAGTTTTTGACCTTATCTGGAACCTCCCATCTGAAAATTTGAAAATTCCTAAAAAATCCGTGCAAAATCTTGATGAACCCAATCTCTTGTTTTGTACGTTTTTTCCACGTGTCTTGACATCCAATGTATCCATGCAAAGTTTGGTGAAGATCTGAGTATGTCGTTTTTGACCTTATCTGGAACATCCTTTCTGAAAATTTGAAAATTGTTAAAAAATTCGTCCAAAATCTTGATGTCTCCAATCTCTTTTTTGTACGTTTTTTCCACGTGTCTTGACATCCAATGGATCCCTGCAAAGGTTGGTGAAGATCTGAGTATGTAGTTTTTGACCTTATCTGGAACCTCCCATCTGAAAATTTGAAAATTCTTAAAAAATTCGACCAAAATCTTGATGTCTCCAATCTTTTGTTTTGTACGTTTTTTCCACGTGTCTTGACACATAATGTATTCATGCAAAGTTTAGTGAAGATCTGAGTATGTAGTTTTTGACCTTATATGGAACCTCCTATCTGAAAATTTGAAAATTCTTAAAAAATTCGTCCAAAATCTTGATGTCTCCAATCTCTTGTTTTGTACGTTTTTTCCACGTGTCTTGACATCCAATGTATCCCTGCAAAGTTTGGTGAAGATCTGAGTATGTAGTTTTTGACCTTATCTGGAACCTCCCATCTGAAAATTTGAAAATTCCTAAAAAATCCGTGCAAAATCTTGATGACCCCAATCTCTTGTTTTGTACGTTTTTTCCACGTGTCTTGACATCCAATGTATTCCTGCAATGTTTGGTGAAGATCTGAGTATGTAGTTTTTGACCTTATATGGAACCTCCTATCTGAAAATTTGAAAATTCTTAAAAAATTCGACCAAAATCATGATGTTCCGAATCCTATGTTTTGTATGTTTTTTCCACGTGTCTTGACATCCAATGTATCCCTGCAAAGTTTGGTGAAGATCTGAGTATGTAGTTTTTGACCTTATATTGAACCTCCCATCTGAAAATTTGAAAATTCTTAAAAAATTCGTCCAAAATCTTGATGACCCCAATCTCTTGTTTTGTACGTTTTTTCCACGTGTCTTGACATCCAAAGTATCCCTGCAAAGTTTGGTGAAGATCTGAGTATGTAGTTTTTGACCTTATATGGAACCTCCTTTCTGAAAATTTGAGAATTCTTAAAAAATTCGTCCAAAATCTTGATGTCTCCAATCTCTTGTTTTGTACGTTTTTTCCACGTGTCTTGACATCCAATGTATCCATGCAAAGTTTGGTGAAGATCTGAGTATGTCGTTTTTGACCTTATCTGGAACCTCCCATCTGAAAATTTGAAAATTCTTAAAAAATTCGTCGAAAATCTTGATGTCTCCAATCTTTTGTTTTGTACGTTTTTTCCACGTGTCTTGACATGCAAAGTATCCCTGCAACGTTTGGTGAAGATCTGAGTATGTAGTTTTTGACTTTATCTGGAACCTCCTATCTGAAAATTTGAAAATTCTTAAAAAATTCGTCGAAAATCTTGATGTCTCCAATCTCTTGTTTTGTACGTTTTTTCCACGTGTCTTGATATCCAATGTATCCCTGCAAAGTTTGGTGAAGATCTGAGTATGTCGTTTTTGACCTTATCTGGAACATCCTTTCTGAAAATTTGAAAATTGTTAAAAAATTCGTCCAAAATCTTGATGTCTCCAATCTCTTTTTTGTACGTTTTTTCCACGTGTCTTGACATCCAATGTATCCCTGCAAAGTTTGGTGAAGATCTGAGTATGTAGTTTTTGACCTTATCTGGAACCTCCCATCTGAAAATTTGAAAATTCTTAAAAAATTCGACCAAAATCTTGATGTCTCCAATCTTTTGTTTTGTACGTTTTTTCCACGTGTCTTGACACATAATGTATCCATGCAAAGTTTGGTGAAGATCTGAGTATGTAGTTTTTGACCTTATATGGAACCTCCTATCTGAAAATTTGAAAATTCTTAAAAAATTCGTCCAAAATCTTGATGTCTCCAATCTCTTGTTTTGTACGTTTTTTCCACGTGTCTTGACATCCAATGTATCCCTGCAAAGTTTGGTGAAGATCTGAGTATGTAGTTTTTGACCTTATCTGGAACCTCCCATCTGAAAATTTGAAAATTCCTAAAAAATCCGTGCAAAATCTTGATGACCCCAATCTCTTGTTTTGTACGTGTTTTCCACGTGTCTTGACATCCAATGTATTCCTGCAATGTTTGGTGAAGATCTGAGTATGTAGTTTTTGACCTTATATGGAACCTCCTATCTGAAAATTTGAAAATTCTTAAAAAATTCGACCAAAATCTTGATGTTCCGAATCCTATGTTTTGTATGTTTTTTCCACGTGTCTTGACATCCAATGTATCCCTGCAAAGTTTGGTGAAGATCTGAGTATGTAGTTTTTGACCTTATATTGAACCTCCCATCTGAAAATTTGAAAATTCTTAAAAAAATCGTCCAAAATCTTGATGACCCCAATCTCTTGTTTTGTACGTTTTTTCCACGTGTCTTGACATCCAAAGTATCCCTGCAAAGTTTGGTGAAGATCTGAGTATGTAGTTTTTGACCTTATATTGAACCTCCCATCTGAAAATTTGAAAATTCTTAAAAAATTCGTCCAAAATCTTGATGTCTCCAAT
This sequence comes from Lepisma saccharinum, assembly GCF_977018435.1. Classification (NCBI taxonomy): domain Eukaryota; kingdom Metazoa; phylum Arthropoda; class Insecta; order Zygentoma; family Lepismatidae; genus Lepisma; species Lepisma saccharinum. Next base: position 305,634 of record NW_028142954.1, on the reverse strand, counting down.
CTCTTGTTTTGTACGTTTTTTCCACGTGTCTTGACATCCAATGTATCCATGCAAAGTTTGGTGAAGATCTGAGTATGTCGTTTTTGACCTTATCTGGAACCTCCCATCTGAAAATTTGAAAATTCTTAAAAAATTCGTCGAAAATCTTGATGTCTCCAATCTTTTGTTTTGTACGTTTTTTCCACGTGTCTTGACATGCAAAGTATCCCTGCAACGTTTGGTGAAGATCTGAGTATGTAGTTTTTGACCTTATCTGGAACCTCCTATCTGAAAATTTGAAAATTCTTCAAAAATTCGTCGAAAATCTTGATGTCTCCAATCTCTTGTTTTGTACGTTTTTTCCACGTGTCTTGACATCCAATGTATTCCTGCAATGTTTGGTGGAGATCTGAGTATGTAGTTTTAGACCTTATCTGGAACCTCCTATCTGAAAATTTGAAAATTCTTCAAAAATTCGTCCAAAATCTTGATGTCTCCAATCTCTTGTTTTGTACGTTTTTTCCACGTGTCTCGACCTCCAATGGATCCCTGCAAAGTTTGGTGAAGATCTGAGTATGTCGTTTTTGACCTTATCTGGAACATCCTTTCTGAAAATTTGAAAATTCTTAAAAAATTCGTCGAAAATCTTGATGTCTCCAATCTCTTGTTTTGTACGTTTTTTCCACGTGTCTTGACATCCAATGTATCCCTGCAAAGTTTGGTGAAGATCTGAGTATGTAGTTTTTGACCTTATATGGAACCTCCTATCTGAAAATTTGAAAATTCTTAAAAAATTCGTCCAAAATCTTGATGTCTCCAATCTCTTGTTTTGTACGTTTTTTCCACGTGTCTCGACCTCCAATGGATCCCTGCAAAGTTTGGTGAAGATCTGAGTATGTCGTTTTTGACCTTATCTGGAACCTCCCATCTGAAAATTTGAAAATTCTTAAAAAATTCGTCGAAAATCTTGATGTCTCCGATCTCTTGTTTTGTACGTTTTTTCCACGTGTCTTGACATGCAAAGTATTCCTGCAAAGTTTGGTGAAGATCTGAGTATGTAGTTTTTGACCTCATCTGGAACCTCCTATCTGAAAATTTGAAAATTCTTAAAAAATTCGTCCAAAATCTTGATGTCTCCAATCTCTTGTTTTGTACGTTTTTTCCACGTGTCTTGACATCCAATGTATCCCTGCAATGTTTGGTGAAGATCTGAGTATGTAGTTTTTGACCTTATCTGAACCTCCCATCTGAAAATTTGAAAATTCCTAAAAAATCCGTCCAAAATCTTGATGACCCCAATCTCTTGTTTTGTACTTTTTTTCCACGTGTCTCGACCTCCAATGTATCCCTGCAAAGTTTGGTGAAGATCTGAGTATGTAGTTTTTGACCTTATATGGAACCTCCTATCTGAAAATTTGAAAATTCTTAAAAAATTCGTCCAAAATCTTGATGTCACCAATCCTATGTTTTGTATGTTTTTTCCACGTGTCTTGACATCCAATGTATCCATGCAAAGTTTGGTGAAGATCTGAGTATGTCGTTTTTGACCTTATCTGGAACCTCCCATCTGAAAATTTGAAAATTCTTAAAAAATTCGACGAAAATCTTGATGTCTCCGATCTCTTGTTTTGTACGTTTTTTCCACGTGTCTTGACATGCAAAGTATTCCTGCAAAGTTTGGTGAAGATCTGAGTATGTAGTTTTTGACCTCATCTGGAACCTCCTATCTGAAAATTTGAAAATTCTTAAAAAATTCGTCCAAAATTTTGATGTCTCCAATCTCTTGTTTTGTACGTTTTTTCCACGTGTCTTGACATCCAATGTATCCCTGCAATGTTTGGTGAAGATCTGAGTATGTAGTTTTTGACCTTATCTGAACCTCCCATCTGAAAATTTGAAAATTCCTAAAAAATCCGTACAAAATCTTGATGACCCCAATCTCTTGTTTTGTACTTTTTTTCCACGTGTCTCGACCTCCAATGTATCCCTGCAAAGTTTGGTGAAGATCTGAGTATGTAGTTTTTGACCTTATATGGAACCTCCTATCTGAAAATTTGAAAATTCTTAAAAAATTCGTCCAAAATCTTGATGTCACCAATCCTATGTTTTGTATGTTTTTTCCACGTGTCTTGACATCCAATGTATCCATGCAAAGTTTGGTGAAGATCTGAGTATGTCGTTTTTGACCTTATCTGGAACCTCCCATCTGAAAATTTGAAAATTCTTAAAAAATTCGACGAAAATCTTGATGTCTCCGATCTCTTGTTTTGTACGTTTTTTCCACGTGTCTTGACATGCAAAGTATTCCTGCAAAGTTTGGTGAAGATCTGAGTATGTAGTTTTTGACCTCATCTGGAACCTCCTATCTGAAAATTTGAAAATTCTTAAAAAATTCGTCCAAAATTTTGATGTCTCCAATCTCTTGTTTTGTACGTTTTTTCCACGTGTCTTGACATCCAATGTATCCCTGCAATGTTTGGTGAAGATCTGAGTATGTAGTTTTTGACCTTATCTGTAACCTCCCATCTGAAAATTTGAAAATTCCTAAAAAATCCGTCCAAAATCTTGATGACCCCAAATCTCTTGTTTTGTACGTTTTTTCCACGTGTCTTGACATCCAATGTATCCCTGCAAAGTTTGGTGAAGATCTGAGTATGTAGTTTTTGACCTTATATTGAACCTCCCATCTGAAAATTTGAAAATTCTTAAAAAATTCGTCCAAAATCTTGATGTCTCCAATCTCTTGTTTTGTACGTTTTTTCCACGTGTCTTGATATCCAATGTATCCCTGCAAAGTTTGGTGAAGATCTGAGTATGTAGTTTTTGACCTTATATGGAACCTCCTATCTGAAAATTTGAAAATTCTTAAAAAATTCGTCCAAAATCTTGATGTCTCCAATCTCTTGTTTTGTACGTTTTTTCCACGTGTCTCGACCTCCAATGGATCCCTGCAAAGTTTGGTGAAGATCTGAGTATGTAGTTTTTGACCTTATCTGGAACCTCCCATCTGAAAATTTGAAAATTCTTAAAAAATTCGACCAAAATCTTGATGTCTCCAATCTTTTGTTTTGTACGTTTTTTCCACGTGTCTTGACACATAATGTATCCCTGCAAAGTTTGGTGAAGATCTGAGTATGTAGTTTTTGACCTTATCTGGAACCTCCTATCTGAAAATTTGAAAATTCTTAAAAAATTCGTCGAAAATCTTGATGTCTCCAATCTTTTGTTTTGTACGTTTTTTCCACGTGTCTTGACATCCAATGTATCCCTGCAAAGTTTGGTGAAGATCTGAGTATGTAGTTTTTGACCTTATATGGAACCTCCTATCTGAAAATTTGAAAATTCTTAAAAAATTCGTCCAAAATCTTGATGTCTCCAATCTCTTGTTTTGTAAGTTTTTTCCACGTGTCTCGACCTCCAATGGATCCCTGCAAAGTTTGGTGAAGATCTGAGTATGTCGTTTTTGACCTTATCTGGAACCTCCCATCTGAAAATTTGAAAATTCTTAAAAAATTCGTCGAAAATCTTGATGTCTCCGATCTCTTGTTTTGTACGTTTTTTCCACGTGTCTTGACATGCAAAGTATTCCTGCAAAGTTTGGTGAAGATCTGAGTATGTAGTTTTTGACCTCATCTGGAACCTCCTATCTGAAAATTTGAAAATTCTTAAAAAATTCGTCCAAAATCTTGATGTCTCCAATCTCTTGTTTTGTACGTTTTTTCCACGTGTCTTGACATCCAATGTATCCCTGCAATGTTTGGTGAAGATCTGAGTATGTAGTTTTTTACCTTATCTGGAACCTCCCATCTGAAAATTTGAAAATTCCTAAAAAATCCGTCCAAAATCTTGATGACCCCAATCTCTTGTTTTGTACTTTATTTCCACGTGTCTCGACCTCCAATGTATCCCTGCAAAGTTTGGTGAAGATCTGAGTATGTAGTTTTTGACCTTATATGGAACCTCCTATCTGAAAATTTGAAAATTCTTAAAAAATTCGTCCAAAATCTTGATGTCACCAATCCTATGTTTTGTATGTTTTTTCCACGTGTCTTGACATCCAATGTATCCATGCAAAGTTTGGTGAAGATCTGAGTATGTCGTTTTTGACCTTATCTGGAACCTCCCATCTGAAAATTTGAAAATTCTTAAAAAATTCGTCCAAAATCTTGATGTCTCCAATCTCTTGTTTTGTACGTTTTTTCCACGTGTCTCGACCTCCAATGGATCCCTGCAAAGTTTGGTGAAGATCTGAGTATGTCGTTTTTGACCTTATCTGGAACCTCCCATCTGAAAATTTGAAAATTCTTAAAAAATTCGTCGAAAATCTTGATGTCTCCGATCTCTTGTTTTGTACGTTTTTTCCACGTGTCTTGACATGCAAAGTATTCCTGCAAAGTTTGGTGAAGATCTGAGTATGTAGTTTTTGACCTCATCTGGAACCTCCTATCTGAAAATTTGAAAATTCTTAAAAAATTCGTCCAAAATCTTGATGTCTCCAATCTCTTGTTTTGTACGTTTTTTCCACGTGTCTTGACATCCAATGTATCCCTGCAATGTTTGGTGAAGATCTGAGTATGTAGTTTTTGACCTTATCTGGAACCTCCCATCTGAAAATTTGAAAATTCCTAAAAAATCCGTCCAAAATCTTGATGACCCCAATCTCTTGTTTTGTACTTTTTTTCCACGTGTCTCGACCTCCAATGTATCCCTGCAAAGTTTGGTGAAGATCTGAGTATGTAGTTTTTGACCTTATATGGAACCTCCTATCTGAAAATTTGAAAATTCTTAAAAAATTCGTCCAAAATCTTGATGTCACCAATCCTATGTTTTGTATGTTTTTTCCACGTGTCTTGACATCCAATGTATCCATGCAAAGTTTGGTGAAGATCTGAGTATGTCGTTTTTGACCTTATCTGGAACCTCCCATCTGAAAATTTGAAAATTCTTAAAAAATTCGTCGAAAATCTTGATGTATCCGATCTCTTGTTTTGTACGTTTTTTCCACGTGTCTTGACATGCAAAGTATCCCTGCAAAGTTTGGTGAAGATCTGAGTATGTAGGTTTTGACCTTATCTGGAACCTCCTATCTGAAAATTTGAAAATTCTTAAAAAATTCGTCCAAAATCTTGATGTCTCCAATCTCTTGTTTTGTACGTTTTTTCCACGTGTCTTGACATCCAATGTATCCCTGCAATGTTTGGTGAAGATCTGAGTATGTAGTTTTTGACCTTATATGGAGCCTCCTATCTGAAAATTTGAAAATTCTTAAAAAATTCGTCCAAAATCTTGATGTCTCCAATCTCTTGTTTTGTACGTTCTTTCCACGTGTCTTGACATCCAATGTATCCCTGCAATGTTTGGTGAAGATCTGAGTATGTAGTTTTTGACCTTATATGGAACCTCCTATCTGAAAATTTGAAAATTCTTAAAAGAATTTAACAAAATCTTGATGTCCCCAATCCTATGTTTTGTATGTTTTTTCCACGTGTCTTGACATACAATGTATCCCTGCAGAGTTTGGTGAAGATCTGAGTATGTAGTTTTTGACCTTATCTGGAACCTCCCATCTGAAAATTTGAAAATTCCTAAAAAATCCGTCCAAAATCTTGTTGACCCGAATCTCTTGTTTTGTACGTTTTTTCCACGTGTCTTGACATCCAATGTATCCCTGCAAAGTTTGGTGAAGATCTGAGTATGTAGTTTTTGACCTTATCTGGAACCGCATTTCTGAAAATTTGAAAATTTTTAAAAAAATCGTCCAAAATCTTGATGTCTCCAATCTCTTGTTTTGTACGTTTTTTCCACGTGTCTTGACATCCAATGTATCCCTGCAAAGTTTGGTGAAGATCTGAGTATGTAGTTTTTGACCTTATATGGAACCCCCTATCTGAAAATTTGAAAATTCTTAAAAAATTCGTCCAAAATCTTGATGTCTCCAATCTCTTGTTTTGTACGTTTTTTCCACGTGTCTCGACCTCCAATGGATCCCTGCAAAGTTTGGTGAAGATCTGAGTATGTCGTTTTTGACCTTATCTGGAACCTCCCATCTGAAAATTTGAAAATTCTTAAAAAATTCGTCGAAAATCTTGATGTCTCCGATCTCTTGTTTTGTACGTTTTTTCCACGTGTCTTGACACATAATGTATCCCTGCAAAGTTTGGTGAAGATCTGAGTATGTAGTTTTTGACCTTATCTGGAACCTCCTATCTGAAAATTTGAAAATTCTTAAAAAATTCGTCGAAAATCTTGATGTCTCCAATCTTTTGTTTTGTACGTTTTTTCCACGTGTCTTGACATCCAATGTATCCCTGCAAAGTTTGGTGAAGATCTGAGTATGTAGTTTTTGACCTTATATGGAACCTCCTATCTGAAAATTTGAAAATTCTTAAAAAATTCGTCCAAAATCTTGATGTCTCCAATCTCTTGTTTTGTACGTTTTTTCCACGTGTCTCGACCTCCAATGGATCCCTGCAAAGTTTGGTGAAGATCTGAGTATGTCGTTTTTGACCTTATCTGGAACCTCCCATCTGAAAATTTGAAAATTCTTAAAAAATTCGTCGAAAATCTTGATGTCTCCGATCTCTTGTTTTGTACGTTTTTTCCACGTGTCTTGACATGCAAAGTATTCCTGCAAAGTTTGGTGAAGATCTGAGTATGTAGTTTTTGACCTCATCTGGAACCTCCTATCTGAAAATTTGAAAATTCTTAAAAAATTCGTCCAAAATCTTGATGTCTCCAATCTCTTGTTTTGTACGTTTTTTCCACGTGTCTTGACATCCAATGTATCCCTGCAATGTTTGGTGAAGATCTGAGTATGTAGTTTTTTACCTTATCTGGAACCTCCCATCTGAAAATTTGAAAATTCCTAAAAAATCCGTCCAAAATCTTGATGACCCCAATCTCTTGTTTTGTACTTTATTTCCACGTGTCTCGACCTCCAATGTATCCCTGCAAAGTTTGGTGAAGATCTGAGTATGTAGTTTTTGACCTTATATGGAACCTCCTATCTGAAAATTTGAAAATTCTTAAAAAATTCGTCCAAAATCTTGATGTCACCAATCCTATGTTTTGTATGTTTTTTCCACGTGTCTTGACATCCAATGTATCCATGCAAAGTTTGGTGAAGATCTGAGTATGTCGTTTTTGACCTTATCTGGAACCTCCCATCTGAAAATTTGAAAATTCTTAAAAAATTCGTCCAAAATCTTGATGTGTCCAATCTCTTGTTTTGTACGTTTTTTCCACGTGTCTCGACCTCCAATGGATCCCTGCAAAGTTTGGTGAAGATCTGAGTATGTCGTTTTTGACCTTATCTGGAACCTCCCATCTGAAAATTTGAAAATTCTTAAAAAATTCGTCGAAAATCTTGATGTCTCCGATCTCTTGTTTTGTACGTTTTTTCCACGTGTCTTGACATGCAAAGTATTCCTGCAAAGTTTGGTGAAGATCTGAGTATGTAGTTTTTGACCTCATCTGGAACCTCCTATCTGAAAATTTGAAAATTCTTAAAAAATTCGTCCAAAATCTTGATGTCTCCAATCTCTTGTTTTGTACGTTTTTTCCACGTGTCTTGACATCCAATGTATCCCTGCAATGTTTGGTGAAGATCTGAGTATGTAGTTTTTGACCTTATCTGGAACCTCCCATCTGAAAATTTGAAAATTCCTAAAAAATCCGTCCAAAATCTTGATGACCCCAATCTCTTGTTTTGTACTTTTTTTCCACGTGTCTCGACCTCCAATGTATCCCTGCAAAGTTTGGTGAAGATCTGAGTATGTAGTTTTTGACCTTATATGGAACCTCCTATCTGAAAATTTGAAAATTCTTAAAAAATTCGTCCAAAATCTTGATGTCACCAATCCTATGTTTTGTATGTTTTTTCCACGTGTCTTGACATCCAATGTATCCATGCAAAGTTTGGTGAAGATCTGAGTATGTCGTTTTTGACCTTATCTGGAACCTCCCATCTGAAAATTTGAAAATTCTTAAAAAATTCGTCGAAAATCTTGATGTATCCGATCTCTTGTTTTGTACGTTTTTTCCACGTGTCTTGACATGCAAAGTATCCCTGCAAAGTTTGGTGAAGATCTGAGTATGTAGTTTTTGACCTTATCTGGAACCTCCTATCTGAAAATTTGAAAATTCTTAAAAAATTCGTCCAAAATCTTGATGTCTCCAATCTCTTGTTTTGTACGTTTTTTCCACGTGTCTTGACATCCAATGTATCCCTGCAATGTTTGGTGAAGATCTGAGTATGTAGTTTTTGACCTTATATGGAGCCTCCTATCTGAAAATTTGAAAATTCTTAAAAAATTCGTCCAAAATCTTGATGTCTCCAATCTCTTGTTTTGTACGTTCTTTCCACGTGTCTTGACATCCAATGTATCCCTGCAATGTTTGGTGAAGATCTGAGTATGTAGTTTTTGACCTTATATGGAACCTCCTATCTGAAAATTTGAAAATTCTTAAAAGAATTTAACAAAATCTTGATGTCCCCAATCCTATGTTTTGTATGTTTTTTCCACGTGTCTTGACATACAATGTATCCCTGCAGAGTTTGGTGAAGATCTGAGTATGTAGTTTTTGACCTTATCTGGAACCTCCCATCTGAAAATTTGAAAATTCCTAAAAAATCCGTCCAAAATCTTGTTGACCCGAATCTCTTGTTTTGTACGTTTTTTCCACGTGTCTTGACATCCAATGTATCCCTGCAAAGTTTGGTGAAGATCTGAGTATGTAGTTTTTGACCTTATCTGGAACCGCATTTCTGAAAATTTGAAAATTTTTAAAAAAATCGTCCAAAATCTTGATGTCTCCAATCTCTTGTTTTGTACGTTTTTTCCACGTGTCTTGACATCCAATGTATCCCTGCAAAGTTTGGTGAAGATCTGAGTATGTAGTTTTTGACCTTATATGGAACCCCCTATCTGAAAATTTGAAAATTCTTAAAAAATTCGTCCAAAATCTTGATGTCTCCAATCTCTTGTTTTGTACGTTTTTTCCACGTGTCTCGACCTCCAATGGATCCCTGCAAAGTTTGGTGAAGATCTGAGTATGTCGTTTTTGACCTTATCTGGAACCTCCCATCTGAAAATTTGAAAATTCTTAAAAAATTCGTCGAAAATCTTGATGTCTCCGATCTCTTGTTTTGTACGTTTTTTCCACGTGTCTTGACACATAATGTATCCCTGCAAAGTTTGGTGAAGATCTGAGTATGTAGTTTTTGACCTTATCTGGAACCTCCTATCTGAAAATTTGAAAATTCTTAAAAAATTCGTCGAAAATCTTGATGTCTCCAATCTTTTGTTTTGTACGTTTTTTCCACGTGTCTTGACATCCAATGTATCCCTGCAAAGTTTGGTGAAGATCTGAGTATGCAGTTTTTGACCTTATATGGAATCTCCTATCTGAAAATTTGAAAATTCTTAAAAAATTCGTCCAAAATCTTGATGTCTCCAATCTCTTGTTTTGTACGTTTTTTCCACGTGTCTCGACCTCCAATGGATCCCTGCAAAGTTTGGTGAAGATCTGAGTATGTCGTTTTTGACCTTATCTGGAACCTCCCATATGAAAATTTGAAAATTCTTAAAAAATTCGTCGAAAATCTTGATGTCTCCGATCTCTTGTTTTGTACGTTTTTTCCACGTGTCTTGACATGCAAAGTATTCCTGCAAAGTTTGGTGAAGATCTGAGTATGTAGTTTTTGACCTCATCTGGAACCTCCTATCTGAAAATTTGAAAATTCTTAAAAAATTCGTCCAAAATCTTGATGTCTCCAATCTCTTGTTTTGTACGTTTTTTCCACGTGTCTTGACATCCAATGTATCCCTGCAATGTTTGGTGAAGATCTGAGTATGTAGTTTTTTACCTTATCTGGAACCTCCCATCTGAAAATTTGAAAATTCCTAAAAAATCCGTCCAAAATCTTGATGACCCCAATCTCTTGTTTTGTACTTTATTTCCACGTGTCTCGACCTCCAATGTATCCCTGCAAAGTTTGGTGAAGATCTGAGTATGTAGTTTTTGACCTTATATGGAACCTCCTATCTGAAAATTTGAAAATTCTTAAAAAATTCGTCCAAAATCTTGATGTCACCAATCCTATGTTTTGTATGTTTTTTCCACGTGTCTTGACATCCAATGTATCCATGCAAAGTTTGGTGAAGATCTGAGTATGTCGTTTTTGACCTTATCTGGAACCTCCCATCTGAAAATTTGAAAATTCTTAAAAAATTCGTCCAAAATCTTGATGTCTCCAATCTCTTGTTTTGTACGTTTTTTCCACGTGTCTCGACCTCCAATGGATCCCTGCAAAGTTTGGTGAAGATCTGAGTATGTCGTTTTTGACCTTATCTGGAACCTCCCATCTGAAAATTTGAAAATTCTTAAAAAATTCGTCGAAAATCTTGATGTCTCCGATCTCTTGTTTTGTACGTTTTTTCCACGTGTCTTGACATGCAAAGTATTCCTGCAAAGTTTGGTGAAGATCTGAGTATGTAGTTTTTGACCTCATCTGGAACCTCCTATCTGAAAATTTGAAAATTCTTAAAAAATTCGTCCAAAATCTTGATGTCTCCAATCTCTTGTTTTGTACGTTTTTTCCACGTGTCTTGACATCCAATGTATCCCTGCAATGTTTGGTGAAGATCTGAGTATGTAGTTTTTGACCTTATCTGGAACCTCCCATCTGAAAATTTGAAAATTCCTAAAAAATCCGTCCAAAATCTTGATGACCCCAATCTCTTGTTTTGTACTTTTTTTCCACGTGTCTCGACCTCCAATGTATCCCTGCAAAGTTTGGTGAAGATCTGAGTATGTAGTTTTTGACCTTATATGGAACCTCCTATCTGAAAATTTGAAAATTCTTAAAAAATTCGTCCAAAATCTTGATGTCACCAATCCTATGTTTTGTATGTTTTTTCCACGTGTCTTGACATCCAATGTATCCATGCAAAGTTTGGTGAAGATCTGAGTATGTCGTTTTTGACCTTATCTGGAACCTCCCATCTGAAAATTTGAAAATTCTTAAAAAATTCGTCGAAAATCTTGATGTCTCCGATCTCTTGTTTTGTACGTTTTTTCCACGTGTCTTGACATGCAAAGTATCCCTGCAAAGTTTGGTGAAGATCTGAGTATGTAGTTTTTGACCTTATCTGGAACCTCCTATCTGAAAATTTGAAAATTCTTAAAAAATTCGTCCAAAATCTTGATGTCTCCAATCTCTTGTTTTGTACGTTTTTTCCACGTGTCTTGACATCCAATGTATCCCTGCAATGTTTGGTGAAGATCTGAGTATGTAGTTTTTGACCTTATATGGAGCCTCCTATCTGAAAATTTGAAAATTCTTAAAAAATTCGTCCAAAATCTTGATGTCTCCAATCTCTTGTTTTGTACGTTCTTTCCACGTGTCTTGACATCCAATGTATCCCTGCAATGTTTGGTGAAGATCTGAGTATGTAGTTTTTGACCTTATATGGAACCTCCTATCTGAAAATTTGAAAATTCTTAAAAGAATTTAACAAAATCTTGATGTCCCCAATCCTATGTTTTGTATGTTTTTTCCACGTGTCTTGACATACAATGTATCCCTGCAGAGTTTGGTGAAGATCTGAGTATGTAGTTTTTGACCTTATCTGGAACCTCCCATCTGAAAATTTGAAAATTCCTAAAAAATCCGTCCAAAATCTTGTTGACCCGAATCTCTTGTTTTGTACGTTTTTTCCACGTGTCTTGACATCCAATGTATCCCTGCAAAGTTTGGTGAAGATCTGAGTATGTAGTTTTTGACCTTATCTGGAACCGCATTTCTGAAAATTTGAAAATTTTTAAAAAAATCGTCCAAAATCTTGATGTCTCCAATCTCTTGTTTTGTACGTTTTTTCCACGTGTCTTGACATCCAATGTATCCCTGCAAAGTTTGGTGAAGATCTGAGTATGTAGTTTTTGACCTTATATGGAACCCCCTATCTGAAAATTTGAAAATTCTTAAAAAATTCGTCCAAAATCTTGATGTCTCCAATCTCTTGTTTTGTACGTTTTTTCCACGTGTCTCGACCTCCAATGGATCCCTGCAAAGTTTGGTGAAGATCTGAGTATGTCGTTTTTGACCTTATCTGGAACCTCCCATCTGAAAATTTGAAAATTCTTAAAAAATTCGTCGAAAATCTTGATGTCTCCGATCTCTTGTTTTGTACGTTTTTTCCACGTGTCTTGACATGCAAAGTATTCCTGCAAAGTTTGGTGAAGATCTGAGTATGTAGTTTTTGACCTCATCTGGAACCTCCTATCTGAAAATTTGAAAATTCTTAAAAAATTCGTCCAAAATCTTGATGTCTCCAATCTCTTGTTTTGTACGTTTTTTCCACGTGTCTTGACATCCAATGTATCCCTGCAAAGTTTGGTGAAGATCTGAGTATGTAGTTTTTGACCTTATCTGGAACCTCCTATCTGAAAATTTGAAAATTCTTAAAAAATTCGTCCAAAATCTTGATGTCTCCAATCTCTTGTTTTGTACGTTTTTTCCACGTGTCTTGATATCCAATGTATCCCTGCAAAGTTTGGTGAAGATCTGAGTATGTCGTTTTTGACCTTATCTGGAACATCCTTTCTGAAAATTTGAAAATTGTTAAAAAATTCGTCCAAAATCTTGATGTCTCCAATCTCTTTTTTGTACGTTTTTTCCACGTGTCTTGACATCCAATGGATCCCTGCAAAGTTTGGTGAAGATCTGAGTATGTAGTTTTTGACCTTATCTGGAACCTCCCATCTGAAAATTTGAAAATTCTTAAAAAATTCGACCAAAATCTTGATGTCTCCAATCTCTTGTTTTGTACGTTTTTTCCACGTGTCTTGACACATAATGTATCCATGCAAAGTTTGGTGAAGATCTCAGTATGTAGTTTTTGACCTTATATGGAACCTCCTATCTGAAAATTTGAAAATTCTTAAAAAATTCGTCCAAAATCTTGATGTCTCCAATCTCTTGTTTTGTACGTTTTTTCCACGTGTCTTGACATCCAATGTATCCCTGCAAAGTTTGGTGAAGATCTGAGTATGTAGTTTTTGACCTTATCTGGAACCTCCCATCTGAAAATTTGAAAATTCCTAAAAAATCCGTGCAAAATCTTGATGACCCCAATCTCTTGTTTTGTACGTTTTTTCCACGTGTCTTGACATCCAATGTATTCCTGCAATGTTTGGTGAAGATCTGAGTATGTAGTTTTTGTCCTTATATGGAACCTCCTATCTGAAAATTTGAAAATTCTTAAAAAATTCGACCAAAATCTTGATGTTCCGAATCCTATGTTTTGTATGTTTTTTCCACGTGTCTTGACATCCAATGTATCCCTGCAAAGTTTGGTGAAGATCTGAGTATGTAGTTTTTGACCTTATATTGAACCTCCCATCTGAAAATTTGAAAATTCTTAAAAAATTCGTCCAAAATCTTGATGACCCCAATCTCTTGTTTTGTACGTTTTTTCCACGTGTCTTGACATCCAAAGTATCCCTGCAAAGTTTGGTGAAGATCTGAGTATGTAGTTTTTGACCTTATATGGAACCTCCTTTCTGAAAATTTGAGAATTCTTAAAAAATTCGTCCAAAATCTTGATGTCTCCAATCTCTTGTTTTGTACGTTTTTTCCACGTGTCTTGACATCCAATGTATCCATGCAAAGTTTGGTGAAGATCTGAGTATGTCGTTTTTGACCTTATCTGGAACCTCCCATCTGAAAATTTGAAAATTCTTAAAAAATTCGTCGAAAATCTTGATGTCTCCAATCTTTTGTTTTGTACGTTTTTTCCACGTGTCTTGACATGCAAAGTATCCCTGCAACGTTTGGTGAAGATCTGAGTATGTAGTTTTTGACCTTATCTGGAACCTCCTATCTGAAAATTTGAAAATTCTTAAAAAATTCGTCGAAAATCTTGATGTCTCCAATCTCTTGTTTTGTACGTTTTTTCCACGTGTCTTGATATCCAATGTATCCCTGCAGAGTTTGGTGAAGATCTGAGTATGTCGTTTTTGACCTTATCTGGAACATCCTTTCTGAAAATTTGAAAATTGTTAAAAAATTCGTCCAAAATCTTGATGTCTCCAATCTCTTTTTTGTACGTTTTTTCCACGTGTCTTGACATCCAATGTATCCCTGCAAAGTTTGGTGAAGATCTGAGTATGTAGTTTTTGACCTTATCTGGAACCTCCCATCTGAAAATTTGAAAATTCTTAAAAAATTCGACCAAAATCTTGATGTCTCCAATCTTTTGTTTTGTACGTTTTTTCCACGTGTCTTGACACATAATGTATCCATGCAAAGTTTGGTGAAGATCTGAGTATGTAGTTTTTGACCTTATATGGAACCTCCTATCTGAAAATTTGAAAATTCTTAAAAAATTCGTCCAAAATCTTGATGTCTCCAATCTCTTGTTTTGTACGTTTTTTCCACGTGTCTTGACATCCAATGTATCCCTGCAAAGTTTGGTGAAGATCTGAGTATGTAGTTTTTGACCTTATCTGGAACCTCCCATCTGAAAATTTGAAAATTCCTAAAAAATCCGTGCAAAATCTTGATGACCCCAATCTCTTGTTTTGTACGTTTTTTCCACGTGTCTTGACATCCAATGTATCCATGCAAACTTTGGTGAAGATCTGAGTATGTCGTTTTTGACCTTATCTGGAACATCCTTTCTGAAAATTTGAAAATTGTTAAAAAATTCGTCCAAAATCTTGATGTCTCCAATCTCTTTTTTGTACGTTTTTTCCACGTGTCTTGACATCCAATGTATCCCTGCAAAGTTTGGTGAAGATCTGAGTATGTAGTTTTTGACCTTATCTGGAACCTCCCATCTGAAAATTTGAAAATTCTTCAAAAATTCGTCGAAAATCTTGATGTCTCCAATCTCTTGTTTTGTACGTTTTTTCCACGTGTCTTGACATCCAATGTATCCCTGCAATGTTTGGTGGAGATCTGAGTATGTAGTTTTTGACCTTATCTGGGACCTCCTATCAGAAAATTTGAAAATTCTTCAAAAATTCGTCCAAAATCTTGATGTCTCCAATCTCTTGTTTTGTACGTTTTTTCCACGTGTCTCGACCTCCAATGTATCCCTGCAAAGTTTGGTGAAGATCTGAGTATGTCGTTTTTGACCTTATCTGGAACATCCTTTCTGAAAATTTGAAAATTCTTAAAAAATTCGTCGAAAATCTTGATGTCTCCAATCTCTTGTTTTGTACGTTTTTTCCACGTGTCTTGACATCCAATGTATCCCTGCAAAGTTTGGTGAAGATCTGAGTATGTAGTTTTTGACCTTATATGGAACCTCCTTTCTGAAAATTTGAAAATTCTCAAAAAATTCGTCGAAAATCTTGATGTCTCCAATCTCTTGTTTTGTACGTTTTTTCCACGTGTCTTGACATGCAAAGTATCCCTGCAACGTTTGGTGAAGATCTGAGTATGTAGTTTTTGACCTTATCTGGAACCTCCTATCTGAAAATTTGAAAATTCTTCAAAAATTCGTCGAAAATCTTGATGTCTCCAATCTCTTGTTTTGTACGTTTTTTCCACGTGTCTTGACATCCAATGTATTCCTGCAATGTTTGGTGAAGATCTGAGTATGTAGTTTTTGACCTTATATGGAACCTCCTATCTGAAAATTTGAAAATTCTTAAAAAATTCGTCGAAAATCTTGATGTCTCCAATCTCTTGTTTTGTACGTTTTTTCCACGTGTCTTGACATGCAAAGTATCCCTGCAACGTTTGGTGAAGATCTGAGTATGTAGTTTTTGACCTTATCTGGAACCTCCTATCTGAAAATTTGAAAATTCTTAAAAAATTCTTCCAAAATCTTGAAGACCCCAATCTCTTGTTTTGTACGTTTTTTCCACTTGTCTTGACATCCAATGTATCCCTGTAAAGTTTGGTGAAGATCTGAGTATGTAGTTTTTGACTTTATATGGAACCTCCTTTCTGAAAATTTGAGAATTCTTAAAAAATTCGTCCAAAATCTTGATGTCTCCAATCTCTTGTTTTGTACGTTTTTTCCACGTGTCTTGACATCCAAAGTATCCATGCAAAGTTTGGTGAAGATCTGAGTATGTCGTTTTTGACCTTATCTGGAACCTCCCATCCGAAAATTTGAAAATTCTTAAAAAATTCGTCGAAAATCTTGATGTCTCCAATCTCTTGTTTTGTACGTTTTTTCCACGTGTCTTGACATGCAAAGTATCCCTGCAACGTTTGGTGAAGATCTGAGTATGTAGTTTTTGACCTTATCTGGAACCTCCTATCTGAAAATTTGAAAATTCTTCAAAAATTCGTCGAAAATCTTGATGTCTCCAATCTCTTGTTTGTACGTTTTTTCCACGTGTCTTGACATCCAATGTATTCCTGCAATGTTTGGTGGAGATCTGAGTATGTAGTTTTAGACCTTATCTGGAACCTCCTATCTGAAAATTTGAAAATTCTTCAAAAATTCGTCCAAAATCTTGATGTCTCCAATCTCTTGTTTTGTACGTTTTTTCCACGTGTCTCGACCTCCAATGTATCCCTGCAAAGTTAGTGAAGATCTGAGTATGTCGTTTTTGACCTTATCTGGAACATCCTTTCTGAAAATTTGAAAATTCTTAAAAAATTCGTCGAAAATCTTGATGTCTCCAATCTCATGTTTTGTACGTTTTTTCCACGTGTCTTGACATCCAATGTATCCCTGCAAAGTTTGGTGAAGATCTGAGTATGTAGTTTTTGACCTTATATGGAACCTCCTATCTGAAAATTTGAAAATTCTTAAAAAATTCGTCCAAAATCTTGATGTCTCCAATCTCTTGTTTTGTACGTTTTTTCCACGTGTCTCGACCTCCAATGGATCCCTGCAAAGTTTGGTGAAGATCTGAGTATGTCGTTTTTGACCTTATCTGGAACCTCCCATCTGAAAATTTGAAAATTCTTAAAAAATTCGTCGAAAATCTTGATGTCTCCGATCTCTTGTTTTGTACGTTTTTTCCACGTGTCTTGACATGCAAAGTATTCCTGCAAAGTTTGGTGAAGATCTGAGTATGTAGTTTTTGACCTCATCTGGAACCTCCTATCTGAAAATTTGAAAATTCTTAAAAAATTCGTCCAAAATCTTGATGTCTCCAATCTCTTGTTTTGTACGTTTTTTCCACGTGTCTTGACATCCAATGTATCCCTGCAATGTTTGGTGAAGATCTGAGTATGTAGTTTTTGACCTTATCTGGAACCTCCCATCTGAAAATTTGAAAATTCCTAAAAAATCCGTCCAAAATCTTGATGACCCCAATCTCTTGTTTTGTACTTTTTTTCCACGTGTCTCGACCTCCAATGTATCCCTGCAAAGTTTGGTGAAGATCTGAGTATGTAGTTTTTGACCTTATATGGAACCTCCTATCTGAAAATTTGAAAATTCTTAAAAAATTCGTCCAAAATCTTGATGTCACCAATCCTATGTTTTGTATGTTTTTTCCACGTGTCTTGACATCCAATGTATCCATGCAAAGTTTGGTGAAGATCTGAGTATGTCGTTTTTGACCTTATCTGGAACCTCCCATCTGAAAATTTGAAAATTCTTAAAAAATTCGTCGAAAATCTTGATGTCTCCGATCTCTTGTTTTGTACGTTTTTTCCACGTGTCTTGACATGCAAAGTATTCCTGCAAAGTTTGGTGAAGATCTGAGTATGTAGTTTTTGACCTCATCTGGAACCTCCCATCTGAAAATTTGAAAATTCTTAAAAAATTCGTCCAAAATTTTGATGTCTCCAATCTCTTGTTTTGTACGTTTTTTCCACGTGTCTTGACATCCAATGTATCCCTGCAATGTTTGGTGAAGATCTGAGTATGTAGTTTTTGACCTTATCTGGAACCTCCCATCTGAAAATTTGAAAATTCCTAAAAAATCCGTCCAAAATCTTGATGACCCCAATCTCTTGTTTTGTACGTTTTTTCCACGTGTCTTGACATCCAATGTATCCCTGCAAAGTTTGGTGAAGATCTGAGTATGTAGTTTTTGACCTTATCTGGAACCTCCTATCTGAAAATTTGAAAATTCTTAAAAAATTCGTCCAAAATCTTGATGTCTCCAATCTCTTGTTTTGTACGTTTTTTCCACGTGTCTTGATATCCAATGTATCCCTGCAAAGTTTGGTGAAGATCTGAGTATGTAGTTTTTGACCTTATATGGAACCTCCTATCTGAAAATTTGAAAATTCTTAAAAAATTCGTCCAAAATCTTGATGTCTCCAATCTCTTGTTTTGTACGTTTTTTCCACGTGTCTTGACATCCAATGTATCCCTGCAAAGTTTGGTGAAGATCTGAGTATGTAGTTTTTGACCTTATATTGAACCTCCCATCTGAAAATTTGAAAATTCTTAAAAAATTCGTCCAAAATCTTGATGTCTCCAATCTCTTGTTTTGTACGTTTTTTCCACGTGTCTTGATATCCAATGTATCCCTGCAAAGTTTGGTGAAGATCTGAGTATGTAGTTTTTGACCTTATATGGAACCTCCTATCTGAAAATTTGAAAATTCTTAAAAAATTCGTCCAAAATTTTGATGTCTCCAATCTCTTGTTTTGTACGTTTTTTCCACGTGTCTTGACATCCAATGTATCCCTGCAATGTTTGGTGAAGATCTGAGTATGTAGTTTTTGACCTTATCTGGAACCTCCCATCTGAAAATTTGAAAATTCCTAAAAAATCCGTCCAAAATCTTGATGACCCCAATCTCTTGTTTTGTACGTTTTTTCCACGTGTCTTGACATCCAATGTATCCCTGCAAAGTTTGGTGAAGATCTGAGTATTTAGTTTTTGACCTTATATTGAACCTCCCATCTGAAAATTTGAAAATTCTTAAAAAATTCGTCCAAAATCTTGATGTCTCCAATCTCTTGTTTTGTACGTTTTTTCCACGTGTCTTGATATCCAATGTATCCCTGCAAAGTTTGGTGAAGATCTGAGTATGTAGTTTTTGACCTTATATGGAACCTCCTATCTGAAAATTTGAAAATTCTTAAAAAATTCGTCCAAAATCTTGATGTCTCCAATCTCTTGTTTTGTACGTTTTTTCCACGTGTCTCGACCTCCAATGGATCCCTGCAAAGTTTGGTGAAGATCTGAGTATGTAGTTTTTGACCTTATCTGGAACCTCCCATCTGAAAATTTGAAAATTCTTAAAAAATCCGTGCAAAATCTTGATGACCCCAATCCTTTTTTTTGTATGTTTTTTCCACGTGTCTTGACATCCAATGTATCCATGCAAAGTTTGGTGAAGATCTGAGTATGTCGTTTTTGACCTTATCTGGAACCTCCCATCTGAAAATTTGAAAATTCTTAAAAAATTCGTCGAAAATCTTGATGTCTCCGATCTCTTGTTTTGTACGTTTTTTCCACGTGTCTTGACATGCAAAGTATCCCTGCAACGTTTGGTGAAGATCTGAGTATGTAGTTTTTGACCTTATCTGGAACCTCCTATCTGAAAATTTGAAAATTCTTAAAAAATTCGTCCAAAATCTTGATGTCTCCAATCTCTTGTTTTGTACGTTTTTTCCACGTGTCTTGACATCCAATGTATCCCTGCAATGTTTGGTGAAGATCTGAGTATGTAGTTTTTGACCTTATATGGAGCCTCCTATCTGAAAATTTGAAAATTCTTAAAAAATTCGTCCAAAATCTTGATGTCTCCAATCTCTTGTTTTGTACGTTCTTTCCACGTGTCTTGACATCCAATGTATCCCTGCAATGTTTGGTGAAGATCTGAGTATGTAGTTTTTGACCTTATATGGAACCTCCTATCTGAAAATTTGAAAATTCTTAAAAGAATTTAACAAAATCTTGATGTCCCCAATCCTATGTTTTGTATGTTTTTTCCACGTGTCTTGACATACAATGTATCCCTGCAGAGTTTGGTGAAGATCTGAGTATGTAGTTTTTGACCTTATCTGGAACCTCCGATCTGAAAATTTGAAAATTCCTAAAAAATCCGTCCAAAATCTTGTTGACCCGAATCTCTTGTTTTGTACGTTTTTTCCACGTGTCTTGACATCCAATGTATCCCTGCAAAGTTTGGTGAAGATCTGAGTATGTAGTTTTTGACCTTATCTGGAACCGCATTTCTGAAAATTTGAAAATTTTTAAAAAAATCGTCCAAAATCTTGATGTCTCCAATCTCTTGTTTTGTACGTTTTTTCCACGTGTCTTGACATCCAATGTATCCCTGCAAAGTTTGGTGAAGATCTGAGTATGTAGTTTTTGACCTTATCTGGAACCGCATTTCTGAAAATTTGAAAATTTTTAAAAAAATCGTCCAAAATCTTGATGTCTCCAATCTCTTGTTTTGTACGTTTTTTCCACGTGTCTTGACATCCAATGTATCCCTGCAAAGTTTGGTGAAGATCTGAGTATGTAGTTTTTGACCTTATATGGAACCCCCTATCTGAAAATTTGAAAATTCTTAAAAAATTCGTCCAAAATCTTGATGTCTCCAATCTCTTGTTTTGTACGTTTTTTCCACGTGTCTCGACCTCCAATGGATCCCTGCAAAGTTTGGTGAAGATCTGAGTATGTAGTTTTTGACCTTATCTGGAACCGCATTTCTGAAAATTTGAAAATTTTTAAAAAAATCGTCCAAAATCTTGATGTCTCCAATCTCTTGTTTTGTACGTTTTTTCCACGTGTCTTGACATCCAATGTATCCCTGCAAAGTTTGGTGAAGATCTGAGTATGTAGTTTTTGACCTTATATGGAACCCCCTATCTGAAAATTTGAAAATTCTTAAAAAATTCGTCCAAAATCTTGATGTCTCCAATCTCTTGTTTTGTACGTTTTTTCCACGTGTCTCGACCTCCAATGGATCCCTGCAAAGTTTGGTGAAGATCTGAGTATGTCGTTTTTGACCTTATCTGGAACCTCCCATCTGAAAATTTGAAAATTCTTAAAAAATTCGTCGAAAATCTTGATGTCTCCGATCTCTTGTTTTGTACGTTTTTTCCACGTGTCTTGACACATAATGTATCCCTGCAAAGTTTGGTGAAGATCTGAGTATGTAGTTTTTGACCTTATCTGGAACCTCCTATCTGAAAATTTGAAAATTCTTAAAAAATTCGTCGAAAATCTTGATGTCTCCAATCTTTTGTTTTGTACGTTTTTTCCACGTGTCTTGACATCCAATGTATCCCTGCAAAGTTTGGTGAAGATCTGAGTATGCAGTTTTTGACCTTATATGGAACCTCCTATCTGAAAATTTGAAAATTCTTAAAAAATTCGTCCAAAATCTTGATGTCTCCAATCTCTTGTTTTGTACGTTTTTTCCACGTGTCTCGACCTCCAATGGATCCCTGCAAAGTTTGGTGAAGATCTGAGTATGTCGTTTTTGACCTTATCTGGAACCTCCCATCTGAAAATTTGAAAATTCTTAAAAAATTCGTCGAAAATCTTGATGTCTCCGATCTCTTGTTTTGTACGTTTTTTCCACGTGTCTTGACATGCAAAGTATTCCTGCAAAGTTTGGTGAAGATCTGAGTATGTAGTTTTTGACCTCATCTGGAACCTCCTATCTGAAAATTTGAAAATTCTTAAAAAATTCGTCCAAAATCTTGATGTCTCCAATCTCTTGTTTTGTACGTTTTTTCCACGTGTCTTGACATCCAATGTATCCCTGCAATGTTTGGTGAAGATCTGAGTATGTAGTTTTTTACCTTATCTGGAACCTCCCATCTGAAAATTTGAAAATTCCTAAAAAATCCGTCCAAAATCTTGATGACCCCAATCTCTTGTTTTGTACTTTATTTCCACGTGTCTCGACCTCCAATGTATCCCTGCAAAGTTTGGTGAAGATCTGAGTATGTAGTTTTTGACCTTATATGGAACCTCCTATCTGAAAATTTGAAAATTCTTAAAAAATTCGTCCAAAATCTTGATGTCACCAATCCTATGTTTTGTATGTTTTTTCCACGTGTCTTGACATCCAATGTATCCATGCAAAGTTTGGTGAAGATCTGAGTATGTCGTTTTTGACCTTATCTGGAACCTCCCATCTGAAAATTTGAAAATTCTTAAAAAATTCGTCCAAAATCTTGATGTCTCCAATCTCTTGTTTTGTACGTTTTTTCCACGTGTCTCGACCTCCAATGGATCCCTGCAAAGTTTGGTGAAGATCTGAGTATGTCGTTTTTGACCTTATCTGGAACCTCCCATCTGAAAATTTGAAAATTCTTAAAAAATTCGTCGAAAATCTTGATGTCTCCGATCTCTTGTTTTGTACGTTTTTTCCACGTGTCTTGACATGCAAAGTATTCCTGCAAAGTTTGGTGAAGATCTGAGTATGTAGTTTTTGACCTCATCTGGAACCTCCTATCTGAAAATTTGAAAATTCTTAAAAAATTCGTCCAAAATCTTGATGTCTCCAATCTCTTGTTTTGTACGTTTTTTCCACGTGTCTTGACATCCAATGTATCCCTGCAATGTTTGGTGAAGATCTGAGTATGTAGTTTTTGACCTTATCTGGAACCTCCCATCTGAAAATTTGAAAATTCCTAAAAAATCCGTCCAAAATCTTGATGACCCCAATCTCTTGTTTTGTACTTTTTTTCCACGTGTCTCGACCTCCAATGTATCCCTGCAAAGTTTGGTGAAGATCTGAGTATGTAGTTTTTGACCTTATATGGAACCTCCTATCTGAAAATTTGAAAATTCTTAAAAAATTCGTCCAAAATCTTGATGTCACCAATCCTATGTTTTGTATGTTTTTTCCACGTGTCTTGACATCCAATGTATCCATGCAAAGTTTGGTGAAGATCTGAGTATGTCGTTTTTGACCTTATCTGGAACCTCCCATCTGAAAATTTGAAAATTCTTAAAAAATTCGTCGAAAATCTTGATGTCTCCGATCTCTTGTTTTGTACGTTTTTTCCACGTGTCTTGACATGCAAAGTATCCCTGCAAAGTTTGGTGAAGATCTGAGTATGTAGTTTTTGACCTTATCTGGAACCTCCTATCTGAAAATTTGAAAATTCTTAAAAAATTCGTCCAAAATCTTGATGTCTCCAATCTCTTGTTTTGTACGTTTTTTCCACGTGTCTTGACATCCAATGTATCCCTGCAATGTTTGGTGAAGATCTGAGTATGTAGTTTTTGACCTTATATGGAGCCTCCTATCTGAAAATTTGAAAATTCTTAAAAAATTCGTCCAAAATCTTGATGTCTCCAATCTCTTGTTTTGTACGTTCTTTCCACGTGTCTTGACATCCAATGTATCCCTGCAATGTTTGGTGAAGATCTGAGTATGTAGTTTTTGACCTTATATGGAACCTCCTATCTGAAAATTTGAAAATTCTTAAAAGAATTTAACAAAATCTTGATGTCCCCAATCCTATGTTTTGTATGTTTTTTCCACGTGTCTTGACATACAATGTATCCCTGCAGAGTTTGGTGAAGATCTGAGTATGTAGTTTTTGACCTTATCTGGAACCTCCCATCTGAAAATTTGAAAATTCCTAAAAAATCCGTCCAAAATCTTGTTGACCCGAATCTCTTGTTTTGTACGTTTTTTCCACGTGTCTTGACATCCAATGTATCCCTGCAAAGTTTGGTGAAGATCTGAGTATGTAGTTTTTGACCTTATCTGGAACCGCATTTCTGAAAATTTGAAAATTTTTAAAAAAATCGTCCAAAATCTTGATGTCTCCAATCTCTTGTTTTGTACGTTTTTTCCACGTGTCTTGACATCCAATGTATCCCTGCAAAGTTTGGTGAAGATCTGAGTATGTAGTTTTTGACCTTATATGGAACCCCCTATCTGAAAATTTGAAAATTCTTAAAAAATTCGTCCAAAATCTTGATGTCTCCAATCTCTTGTTTTGTACGTTTTTTCCACGTGTCTCGACCTCCAATGGATCCCTGCAAAGTTTGGTGAAGATCTGAGTATGTCGTTTTTGACCTTATCTGGAACCTCCCATCTGAAAATTTGAAAATTCTTAAAAAATTCGTCGAAAATCTTGATGTCTCCGATCTCTTGTTTTGTACGTTTTTTCCACGTGTCTTGACATGCAAAGTATTCCTGCAAAGTTTGGTGAAGATCTGAGTATGTAGTTTTTGACCTCATCTGGAACCTCCTATCTGAAAATTTGAAAATTCTTAAAAAATTCGTCCAAAATCTTGATGTCTCCAATCTCTTGTTTTGTACGTTTTTTCCACGTGTCTTGACATCCAATGTATCCCTGCAAAGTTTGGTGAAGATCTGAGTATGTAGTTTTTGACCTTATCTGGAACCTCCTATCTGAAAATTTGAAAATTCTTCAAAAATTCGTCCAAAATCTTGATGTCTCCAATCTCTTGTTTTGTACGTTTTTTCCACGTGTCTTGATATCCAATGTATCCCTGCAAAGTTTGGTGAAGATCTGAGTATGTCGTTTTTGACCTTATCTGGAACATCCTTTCTGAAAATTTGAAAATTGTTAAAAAATTCGTCCAAAATCTTGATGTCTCCAATCTCTTTTTTGTACGTTTTTTCCACGTGTCTTGACATCCAATGGATCCCTGCAAAGTTTGGTGAAGATCTGAGTATGTAGTTTTTGACCTTATCTGGAACCTCCCATCTGAAAATTTGAAAATTCTTAAAAAATTCGACCAAAATCTTGATGTCTCCAATCTCTTGTTTTGTACGTTTTTTCCACGTGTCTTGACACATAATGTATCCATGCAAAGTTTGGTGAAGATCTCAGTATGTAGTTTTTGACCTTATATGGAACCTCCTATCTGAAAATTTGAAAATTCTTAAAAAATTCGTCCAAAATCTTGATGTCTCCAATCTCTTGTTTTGTACGTTTTTTCCACGTGTCTTGACATCCAATGTATCCCTGCAAAGTTTGGTGAAGATCTGAGTATGTAGTTTTTGACCTTATCTGGAACCTCCCATCTGAAAATTTGAAAATTCCTAAAAAATCCGTGCAAAATCTTGATGACCCCAATCTCTTGTTTTGTACGTTTTTTCCACGTGTCTTGACATCCAATGTATTCCTGCAATGTTTGGTGAAGATCTGAGTATGTAGTTTTTGTCCTTATATGGAACCTCCTATCTGAAAATTTGAAAATTCTTAAAAAATTCGACCAAAATCTTGATGTTCCGAATCCTATGTTTTGTATGTTTTTTCCACGTGTCTTGACATCCAATGTATCCCTGCAAAGTTTGGTGAAGATCTGAGTATGTAGTTTTTGACCTTATATTGAACCTCCCATCTGAAAATTTGAAAATTCTTAAAAAATTCGTCCAAAATCTTGATGACCCCAATCTCTTGTTTTGTACGTTTTTTCCACGTGTCTTGACATCCAAAGTATCCCTGCAAAGTTTGGTGAAGATCTGAGTATGTAGTTTTTGACCTTATATGGAACCTCCTTTCTGAAAATTTGAGAATTCTTAAAAAATTCGTCCAAAATCTTGATGTCTCCAATCTCTTGTTTTGTACGTTTTTTCCACGTGTCTTGACATCCAATGTATCCATGCAAAGTTTGGTGAAGATCTGAGTATGTCGTTTTTGACCTTATCTGGAACCTCCCATCTGAAAATTTGAAAATTCTTAAAAAATTCGTCGAAAATCTTGATGTCTCCAATCTTTTGTTTTGTACGTTTTTTCCACGTGTCTTGACATGCAAAGTATCCCTGCAACGTTTGGTGAAGATCTGAGTATGTAGTTTTTGACCTTATCTGGAACCTCCTATCTGAAAATTTGAAAATTCTTAAAAAATTCGTCGAAAATCTTGATGTCTCCAATCTCTTGTTTTGTACGTTTTTTCCACGTGTCTTGATATCCAATGTATCCCTGCAGAGTTTGGTGAAGATCTGAGTATGTCGTTTTTGACCTTATCTGGAACATCCTTTCTGAAAATTTGAAAATTGTTAAAAAATTCGTCCAAAATCTTGATGTCTCCAATCTCTTTTTTGTACGTTTTTTCCACGTGTCTTGACATCCAATGTATCCCTGCAAAGTTTGGTGAAGATCTGAGTATGTAGTTTTTGACCTTATCTGGAACCTCCCATCTGAAAATTTGAAAATTCTTAAAAAATTCGACCAAAATCTTGATGTCTCCAATCTTTTGTTTTGTACGTTTTTTCCACGTGTCTTGACACATAATGTATCCATGCAAAGTTTGGTGAAGATCTGAGTATGTAGTTTTTGACCTTATATGGAACCTCCTATCTGAAAATTTGAAAATTCTTAAAAAATTCGTCCAAAATCTTGATGTCTCCAATCTCTTGTTTTGTACGTTTTTTCCACGTGTCTTGACATCCAATGTATCCCTGCAAAGTTTGGTGAAGATCTGAGTATGTAGTTTTTGACCTTATCTGGAACCTCCCATCTGAAAATTTGAAAATTCCTAAAAAATCCGTGCAAAATCTTGATGACCCCAATCTCTTGTTTTGTACGTTTTTTCCACGTGTCTTGACATCCAATGTATCCATGCAAACTTTGGTGAAGATCTGAGTATGTCGTTTTTGACCTTATCTGGAACATCCTTTCTGAAAATTTGAAAATTGTTAAAAAATTCGTCCAAAATCTTGATGTCTCCAATCTCTTTTTTGTACGTTTTTTCCACGTGTCTTGACATCCAATGTATCCCTGCAAAGTTTGGTGAAGATCTGAGTATGTAGTTTTTGACCTTATCTGGAACCTCCCATCTGAAAATTTGAAAATTCTTCAAAAATTCGTCGAAAATCTTGATGTCTCCAATCTCTTGTTTTGTACGTTTTTTCCACGTGTCTTGACATCCAATGTATCCCTGCAATGTTTGGTGGAGATCTGAGTATGTAGTTTTTGACCTTATCTGGGACCTCCTATCAGAAAATTTGAAAATTCTTCAAAAATTCGTCCAAAATCTTGATGTCTCCAATCTCTTGTTTTGTACGTTTTTTCCACGTGTCTCGACCTCCAATGTATCCCTGCAAAGTTTGGTGAAGATCTGAGTATGTCGTTTTTGACCTTATCTGGAACATCCTTTCTGAAAATTTGAAAATTCTTAAAAAATTCGTCGAAAATCTTGATGTCTCCAATCTCTTGTTTTGTACGTTTTTTCCACGTGTCTTGACATCCAATGTATCCCTGCAAAGTTTGGTGAAGATCTGAGTATGTAGTTTTTGACCTTATATGGAACCTCCTTTCTGAAAATTTGAAAATTCTCAAAAAATTCGTCCATAATCTTGATGTCTCCAATCTCTTGTTTTGTACGTTTTTTCCACGTGTCTTGACATCCAATGTATCCCTGCAAAGTTTGGTGAAGATCTGAGTATGTAGTTTTTGACCTTATCTGGAACCTCCCATCTGAAAATTTGAAAATTCTTAAAAAATTCGACCAAAATCTTGATGTCTCCAATCTTTTGTTTTGTACGTTTTTTCCACGTGTCTTGACACATAATGTATCCATGCAAAGTTTGGTGAAGATCTGAGTATGTAGTTTTTGACCTTATATGGAACCTCCTATCTGAAAATTTGAAAATTCTTAAAAAATTCGTCCAAAATCTTGATGTCTCCAATCTCTTGTTTTGTACGTTTTTTCCACGTGTCTTGACATCCAATGTATCCCTGCAAAGTTTGGTGAAGATCTGAGTATGTAGTTTTTGACCTTATCTGGAACCTCCCATCTGAAAATTTGAAAATTCCTAAAAAATCCGTGCAAAATCTTGATGACCCCAATCTCTTGTTTTGTACGTTTTTTCCACGTGTCTTGACATCCAATGTATTCCTGCAATGTTTGGTGAAGATCTGAGTATGTAGTTTTTGACCTTATATGGAACCTCCTATCTGAAAATTTGAAAATTCTTAAAAAATTCGTCGAAAATCTTGATGTCTCCAATCTCTTGTTTTGTACGTTTTTTCCACGTGTCTTGACATGCAAAGTATCCCTGCAACGTTTGGTGAAGATCTGAGTATGTAGTTTTTGACCTTATCTGGAACCTCCTATCTGAAAATTTGAAAATTCTTCAAAAATTCGTCGAAAATCTTGATGTCTCCAATCTCTTGTTTTGTACGTTTTTTCCACGTGTCTTGACATCCAATGTATTCCTGCAATGTTTGGTGAAGATCTGAGTATGTAGTTTTTGACCTTATATGGAACCTCCTATCTGAAAATTTGAAAATTCTTAAAAAATTCGTCGAAAATCTTGATGTCTCCAATCTCTTGTTTTGTACGTTTTTTCCACGTGTCTTGACATGCAAAGTATCCCTGCAACGTTTGGTGAAGATCTGAGTATGTAGTTTTTGACCTTATCTGGAACCTCCTATCTGAAAATTTGAAAATTCTTAAAAAATTCGTCCAAAATCTTGAAGACCCCAATCTCTTGTTTTGTACGTTTTTTCCACTTGTCTTGACATCCAATGTATCCCTGTAAAGTTTGGTGAAGATCTGAGTATGTAGTTTTTGACTTTATATGGAACCTCCTTTCTGAAAATTTGAGAATTCTTAAAAAATTCGTCCAAAATCTTGATGTCTCCAATCTCTTGTTTTGTACGTTTTTTCCACGTGTCTTGACATCCAAAGTATCCATGCAAAGTTTGGTGAAGATCTGAGTATGTCGTTTTTGACCTTATCTGGAACCTCCCATCCGAAAATTTGAAAATTCTTAAAAAATTCGTCGAAAATCTTGATGTCTCCAATCTCTTGTTTTGTACGTTTTTTCCACGTGTCTTGACATGCAAAGTATCCCTGCAACGTTTGGTGAAGATCTGAGTATGTAGTTTTTGACCTTATCTGGAACCTCCTATCTGAAAATTTGAAAATTCTTCAAAAATTCGTCGAAAATCTTGATGTCTCCAATCTCTTGTTTGTACGTTTTTTCCACGTGTCTTGACATCCAATGTATTCCTGCAATGTTTGGTGGAGATCTGAGTATGTAGTTTTAGACCTTATCTGGAACCTCCTATCTGAAAATTTGAAAATTCTTCAAAAATTCGTCCAAAATCTTGATGTCTCCAATCTCTTGTTTTGTACGTTTTTTCCACGTGTCTCGACCTCCAATGTATCCCTGCAAAGTTAGTGAAGATCTGAGTATGTCGTTTTTGACCTTATCTGGAACATCCTTTCTGAAAATTTGAAAATTCTTAAAAAATTCGTCGAAAATCTTGATGTCTCCAATCTCATGTTTTGTACGTTTTTTCCACGTGTCTTGACATCCAATGTATCCCTGCAAAGTTTGGTGAAGATCTGAGTATGTAGTTTTTGACCTTATATGGAACCTCCTATCTGAAAATTTGAAAATTCTTAAAAAATTCGTCCAAAATCTTGATGTCTCCAATCTCTTGTTTTGTACGTTTTTTCCACGTGTCTCGACCTCCAATGGATCCCTGCAAAGTTTGGTGAAGATCTGAGTATGTCGTTTTTGACCTTATCTGGAACCTCCCATCTGAAAATTTGAAAATTCTTAAAAAATTCGTCGAAAATCTTGATGTCTCCGATCTCTTG
This sequence comes from Lepisma saccharinum, assembly GCF_977018435.1. Lineage (NCBI taxonomy): Eukaryota > Metazoa > Arthropoda > Insecta > Zygentoma > Lepismatidae > Lepisma > Lepisma saccharinum. Next base: position 276,199 of record NW_028142954.1, on the reverse strand, counting down.
TTTTGTACGTTTTTTCCACGTGTCTTGACATGCAAAGTATTCCTGCAAAGTTTGGTGAAGATCTGAGTATGTAGTTTTTGACCTCATCTGGAACCTCCTATCTGAAAATTTGAAAATTCTTAAAAAATTCGTCCAAAATCTTGATGTCTCCAATCTCTTGTTTTGTACGTTTTTTCCACGTGTCTTGACATCCAATGTATCCCTGCAATGTTTGGTGAAGATCTGAGTATGTAGTTTTTGACCTTATCTGGAACCTCCCATCTGAAAATTTGAAAATTCCTAAAAAATCCGTCCAAAATCTTGATGACCCCAATCTCTTGTTTTGTACTTTTTTTCCACGTGTCTCGACCTCCAATGTATCCCTGCAAAGTTTGGTGAAGATCTGAGTATGTAGTTTTTGACCTTATATGGAACCTCCTATCTGAAAATTTGAAAATTCTTAAAAAATTCGTCCAAAATCTTGATGTCACCAATCCTATGTTTTGTATGTTTTTTCCACGTGTCTTGACATCCAATGTATCCATGCAAAGTTTGGTGAAGATCTGAGTATGTCGTTTTTGACCTTATCTGGAACCTCCCATCTGAAAATTTGAAAATTCTTAAAAAATTCGTCGAAAATCTTGATGTCTCCGATCTCTTGTTTTGTACGTTTTTTCCACGTGTCTTGACATGCAAAGTATTCCTGCAAAGTTTGGTGAAGATCTGAGTATGTAGTTTTTGACCTCATCTGGAACCTCCCATCTGAAAATTTGAAAATTCTTAAAAAATTCGTCCAAAATTTTGATGTCTCCAATCTCTTGTTTTGTACGTTTTTTCCACGTGTCTTGACATCCAATGTATCCCTGCAATGTTTGGTGAAGATCTGAGTATGTAGTTTTTGACCTTATCTGGAACCTCCCATCTGAAAATTTGAAAATTCCTAAAAAATCCGTCCAAAATCTTGATGACCCCAATCTCTTGTTTTGTACGTTTTTTCCACGTGTCTTGACATCCAATGTATCCCTGCAAAGTTTGGTGAAGATCTGAGTATGTAGTTTTTGACCTTATCTGGAACCTCCTATCTGAAAATTTGAAAATTCTTAAAAAATTCGTCCAAAATCTTGATGTCTCCAATCTCTTGTTTTGTACGTTTTTTCCACGTGTCTTGATATCCAATGTATCCCTGCAAAGTTTGGTGAAGATCTGAGTATGTAGTTTTTGACCTTATATGGAACCTCCTATCTGAAAATTTGAAAATTCTTAAAAAATTCGTCCAAAATCTTGATGTCTCCAATCTCTTGTTTTGTACGTTTTTTCCACGTGTCTTGACATCCAATGTATCCCTGCAAAGTTTGGTGAAGATCTGAGTATGTAGTTTTTGACCTTATATTGAACCTCCCATCTGAAAATTTGAAAATTCTTAAAAAATTCGTCCAAAATCTTGATGTCTCCAATCTCTTGTTTTGTACGTTTTTTCCACGTGTCTTGATATCCAATGTATCCCTGCAAAGTTTGGTGAAGATCTGAGTATGTAGTTTTTGACCTTATATGGAACCTCCTATCTGAAAATTTGAAAATTCTTAAAAAATTCGTCCAAAATTTTGATGTCTCCAATCTCTTGTTTTGTACGTTTTTTCCACGTGTCTTGACATCCAATGTATCCCTGCAATGTTTGGTGAAGATCTGAGTATGTAGTTTTTGACCTTATCTGGAACCTCCCATCTGAAAATTTGAAAATTCCTAAAAAATCCGTCCAAAATCTTGATGACCCCAATCTCTTGTTTTGTACGTTTTTTCCACGTGTCTTGACATCCAATGTATCCCTGCAAAGTTTGGTGAAGATCTGAGTATTTAGTTTTTGACCTTATATTGAACCTCCCATCTGAAAATTTGAAAATTCTTAAAAAATTCGTCCAAAATCTTGATGTCTCCAATCTCTTGTTTTGTACGTTTTTTCCACGTGTCTTGATATCCAATGTATCCCTGCAAAGTTTGGTGAAGATCTGAGTATGTAGTTTTTGACCTTATATGGAACCTCCTATCTGAAAATTTGAAAATTCTTAAAAAATTCGTCCAAAATCTTGATGTCTCCAATCTCTTGTTTTGTACGTTTTTTCCACGTGTCTCGACCTCCAATGGATCCCTGCAAAGTTTGGTGAAGATCTGAGTATGTAGTTTTTGACCTTATCTGGAACCTCCCATCTGAAAATTTGAAAATTCTTAAAAAATCCGTGCAAAATCTTGATGACCCCAATCCTTTTTTTTGTATGTTTTTTCCACGTGTCTTGACATCCAATGTATCCATGCAAAGTTTGGTGAAGATCTGAGTATGTCGTTTTTGACCTTATCTGGAACCTCCCATCTGAAAATTTGAAAATTCTTAAAAAATTCGTCGAAAATCTTGATGTCTCCGATCTCTTGTTTTGTACGTTTTTTCCACGTGTCTTGACATGCAAAGTATCCCTGCAACGTTTGGTGAAGATCTGAGTATGTAGTTTTTGACCTTATCTGGAACCTCCTATCTGAAAATTTGAAAATTCTTAAAAAATTCGTCCAAAATCTTGATGTCTCCAATCTCTTGTTTTGTACGTTTTTTCCACGTGTCTTGACATCCAATGTATCCCTGCAATGTTTGGTGAAGATCTGAGTATGTAGTTTTTGACCTTATATGGAGCCTCCTATCTGAAAATTTGAAAATTCTTAAAAAATTCGTCCAAAATCTTGATGTCTCCAATCTCTTGTTTTGTACGTTCTTTCCACGTGTCTTGACATCCAATGTATCCCTGCAATGTTTGGTGAAGATCTGAGTATGTAGTTTTTGACCTTATATGGAACCTCCTATCTGAAAATTTGAAAATTCTTAAAAGAATTTAACAAAATCTTGATGTCCCCAATCCTATGTTTTGTATGTTTTTTCCACGTGTCTTGACATACAATGTATCCCTGCAGAGTTTGGTGAAGATCTGAGTATGTAGTTTTTGACCTTATCTGGAACCTCCGATCTGAAAATTTGAACATTCCTAAAACATCCGTCCAAAATCTTGTTGACCCGAATCTCTTGTTTTGTACGTTTTTTCCACGTGTCTTGACATCCAATGTATCCCTGCAAAGTTTGGTGAAGATCTGAGTATGTAGTTTTTGACCTTATCTGGAACCGCATTTCTGAAAATTTGAAAATTTTTAAAAAAATCGTCCAAAATCTTGATGTCTCCAATCTCTTGTTTTGTACGTTTTTTCCACGTGTCTTGACATCCAATGTATCCCTGCAAAGTTTGGTGAAGATCTGAGTATGTAGTTTTTGACCTTATATGGAACCTCCTATCTGAAAATTTGAAAATTCTTAAAAAATTCGTCCAAAATCTTGATGTCTCCAATCTCTTGTTTTGTACGTTTTTTCCACGTGTCTCGACCTCCAATGGATCCCTGCAAAGTTTGGTGAAGATCTGAGTATGTCGTTTTTGACCTTATCTGGAACCTCCCATCTGAAAATTTGAAAATTCTTAAAAAATTCGTCGAAAATCTTGATGTCTCCGATCTCTTGTTTTGTACGTTTTTTCCACGTGTCTTGACATGCAAAGTATTCCTGCAAAGTTTGGTGAAGATCTGAGTATGTAGTTTTTGACCTCATCTGGAACCTCCTATCTGAAAATTTGAAAATTCTTAAAAAATTCGTCCAAAATCTTGATGTCTCCAAACTCTTGTTTTGTACGTTTTTTCCACGTGTCTTGACATCCAGTGTATCCCTGCAAAGTTTGGTGAAGATCTGAGTATGTAGTTTTTGACCTTATATTGAACCTCCCATCTGAAAATTTGAAAATTCTTAAAAAATTCGTCCAAAATCTTGATGACCCCAATCTCTTGTTTTGTACGTTTTTTCCACGTGTCTTGACATCCAAAGTATCCCTGCAAAGTTTGGTGAAGATCTGAGTATGTAGTTTTTGACCTTATATGGAACCTCCTTTCTGAAAATTTGAGAATTCTTAAAAAATTCGTCCAAAATCTTGATGTCTCCAATCTCTTGTTTTGTACGTTTTTTCCACGTGTCTTGACATCCAATGTATCCATGCAAAGTTTGGTGAAGATCTGAGTATGTCGTTTTTGACCTTATCTGGAACCTCCCATCTGAAAATTTGAAAATTCTTAAAAAATTCGTCGAAAATCTTGATGTCTCCAATCTTTTGTTTTGTACGTTTTTTCCACGTGTCTTGACATGCAAAGTATCCCTGCAACGTTTGGTGAAGATCTGAGTATGTAGTTTTTGACCTTATCTGGAACCTCCTATCTGAAAATTTGAAAATTCTTAAAAAATTCGTCGAAAATCTTGATGTCTCCAATCTCTTGTTTTGTACGTTTTTTCCACGTGTCTTGATATCCAATGTATCCCTGCAAAGTTTGGTGAAGATCTGAGTATGTCGTTTTTGACCTTATCTGGAACATCCTTTCTGAAAATTTGAAAATTGTTAAAAAATTCGTCCAAAATCTTGATGTCTCCAATCTCTTTTTTGTACGTTTTTTCCACGTGTCTTGACATCCAATGTATCCCTGCAAAGTTTGGTGAAGATCTGAGTATGTAGTTTTTGACCTTATCTGGAACCTCCCATCTGAAAATTTGAAAATTCTTAAAAAATTCGACCAAAATCTTGATGTCTCCAATCTTTTGTTTTGTACGTTTTTTCCACGTGTCTTGACACATAATGTATCCATGCAAAGTTTGGTGAAGATCTGAGTATGTAGTTTTTGACCTTATATGGAACCTCCTATCTGAAAATTTGAAAATTCTTAAAAAATTCGTCCAAAATCTTGATGTCTCCAATCTCTTGTTTTGTACGTTTTTTCCACGTGTCTTGACATCCAATGTATCCCTGCAAAGTTTGGTGAAGATCTGAGTATGTAGTTTTTGACCTTATCTGGAACCTCCCATCTGAAAATTTGAAAATTCCTAAAAAATCCGTGCAAAATCTTGATGACCCCAATCTCTTGTTTTGTACGTTTTTTCCACGTGTCTTGAAATCCAATGTATCCATGCAAAGTTTGGTGAAGATCTGAGTATGTCGTTTTTGACCTTATCTGGAACATCCTTTCTGAAAATTTGAAAATTGTTAAAAAATTCGTCCAAAATCTTGATGTCTCCAATCTCTTTTTTGTACGTTTTTTCCACGTGTCTTGACATCCAATGTATCCCTGCAAAGTTTGGTGAAGATCTGAGTATGTAGTTTTTGACCTTATCTGGAACCGCCCATCTGAAAATTTGAAAATTCTTCAAAAATTCGTCGAAAATCTTGATGTCTCCAATCTCTTGTTTTGTACGTTTTTTCCACGTGTCTTGACATCCAATGTATCCCTGCAATGTTTGGTGGAGATCTGAGTATGTAGTTTTTGACCTTATCTGGGACCTCCTATCAGAAAATTTGAAAATTCTTAAAAAATTCGTCCAAAATCTTGATGTCTCCAATCTCTTGTTTTGTACGTTTTTTCCACGTGTCTTGATATCCAATGTATCCCTGCAAAGTTTGGTGAAGATCTGAGTATGTAGTTTTTGACCTTATATGGAACCTCCTATCTGAAAATTTGAAAATTCTTAAAAAATTCGTCCAAAATTTTGATGTCTCCAATCTCTTGTTTTGTACGTTTTTTCCACGTGTCTTGACATCCAATGTATCCCTGCAATGTTTGGTGAAGATCTGAGTATGTAGTTTTTGACCTTATCTGGAACCTCCCATCTGAAAATTTGAAAATTCCTAAAAAATCCGTCCAAAATCTTGATGACCCCAATCTCTTGTTTTGTACGTTTTTTCCACGTGTCTTGACATCCAATGTATCCCTGCAAAGTTTGGTGAAGATCTGAGTATTTAGTTTTTGACCTTATATTGAACCTCCCATCTGAAAATTTGAAAATTCTTAAAAAATTCGTCCAAAATCTTGATGTCTCCAATCTCTTGTTTTGTACGTTTTTTCCACGTGTCTTGATATCCAATGTATCCCTGCAAAGTTTGGTGAAGATCTGAGTATGTAGTTTTTGACCTTATATGGAACCTCCTATCTGAAAATTTGAAAATTCTTAAAAAATTCGTCCAAAATCTTGATGTCTCCAATCTCTTGTTTTGTACGTTTTTTCCACGTGTCTCGACCTCCAATGGATCCCTGCAAAGTTTGGTGAAGATCTGAGTATGTAGTTTTTGACCTTATCTGGAACCTCCCATCTGAAAATTTGAAAATTCTTAAAAAATCCGTGCAAAATCTTGATGACCCCAATCCTTTTTTTTGTATGTTTTTTCCACGTGTCTTGACATCCAATGTATCCATGCAAAGTTTGGTGAAGATCTGAGTATGTCGTTTTTGACCTTATCTGGAACCTCCCATCTGAAAATTTGAAAATTCTTAAAAAATTCGTCGAAAATCTTGATGTCTCCGATCTCTTGTTTTGTACGTTTTTTCCACGTGTCTTGACATGCAAAGTATCCCTGCAACGTTTGGTGAAGATCTGAGTATGTAGTTTTTGACCTTATCTGGAACCTCCTATCTGAAAATTTGAAAATTCTTAAAAAATTCGTCCAAAATCTTGATGTCTCCAATCTCTTGTTTTGTACGTTTTTTCCACGTGTCTTGACATCCAATGTATCCCTGCAATGTTTGGTGAAGATCTGAGTATGTAGTTTTTGACCTTATATGGAGCCTCCTATCTGAAAATTTGAAAATTCTTAAAAAATTCGTCCAAAATCTTGATGTCTCCAATCTCTTGTTTTGTACGTTCTTTCCACGTGTCTTGACATCCAATGTATCCCTGCAATGTTTGGTGAAGATCTGAGTATGTAGTTTTTGACCTTATATGGAACCTCCTATCTGAAAATTTGAAAATTCTTAAAAGAATTTAACAAAATCTTGATGTCCCCAATCCTATGTTTTGTATGTTTTTTCCACGTGTCTTGACATACAATGTATCCCTGCAGAGTTTGGTGAAGATCTGAGTATGTAGTTTTTGACCTTATCTGGAACCTCCGATCTGAAAATTTGAAAATTCCTAAAAAATCCGTCCAAAATCTTGTTGACCCGAATCTCTTGTTTTGTACGTTTTTTCCACGTGTCTTGACATCCAATGTATCCCTGCAAAGTTTGGTGAAGATCTGAGTATGTAGTTTTTGACCTTATCTGGAACCGCATTTCTGAAAATTTGAAAATTTTTAAAAAAATCGTCCAAAATCTTGATGTCTCCAATCTCTTGTTTTGTACGTTTTTTCCACGTGTCTTGACATCCAATGTATCCCTGCAAAGTTTGGTGAAGATCTGAGTATGTAGTTTTTGACCTTATATGGAACCTCCTATCTGAAAATTTGAAAATTCTTAAAAAATTCGTCCAAAATCTTGATGTCTCCAATCTCTTGTTTTGTACGTTTTTTCCACGTGTCTCGACCTCCAATGGATCCCTGCAAAGTTTGGTGAAGATCTGAGTATGTCGTTTTTGACCTTATCTGGAACCTCCCATCTGAAAATTTGAAAATTCTTAAAAAATTCGTCGAAAATCTTGATGTCTCCGATCTCTTGTTTTGTACGTTTTTTCCACGTGTCTTGACATGCAAAGTATTCCTGCAAAGTTTGGTGAAGATCTGAGTATGTAGTTTTTGACCTCATCTGGAACCTCCTATCTGAAAATTTGAAAATTCTTAAAAAATTCGTCCAAAATCTTGATGTCTCCAAACTCTTGTTTTGTACGTTTTTTCCACGTGTCTTGACATCCAGTGTATCCCTGCAAAGTTTGGTGAAGATCTGAGTATGTAGTTTTTGACCTTATATTGAACCTCCCATCTGAAAATTTGAAAATTCTTAAAAAATTCGTCCAAAATCTTGATGACCCCAATCTCTTGTTTTGTACGTTTTTTCCACGTGTCTTGACATCCAAAGTATCCCTGCAAAGTTTGGTGAAGATCTGAGTATGTAGTTTTTGACCTTATATGGAACCTCCTTTCTGAAAATTTGAGAATTCTTAAAAAATTCGTCCAAAATCTTGATGTCTCCAATCTCTTGTTTTGTACGTTTTTTCCACGTGTCTTGACATCCAATGTATCCATGCAAAGTTTGGTGAAGATCTGAGTATGTCGTTTTTGACCTTATCTGGAACCTCCCATCTGAAAATTTGAAAATTCTTAAAAAATTCGTCGAAAATCTTGATGTCTCCAATCTTTTGTTTTGTACGTTTTTTCCACGTGTCTTGACATGCAAAGTATCCCTGCAACGTTTGGTGAAGATCTGAGTATGTAGTTTTTGACCTTATCTGGAACCTCCTATCTGAAAATTTGAAAATTCTTAAAAAATTCGTCGAAAATCTTGATGTCTCCAATCTCTTGTTTTGTACGTTTTTTCCACGTGTCTTGATATCCAATGTATCCCTGCAAAGTTTGGTGAAGATCTGAGTATGTCGTTTTTGACCTTATCTGGAACATCCTTTCTGAAAATTTGAAAATTGTTAAAAAATTCGTCCAAAATCTTGATGTCTCCAATCTCTTTTTTGTACGTTTTTTCCACGTGTCTTGACATCCAATGTATCCCTGCAAAGTTTGGTGAAGATCTGAGTATGTAGTTTTTGACCTTATCTGGAACCTCCCATCTGAAAATTTGAAAATTCTTAAAAAATTCGACCAAAATCTTGATGTCTCCAATCTTTTGTTTTGTACGTTTTTTCCACGTGTCTTGACACATAATGTATCCATGCAAAGTTTGGTGAAGATCTGAGTATGTAGTTTTTGACCTTATATGGAACCTCCTATCTGAAAATTTGAAAATTCTTAAAAAATTCGTCCAAAATCTTGATGTCTCCAATCTCTTGTTTTGTACGTTTTTTCCACGTGTCTTGACATCCAATGTATCCCTGCAAAGTTTGGTGAAGATCTGAGTATGTAGTTTTTGACCTTATCTGGAACCTCCCATCTGAAAATTTGAAAATTCCTAAAAAATCCGTGCAAAATCTTGATGACCCCAATCTCTTGTTTTGTACGTTTTTTCCACGTGTCTTGAAATCCAATGTATCCATGCAAAGTTTGGTGAAGATCTGAGTATGTCGTTTTTGACCTTATCTGGAACATCCTTTCTGAAAATTTGAAAATTGTTAAAAAATTCGTCCAAAATCTTGATGTCTCCAATCTCTTTTTTGTACGTTTTTTCCACGTGTCTTGACATCCAATGTATCCCTGCAAAGTTTGGTGAAGATCTGAGTATGTAGTTTTTGACCTTATCTGGAACCGCCCATCTGAAAATTTGAAAATTCTTCAAAAATTCGTCGAAAATCTTGATGTCTCCAATCTCTTGTTTTGTACGTTTTTTCCACGTGTCTTGACATCCAATGTATCCCTGCAATGTTTGGTGGAGATCTGAGTATGTAGTTTTTGACCTTATCTGGGACCTCCTATCAGAAAATTTGAAAATTCTTCAAAAATTCGTCCAAAATCTTGTGTTTCCAATCTCTTGTTTTGTACGTTTTTTCCACGTGTCTCGACCTCCAATGTATCCCTGCAAAGTTTGGTGAAGATCTGAGTATGTCGTTTTTGACCTTATCTGGAACATCCTTTCTGAAAATTTGAAAATTCTTAAAAAATTCGTCGAAAATCTTGATGTCTCCAATCTCTTGTTTTGTACGTTTTTTCCACGTGTCTTGACATCCAATGTATCCCTGCAAAGTTTGGTGAAGATCTGAGTATGTAGTTTTTGACCTTATATGGAACCTCCTTTCTGAAAATTTGAAAATTCTCAAAAAATTCGTCCATAATCTTGATGTCTCCAATCTCTTGTTTTGTACGTTTTTTCCACGTGTCTTGACATCCAATGTATCCCTGCAAAGTTTGGTGAAGATCTGAGTATGTAGTTTTTGACCTTATCTGGAACCTCCCATCTGAAAATTTGAAAATTCTTAAAAAATTCGACCAAAATCTTGATGTCTCCAATCTTTTGTTTTGTACGTTTTTTCCACGTGTCTTGACACATAATGTATCCATGCAAAGTTTGGTGAAGATCTGAGTATGTAGTTTTTGACCTTATATGGAACCTCCTATCTGAAAATTTGAAAATTCTTAAAAAATTCGTCCAAAATCTTGATGTCTCCAATCTCTTGTTTTGTACGTTTTTTCCACGTGTCTTGACATCCAATGTATCCCTGCAAAGTTTGGTGAAGATCTGAGTATGTAGTTTTTGACCTTATCTGGAACCTCCCATCTGAAAATTTGAAAATTCCTAAAAAATCCGTGCAAAATCTTGATGACGCCAATCTCTTGTTTTGTACGTTTTTTCCACGTGTCTTGACATCCAATGTATTCCTGCAATGTTTGGTGAAGATCTGAGTATGTAGTTTTTGACCTTATATGGAACCTGCTATCTGAAAATTTGAAAATTCTTAAAAAATTCGTCGAAAATCTTGATGTCTCCAATCTCTTGTTTTGTACGTTTTTTCCACGTGTCTTGACATGCAAAGTATCCCTGCAACGTTTGGTGAAGATCTGAGTATGTAGTTTTTGACCTTATCTGGAACCTCCTATCTGAAAATTTGAAAATTCTTCAAAAATTCGTCGAAAATCTTGATGTCTCCAATCTCTTGTTTTGTACGTTTTTTCCACGTGTCTTGACATCCAATGTATTCCTGCAATGTTTGGTGAAGATCTGAGTATGTAGTTTTTGACCTTATATGGAACCTCCTATCTGAAAATTTGAAAATTCTTAAAAAATTCGTCGAAAATCTTGATGTCTCCAATCTCTTGTTTTGTACGTTTTTTCCACGTGTCTTGACATGCAAAGTATCCCTGCAACGTTTGGTGAAGATCTGAGTATGTAGTTTTTGACCTTATCTGGAACCTCCTATCTGAAAATTTGAAAATTCTTAAAAAATTCGTCCAAAATCTTGAAGACCCCAATCTCTTGTTTTGTACGTTTTTTCCACGTGTCTTGACATCCAATGTATCCCTGCAAAGTTTGGTGAAGATCTGAGTATGTAGTTTTTGACCTTATATGGAACCTCCTTTCTGAAAATTTGAGAATTCTTAAAAAATTCGTCCAAAATCTTGATGTCTCCAATCTCTTGTTTTGTACGTTTTTTCCACGTGTCTTGACATCCAATGTATCCATGCAAAGTTTGGTGAAGATCTGAGTATGTCGTTTTTGACCTTATCTGGAACCTCCCATCCGAAAATTTGAAAATTCTTAAAAAATTCGTCGAAAATCTTGATGTCTCCAATCTCTTGTTTTGTACGTTTTTTCCACGTGTCTTGACATGCAAAGTATCCCTGCAACGTTTGGTGAAGATCTGAGTATGTAGTTTTTGACCTTATCTGGAACCTCCTATCTGAAAATTTGAAAATTCTTCAAAAATTCGTCGAAAATCTTGATGTCTCCAATCTCTTGTTTTGTACGTTTTTTCCACGTGTCTTGACATCCAATGTATTCCTGCAATGTTTGGTGGAGATCTGAGTATGTAGTTTTAGACCTTATCTGGAACCTCCTATCTGAAAATTTGAAAATTCTTCAAAAATTCGTCCAAAATCTTGATGTCTCCAATCTCTTGTTTTGTACGTTTTTTCCACGTGTCTCGACCTCCAATGTATCCCTGCAAAGTTTGGTGAAGATCTGAGTATGTCGTTTTTGACCTTATCTGGAACATCCTTTCTGAAAATTTGAAAATTCTTAAAAAATTCGTCGAAAATCTTGATGTCTCCAATCTCTTGTTTTGTACGTTTTTTCCACGTGTCTTGACATCCAATGTATCCCTGCAAAGTTTGGTGAAGATCTGAGTATGAAGTTTTTGACCTTATATGGAACCTCCTATCTGAAAATTTGAAAATTCTTAAAAAATTCGTCCAAAATCTTGATGTCTCCAATCTCTTGTTTTGTACGTTTTTTCCACGTGTCTCGACCTCCAATGGATCCCTGCAAAGTTTGGTGAAGATCTGAGTATGTCGTTTTTGACCTTATCTGGAACCTCCCATCTGAAAATTTGAAAATTCTTAAAAAATTCGTCGAAAATCTTGATGTCTCCGATCTCTTGTTTTGTACGTATTTTCCACGTGTCTTGACATGCAAAGTATTCCTGCAAAGTTTGGTGAAGATCTGAGTATGTAGTTTTTGACCTCATCTGGAACCTCCTATCTGAAAATTTGAAAATTCTTAAAAAATTCGTCCAAAATCTTGATGTCTCCAATCTCTTGTTTTGTACGTTTTTTCCACGTGTCTTGACATCCAATGTATCCCTGCAACGTTTGGTGAAGATCTGAGTATGTAGTTTTTGACCTTATCTGGAACCTCCCATCTGAAAATTTGAAAATTCCTAAAAAATCCGTCTAAAATCTTGATGACCCCAATCTCTTGTTTTGTACTTTTTTTCCACGTGTCTCGACCTCCAATGTATCCCTGCAAAGTTTGGTGAAGATCTGAGTATGTAGTTTTTGACCTTATATGGAACCTCCTATCTGAAAATTTGAAAATTCTTAAAAAATTCGTCCAAAATCTTGATGTCACCAATCCTATGTTTTGTATGTTTTTTCCACGTGTCTTGACATCCAATGTATCCATGCAAAGTTTGGTGAAGATCTGAGTATGTCGTTTTTGACCTTATCTGGAACCTCCCATCTGAAAATTTGAAAATTCTTAAAAAATTCGTCGAAAATCTTGATGTCTCCGATCTCTTGTTTTGTACGTTTTTTCCACGTGTCTTGACATGCAAAGTATTCCTGCAAAGTTTGGTGAAGATCTGAGTATGTAGTTTTTGACCTCATCTGGAACCTCCTATCTGAAAATTTGAAAATTCTTAAAAAATTCGTCCAAAATTTTGATGTCTCCAATCTCTTGTTTTGTACGTTTTTTCCACGTGTCTTGACATCCAATGTATCCCTGCAATGTTTGGTGAAGATCTGAGTATGTAGTTTTTGACCTTATCTGGAACCTCCCATCTGAAAATTTGAAAATTCCTAAAAAATCCGTCCAAAATCTTGATGACCCCAATCTCTTGTTTTGTACGTTTTTTCCACGTGTCTTGACATCCAATGTATCCCTGCAAAGTTTGGTGAAGATCTGAGTATGGAGTTTTTGACCTTATCTGGAACCTCCTATCTGAAAATTTGAAAATTCTTAAAAAATTCGTCCAAAATCTTGATGTCTCCAATCTCTTGTTTTGTACGTTTTTTCCACGTGTCTTGATATCCAATGTATCCCTGCAAAGTTTGGTGAAGATCTGAGTATGTAGTTTTTGACCTTATATGGAACCTCCTATCTGAAAATTTGAAAATTCTTAAAAAATTCGTCCAAAATCTTGATGTCTCCAATCTCTTGTTTTGTACGTTTTTTCCACGTGTCTTGACATCCAATGTATCCCTGCAAAGTTTGGTGAAGATCTGAGTATGTAGTTTTTGACCTTATATTGAACCTCCCATCTGAAAATTTGAAAATTCTTAAAAAATTCGTCCAAAATCTTGATGTCTCCAATCTCTTGTTTTGTACGTTTTTTCCACGTGTCTTGATATCCAATGTATCCCTGCAAAGTTTGGTGAAGATCTGAGTATGTAGTTTTTGACCTTATATGGAACCTCCTATCTGAAAATTTGAAAATTCTTAAAAAATTCGTCCAAAATTTTGATGTCCCCAATCTCTTGTTTTGTACGTTTTTTCCACGTGTCTTGACATCCAATGTATCCCTGCAATGTTTGGTGAAGATCTGAGTATGTAGTTTTTGACCTTATCTGGAACCTCCCATCTGAAAATTTGAAAATTCCTAAAAAATCCGTCCAAAATCTTGATGACCCCAATCTCTTGTTTTGTACGTTTTTTCCACGTGTCTTGACATCCAATGTATCCCTGCAAAGTTTGGTGAAGATCTGAGTATGTAGTTTTTGACCTTATATTGAACCTCCCATCTGAAAATTTGAAAATTCTTAAAAAATTCGTCCAAAATCTTGATGTCTCCAATCTCTTGTTTTGTACGTTTTTTCCACGTGTCTTGATATCCAATGTATCCCTGCAAAGTTTGGTGAAGATCTGAGTATGTAGTTTTTGACCTTATATGGAACCTCCTATCTGAAAATTTGAAAATTCTTAAAAAATTCGTCCAAAATCTTGATGTCTCCAATCTCTTGTTTTGTACGTTTTTTCCACGTGTCTCGACCTCCAATGGATCCCTGCAAAGTTTGGTGAAGATCTGAGTATGTAGTTTTTGACCTTATCTGGAACCTCCCATCTGAAAATTTGAAAATTCTTAAAAAATTCGACCAAAATCTTGATGTCTCCAATCTTTTGTTTTGTACGTTTTTTCCACGTGTCTTGACACATAATGTATCCCTGCAAAGTTTGGTGAAGATCTGAGTATGTAGTTTTTGACCTTATCTGGAACCTCCTATCTGAAAATTTGAAAATTCTTAAAAAATTCGTCGAAAATCTTGATGTCTCCAATCTTTTGTTTTGTACGTTTTTTCCACGTGTCTTGACATCCAATGTATCCCTGCAAAGTTTGGTGAAGATCTGAGTATGTAGTTTTTGACCTTATATGGAACCTCCTATCTGAAAATTTGAAAATTCTTAAAAAATTCGTCCAAAATCTTGATGTCTCCAATCTCTTGTTTTGTACGTTTTTTCCACGTGTCTCGACCTCCAATGGATCCCTGCAAAGTTTGGTGAAGATCTGAGTATGTCGTTTTTGACCTTATCTGGAACCTCCTATCTGAAAATTTGAAAATTCTTAAAAAATTCGTCGAAAATCTTGATGTCTCCGATCTCTTGTTTTGTACGTTTTTTCCACGTGTCTTGACATGCAAAGTATTCCTGCAAAGTTTGGTGAAGATCTGAGTATGTAGTTTTTGACCTCATCTGGAACCTCCTATCTGAAAATTTGAAAATTCTTAAAAAATTCGTCCAAAATCTTGATGTCTCCAATCTCTTGTTTTGTACGTTTTTTCCACGTGTCTTGACATCCAATGTATCCCTGCAATGTTTGGTGAAGATCTGAGTATGTAGTTTTTGACCTTATCTGGAACCTCCCATCTGAAAATTTGAAAATTCCTAAAAAATCCGTCCAAAATCTTGATGACCCCAATCTCTTGTTTTGTACTTTTTTTCCACGTGTCTCGACCTCCAATGTATCCCTGCAAAGTTTGGTGAAGATCTGAGTATGTAGTTTTTGACCTTATATGGAACCTCCCATCTGAAAATTTGAAAATTCTTAAAAAATTCGTCCAAAATCTTGATGTCACCAATCCTATGTTTTGTATGTTTTTTCCACGTGTCTTGACATCCAATGTATCCATGCAAAGTTTGGTGAAGATCTGAGTATGTCGTTTTTGACCTTATCTGGAACCTCCCATCTGAAAATTTGAAAATTCTTAAAAAATTCGTCGAAAATCTTGATGTCTCCAATCTCTTGTTTTGTACGTTTTTTCCACGTGTCTCGACCTCCAATGGATCCCTGCAAAGTTTGGTGAAGATCTGAGTATGTCGTTTTTGACCTTATCTGGAACCTCCCATCTGAAAATTTGAAAATTCTTAAAAAATTCGTCGAAAATCTTGATGTCTCCGATCTCTTGTTTTGTACGTTTTTTCCACGTGTCTTGACATGCAAAGTATTCCTGCAAAGTTTGGTGAAGATCTGAGTATGTAGTTTTTGACCTCATCTGGAACCTCCTATCTGAAAATTTGAAAATTCTTAAAAAATTCGTCCAAAATCTTGATGTCTCCAATCTCTTGTTTTGTACGTTTTTTCCACGTGTCTTGACATCCAATGTATCCCTGCAATGTTTGGTGAAGATCTGAGTATGTAGTTTTTGACCTTATCTGGAACCTCCCATCTGAAAATTTGAAAATTCCTAAAAAATCCGTCCAAAATCTTGATGACCCCAATCTCTTGTTTTGTACTTTTTTTCCACGTGTCTCGACCTCCAATGTATCCCTGCAAAGTTTGGTGAAGATCTGAGTATGTAGTTTTTGACCTTATATGGAACCTCCTATCTGAAAATTTGAAAATTCTTAAAAAATTCGTCCAAAATCTTGATGTCACCAATCCTATGTTTTGTATGTTTTTTCCACGTGTCTTGACATCCAATGTATCCATGCAAAGTTTGGTGAAGATCTGAGTATGTCGTTTTTGACCTTATCTGGAACCTCCCATCTGAAAATTTGAAAATTCTTAAAAAATTCGTCGAAAATCTTGATGTCTCCGATCTCTTGTTTTGTACGTTTTTTCCACGTGTCTTGACATGCAAAGTATCCCTGCAACGTTTGGTGAAGATCTGAGTATGTAGTTTTTGACCTTATCTGGAACCTCCTATCTGAAAATTTGAAAATTCTTAAAAAATTCGTCCAAAATCTTGATGTCTCCAATCTCTTGTTTTGTACGTTTTTTCCACGTGTCTTGACATCCAATGTATCCCTGCAACGTTTGGTGAAGATCTGAGTATGTAGTTTTTGACCTTATATGGAGCCTCCTATCTGAAAATTTGAAAATTCTTAAAAAATTCGTCCAAAATCTTGATGTCTCCAATCTCTTGTTTTGTACGTTCTTTCCACGTGTCTTGACATCCAATGTATCCCTGCAATGTTTGGTGAAGATCTGAGTATGTAGTTTTTGACCTTATATGGAACCTCCTATCTGAAAATTTGAAAATTCTTAAAAGAATTTAACAAAATCTTGATGTCCCCAATCCTATGTTTTGTATGTTTTTTCCACGTGTCTTGACATACAATGTATCCCTGCAGAGTTTGGTGAAGATCTGAGTATGTAGTTTTTGACCTTATCTGGAACCTCCCATCTGAAAATTTGAAAATTCCTAAAAAATCCGTCCAAAATCTTGTTGACCCGAATCTCTTGTTTTGTACGTTTTTTCCACGTGTCTTGACATCCAATGTATCCCTGCAAAGTTTGGTGAAGATCTGAGTATGTAGTTTTTGACCTTATCTGGAACCGCATTTCTGAAAATTTGAAAATTTTTAAAAAAATCGTCCAAAATCTTGATGTCTCCAATCTCTTGTTTTGTACGTTTTTTCCACGTGTCTTGACATCCAATGTATCCCTGCAAAGTTTGGTGAAGATCTGAGTATGTAGTTTTTGACCTTATATGGAACCTCCTATCTGAAAATTTGAAAATTCTTAAAAAATTCGTCCAAAATCTTGATGTCTCCAATCTCTTGTTTTGTACGTTTTTTCCACGTGTCTCGACCTCCAATGGATCCCTGCAAAGTTTGGTGAAGATCTGAGTATGTCGTTTTTGACCTTATCTGGAACCTCCCATCTGAAAATTTGAAAATTCTTAAAAAATTCGTCGAAAATCTTGATGTCTCCGATCTCTTGTTTTGTACGTTTTTTCCACGTGTCTTGACATGCAAAGTATTCCTGCAAAGTTTGGTGAAGATCTGAGTATGTAGTTTTTGACCTCCTCTGGAACCTCCTATCTGAAAATTTGAAAATTCTTAAAAAATTCGTCCAAAATCTTGATGTCTCCAATCTCTTGTTTTGTACGTTTTTTCCACGTGTCTTGACATCCAATGTATCCCTGCAAAGTTTGGTGAAGATTTGAGTATGTAGTTTTTGACCTTATCTGGAACCTCCTATCTGAAAATTTGAAAATTCTTAAAAAATTCGTCCAAAACCTTGATGTCTCCAATCTCTTGTTTTGTACGTTTTTTCCACGTGTCTTGATATCCAATGTATCCCTGCAAAGTTTGGTGAAGATCTGAGTATGTCGTTTTTGACCTTATCTGGAACATCCTTTCTGAAAATTTGAAAATTGTTAAAAAATTCGTCCAAAATCTTGATGTCTCCAATCTCTTTTTTGTACGTTTTTTCCACGTGTCTTGACATCCAATGGATCCCTGCAAAGTTTGGTGAAGATCTGAGTATGTAGTTTTTGACCTTATCTGGAACCTCCCATCTGAAAATTTGAAAATTCTTAAAAAATTCGACCAAAATCTTGATGTCTCCAATCTTTTGTTTTGTACGTTTTTTCCACGTGTCTTGACACATAATGTATCCATGCAAAGTTTGGTGAAGATCTGAGTATGTAGTTTCTGACCTTATATGGAACCTCCTATCTGAAAATTTGAAAATTCTTAAAAAATTCGTCCAAAATCTTGATGTCTACAATCTCTTGTTTTGTACGTTTTTTCCACGTGTCTTGACATCCAATGTATCCCTGCAAAGTTTGGTGAAGATCTGAGTATGTAGTTTTTGACCTTATCTGGAACCTCCCATCTGAAAATTTGAAAATTCCTAAAAAATCCGTGCAAAATCTTGATGACCCCAATCTCTTGTTTTGTACGTTTTTTCCACGTGTCTTGACATCCAATGTATTCCTGCAATGTTTGGTGAAGATCTGAGTATGTAGTTTTTGACCTTATATGGAACCTCCTATCTGAAAATTTGAAAATTCTTAAAAAATTCGACCAAAATCTTGATGTTCCGAATCCTATGTTTTGTATGTTTTTTCCACGTGTCTTGACATCCAATGTATCCCTGCAAAGTTTGGTGAAGATCTGAGTATGTAGTTTTTGACCTTATATTGAACCTCCCATCTGAAAATTTGAAAATTCTTAAAAAATTCGTCCAAAATCTTGATGACCCCAATCTCTTGTTTTGTACGTTTTTTCCACGTGTCTTGACATCCAAAGTATCCCTGCAAAGTTTGGTGAAGATCTGAGTTTGTAGTTTTTGACCTTATATGGAACCTCCTTTCTGAAAATTTGAGAATTCTTAAAAAATTCGTCCAAAATCTTGATGTCTCCAATCTCTTGTTTTGTACGTTTTTTCCACGTGTCTTGACATCCAATGTATCCATGCAAAGTTTGGTGAAGATCTGAGTATGTCGTTTTTGACCTTATCTGGAACCTCCCATCTGAAAATTTGAAAATTCTTAAAAAATTCGTCGAAAATCTTGATGTCTCCAATCTTTTGTTTTGTACGTTTTTTCCACGTGTCTTGACATGCAAAGTATCCCTGCAACGTTTGGTGAAGATCTGAGTATGTAGTTTTTGACCTTATCTGGAACCTCCTATCTGAAAATTTGAAAATTCTTAAAAAATTCGTCGAAAATCTTGATGTCTCCAATCTCTTGTTTTGTACGTTTTTTCCACGTGTCTTGATATCCAATGTATCCCTGCAAAGTTTGGTGAAGATCTGAGTATGTCGTTTTTGACCTTATCTGGAACATCCTTTCTGAAAATTTGAAAATTGTTAAAAAATTCGTCCAAAATCTTGATGTCTCCAATCTCTTTTTTGTACGTTTTTTCCACGTGTCTTGACATCCAATGTATCCCTGCAAAGTTTGGTGAAGATATGAGTATGTAGTTTTTGACCTTATCTGGAACCTCCCATCTGAAAATTTGAAAATTCTTAAAAAATTCGACCAAAATCTTGATGTCTCCAATCTTTTGTTTTGTACGTTTTTTCCACGTGTCTTGACACATAATGTATCCATGCAAAGTTTGGTGAAGATCTGAGTATGTAGTTTTTGACCTTATATGGAACCTCCTATCTGAAAATTTGAAAATTCTTAAAAAATTCGTCCAAAATCTTGATGTCTCCAATCTCTTGTTTTGTACGTTTTTTCCACGTGTCTTGACATCCAATGTATCCCTGCAAAGTTTGGTGAAGATCTGAGTATGTAGTTTTTGACCTTATCTGGAACCTCCCATCTGAAAATTTGAAAATTCCTAAAAAATCCGTGCAAAATCTTGATGACCCCAATCTCTTGTTTTGTACGTTTTTTCCACGTGTCTTGACATCCAATGTATCCATGCAAAGTTTGGTGAAGATCTGAGTATGTCGTTTTTGACCTTATCTGGAACATCCTTTCTGAAAATTTGAAAATTGTTAAAAAATTCGTCCAAAATCTTGATGTCTCCAATCTCTTTTTTGTACGTTTTTTCCACGTGTCTTGACATCCAATGGATCCCTGCAAAGTTTGGTGAAGATCTGAGTATGTAGTTTTTGACCTTATCTGGAACCTCCCATCTGAAAATTTGAAAATTCTTAAAAAATTCGACCAAAATCTTGATGTCTCCAATCTTTTGTTTTGTACGTTTTTTCCACGTGTCTTGACACATAATGTATCCATGCAAAGTTTGGTGAAGATCTGAGTATGTAGTTTTTGACCTTATATGGAACCTCCTATCTGAAAATTTGAAAATTCTTAAAAAATTCGTCCAAAATCTTGATGTCTCCAATCTCTTGTTTTGTACGTTTTTTCCACGTGTCTTGACATCCAATGTATCCCTGCAAAGTTTGGTGAAGATCTGAGTATGTAGTTTTTGACCTTATCTGGAACCTCCCATCTGAAAATTTGAAAATTCCTAAAAAATCCGTGCAAAATCTTGATGACCCCAATCTCTTGTTTTGTACGTTTTTCCACGTGTCTTGACATCCAATGTATTCCTGCAATGTTTGGTGAAGATCTGAGTATGTAGTTTTTGACCTTATATGGAACCTCCTATCTGAAAATTTGAAAATTCTTAAAAAATTCGACCAAAATCTTGATGTTCTGAATCCTATGTTTTGTATGTTTTTTCCACGTGTCTTGACATCCAATGTATCCCTGCAAAGTTTGGTGAAGATCTGAGTATGTAGTTTTTGACCTTATATTGAACCTCCCATCTGAAAATTTGAAAATTCTTAAAAAATTCGTCCAAAATCTTGATGACCCCAATCTCTTGTTTTGTACGTTTTTTCCACGTGTCTTGACATCCAAAGTATCCCTGCAAAGTTTGGTGAAGATCTGAGTATGTAGTTTTTGACCTTATATGGAACCTCCTTTCTGAAAATTTGAGAATTCTTAAAAAATTCGTCCAAAATCTTGATGTCTCCAATCTCTTGTTTTGTACGTTTTTTCCACGTGTCTTGACATCCAATGTATCCATGCAAAGTTTGGTGAAGATCTGAGTATGTCGTTTTTGACCTTATCTGGAACCTCCCATCTGAAAATTTGAAAATTCTTAAAAAATTCGTCGAAAATCTTGATGTCTCCAATCTTTTGTTTTGTACGTTTTTTCCACGTGTCTTGACATGCAAAGTATCCCTGCAACGTTTGGTGAAGATCTGAGTATGTAGTTTTTGACCTTATCTGGAACCTCCTATCTGAAAATTTGAAAATTCTTAAAAAATTCGTCGAAAATCTTGATGTCTCCAATCTCTTGTTTTGTACGTTTTTTCCACGTGTCTTGATATCCAATGTATCCCTGCAAAGTTTGGTGAAGATCTGAGTATGTCGTTTTTGACCTTATCTGGAACATCCTTTCTGAAAATTTGAAAATTGTTAAAAAATTCGTCCAAAATCTTGATGTCTCCAATCTCTTTTTTGTACGTTTTTTCCACGTGTCTTGACATCCAATGTATCCCTGCAAAGTTTGGTGAAGATCTGAGTATGTAGTTTTTGACCTTATCTGGAACCTCCCATCTGAAAATTTGAAAATTCTTAAAAAATTCGACCAAAATCTTGATGTCTCCAATCTTTTGTTTTGTACGTTTTTTCCACGTGTCTTGACACATAATGTATCCATGCAAAGTTTGGTGAAGATCTGAGTATGTAGTTTTTGACCTTATATGGAACCTCCTATCTGAAAATTTGAAAATTCTTAAAAAATTCGTCCAAAATCTTGATGTCTCCAATCTCTTGTTTTGTACGTTTTTTCCACGTGTCTTGACATCCAATGTATCCCTGCAAAGTTTGGTGAAGATCTGAGTATGTAGTTTTTGACCTTATCTGGAACCTCCCATCTGAAAATTTGAAAATTCCTAAAAAATCCGTGCAAAATCTTGATGACCCCAATCTCTTGTTTTGTACGTTTTTTCCACGTGTCTTGACATCCAATGTATTCCTGCAATGTTTGGTGAAGATCTGAGTATGTAGTTTTTGACCTTATATGGAACCTCCTATCTGAAAATTTGAAAATTCTTAAAAAATTCGACCAAAATCTTGATGTTCCGAATCCTATGTTTTGTATGTTTTTTCCACGTGTCTTGACATCCAATGTATCCATGCAAAGTTTGGTGAAGATCTGAGTATGTAGTTTTTGACCTTATATTGAACCTCCCATCTGAAAATTTGAAAATTCTTAAAAAATTCGTCCAAAATCTTGATGACCCCAATCTCTTGTTTTGTACGTTTTTTCCACGTGTCTTGACATCCAAAGTATCCCTGCAAAGTTTGGTGAAGATCTGAGTATGTAGTTTTTGACCTTATATTGAACCTCCCATCTGAAAATTTGAAAATTCTTAAAAAATTCGTCCAAAATCTTGATGTCTCCAATCTCTTGTTTTGTACGTTTTTTCCACGTGTCTTGACATCCAATGTATCCATGCAAAGTTTGGTGAAGATCTGAGTATGTCGTTTTTGACCTTATCTGGAACCTCCCATCTGAAAATTTGAAAATTCTTAAAAAATTCGTCGAAAATCTTGATGTCTCCAATCTTTTGTTTTGTACGTTTTTTCCACGTGTCTTGACATGCAAAGTATCCCTGCAACGTTTGGTGAAGATCTGAGTATGTAGTTTTTGACCTTATCTGGAACCTCCTATCTGAAAATTTGAAAATTCTTCAAAAATTCGTCGAAAATCTTGATGTCTCCAATCTCTTGTTTTGTACGTTTTTTCCACGTGTCTTGACATCCAATGTATTCCTGCAATGTTTGGTGGAGATCTGAGTATGTAGTTTTAGACCTTATCTGGAACCTCCTATCTGAAAATTTGAAAATTCTTCAAAAATTCGTCCAAAATCTTGATGTCTCCAATCTCTTGTTTTGTACGTTTTTTCCACGTGTCTCGACCTCCAATGGATCCCTGCAAAGTTTGGTGAAGATCTGAGTATGTCGTTTTTGACCTTATCTGGAACATCCTTTCTGAAAATTTGAAAATTCTTAAAAAATTCGTCGAAAATCTTGATGTCTCCAATCTCTTGTTTTGTACGTTTTTTCCACGTGTCTTGACATCCAATGTATCCCTGCAAAGTTTGGTGAAGATCTGAGTATGTAGTTTTTGACCTTATCTGGAACCTCCTATCTGAAAATTTGAAAATTCTTAAAAAATTCGTCCAAAATCTTGATGTCTCCAATCTCTTGTTTTGTACGTTTTTTCCACGTGTCTTGATATCCAATGTATCCCTGCAAAGTTTGGTGAAGATCTGAGTATGTCGTTTTTGACCTTATCTGGAACATCCTTTCTGAAAATTTGAAAATTGTTAAAAAATTCGTCCAAAATCTTGATGTCTCCAATCTCTTTTTTGTACGTTTTTTCCACGTGTCTTGACATCCAATGTATCCCTGCAAAGTTTGGTGAAGATCTGAGTATGTAGTTTTTGACCTTATCTGGAACCTCCCATCTGCAAATTTGAAAATTCTTAAAAAATTCGACCAAAATCTTGATGTCTCCAATCTTTTGTTTTGTACGTTTTTTCCACGTGTCTTGACACATAATGTATCCATGCAAAGTTTGGTGAAGATCTGAGTATGTAGTTTTTGACCTTATATGGAACCTCCTATCTGAAAATTTGAAAATTCTTAAAAAATTCGTCCAAAATCTTGATGTCACCAATCCTATGTTTTGTATGTTTTTTCCACGTGTCTTGACATCCAATGTATCCATGCAAAGTTTGGTGAAGATCTAAGTATGTCGTTTTTGACCTTATCTGGAACCTCCCATCTGAAAATTTGAAAATTCTTAAAAAATTCGTCGAAAATCTTGATGTCTCCGATCTCTTGTTTTGTACGTTTTTTCCACGTGTCTTGACATGCAAAGTATTCCTGCAAAGTTTGGTGAAGATCTGAGTATGTAGTTTTTGACCTCATCTGGAACCTCCTATCTGAAAATTTGAAAATTCTTAAAAAATTCGTCCAAAATTTTGATGTCTCCAATCTCTTGTTTTGTACGTTTTTTCCACGTGTCTTGACATCCAATGTATCCCTGCAATGTTTGGTGAAGATCTGAGTATGTAGTTTTTGACCTTATCTGGAACCTCCCATCTGAAAATTTGAAAATTCCTAAAAAATCCGTCCAAAATCTTGATGACCCCAATCTCTTCTTTTGTACGTTTTTTCCACGTGTCTTGACATCCAATGTATCCCTGCAAAGTTTGGTGAAGATCTGAGTATGTCGTTTTTGACCTTATCTGGAACCTCCTACCTGAAAATTTGAAAATTCTTAAAAAATTCGTCCAAAATCTTGATGTCTCCAATCTTTTGTTTTGTACGTTTTTTCCACGTGTCTTGACACATAATGTATCCATGCAAAGTTTGGTGAAGATCTGAGTATGTAGTTTCTGACCTTATATGGAACCTCCTATCTGAAAATTTGAAAATTCTTAAAAAATTCGTCCAAAATCTTGATGTCTACAATCTCTTGTTTTGTACGTTTTTTCCACGTGTCTTGACATCCAATGTATCCCTGCAAAGTTTGGTGAAGATCTGAGTATGTAGTTTTTGACCTTATCTGGAACCTCCCATCTGAAAATTTGAAAATTCCTAAAAAATCCGTGCAAAATCTTGATGACCCCAATCTCTTGTTTTGTACGTTTTTTCCACGTGTCTTGACATCCAATGTATTCCTGCAATGTTTGGTGAAGATCTGAGTATGTAGTTTTTGACCTTATATGGAACCTCCTATCTGAAAATTTGAAAATTCTTAAAAAATTCGACCAAAATCTTGATGTTCCGAATCCTATGTTTTGTATGTTTTTTCCACGTGTCTTGACATCCAATGTATCCCTGCAAAGTTTGGTGAAGATCTGAGTATGTAGTTTTTGACCTTATATTGAACCTCCCATCTGAAAATTTGAAAATTCTTAAAAAATTCGTCCAAAATCTTGATGACCCCAATCTCTTGTTTTGTACGTTTTTTCCACGTGTCTTGACATCCAAAGTATCCCTGCAAAGTTTGGTGAAGATCTGAGTTTGTAGTTTTTGACCTTATATGGAACCTCCTTTCTGAAAATTTGAGAATTCTTAAAAAATTCGTCCAAAATCTTGATGTCTCCAATCTCTTGTTTTGTACGTTTTTTCCACGTGTCTTGACATCCAATGTATCCATGCAAAGTTTGGTGAAGATCTGAGTATGTCGTTTTTGACCTTATCTGGAACCTCCCATCTGAAAATTTGAAAATTCTTAAAAAATTCGTCGAAAATCTTGATGTCTCCAATCTTTTGTTTTGTACGTTTTTTCCACGTGTCTTGACATGCAAAGTATCCCTGCAACGTTTGGTGAAGATCTGAGTATGTAGTTTTTGACCTTATCTGGAACCTCCTATCTGAAAATTTGAAAATTCTTAAAAAATTCGTCGAAAATCTTGATGTCTCCAATCTCTTGTTTTGTACGTTTTTTCCACGTGTCTTGATATCCAATGTATCCCTGCAAAGTTTGGTGAAGATCTGAGTATGTCGTTTTTGACCTTATCTGGAACATCCTTTCTGAAAATTTGAAAATTGTTAAAAAATTCGTCCAAAATCTTGATGTCTCCAATCTCTTTTTTGTACGTTTTTTCCACGTGTCTTGACATCCAATGTATCCCTGCAAAGTTTGGTGAAGATATGAGTATGTAGTTTTTGACCTTATCTGGAACCTCCCATCTGAAAATTTGAAAATTCTTAAAAAATTCGACCAAAATCTTGATGTCTCCAATCTTTTGTTTTGTACGTTTTTTCCACGTGTCTTGACACATAATGTATCCATGCAAAGTTTGGTGAAGATCTGAGTATGTAGTTTTTGACCTTATATGGAACCTCCTATCTGAAAATTTGAAAATTCTTAAAAAATTCGTCCAAAATCTTGATGTCTCCAATCTCTTGTTTTGTACGTTTTTTCCACGTGTCTTGACATCCAATGTATCCCTGCAAAGTTTGGTGAAGATCTGAGTATGTAGTTTTTGACCTTATCTGGAACCTCCCATCTGAAAATTTGAAAATTCCTAAAAAATCCGTGCAAAATCTTGATGACCCCAATCTCTTGTTTTGTACGTTTTTTCCACGTGTCTTGACATCCAATGTATCCATGCAAAGTTTGGTGAAGATCTGAGTATGTCGTTTTTGACCTTATCTGGAACATCCTTTCTGAAAATTTGAAAATTGTTAAAAAATTCGTCCAAAATCTTGATGTCTCCAATCTCTTTTTTGTACGTTTTTTCCACGTGTCTTGACATCCAATGGATCCCTGCAAAGTTTGGTGAAGATCTGAGTATGTAGTTTTTGACCTTATCTGGAACCTCCCATCTGAAAATTTGAAAATTCTTAAAAAATTCGACCAAAATCTTGATGTCTCCAATCTTTTGTTTTGTACGTTTTTTCCACGTGTCTTGACACATAATGTATCCATGCAAAGTTTGGTGAAGATCTGAGTATGTAGTTTTTGACCTTATATGGAACCTCCTATCTGAAAATTTGAAAATTCTTAAAAAATTCGTCCAAAATCTTGATGTCTCCAATCTCTTGTTTTGTACGTTTTTTCCACGTGTCTTGACATCCAATGTATCCCTGCAAAGTTTGGTGAAGATCTGAGTATGTAGTTTTTGACCTTATCTGGAACCTCCCATCTGAAAATTTGAAAATTCCTAAAAAATCCGTGCAAAATCTTGATGACCCCAATCTCTTGTTTTGTACGTTTTTCCACGTGTCTTGACATCCAATGTATTCCTGCAATGTTTGGTGAAGATCTGAGTATGTAGTTTTTGACCTTATATGGAACCTCCTATCTGAAAATTTGAAAATTCTTAAAAAATTCGACCAAAATCTTGATGTTCTGAATCCTATGTTTTGTATGTTTTTTCCACGTGTCTTGACATCCAATGTATCCCTGCAAAGTTTGGTGAAGATCTGAGTATGTAGTTTTTGACCTTATATTGAACCTCCCATCTGAAAATTTGAAAATTCTTAAAAAATTCGTCCAAAATCTTGATGACCCCAATCTCTTGTTTTGTACGTTTTTTCCACGTGTCTTGACATCCAAAGTATCCCTGCAAAGTTTGGTGAAGATCTGAGTATGTAGTTTTTGACCTTATATGGAACCTCCTTTCTGAAAATTTGAGAATTCTTAAAAAATTCGTCCAAAATCTTGATGTCTCCAATCTCTTGTTTTGTACGTTTTTTCCACGTGTCTTGACATCCAATGTATCCATGCAAAGTTTGGTGAAGATCTGAGTATGTCGTTTTTGACCTTATCTGGAACCTCCCATCTGAAAATTTGAAAATTCTTAAAAAATTCGTCGAAAATCTTGATGTCTCCAATCTTTTGTTTTGTACGTTTTTTCCACGTGTCTTGACATGCAAAGTATCCCTGCAACGTTTGGTGAAGATCTGAGTATGTAGTTTTTGACCTTATCTGGAACCTCCTATCTGAAAATTTGAAAATTCTTAAAAAATTCGTCGAAAATCTTGATGTCTCCAATCTCTTGTTTTGTACGTTTTTTCCACGTGTCTTGATATCCAATGTATCCCTGCAAAGTTTGGTGAAGATCTGAGTATGTCGTTTTTGACCTTATCTGGAACATCCTTTCTGAAAATTTGAAAATTGTTAAAAAATTCGTCCAAAATCTTGATGTCTCCAATCTCTTTTTTGTACGTTTTTTCCACGTGTCTTGACATCCAATGTATCCCTGCAAAGTTTGGTGAAGATATGAGTATGTAGTTTTTGACCTTATCTGGAACCTCCCATCTGAAAATTTGAAAATTCTTAAAAAATTCGACCAAAATCTTGATGTCTCCAATCTTTTGTTTTGTACGTTTTTTCCACGTGTCTTGACACATAATGTATCCATGCAAAGTTTGGTGAAGATCTGAGTATGTAGTTTTTGACCTTATATGGAACCTCCTATCTGAAAATTTGAAAATTCTTAAAAAATTCGTCCAAAATCTTGATGTCTCCAATCTCTTGTTTTGTACGTTTTTTCCACGTGTCTTGACATCCAATGTATCCCTGCAAAGTTTGGTGAAGATCTGAGTATGTAGTTTTTGACCTTATCTGGAACCTCCCATCTGAAAATTTGAAAATTCCTAAAAAATCCGTGCAAAATCTTGATGACCCCAATCTCTTGTTTTGTACGTTTTTTCCACGTGTCTTGACATCCAATGTATCCATGCAAAGTTTGGTGAAGATCTGAGTATGTCGTTTTTGACCTTATCTGGAACATCCTTTCTGAAAATTTGAAAATTGTTAAAAAATTCGTCCAAAATCTTGATGTCTCCAATCTCTTTTTTGTACGTTTTTTCCACGTGTCTTGACATCCAATGGATCCCTGCAAAGTTTGGTGAAGATCTGAGTATGTAGTTTTTGACCTTATCTGGAACCTCCCATCTGAAAATTTGAAAATTCTTAAAAAATTCGACCAAAATCTTGATGTCTCCAATCTTTTGTTTTGTACGTTTTTTCCACGTGTCTTGACACATAATGTATCCATGCAAAGTTTGGTGAAGATCTGAGTATGTAGTTTTTGACCTTATATGGAACCTCCTATCTGAAAATTTGAAAATTCTTAAAAAATTCGTCCAAAATCTTGATGTCTCCAATCTCTTGTTTTGTACGTTTTTTCCACGTGTCTTGACATCCAATGTATCCCTGCAAAGTTTGGTGAAGATCTGAGTATGTAGTTTTTGACCTTATCTGGAACCTCCCATCTGAAAATTTGAAAATTCCTAAAAAATCCGTGCAAAATCTTGATGACCCCAATCTCTTGTTTTGTACGTTTTTCCACGTGTCTTGACATCCAATGTATTCCTGCAATGTTTGGTGAAGATCTGAGTATGTAGTTTTTGACCTTATATGGAACCTCCTATCTGAAAATTTGAAAATTCTTAAAAAATTCGACCAAAATCTTGATGTTCTGAATCCTATGTTTTGTATGTTTTTTCCACGTGTCTTGACATCCAATGTATCCCTGCAAAGTTTGGTGAAGATCTGAGTATGTAGTTTTTGACCTTATATTGAACCTCCCATCTGAAAATTTGAAAATTCTTAAAAAATTCGTCCAAAATCTTGATGACCCCAATCTCTTGTTTTGTACGTTTTTTCCACGTGTCTTGACATCCAAAGTATCCCTGCAAAGTTTGGTGAAGATCTGAGTATGTAGTTTTTGACCTTATATGGAACCTCCTTTCTGAAAATTTGAGAATTCTTAAAAAATTCGTCCAAAATCTTGATGTCTCCAATCTCTTGTTTTGTACGTTTTTTCCACGTGTCTTGACATCCAATGTATCCATGCAAAGTTTGGTGAAGATCTGAGTAT
The DNA here is from genome assembly GCF_977018435.1 of Lepisma saccharinum. Lineage (NCBI taxonomy): Eukaryota > Metazoa > Arthropoda > Insecta > Zygentoma > Lepismatidae > Lepisma > Lepisma saccharinum. The sequence goes on along the minus strand of NW_028142954.1, from coordinate 247,026 downwards.
GTCGTTTTTGACCTTATCTGGAACCTCCCATCTGAAAATTTGAAAATTCTTAAAAAATTCGTCGAAAATCTTGATGTCTCCAATCTTTTGTTTTGTACGTTTTTTCCACGTGTCTTGACATGCAAAGTATCCCTGCAACGTTTGGTGAAGATCTGAGTATGTAGTTTTTGACCTTATCTGGAACCTCCTATCTGAAAATTTGAAAATTCTTAAAAAATTCGTCGAAAATCTTGATGTCTCCAATCTCTTGTTTTGTACGTTTTTTCCACGTGTCTTGATATCCAATGTATCCCTGCAAAGTTTGGTGAAGATCTGAGTATGTCGTTTTTGACCTTATCTGGAACATCCTTTCTGAAAATTTGAAAATTGTTAAAAAATTCGTCCAAAATCTTGATGTCTCCAATCTCTTTTTTGTACGTTTTTTCCACGTGTCTTGACATCCAATGTATCCCTGCAAAGTTTGGTGAAGATCTGAGTATGTAGTTTTTGACCTTATCTGGAACCTCCCATCTGAAAATTTGAAAATTCTTAAAAAATTCGACCAAAATCTTGATGTCTCCAATCTTTTGTTTTGTACGTTTTTTCCACGTGTCTTGACACATAATGTATCCATGCAAAGTTTGGTGAAGATCTGAGTATGTAGTTTTTGACCTTATATGGAACCTCCTATCTGAAAATTTGAAAATTCTTAAAAAATTCGTCCAAAATCTTGATGTCTCCAATCTCTTGTTTTGTACGTTTTTTCCACGTGTCTTGACATCCAATGTATCCCTGCAAAGTTTGGTGAAGATCTGAGTATGTAGTTTTTGACCTTATCTGGAACCTCCCATCTGAAAATTTGAAAATTCCTAAAAAATCCGTGCAAAATCTTGATGACCCCAATCTCTTGTTTTGTACGTTTTTTCCACGTGTCTTGACATCCAATGTATTCCTGCAATGTTTGGTGAAGATCTGAGTATGTAGTTTTTGACCTTATATGGAACCTCCTATCTGAAAATTTGAAAATTCTTAAAAAATTCGACCAAAATCTTGATGTTCCGAATCCTATGTTTTGTATGTTTTTTCCACGTGTCTTGACATCCAATGTATCCATGCAAAGTTTGGTGAAGATCTGAGTATGTAGTTTTTGACCTTATATTGAACCTCCCATCTGAAAATTTGAAAATTCTTAAAAAATTCGTCCAAAATCTTGATGACCCCAATCTCTTGTTTTGTACGTTTTTTCCACGTGTCTTGACATCCAAAGTATCCCTGCAAAGTTTGGTGAAGATCTGAGTATGTAGTTTTTGACCTTATATTGAACCTCCCATCTGAAAATTTGAAAATTCTTAAAAAATTCGTCCAAAATCTTGATGTCTCCAATCTCTTGTTTTGTACGTTTTTTCCACGTGTCTTGACATCCAATGTATCCATGCAAAGTTTGGTGAAGATCTGAGTATGTCGTTTTTGACCTTATCTGGAACCTCCCATCTGAAAATTTGAAAATTCTTAAAAAATTCGTCGAAAATCTTGATGTCTCCAATCTTTTGTTTTGTACGTTTTTTCCACGTGTCTTGACATGCAAAGTATCCCTGCAACGTTTGGTGAAGATCTGAGTATGTAGTTTTTGACCTTATCTGGAACCTCCTATCTGAAAATTTGAAAATTCTTCAAAAATTCGTCGAAAATCTTGATGTCTCCAATCTCTTGTTTTGTACGTTTTTTCCACGTGTCTTGACATCCAATGTATTCCTGCAATGTTTGGTGGAGATCTGAGTATGTAGTTTTAGACCTTATCTGGAACCTCCTATCTGAAAATTTGAAAATTCTTCAAAAATTCGTCCAAAATCTTGATGTCTCCAATCTCTTGTTTTGTACGTTTTTTCCACGTGTCTCGACCTCCAATGGATCCCTGCAAAGTTTGGTGAAGATCTGAGTATGTCGTTTTTGACCTTATCTGGAACATCCTTTCTGAAAATTTGAAAATTCTTAAAAAATTCGTCGAAAATCTTGATGTCTCCAATCTCTTGTTTTGTACGTTTTTTCCACGTGTCTTGACATCCAATGTATCCCTGCAAAGTTTGGTGAAGATCTGAGTATGTAGTTTTTGACCTTATCTGGAACCTCCTATCTGAAAATTTGAAAATTCTTAAAAAATTCGTCCAAAATCTTGATGTCTCCAATCTCTTGTTTTGTACGTTTTTTCCACGTGTCTTGATATCCAATGTATCCCTGCAAAGTTTGGTGAAGATCTGAGTATGTCGTTTTTGACCTTATCTGGAACATCCTTTCTGAAAATTTGAAAATTGTTAAAAAATTCGTCCAAAATCTTGATGTCTCCAATCTCTTTTTTGTACGTTTTTTCCACGTGTCTTGACATCCAATGTATCCCTGCAAAGTTTGGTGAAGATCTGAGTATGTAGTTTTTGACCTTATCTGGAACCTCCCATCTGAAAATTTGAAAATTCTTAAAAAATTCGACCAAAATCTTGATGTCTCCAATCTTTTGTTTTGTACGTTTTTTCCACGTGTCTTGACACATAATGTATCCATGCAAAGTTTGGTGAAGATCTGAGTATGTAGTTTTTGACCTTATATGGAACCTCCTATCTGAAAATTTGAAAATTCTTAAAAAATTCGTCCAAAATCTTGATGTCACCAATCCTATGTTTTGTATGTTTTTTCCACGTGTCTTGACATCCAATGTATCCATGCAAAGTTTGGTGAAGATCTAAGTATGTCGTTTTTGACCTTATCTGGAACCTCCCATCTGAAAATTTGAAAATTCTTAAAAAATTCGTCGAAAATCTTGATGTCTCCGATCTCTTGTTTTGTACGTTTTTTCCACGTGTCTTGACATGCAAAGTATTCCTGCAAAGTTTGGTGAAGATCTGAGTATGTAGTTTTTGACCTCATCTGGAACCTCCTATCTGAAAATTTGAAAATTCTTAAAAAATTCGTCCAAAATTTTGATGTCTCCAATCTCTTGTTTTGTACGTTTTTTCCACGTGTCTTGACATCCAATGTATCCCTGCAATGTTTGGTGAAGATCTGAGTATGTAGTTTTTGACCTTATCTGGAACCTCCCATCTGAAAATTTGAAAATTCCTAAAAAATCCGTCCAAAATCTTGATGACCCCAATCTCTTCTTTTGTACGTTTTTTCCACGTGTCTTGACATCCAATGTATCCCTGCAAAGTTTGGTGAAGATCTGAGTATGTCGTTTTTGACCTTATCTGGAACCTCCTACCTGAAAATTTGAAAATTCTTAAAAAATTCGTCCAAAATCTTGATGTCTCCAATCTCTTGTTTTGTACGTTTTTTCCACGTGTCTTGATATCCAATGTATCCCTGCAAAGTTTGGTGAAGATCTGAGTATGTCGTTTTTGACCTTATCTGGAACATCCTTCCTGAAAATTTGAAAATTGTTAAAAAATTCGTCCAAAATCTTGATGTCTCCAATCTCTTTTTTGTACGTTTTTTCCACGTGTCTTGACATCCAATGTATCCCTGCAAAGTTTGGTGAAGATCTGAGTATGTAGTTTTTGACCTTATCTGGAACCTCCCATCTGAAAATTTGAAAATTCTTAAAAAATTCGACCAAAATCTTGATGTCTCCAATCTTTTGTTTTGTACGTTTTTTCCACGTGTCTTGACACATAATGTATCCATGCAAAGTTTGGTGAAGATCTGAGTATGTAGTTTTTGACCTTATATGGAACCTCCTATCTGAAAATTTGAAAATTCTTAAAAAATTCGTCCAAAATCTTGATGTCTCCAATCTCTTGTTTTGTACGTTTTTTCCACGTGTCTTGACATCCAATGTATCCCTGCAAAGTTTGGTGAAGATCTGAGTATGTAGTTTTTGACCTTATCTGGAACCTCCCATCTGAAAATTTGAAAATTCCTAAAAAATCCGTGCAAAATCTTGATGACCCCAATCTCTTGTTTTGTACGTTTTTTCCACGTGTCTTGACATCCAATGTATCCATGTAAAGTTTGGTGAAGATCTGAGTATGTCGTTTTTGACCTTATCTGGAACCTCCCATCTGAAAATTTGAAAATTCTTAAAAAATTCGTCGAAAATCTTGATGTCTCCAATCTCTTGTTTTGTACGTTTTTTCCACGTGTCTTGACATGCAAAGTATCCCTGCAACGTTTGGTGAAGATCTGAGTATGTAGTTTTTGACCTTATCTGGAACCTCCTATCTGAAAATTTGAAAATTCTTCAAAAATTCGTCGAAAATCTTGATGTCTCCAATCTCTTGTTTTGTACGTTTTTTCCACGTGTCTTTACATCCAATGTATCCCTGCAATGTTTGGTGGAGATCTGAGTATGTAGTTTTTGACCTTATCTGGGACCTCCTATCAGAAAATTTGAAAATTCTTCAAAAATTCGTCCAAAATCTTGATGTCTCCAATCTCTTGTTTTGTACGTTTTTTCCACGTGTCTCGACCTCCAATGTATCCCTGCAAAGTTTGGTGAAGATCTGAGTATGTCGTTTTTGACCTTATCTGGAACATCCTTTCTGAAAATTTGAAAATTCTTAAAAAATTCGTCGAAAATCTTGATGTCTCCAATCTCTTGTTTTGTACGTTTTTTCCACGTGTCTTGACATCCAATGTATCCCTGCAAATTTGGTGAAGATCTGAGTATGTAGTTTTTGACCTTATCTGGAACCTCCCATCTGAAAATTTGAAAAGTCTTAAAAAATTCGACCAAAATCTTGATGTCTCCAATCTTTTGTTTTGTACGTTTTTTCCACGTGTCTTGACACATAATGTATCCATGCAAAGTTTGGTGAAGATCTGAGTATGTAGTTTTTGACCTTATATGGAACCTCCTATCTGAAAATTTGAAAATTCTTAAAAAATTCGTCCAAAATCTTGATGTCTCCAATCTCTTTTTTGTACGTTTTTTCCACGTGTCTTGACATCCAATGTATCCCTGCAAAGTTTGGTGAAGATCTGAGTATGTAGTTTTTGACCTTATCTGGAACCTCCCATCTGAAAATTTGAAAATTCCTAAAAAATCCGTGCAAAATCTTGATGACCCCAATCTCTTGTTTTGTACGTTTTTTCCACGTGTCTTGACATCCAATGTATTCCTGCAATGTTTGGTGAAGATCTGAGTATGTAGTTTTTGACCTTATATGGAACCTCCTATCTGAAAATTTGAAAATTCTTAAAAAATTCGACCAAAATCTTGATGTTCCGAATCCTATGTTTTGTATGTTTTTTCCACGTGTCTTGACATCCAATGTATCCATGCAAAGTTTGGTGAAGATCTGAGTATGTAGTTTTTGACCTTATATTGAACCTCCCATCTGAAAATTTGAAAATTCTTAAAAAATTCGTCCAAAATCTTGATGACCCCAATCTCTTGTTTTGTACGTTTTTTCCACGTGTCTTGACATCCAAAGTATCCCTGCAAAGTTTGGTGAAGATCTGATTATGTAGTTTTTGACCTTATATGGAACCTCCTTTCTGAAAATTTGAGAATTCTTAAAAAATTCGTCCAAAATCTTGATGTCTCCAATCTCTTGTTTTGTACGTTTTTTCCACGTGTCTTGACATCCAATGTATCCATGCAAAGTTTGGTGAAGATCTGAGTATGTCGTTTTTGACCTTATCTGGAACCTCCCATCTGAAAATTTGAAAATTCTTAAAAAATTCGTCGAAAATCTTGATGTCTCCAATCTTTTGTTTTGTACGTTTTTTCCACGTGTCTTGACATGCAAAGTATCCCTGCAACGTTTGGTGAAGATCTGAGTATGTAGTTTTTGACCTTATCTGGAACCTCCTATCTGAAAATTTGAAAATTCTTAAAAAATTCGTCGAAAATCTTGATGTCTCCAATCTCTTGTTTTGTACGTTTTTTCCACGTGTCTTGATATCCAATGTATCCCTGCAAAGTTTGGTGAAGATCTGAGTATGTCGTTTTTGACCTTATCTGGAACATCCTTTCTGAAAATTTGAAAATTGTTAAAAAATTCGTCCAAAATCTTGATGTCTCCAATCTCTTTTTTGTACGTTTTTTCCACGTGTCTTGATATCCAATGTATCCCTGCAAAGTTTGGTGAAGATATGAGTATGTAGTTTTTGACCTTATCTGGAACCTCCCATCTGAAAATTTGAAAATTCTTAAAAAATTCGACCAAAATCTTGATGTCTCCAATCTTTTGTTTTGTACGTTTTTTCCACGTGTCTTGACACATAATGTATCCATGCAAAGTTTGGTGAAGATCTGAGTATGTAGTTTTTGACCTTATATGGAACCTCCTATCTGAAAATTTGAAAATTCTTAAAAAATTCGTCCAAAATCTTGATGTCTCCAATCTCTTGTTTTGTACGTTTTTTCCACGTGTCTTGACATCCAATGTATCCCTGCAAAGTTTGGTGAAGATCTGAGTATGTAGTTTTTGACCTTATCTGGAACCTCCCATCTGAAAATTTGAAAATTCCTAAAAAATCCGTGCAAAATCTTGATGACCCCAATCTCTTGTTTTGTACGTTTTTCCACGTGTCTTGACATCCAATGTATTCCTGCAATGTTTGGTGAAGATCTGAGTATGTAGTTTTTGACCTTATATGGAACCTCCTATCTGAAAATTTGAAAATTCTTAAAAAATTCGACCAAAATCTTGATGTTCTGAATCCTATGTTTTGTATGTTTTTTCCACGTGTCTTGACATCCAATGTATCCCTGCAAAGTTTGGTGAAGATCTGAGTATGTAGTTTTTGACCTTATATTGAACCTCCCATCTGAAAATTTGAAAATTCTTAAAAAATTCGTCCAAAATCTTGATGACCCCAATCTCTTGTTTTGTACGTTTTTTCCACGTGTCTTGACATCCAAAGTATCCCTGCAAAGTTTGGTGAAGATCTGAGTATGTAGTTTTTGACCTTATATGGAACCTCCTTTCTGAAAATTTGAGAATTCTTAAAAAATTCGTCCAAAATCTTGATGTCTCCAATCTCTTGTTTTGTACGTTTTTTCCACGTGTCTTGACATCCAATGTATCCATGCAAAGTTTGGTGAAGATCTGAGTATGTCGTTTTTGACCTTATCTGGAACCTCCCATCTGAAAATTTGAAAATTCTTAAAAAATTCGTCGAAAATCTTGATGTCTCCAATCTTTTGTTTTGTACGTTTTTTCCACGTGTCTTGACATGCAAAGTATCCCTGCAACGTTTGGTGAAGATCTGAGTATGTAGTTTTTGACCTTATCTGGAACCTCCTATCTGAAAATTTGAAAATTCTTAAAAAATTCGTCGAAAATCTTGATGTCTCCAATCTCTTGTTTTGTACGTTTTTTCCACGTGTCTTGATATCCAATGTATCCCTGCAAAGTTTGGTGAAGATCTGAGTATGTCGTTTTTGACCTTATCTGGAACATCCTTTCTGAAAATTTGAAAATTGTTAAAAAATTCGTCCAAAATCTTGATGTCTCCAATCTCTTTTTTGTACGTTTTTTCCACGTGTCTTGACATCCAATGTATCCCTGCAAAGTTTGGTGAAGATCTGAGTATGTAGTTTTTGACCTTATCTGGAACCTCCCATCTGAAAATTTGAAAATTCTTAAAAAATTCGACCAAAATCTTGATGTCTCCAATCTTTTGTTTTGTACGTTTTTTCCACGTGTCTTGACACATAATGTATCCATGCAAAGTTTGGTGAAGATCTGAGTATGTAGTTTTTGACCTTATATGGAACCTCCTATCTGAAAATTTGAAAATTCTTAAAAAATTCGTCCAAAATCTTGATGTCTCCAATCTCTTGTTTTGTACGTTTTTTCCACGTGTCTTGACATCCAATGTATCCCTGCAAAGTTTGGTGAAGATCTGAGTATGTAGTTTTTGACCTTATCTGGAACCTCCCATCTGAAAATTTGAAAATTCCTAAAAAATCCGTGCAAAATCTTGATGACCCCAATCTCTTGTTTTGTACGTTTTTTCCACGTGTCTTGACATCCAATGTATTCCTGCAATGTTTGGTGAAGATCTGAGTATGTAGTTTTTGACCTTATATGGAACCTCCTATCTGAAAATTTGAAAATTCTTAAAAAATTCGACCAAAATCTTGATGTTCCGAATCCTATGTTTTGTATGTTTTTTCCACGTGTCTTGACATCCAATGTATCCATGCAAAGTTTGGTGAAGATCTGAGTATGTAGTTTTTGACCTTATATTGAACCTCCCATCTGAAAATTTGAAAATTCTTAAAAAATTCGTCCAAAATCTTGATGACCCCAATCTCTTGTTTTGTACGTTTTTTCCACGTGTCTTGACATCCAAAGTATCCCTGCAAAGTTTGGTGAAGATCTGAGTATGTAGTTTTTGACCTTATATTGAACCTCCCATCTGAAAATTTGAAAATTCTTAAAAAATTCGTCCAAAATCTTGATGTCTCCAATCTCTTGTTTTGTACGTTTTTTCCACGTGTCTTGACATCCAATGTATCCATGCAAAGTTTGGTGAAGATCTGAGTATGTCGTTTTTGACCTTATCTGGAACCTCCCATCTGAAAATTTGAAAATTCTTAAAAAATTCGTCGAAAATCTTGATGTCTCCAATCTTTTGTTTTGTACGTTTTTTCCACGTGTCTTGACATGCAAAGTATCCCTGCAACGTTTGGTGAAGATCTGAGTATGTAGTTTTTGACCTTATCTGGAACCTCCTATCTGAAAATTTGAAAATTCTTCAAAAATTCGTCGAAAATCTTGATGTCTCCAATCTCTTGTTTTGTACGTTTTTTCCACGTGTCTTGACATCCAATGTATTCCTGCAATGTTTGGTGGAGATCTGAGTATGTAGTTTTAGACCTTATCTGGAACCTCCTATCTGAAAATTTGAAAATTCTTCAAAAATTCGTCCAAAATCTTGATGTCTCCAATCTCTTGTTTTGTACGTTTTTTCCACGTGTCTCGACCTCCAATGGATCCCTGCAAAGTTTGGTGAAGATCTGAGTATGTCGTTTTTGACCTTATCTGGAACATCCTTTCTGAAAATTTGAAAATTCTTAAAAAATTCGTCGAAAATCTTGATGTCTCCAATCTCTTGTTTTGTACGTTTTTTCCACGTGTCTTGACATCCAATGTATCCCTGCAAAGTTTGGTGAAGATCTGAGTATGTAGTTTTTGACCTTATCTGGAACCTCCTATCTGAAAATTTGAAAATTCTTAAAAAATTCGTCCAAAATCTTGATGTCTCCAATCTCTTGTTTTGTACGTTTTTTCCACGTGTCTTGATATCCAATGTATCCCTGCAAAGTTTGGTGAAGATCTGAGTATGTCGTTTTTGACCTTATCTGGAACATCCTTTCTGAAAATTTGAAAATTGTTAAAAAATTCGTCCAAAATCTTGATGTCTCCAATCTCTTTTTTGTACGTTTTTTCCACGTGTCTTGACATCCAATGTATCCCTGCAAAGTTTGGTGAAGATCTGAGTATGTAGTTTTTGACCTTATCTGGAACCTCCCATCTGAAAATTTGAAAATTCTTAAAAAATTCGACCAAAATCTTGATGTCTCCAATCTTTTGTTTTGTACGTTTTTTCCACGTGTCTTGACACATAATGTATCCATGCAAAGTTTGGTGAAGATCTGAGTATGTAGTTTTTGACCTTATATGGAACCTCCTATCTGAAAATTTGAAAATTCTTAAAAAATTCGTCCAAAATCTTGATGTCACCAATCCTATGTTTTGTATGTTTTTTCCACGTGTCTTGACATCCAATGTATCCATGCAAAGTTTGGTGAAGATCTAAGTATGTCGTTTTTGACCTTATCTGGAACCTCCCATCTGAAAATTTGAAAATTCTTAAAAAATTCGTCGAAAATCTTGATGTCTCCGATCTCTTGTTTTGTACGTTTTTTCCACGTGTCTTGACATGCAAAGTATTCCTGCAAAGTTTGGTGAAGATCTGAGTATGTAGTTTTTGACCTCATCTGGAACCTCCTATCTGAAAATTTGAAAATTCTTAAAAAATTCGTCCAAAATTTTGATGTCTCCAATCTCTTGTTTTGTACGTTTTTTCCACGTGTCTTGACATCCAATGTATCCCTGCAATGTTTGGTGAAGATCTGAGTATGTAGTTTTTGACCTTATCTGGAACCTCCCATCTGAAAATTTGAAAATTCCTAAAAAATCCGTCCAAAATCTTGATGACCCCAATCTCTTCTTTTGTACGTTTTTTCCACGTGTCTTGACATCCAATGTATCCCTGCAAAGTTTGGTGAAGATCTGAGTATGTCGTTTTTGACCTTATCTGGAACCTCCTACCTGAAAATTTGAAAATTCTTAAAAAATTCGTCCAAAATCTTGATGTCTCCAATCTCTTGTTTTGTACGTTTTTTCCACGTGTCTTGATATCCAATGTATCCCTGCAAAGTTTGGTGAAGATCTGAGTATGTCGTTTTTGACCTTATCTGGAACATCCTTCCTGAAAATTTGAAAATTGTTAAAAAATTCGTCCAAAATCTTGATGTCTCCAATCTCTTTTTTGTACGTTTTTTCCACGTGTCTTGACATCCAATGTATCCCTGCAAAGTTTGGTGAAGATCTGAGTATGTAGTTTTTGACCTTATCTGGAACCTCCCATCTGAAAATTTGAAAATTCTTAAAAAATTCGACCAAAATCTTGATGTCTCCAATCTTTTGTTTTGTACGTTTTTTCCACGTGTCTTGACACATAATGTATCCATGCAAAGTTTGGTGAAGATCTGAGTATGTAGTTTTTGACCTTATATGGAACCTCCTATCTGAAAATTTGAAAATTCTTAAAAAATTCGTCCAAAATCTTGATGTCTCCAATCTCTTGTTTTGTACGTTTTTTCCACGTGTCTTGACATCCAATGTATCCCTGCAAAGTTTGGTGAAGATCTGAGTATGTAGTTTTTGACCTTATCTGGAACCTCCCATCTGAAAATTTGAAAATTCCTAAAAAATCCGTGCAAAATCTTGATGACCCCAATCTCTTGTTTTGTACGTTTTTTCCACGTGTCTTGACATCCAATGTATCCATGTAAAGTTTGGTGAAGATCTGAGTATGTCGTTTTTGACCTTATCTGGAACCTCCCATCTGAAAATTTGAAAATTCTTAAAAAATTCGTCGAAAATCTTGATGTCTCCAATCTCTTGTTTTGTACGTTTTTTCCACGTGTCTTGACATGCAAAGTATCCCTGCAACGTTTGGTGAAGATCTGAGTATGTAGTTTTTGACCTTATCTGGAACCTCCTATCTGAAAATTTGAAAATTCTTCAAAAATTCGTCGAAAATCTTGATGTCTCCAATCTCTTGTTTTGTACGTTTTTTCCACGTGTCTTTACATCCAATGTATCCCTGCAATGTTTGGTGGAGATCTGAGTATGTAGTTTTTGACCTTATCTGGGACCTCCTATCAGAAAATTTGAAAATTCTTCAAAAATTCGTCCAAAATCTTGATGTCTCCAATCTCTTGTTTTGTACGTTTTTTCCACGTGTCTCGACCTCCAATGTATCCCTGCAAAGTTTGGTGAAGATCTGAGTATGTCGTTTTTGACCTTATCTGGAACATCCTTTCTGAAAATTTGAAAATTCTTAAAAAATTCGTCGAAAATCTTGATGTCTCCAATCTCTTGTTTTGTACGTTTTTTCCACGTGTCTTGACATCCAATGTATCCCTGCAAATTTGGTGAAGATCTGAGTATGTAGTTTTTGACCTTATCTGGAACCTCCCATCTGAAAATTTGAAAAGTCTTAAAAAATTCGACCAAAATCTTGATGTCTCCAATCTTTTGTTTTGTACGTTTTTTCCACGTGTCTTGACACATAATGTATCCATGCAAAGTTTGGTGAAGATCTGAGTATGTAGTTTTTGACCTTATATGGAACCTCCTATCTGAAAATTTGAAAATTCTTAAAAAATTCGTCCAAAATCTTGATGTCTCCAATCTCTTTTTTGTACGTTTTTTCCACGTGTCTTGACATCCAATGTATCCCTGCAAAGTTTGGTGAAGATCTGAGTATGTAGTTTTTGACCTTATCTGGAACCTCCCATCTGAAAATTTGAAAATTCCTAAAAAATCCGTGCAAAATCTTGATGACCCCAATCTCTTGTTTTGTACGTTTTTTCCACGTGTCTTGACATCCAATGTATTCCTGCAATGTTTGGTGAAGATCTGAGTATGTAGTTTTTTACCTTATATGGAACCTCCTATCTGAAAATTTGAAAATTCTTAAAAATTCGACCAAAATCTTGATGTTCCGAATCCTATGTTTTGTATGTTTTTTCCACGTGTCTTGACATCCAATGTATCCATGCAAAGTTTGGTGAAGATCTGAGTATGTAGTTTTTGACCTTATATTGAACCTCCCATCTGAAAATTTGAAATTCTTAAAAAATTCGTCCAAAATCTTGATGACCCCAATCTCTTGTTTTGTACGTTTTTTCCACGTGTCTTGTCATCCAAAGTATCCCTGCAAAGTTTGGTGAAGATCTGATTATGTAGTTTTTGACCTTATATGGAACCTCCTTTCTGAAAATTTGAGAATTCTTAAAAAATTCGTCCAAAATCTTGATGTCTCCAATCTCTTGTTTTGTACGTTTTTTCCACGTGTCTTGACATCCAATGTATCCATGCAAAGTTTGGTGAAGATCTGAGTATGTCGTTTTTGACCTTATCTGGAACCTCCCATCTGAAAATTTGAAAATTCTTAAAAAATTCGTCGAAAATCTTGATGTCTCCAATCTTTTGTTTTGTACGTTTTTTTCCACGTGTCTTGACATGCAAAGTATCCCTGCAACGTTTGGTGAAGATCTGAGTATGTAGTTTTTGACCTTATCTGGAACCTCCTATCTGAAGATTTGAAAATTCTTAAAAAATTCGTCGAAAATCTTGATGTCTCCAATCTCTTGTTTTGTACGTTTTTTCCACGTGTCTTGATATCCAATGTATCCCTGCAAAGTTTGGTGAAGATCTGAGTATGTCGTTTTTGACCTTATCTGGAACATCCTTTCTGAAAATTTGAAAATTGTTAAAAAATTCGTCCAAAATCTTGATGTCTCCAATCTCTTTTTTGTACGTTTTTTCCACGTGTCTTGACATCCAATGTATCCCTGCAAAGTTTGGTGAAGATATGAGTATGTAGTTTTTGACCTTATCTGGAACCTCCCATCTGAAAATTTGAAAATTCTTAAAAAATTCGACCAAAATCTTGATGTCTCCAATCTTTTGTTTTGTACGTTTTTTCCACGTGTCTTGACACATAATGTATCCATGCAAAGTTTGGTGAAGATCTGAGGATGTAGTTTTTGACCTTATATGGAACCTCCTATCTGAAAATTTGAAAATTCTTAAAAAATTCGTCCAAAATCTTGATGTCTCCAATCTCTTGTTTTGTACGTTTTTTCCACGTGTCTTGACATCCAATGTATCCCTGCAAAGTTTGGTGAAGATCTGAGTATGTAGTTTTTGACCTTATCTGGAACCTCCCATCTGAAAATTTGAAAATTCCTAAAAAATCCGTGCAAAATCTTGATGACCCCAATCTCTTGTTTTGTACGTTTTTTCCACGTGTCTTGACATCCAATGTATCCATGCAAAGTTTGGTGAAGATCTGAGTATGTCGTTTTTGACCTTATCTGGAACATCCTTTCTGAAAATTTGAAAATTGTTAAAAAATTCGTCCAAAATCTTGATGTCTCCAATCTCTTTTTTGTACGTTTTTTCCACGTGTCTTGACATCCAATGGATCCCTGCAAAGTTTGGTGAAGATCTGAGTATGTAGTTTTTGACCTTATCTGGAACCTCCCATCTGAAAATTTGAAAATTCTTAAAAAATTCGACCAAAATCTTGATGTCTCCAATCTTTTGTTTTGTACGTTTTTTCCACGTGTCTTGACACATAATGTATCCATGCAAAGTTTGGTGAAGATCTGAGTATGTAGTTTTTGACCTTATATGGAACCTCCTATCTGAAAATTTGAAAATTCTTAAAAAATTCGTCCAAAATCTTGATGTCTCCAATCTCTTGTTTTGTACGTTTTTTCCACGTGTCTTGACATCCAATGTATCCCTGCAAAGTTTGGTGAAGATCTGAGTATGTAGTTTTTGACCTTATCTGGAACCTCCCATCTGAAAATTTGAAAATTCCTAAAAAATCCGTGCAAAATCTTGATGACCCCAATCTCTTGTTTTGTACGTTTTTCCACGTGTCTTGACATCCAATGTATTCCTGCAATGTTTGGTGAAGATCTGAGTATGTAGTTTTTGACCTTATATGGAACCTCCTATCTGAAAATTTGAAAATTCTTAAAAAATTCGACCAAAATCTTGATGTTCTGAATCCTATGTTTTGTATGTTTTTTCCACGTGTCTTGACATCCAATGTATCCCTGCAAAGTTTGGTGAAGATCTGAGTATGTAGTTTTTGACCTTATATTGAACCTCCCATCTGAAAATTTGAAAATTCTTAAAAAATTCGTCCAAAATCTTGATGACCCCAATCTCTTGTTTTGTACGTTTTTTCCACGTGTCTTGACATCCAAAGTATCCCTGCAAAGTTTGGTGAAGATCTGAGTATGTAGTTTTTGACCTTATATGGAACCTCCTTTCTGAAAATTTGAGAATTCTTAAAAAATTCGTCCAAAATCTTGATGTCTCCAATCTCTTGTTTTGTACGTTTTTTCCACGTGTCTTGACATCCAATGTATCCATGCAAAGTTTGGTGAAGATCTGAGTATGTCGTTTTTGACCTTATCTGGAACCTCCCATCTGAAAATTTGAAAATTCTTAAAAAATTCGTCGAAAATCTTGATGTCTCCAATCTTTTGTTTTGTACGTTTTTTCCACGTGTCTTGACATGCAAAGTATCCCTGCAACGTTTGGTGAAGATCTGAGTATGTAGTTTTTGACCTTATCTGGAACCTCCTATCTGAAAATTTGAAAATTCTTAAAAAATTCGTCGAAAATCTTGATGTCTCCAATCTCTTGTTTTGTACGTTTTTTCCACGTGTCTTGATATCCAATGTATCCCTGCAAAGTTTGGTGAAGATCTGAGTATGTCGTTTTTGACCTTATCTGGAACATCCTTTCTGAAAATTTGAAAATTGTTAAAAAATTCGTCCAAAATCTTGATGTCTCCAATCTCTTTTTTGTACGTTTTTTCCACGTGTCTTGACATCCAATGTATCCCTGCAAAGTTTGGTGAAGATCTGAGTATGTAGTTTTTGACCTTATCTGGAACCTCCCATCTGAAAATTTGAAAATTCTTAAAAAATTCGACCAAAATCTTGATGTCTCCAATCTTTTGTTTTGTACGTTTTTTCCACGTGTCTTGACACATAATGTATCCATGCAAAGTTTGGTGAAGATCTGAGTATGTAGTTTTTGACCTTATATGGAACCTCCTATCTGAAAATTTGAAAATTCTTAAAAAATTCGTCCAAAATCTTGATGTCTCCAATCTCTTGTTTTGTACGTTTTTTCCACGTGTCTTGACATCCAATGTATCCCTGCAAAGTTTGGTGAAGATCTGAGTATGTAGTTTTTGACCTTATCTGGAACCTCCCATCTGAAAATTTGAAAATTCCTAAAAAATCCGTGCAAAATCTTGATGACCCCAATCTCTTGTTTTGTACGTTTTTTCCACGTGTCTTGACATCCAATGTATTCCTGCAATGTTTGGTGAAGATCTGAGTATGTAGTTTTTGACCTTATATGGAACCTCCTATCTGAAAATTTGAAAATTCTTAAAAAATTCGACCAAAATCTTGATGTTCCGAATCCTATGTTTTGTATGTTTTTTCCACGTGTCTTGACATCCAATGTATCCATGCAAAGTTTGGTGAAGATCTGAGTATGTAGTTTTTGACCTTATATTGAACCTCCCATCTGAAAATTTGAAAATTCTTAAAAAATTCGTCCAAAATCTTGATGACCCCAATCTCTTGTTTTGTACGTTTTTTCCACGTGTCTTGACATCCAAAGTATCCCTGCAAAGTTTGGTGAAGATCTGAGTATGTAGTTTTTGACCTTATATTGAACCTCCCATCTGAAAATTTGAAAATTCTTAAAAAATTCGTCCAAAATCTTGATGTCTCCAATCTCTTGTTTTGTACGTTTTTTCCACGTGTCTTGACATCCAATGTATCCATGCAAAGTTTGGTGAAGATCTGAGTATGTCGTTTTTGACCTTATCTGGAACCTCCCATCTGAAAATTTGAAAATTCTTAAAAAATTCGTCGAAAATCTTGATGTCTCCAATCTTTTGTTTTGTACGTTTTTTCCACGTGTCTTGACATGCAAAGTATCCCTGCAACGTTTGGTGAAGATCTGAGTATGTAGTTTTTGACCTTATCTGGAACCTCCTATCTGAAAATTTGAAAATTCTTCAAAAATTCGTCGAAAATCTTGATGTCTCCAATCTCTTGTTTTGTACGTTTTTTCCACGTGTCTTGACATCCAATGTATTCCTGCAATGTTTGGTGGAGATCTGAGTATGTAGTTTTAGACCTTATCTGGAACCTCCTATCTGAAAATTTGAAAATTCTTCAAAAATTCGTCCAAAATCTTGATGTCTCCAATCTCTTGTTTTGTACGTTTTTTCCACGTGTCTCGACCTCCAATGGATCCCTGCAAAGTTTGGTGAAGATCTGAGTATGTCGTTTTTGACCTTATCTGGAACATCCTTTCTGAAAATTTGAAAATTCTTAAAAAATTCGTCGAAAATCTTGATGTCTCCAATCTCTTGTTTTGTACGTTTTTTCCACGTGTCTTGACATCCAATGTATCCCTGCAAAGTTTGGTGAAGATCTGAGTATGTAGTTTTTGACCTTATCTGGAACCTCCTATCTGAAAATTTGAAAATTCTTAAAAAATTCGTCCAAAATCTTGATGTCTCCAATCTCTTGTTTTGTACGTTTTTTCCACGTGTCTTGATATCCAATGTATCCCTGCAAAGTTTGGTGAAGATCTGAGTATGTCGTTTTTGACCTTATCTGGAACATCCTTTCTGAAAATTTGAAAATTGTTAAAAAATTCGTCCAAAATCTTGATGTCTCCAATCTCTTTTTTGTACGTTTTTTCCACGTGTCTTGACATCCAATGTATCCCTGCAAAGTTTGGTGAAGATCTGAGTATGTAGTTTTTGACCTTATCTGGAACCTCCCATCTGAAAATTTGAAAATTCTTAAAAAATTCGACCAAAATCTTGATGTCTCCAATCTTTTGTTTTGTACGTTTTTTCCACGTGTCTTGACACATAATGTATCCATGCAAAGTTTGGTGAAGATCTGAGTATGTAGTTTTTGACCTTATATGGAACCTCCTATCTGAAAATTTGAAAATTCTTAAAAAATTCGTCCAAAATCTTGATGTCACCAATCCTATGTTTTGTATGTTTTTTCCACGTGTCTTGACATCCAATGTATCCATGCAAAGTTTGGTGAAGATCTAAGTATGTCGTTTTTGACCTTATCTGGAACCTCCCATCTGAAAATTTGAAAATTCTTAAAAAATTCGTCGAAAATCTTGATGTCTCCGATCTCTTGTTTTGTACGTTTTTTCCACGTGTCTTGACATGCAAAGTATTCCTGCAAAGTTTGGTGAAGATCTGAGTATGTAGTTTTTGACCTCATCTGGAACCTCCTATCTGAAAATTTGAAAATTCTTAAAAAATTCGTCCAAAATTTTGATGTCTCCAATCTCTTGTTTTGTACGTTTTTTCCACGTGTCTTGACATCCAATGTATCCCTGCAATGTTTGGTGAAGATCTGAGTATGTAGTTTTTGACCTTATCTGGAACCTCCCATCTGAAAATTTGAAAATTCCTAAAAAATCCGTCCAAAATCTTGATGACCCCAATCTCTTCTTTTGTACGTTTTTTCCACGTGTCTTGACATCCAATGTATCCCTGCAAAGTTTGGTGAAGATCTGAGTATGTCGTTTTTGACCTTATCTGGAACCTCCTACCTGAAAATTTGAAAATTCTTAAAAAATTCGTCCAAAATCTTGATGTCTCCAATCTCTTGTTTTGTACGTTTTTTCCACGTGTCTTGATATCCAATGTATCCCTGCAAAGTTTGGTGAAGATCTGAGTATGTCGTTTTTGACCTTATCTGGAACATCCTTCCTGAAAATTTGAAAATTGTTAAAAAATTCGTCCAAAATCTTGATGTCTCCAATCTCTTTTTTGTACGTTTTTTCCACGTGTCTTGACATCCAATGTATCCCTGCAAAGTTTGGTGAAGATCTGAGTATGTAGTTTTTGACCTTATCTGGAACCTCCCATCTGAAAATTTGAAAATTCTTAAAAAATTCGACCAAAATCTTGATGTCTCCAATCTTTTGTTTTGTACGTTTTTTCCACGTGTCTTGACACATAATGTATCCATGCAAAGTTTGGTGAAGATCTGAGTATGTAGTTTTTGACCTTATATGGAACCTCCTATCTGAAAATTTGAAAATTCTTAAAAAATTCGTCCAAAATCTTGATGTCTCCAATCTCTTGTTTTGTACGTTTTTTCCACGTGTCTTGACATCCAATGTATCCCTGCAAAGTTTGGTGAAGATCTGAGTATGTAGTTTTTGACCTTATCTGGAACCTCCCATCTGAAAATTTGAAAATTCCTAAAAAATCCGTGCAAAATCTTGATGACCCCAATCTCTTGTTTTGTACGTTTTTTCCACGTGTCTTGACATCCAATGTATCCATGTAAAGTTTGGTGAAGATCTGAGTATGTCGTTTTTGACCTTATCTGGAACCTCCCATCTGAAAATTTGAAAATTCTTAAAAAATTCGTCGAAAATCTTGATGTCTCCAATCTCTTGTTTTGTACGTTTTTTCCACGTGTCTTGACATGCAAAGTATCCCTGCAACGTTTGGTGAAGATCTGAGTATGTAGTTTTTGACCTTATCTGGAACCTCCTATCTGAAAATTTGAAAATTCTTCAAAAATTCGTCGAAAATCTTGATGTCTCCAATCTCTTGTTTTGTACGTTTTTTCCACGTGTCTTTACATCCAATGTATCCCTGCAATGTTTGGTGGAGATCTGAGTATGTAGTTTTTGACCTTATCTGGGACCTCCTATCAGAAAATTTGAAAATTCTTCAAAAATTCGTCCAAAATCTTGATGTCTCCAATCTCTTGTTTTGTACGTTTTTTCCACGTGTCTCGACCTCCAATGTATCCCTGCAAAGTTTGGTGAAGATCTGAGTATGTCGTTTTTGACCTTATCTGGAACATCCTTTCTGAAAATTTGAAAATTCTTAAAAAATTCGTCGAAAATCTTGATGTCTCCAATCTCTTGTTTTGTACGTTTTTTCCACGTGTCTTGACATCCAATGTATCCCTGCAAATTTGGTGAAGATCTGAGTATGTAGTTTTTGACCTTATCTGGAACCTCCCATCTGAAAATTTGAAAAGTCTTAAAAAATTCGACCAAAATCTTGATGTCTCCAATCTTTTGTTTTGTACGTTTTTTCCACGTGTCTTGACACATAATGTATCCATGCAAAGTTTGGTGAAGATCTGAGTATGTAGTTTTTGACCTTATATGGAACCTCCTATCTGAAAATTTGAAAATTCTTAAAAAATTCGTCCAAAATCTTGATGTCTCCAATCTCTTTTTTGTACGTTTTTTCCACGTGTCTTGACATCCAATGTATCCCTGCAAAGTTTGGTGAAGATCTGAGTATGTAGTTTTTGACCTTATCTGGAACCTCCCATCTGAAAATTTGAAAATTCCTAAAAAATCCGTGCAAAATCTTGATGACCCCAATCTCTTGTTTTGTACGTTTTTTCCACGTGTCTTGACATCCAATGTATTCCTGCAATGTTTGGTGAAGATCTGAGTATGTAGTTTTTGACCTTATATGGAACCTCCTATCTGAAAATTTGAAAATTCTTAAAAAATTCGACCAAAATCTTGATGTTCCGAATCCTATGTTTTGTATGTTTTTTCCACGTGTCTTGACATCCAATGTATCCATGCAAAGTTTGGTGAAGATCTGAGTATGTAGTTTTTGACCTTATATTGAACCTCCCATCTGAAAATTTGAAAATTCTTAAAAAATTCGTCCAAAATCTTGATGACCCCAATCTCTTGTTTTGTACGTTTTTTCCACGTGTCTTGACATCCAAAGTATCCCTGCAAAGTTTGGTGAAGATCTGATTATGTAGTTTTTGACCTTATATGGAACCTCCTTTCTGAAAATTTGAGAATTCTTAAAAAATTCGTCCAAAATCTTGATGTCTCCAATCTCTTGTTTTGTACGTTTTTTCCACGTGTCTTGACATCCAATGTATCCATGCAAAGTTTGGTGAAGATCTGAGTATGTCGTTTTTGACCTTATCTGGAACCTCCCATCTGAAAATTTGAAAATTCTTAAAAAATTCGTCGAAAATCTTGATGTCTCCAATCTTTTGTTTTGTACGTTTTTTCCACGTGTCTTGACATGCAAAGTATCCCTGCAACGTTTGGTGAAGATCTGAGTATGTAGTTTTTGACCTTATCTGGAACCTCCTATCTGAAAATTTGAAAATTCTTCAAAAATTCGTCGAAAATCTTGATGTCTCCAATCTCTTGTTTTGTACGTTTTTTCCACGTGTCTTGACATCCAATGTATTCCTGCAATGTTTGGTGGAGATCTGAGTATGTAGTTTTAGACCTTATCTGGAACCTCCTATCTGAAAATTTGAAAATTCTTCAAAAATTCGTCCAAAATCTTGATGTCTCCAATCTCTTGTTTTGTACGTTTTTTCCACGTGTCTCGACCTCCAATGGATCCCTGCAAAGTTTGGTGAAGATCTGAGTATGTCGTTTTTGACCTTATCTGGAACATCCTTTCTGAAAATTTGAAAATTCTTAAAAAATTCGTCGAAAATCTTGATGTCTCCAATCTCTTGTTTTGTACGTTTTTTCCACGTGTCTTGACATCCAATGTATCCCTGCAAAGTTTGGTGAAGATCTGAGTATGTAGTTTTTGACCTTATATGGAACCTCCTATCTGAAAATTTGAAAATTCTTAAAAAATTCGTTCAAAATCTTGATGTCTCCAATCTCTTGTTTTGTACGTTTTTTCCACGTGTCTCGACCTCCAATGGATCCTTGCAAAGTTTGGTGAAGATCTGAGTATGTCGTTTTTGACCTTATCTGGAACCTCCCATCTGAAAATTTGAAAATTCTTAAAAAATTCGTCCAAAATCTTGATGTCTCCAATCTCTTGTTTTGTACGTTTTTTCCACGTGTCTTGATATCCAATGTATCCCTGCAAAGTTTGTTGAAGATCTGAGTATGTCGTTTTTGACCTTATCTGGAACATCCTTTCTGAAAATTTGAAAATTGTTAAAAAATTCGTCCAAAATCTTGATGTCTCCTATCTCTTGTTTTGTACGTTTTTTCCACGTGTCTTGACATCCAATGTATCCCTGCAAAGTTTGGTGAAGATCTGAGTATGTAGTTTTTGACCTTATCTGGAACCTCCCATCTGAAAATTTGAAAATTCTTAAAAAATTCGACCAATATCTTGATGTCTCCAATCTCTTGTTTTGTACGTTTTTTCCACGTGTCTTGACACATAATGTATCCATGCAAAGTTTGGTGAAGATCTGAGTATGTAGTTTTTGACCTTATATGGAACCTCCTATCTGAAAATTTAAAAATTCTTAAAAAATTCGTCCAAAATCTTGATGTCTCCAATCTCTTGTTTTGTACGTTTTTTCCACGTGTCTTGACATCCAATGTATCCCTGCAAAGTTTGGTGAAGATCTGAGTATGTAGTTTTTGACCTTATCTGGAACCTCCCATCTGAAAATTTGAAAATTCCTAAAAAATCCGTCCAAAATCTTGATGACCCCAATCTCTTGTTTTGTACGTTTTTTCCACGTGTCTTGACATTCAATGTATCCCTGCAAAGTTTGGTGAAGATCTGAGTATGTAGTTTTTGACCTTATATGGAACCTCCTTTCTGAAAATTTGAAAATTCTTAAAAAATTCGTCCAAAATCTTGATGACCCCAATCTCTTGTTTTGTACGTTTTTTCCACGTGTCTTGACATCCAATGTATCCCTGCAAAGTTTGGTGAAGATCTGAGTTTGTAGTTTTTGACCTTATATGGAACCTCCTTTCTGAAAATTTGAGAATTCTTAAAAAATTCGTCCAAAATCTTGATGTCTCCAATCTCTTGTTTTGTACGTTTTTTCCACGTGTCTTGACATCCAATGTATCCATGCAAAGTTTGGTGAAGATCTGAGTATGTCGTTTTTGACCTTATCTGGAACCTCCCATCTAAAAATTTGAAAATTCTTAAAAAATTCGTCGAAAATCTTGATGTCTCCAATCTCTTGTTTTGTACGTTTTTTCCACGTGTCTTGACATGCAAAGTATCCCTGCAACGTTTGGTGAAGATCTGAGTATGTAGTTTTTGACCTTATCTGGAACCTCCTATCTGAAAATTTGAAAATTCTTCAAAAATTCGTCGAAAATCTTGATGTCTCCAATCTCTTGTTTTGTACGTTTTTTCCACGTGTCTTGACATCCAATGTATCCCTGCAATGTTTGGTTGAGATCTGAGTATGTAGTTTTTGACCTTATCTGGAACCTCCTATCTGAAAATTTGAAAATTCTTCAAAAATTCGTCCAAAATCTTGATGTCTCCAATCTCTTGTTTTGTACGTTTTTTCCACGTGTCTCGACCTCCAATGTATCCCTGCAAAGTTTGGTGAAGATCTGAGTATGTCGTTTTTGACCTTATCTGGAACATCCTTTCTGAAAATTTGAAAATTCTTAAAAAATTCGTCGAAAATCTTGATGTCTCCAATCTCTTGTTTTGTACGTTTTTTCCACGTGTCTTGACATCCAATGTATCCCTGCAAAGTTTGGTGAAGATCTGAGTATGTAGTTTTTGACCTCATCTGGAACCTCCTATCTGAAAATTTGAAAATTCTTAAAAAATTCGTCCAAAATTTTGATGTCTCCAATCTCTTGTTTTGTACGTTTTTTCCACGTGTCTTGACATCCAATGTATCCCTGCAATGTTTGGTGAAGATCTGAGTATGTAGTTTTTGACCTTATCTGGAACCTCCCATCTGAAAATTTGAAAATTCCTAAAAAATCCGTCCAAAATCTTGATGACCCCAATCTCTTGTTTTGTACGTTTTTTCCACGTGTCTTGACATCCAATGTATCCCTGCAAAGTTTGGTGAAGATCTGAGTATGTAGTTTTTGACCTTATATTGAACCTCCTATCTGAAAATTTGAAAATTCTTAAAAAATTCGTCCAAAATCTTGATGACCCCAATCTCTTGTTTTGTACGTTTTTTCCACGTGTCTTGACATCCAAAGTATCCCTGCAAAGTTTGGTGAAGATCTGATTATGTAGTTTTTGACCTTATATGGAACCTCCTTTCTGAAAATTTGAGAATTCTTAAAAAATTCGTCCAAAATCTTGATGTCTCCAATCTCTTGTTTTGTACGTTTTTTCCACGTGTCTTGACATCCAATGTATCCATGCAAAGTTTGGTGAAGATCTGAGTATGTCGTTTTTGACCTTATCTGGAACCTCCCATCTGAAAATTTGAAAATTCTTAAAAAATTCGTCGAAAATCTTGATGTCTCCAATCTTTTGTTTTGTACGTTTTTTCCACGTGTCTTGACATGCAAAGTATCCCTGCAACGTTTGGTGAAGATCTGAGTATGTAGTTTTTGACCTTATCTGGAACCTCCTATCTGAAAATTTGAAAATTCTTCAAAAATTCGTCGAAAATCTTGATGTCTCCAATCTCTTGTTTTGTTCGTTTTTTCCACGTGTCTTGACATCCAATGTATTCCTGCAATGTTTGGTGGAGATCTGAGTATGTAGTTTTAGACCTTATCTGGAACCTCCTATCTGAAAATTTGAAAATTCTTCAAAAATTCGTCCAAAATCTTGATGTCTCCAATCTCTTGTTTTGTACGTTTTTTCCACGTGTCTCGACGTCCAATGGATCCCTGCAAAGTTTGGTGAAGATCTGTGTATGTCGTTTTTGACCTTATCTGGAACATCCTTTCTGAAAATTTGAAAATTCTTAAAAAATTCGTCGAAAATCTTGATGTCTCCAATCTCTTGTTTTGTACGTTTTTTCCACGTGTCTTGACATCCAATGTATCCCTGCAAAGTTTGGTGAAGATCTGAGTATGTAGTTTTTGACCTTATATGGAACCTCCTATCTGAAAATTTGAAAATTCTTAAAAAATTCGTCCAAAATCTTGATGTCTCCAATCTCTTGTTTTGTACGTTTTTTCCACGTGTCTCGACCTCCAATGGATCCTTGCAAAGTTTGGTGAAGATCTGAGTATGTCGTTTTTGACCTTATCTGGAACCTCCCATCTGAAAATTTGAAAATTCTTAAAAAATTCGTCCAAAATCTTGATGTCTCCAATCTCTTGTTTTGTACGTTTTTTCCACGTGTCTTGATATCCAATGTATCCCTGCAAAGTTTGGTGAAGATCTGAGTATGTCGTTTTTGACCTTATCTGGAACATCCTTTCTGAAAATTTGAAAATTGTTAAAAAATTCGTCCAAAATCTTGATGTCTCCTATCTCTTGTTTTGTACGTTTTTTCCACGTGTCTTGACATCCAATGTATCCCTGCAAAGTTTGGTGAAGATCTGAGTATGTAGTTTTTGACCTTATCTGGAACCTCCCATCTGAAAATTTGAAAATTCTTAAAAAATTCGACCAATATCTTGATGTCTCCAATCTCTTGTTTTGTACGTTTTTTCCACGTGTCTTGACACATAATGTATCCATGCAAAGTTTGGTGAAGATCTGAGTATGTAGTTTTTGACCTTATATGGAACCTCCTATCTGAAAATTTAAAAATTCTTAAAAAATTCGTCCAAAATCTTGATGTCTCCAATCTCTTGTTTTGTACGTTTTTTCCACGTGTCTTGACATCCAATGTATCCCTGCAAAGTTTGGTGAAGATCTGAGTATGTAGTTTTTGACCTTATCTGGAACCTCCCATCTGAAAATTTGAAAATTCCTAAAAAATCCGTCCAAAATCTTGATGACCCCAATCTCTTGTTTTGTACGTTTTTTCCACGTGTCTTGACATTCAATGTATCCCTGCAAAGTTTGGTGAAGATCTGAGTATGTAGTTTTTGACCTTATATGGAACCTCCTTTCTGAAAATTTGAAAATTCTTAAAAAATTCGTCCAAAATCTTGATGACCCCAATCTCTTGTTTTGTACGTTTTTTCCACGTGTCTTGACATCCAATGTATCCCTGCAAAGTTTGGTGAAGATCTGAGTTTGTAGTTTTTGACCTTATATGGAACCTCCTTTCTGAAAATTTGAGAATTCTTAAAAAATTCGTCCAAAATCTTGATGTCTCCAATCTCTTGTTTTGTACGTTTTTTCCACGTGTCTTGACATCCAATGTATCCATGCAAAGTTTGGTGAAGATCTGAGTATGTCGTTTTTGACCTTATCTGGAACCTCCCATCTGAAAATTTGAAAATTCTTAAAAAATTCGTCGAAAATCTTGATGTCTCCAATCTCTTGTTTTGTACGTTTTTTCCACGTGTCTTGACATGCAAAGTATCCCTGCAACGTTTGGTGAAGATCTGAGTATGTAGTTTTTGACCTTATCTGGAACCTCCTATCTGAAAATTTGAAAATTCTTCAAAAATTCGTCGAAAATCTTGATGTCTCCAATCTCTTGTTTTGTACGTTTTTTCCACGTGTCTTGACATCCAATGTATCCCTGCAATGTTTGGTTGAGATCTGAGTATGTAGTTTTTGACCTTATCTGGAACCTCCTATCTGAAAATTTGAAAATTCTTCAAAAATTCGTCGAAAATCTTGATGTCTCCAATCTCTTGTTTTGTACGTTTTTTCCACGTGTCTCGACCTCCAATGTATCCCTGCAAAGTTTGGTGAAGATCTGAGTATGTCGTTTTTGACCTTATCTGGAACATCCTTTCTGAAAATTTGAAAATTCTTAAAAAATTCGTCGAAAATCTTGATGTCTCCAATCTCTTGTTTTGTACGTTTTTTCCACGTGTCTTGACATCCAATGTATCCCTGCAAAGTTTGGTGAAGATCTGAGTATGTAGTTTTTGACCTCATCTGGAACCTCCTATCTGAAAATTTGAAAATTCTTAAAAAATTCGTCCAAAATTTTGATGTCTCCAATCTCTTGTTTTGTACGTTTTTTCCACGTGTCTTGACATCCAATGTATCCCTGCAATGTTTGGTGAAGATCTGAGTATGTAGTTTTTGACCTTATCTGGAACCTCCCATCTGAAAATTTGAAAATTCCTAAAAAATCCGTCCAAAATCTTGATGACCCCAATCTCTTGTTTTGTACGTTTTTTCCACGTGTCTTGACATCCAATGTATCCCTGCAAAGTTTGGTGAAGATCTGAGTATGTAGTTTTTGACCTTATCTGGAACCTCCTATCTGAAAATTTGAAAATTCTTAAAAAATTTGTCCAAAATCTTGAATACTCCAATCTCTTGTTTTGTACGTTTTTTCCACGTGTCTTGATATCCAATGTATCCCTGCAAAGTTTGGTGAAGATCTGAGTATGTCGTTTTTGACCTTATCTGGAACATCCTTTCTGAAAATTTGAAAATTGTTAAAAAATTCGTCCAAAATCTTGATGTCTCCAATCTCTTTTTTGTACGTTTTTTCCACGTGTCTTGACATCCAATGTATCCCTGCAAAGTTTGGTGAAGATCTGAGTATGTAGTTTTTGACCTTATCTGGAACCTCCCATCTGAAAATTTGAAAATTCTTAAAAAATTCGACCAAAATCTTGATGTCTCCAATCTTTTGTTTTGTACGTTTTTTCCACGTGTCTTGACACATAATGTATCCATGCAAAGTTTGGTGAAGATCTGAGTATGTAGTTTTTGACCTTATATGGAACCTCCTATCTGAAAATTTGAAAATTCTTAAAAAATTCGTCCAAAATCTTGATGTCTCCAATCTCTTGTTTTGTACGTTTTTTCCACGTGTCTTGACATGCAAAGTATCCCTGCAACGTTTGGTGAAGATCTGAGTATGTAGTTTTTGACCTTATCTGGAACCTCCTATCTGAAAATTTGAAAATTCTTCAAAAATTCGTCGAAAATCTTGATGTCTCCAATCTCTTGTTTTGTACGTTTTTTCCACGTGTCTTGACATCCAATGTATTACTGCAATGTTTGGTTGAGATCTGAGTATGTAGTTTTTGACCTTATCTGGAACCTCCTATCTGAAAATTTGAAAATTCTTCAAAAATTCGTCCAAAATCTTGATGTCTCCAATCTCTTGTTTTGTACGTTTTTTCCACGTGTCTCGACCTCCAATGTATCCCTGCAAAGTTTGGTGAAGATCTGAGTATGTCGTTTTTGACCTTATCTGGAACATCCTTTCTGAAAATTTGAAAATTCTTAAAAAATTCGTCGAAAATCTTGATGTCTCCAATCTCTTGTTTTGTACGTTTTTTCCACGTGTCTTGACATCCAATGTATCCCTGCAAAGTTTGGTGAAGATCTGAGTATGTAGTTTTTGACCTCATCTGGAACCTCCTATCTGAAAATTTGAAAATTCTTAAAAAATTCGTCCAAAATTTTGATGTCTCCAATCTCTTGTTTTGTACGTTTTTTCCACGTGTCTTGACATCCAATGTATCCCTGCAATGTTTGGTGAAGATCTGAGTATGTAGTTTTTGACCTTATCTGGAACCTCCGATCTGAAAATTTGAAAATTCCTAAAAAATCCGTCCAAAATCTTGATGACCCCAATCTCTTCTTTTGTACGTTTTTTCCACGTGTCTTGACATCCAATGTATCCCTGCAAAGTTTGGTGAAGATCTGAGTATGTAGTTTTTGACCTTATCTGGAACCTCCTATCTGAAAATTTGAAAATTCTTAAAAAATTCGTCCAAAATCTTGATGTCTCCAATCTCTTGTTTTGTACGTTTTTTCCACGTGTCTTGATATCCAATGTATCCCTGCAAAGTTTGGTGAAGATCTGAGTATGTCGTTTTTGACCTTATCTGGAACATCCTTTCTGAAAATTTGAAAATTGTTAAAAAATTCGTCCAAAATCTTGATGTCTCCAATCTCTTTTTTGTACGTTTTTTCCACGTGTCTTGACATCCAATGTATCCCTGCAAAGTTTGGTGAAGATCTGAGTATGTAGTTTTTGACCTTATCTGGAACCTCCCATCTGAAAATTTGAAAATTCTTAAAAAATTCGACCAAAATCTTGATGTCTCCAATCTTTTGTTTTGTACGTTTTTTCCACGTGTCTTGACACATAATGTATCCATGCAAAGTTTGGTGAAGATCTGAGTATGTAGTTTTTGACCTTATATGGAACCTCCTATCTGAAAATTTGAAAATTCTTAAAAAATTCGTCCAAAATCTTGATGTCTCCAATCTCTTGTTTTGTACGTTTTTTCCACGTGTCTTGACATCCAATGTATCCCTGCAAAGTTTGGTGAAGATCTGAGTATGTAGTTTTTGACCTTATCTGGAACCTCCCATCTGAAAATTTGAAAATTCCTAAAAAATCCGTGCAAAATCTTGATGACCCCAATCTCTTGTTTTGTACGTTTTTTCCACGTGTCTTGATATCCAATGTATCCCTGCAAAGTTTGGTGAAGATCTGAGTATGTCGTTTTTGACCTTATCTGGAACATCCTTTCTGAAAATTTGAAAATTGTTAAAAAATTCGTCCAAAATCTTGATGTCTCCTATCTCTTGTTTTGTACGTTTTTTCCACGTGTCTTGACATCCAATGTATCCCTGCAAAGTTTGGTGAAGATCTGAGTATGTAGTTTTTGACATTATCTGGAACCTCCCATCTGAAAATTTGAAAATTCTTAAAAAATTCGACGAATATCTTGATGTCTCCAATCTCTTGTTTTGTACGTTTTTTCCACGTGTCTTGACACATAATGTATCCATGCAAAGTTTGGTGAAGATCTGAGTATGTAGTTTTTGACCTTATATGGAACCTCCTATCTGAAAATTTAAAAATTCTTAAAAAATTCGTCCAAAATCTTGATGTCTCCAATCTCTTGTTTTGTACGTTTTTTCCACGTGTCTTGACATCCAATGTATCCCTGCAAATTTGGTGAAGATCTGAGTATGTAGTTTTTGACCTTATCTGGAACCTCCCATCTGAAAATTTGAAAATTCCTAAAAAATCCGTCCAAAATCTTGATGACCCCAATCTCTTGTTTTGTACGTTTTTTCCACGTGTCTTGACATTCAATGTATCCCTGCAAAGTTTGGTGAAGATCTGAGTATGTAGTTTTTGACCTTATATGGAACCTCCTTTCTGAAAATTTGAAAATTCTTAAAAAATTCGTCCAAAATCTTGATGACCCCAATCTCTTGTTTTGTACGTTTTTTCCACGTGTCTTGACATCCAATGTATCCCTGCAAAGTTTGGTGAAGATCTGAGTTTGTAGTTTTTGACCTTATATGGAACCTCCTTTCTGAAAATTTGAGAATTCTTAAAAAATTCGTCCAAAATCTTGATGTCTCCAATCTCTTGTTTTGTACGTTTTTTCCACGTGTCTTGACATCCAATGTATCCATGCAAAGTTTGGTGAAGATCTGAGTATGTAGTTTTTGACCTTATCTGGAACCTCCCATCTGAAAATTTGAAAATTCTTAAAAAAATCGTCGAAAATCTTGATGTCTCCAATCTCTTGTTTTGTACGTTTTTTCCACGTGTCTTGACATGCAAAGTATCCCTGCAACGTTTGGTGAAGATCTGAGTATGTAGTTTTTGACCTTATCTGGAACCTCCTATCTGAAAATTTGAAAATTCTTCAAAAATTCGTCGAAAATCTTGATGTCTCCAATCTCTTGTTTTGTACGTTTTTTCCACGTGTCTTGACATCCAATGTATCCCTGCAATGTTTGGTTGAGATCTGAGTATGTAGTTTTTGACCTTATCTGGAACCTCCTATCTGAAAATTTGAAAATTCTTCAAAAATTCGTCCAAAATCTTGATGTCTCCAATCTCTTGTTTTGTACGTTTTTTCCACGTGTCTCGACCTCCAATGGATCCCTGCAAAGTTTGGTGAAGATCTGAGTATGTCGTTTTTGACCTTATCTGGAACATCCTTTCTGAAAATTTGAAAATTCTTAAAAAATTCGTCGAAAATCTTGATGTCTCCAATCTCTTGTTTTGTACGTTTTTTCCACGTGTCTTGACATCCAATGTATCCCTGCAAAGTTTGGTGAAGATCTGAGTATGTAGTTTTTGACCTCATCTGGAACCTCCTATCTGAAAATTTGAAAATTCTTAAAAAATTCGTCCAAAATTTTGATGTCTCCAATCTCTTGTTTTGTACGTTTTTTCCACGTGTCTTGACATCCAATGTATCCCTGCAATGTTTGGTGAAGATCTGAGTATGTAGTTTTTGACCTTATCTGGAACCTCCCATCTGAAAATTTGAAAATTCCTAAAAAATCCGTCCAAAATCTTGATGACACCAATCTCTTGTTTTGTACGTTTTTTCCACGTGTCTTGACATCCAATGTATCCCTGCAAAGTTTGGTGAAGATCTGAGTATGTAGTTTTTGACCTTATCTGGAACCTCCTATCTGAAAATTTGAAAATTCTTAAAAAATTCGTCCAAAATCTTGATGTCTCCAATCTCTTGTTTTGTACGTTTTTTCCACGTGTCTTGATATCCAATGTATCCCTGCAAAGTTTGGTGAAGATCTGAGTATGTCGTTTTTGACCTTATCTGGAACATCCTTTCTGAAAATTTGAAAATTGTTAAAAAATTCGTCCAAAATCTTGATGTCTCCAATCTCTTTTTTGTACGTTTTTTCCACGTGTCTTGACATCCAATGTATCCCTGCAAAGTTTGGTGAAGATCTGAGTATGTAGTTTTTGACCTTATCTGGAACCTCCCATCTGAAAATTTGAAAATTCTTAAAAAATTCGACCAAAATCTTGATGTCTCCAATCTTTTGTTTTGTACGTTTTTTCCACGTGTCTTGACACATAATGTATCCATGCAAAGTTTGGTGAAGATCTGAGTATGTAGTTTTTGACCTTATATGGAACCTCCTATCTGAAAATTTGAAAATTCTTAAAAAATTCGTCCAAAATCTTGATGTCTCCAATCTCTTGTTTTGTACGTTTTTTCCACGTGTCTTGACATCCAATGTATCCCTGCAAAGTTTGGTGAAGATCTGAGTATGTAGTTTTTGACCTTATCTGGAACCTCCCATCTGAAAATTTGAAAATTCCTAAAAAATCCGTGCAAAATCTTGATGACCCCAATCTCTTGTTTTGTACGTTTTTTCCACGTGTCTTGACATCCAATGTATTCCTGCAATGTTTGGTGAAGATCTGAGTATGTAGTTTTTGACCTTATATGGAACCTCCTATCTGAAAATTTGAAAATTCTTAAAAAATTCGACCAAAATCTTGATGTTCCGAATCCTATGTTTTGTATGTTTTTTCCACGTGTCTTGACATCCAATGTATCCATGCAAAGTTTGGTGAAGATCTGAGTATGTAGTTTTTGACCTTATATTGAACCTCCCATCTGAAAATTTGAAAATTCTTAAAAAATTCGTCCAAAATCTTGATGACCCCAATCTCTTGTTTTGTACGTTTTTTCCACGTGTCTTGACATCCAAAGTATCCCTGCAAAGTTTGGTGAAGATCTGAGTATGTAGTTTTTGACCTTATATGGAACCTCCTTTCTGAAAATTTGAGAATTCTTAAAAAATTCGTCCAAAATCTTGATGTCTCCAATCTCTTGTTTTGTACGTTTTTTCCACGTGTCTTGACATCCAATGTATCCATGCAAAGTTTGGTGAAGATCTGAGTATGTCGTTTTTGACCTTATCTGGAACCTCCCATCTGAAAATTTGAAAATTCTTAAAAAATTCGTCGAAAATCTTGATGTCTCCAATCTTTTGTTTTGTACGTTTTTTCCACGTGTCTTGACATGCAAAGTATCCCTGCAACGTTTGGTGAAGATCTGAGTATGTAGTTTTTGACCTTATCTGGAACCTCCTATCTGAAAATTTGAAAATTCTTCAAAAATTCGTCGAAAATCTTGATGTCTCCAATCTCTTGTTTTGTACGTTTTTTCCACGTGTCTTGACATCCAATGTATTCCTGCAATGTTTGGTGGAGATCTGAGTATGTAGTTTTAGACCTTATCTGGAACCTCCTATCTGAAAATTTGAAAATTCTTCAAAAATTCGTCCAAAATCTTGATGTCTCCAATCTCTTGTTTTGTACGTTTTTTCCACGTGTCTCGACCTCCAATGGATCCCTGCAAAGTTTGGTGAAGATCTGAGTATGTCGTTTTTGACCTTATCTGGAACATCCTTTCTGAAAATTTGAAAATTCTTAAAAAATTCGTCGAAAATCTTGATGTCTCCAATCTCTTGTTTTGTACGTTTTTTCCACGTGTCTTGACATCCAATGTATCCCTGCAAAGTTTGGTGAAGATCTGAGTATGTAGTTTTTGACTTTATATGGAACCTCCTATCTGAAAATTTGAAAATTCTTAAAAAATTCGACCAAAATCTTGATGTCTCCAATCTTTTGTTTTGTACGTTTTTTCCACGTGTCTTGACACATAATGTATCCATGCAAAGTTTGGTGAAGATCTGAGTATGTAGTTTTTGACCTTATATGGAACCTCCTATCTGAAAATTTGAAAATTCTTAAAAAATTCGTCCAAAATCTTGATGTCTCCAATCTCTTGTTTTGTACGTTTTTTCCACGTGTCTTGACATCCAATGTATCCCTGCAAAGTTTGGTGAAGATCTGAGTATGTAGTTTTTGACCTTATCTGGAACCTCCCATCTGAAAATTTGAAAATTCCTAAAAAATCCGTGCAAAATCTTGATGACCCCAATCTCTTGTTTTGTACGTTTTTTCTACGTGTCTTGACATCCAATGTATTCCTGCAATGTTTGGTGAAGATCTGAGTATGTAGTTTTTGACTTTATATGGAACCTCCTATCTGAAAATTTGAAAATTCTTAAAAAATTCGACCAAAATCTTGATGTTCCGAATCCTATGTTTTGTATGTTTTTTCCACGTGTCTTGACATCCAATGTATCCATGCAAAGTTTGGTGAAGATCTGAGTATGTAGTTTTTGACCTTATATTGAACCTCCCATCTGAAAATTTGAAAATTCTTAAAAAATTCGTCCAAAATCTTGATGACCCCAATCTCTTGTTTTGTACGTTTTTTCCACGTGTCTTTACATCCAAAGTATCCCTGCAAAGTTTGGTGAAGATCTGAGTATGTAGTTTTTGACCTTATATGGAACCTCCTTTCTGAAAATTTGAGAATTCTTAAAAAATTCGTCCAAAATCTTGATGTCTCCAATCTCTTGTTTTGTACGTTTTTTCCACGTGTCTTGACATCCAATGTATCCATGCAAAGTTTGGTGAAGATCTGAGTATGTCGTTTTTGACCTTATCTGGAACCTCCCATCTGAAAATTTGAAAATTCTTAAAAAATTCGTCGAAAATCTTGATGTCTCCAATCTTTTGTTTTGTACGTTTTTTCCACGTGTCTTGACATGCAAAGTATCCCTGCAACGTTTGGTGAAGATCTGAGTATGTAGTTTTTGACCTTATCTGGAACCTCCTATCTGAAAATTTGAAAATTCTTCAAAAATTCGTCGAAAATCTTGATGTCTCCAATCTCTTGTTTTGTACGTTTTTTCCACGTGTCTTGACATCCAATGTATTCCTGCAATGTTTGGTGGAGATCTGAGTATGTAGTTTTAGACCTTATCTGGAACCTCCTATCTGAAAATTTGAAAATTCTTCAAAAATTCGTCCAAAATCTTGATGTCTCCAATCTCTTGTTTTGTACGTTTTTTCCACGTGTCTCGACCTCCAATGGATCCCTGCAAAGTTTGGTGAAGATCTGAGTATGTCGTTTTTGACCTTATCTGGAACATCCTTTCTGAAAATTTGAAAATTCTTAAAAAATTCGTCGAAAATCTTGATGTCTCCAATCTCTTGTTTTGTACGTTTTTTCCACGTGTCTTGACATCCAATGTATCCCTGCAAAGTTTGGTGAAGATCTGAGTATGTAGTTTTTGACCTTATATGGAACCTCCTATCTGAAAATTTGAAAATTCTTAAAAAATTCGTCCAAAATCTTGATGTCTCCAATCTCTTGTTTTGTACGTTTTTTCCACGTGTCTCGACCTCCAATGGATCCCTGCAAAGTTTGGTGAAGATCTGAGTATGTCGTTTTTGACCTTATCTGGAACCTCCCATCTGAAAATTTGAAAATTCTTAAAAAATTCGTCGAAAATCTTGATGTCTCCGATCTCTTGTTTTGTACGTTTTTTCCACGTGTCTTGACATGCAAAGTATTCCTGCAAAGTTTGGTGAAGATCTGAGTATGTAGTTTTTGACCTCATCTGGAACCTCCTATCTGAAAATTTGAAAATTCTTAAAAAATTCGTCCAAAATCTTGATGTCTCCAATCTCTTGTTTTGTACGTTTTTTCCACGTGTCTTGACATCCAATGTATCCCTGCAATGTTTGGTGAAGATCTGAGTATGTAGTTTTTGACCTTATCTGGAACCTCCCATCTGAAAATTTGAAAATTCCTAAAAAATCCGTCCAAAATCTTGATGACCCCAATCTCTTGTTTTGTACGTTTTTTCCACGTGTCTTGACATCCAATGTATCCCTGCAAAGTTTGGTGAAGATCTGAGTATGTAGTTTTTGATCTTATCTGGAACCTCCTATCTGAAAATTTGAAAATTCTTAAAAAATTCGTCCAAAATCTTGATGTCTCCAATCTCTTGTTTTGTACGTTTTTTCCACGTGTCTTGATATCCAATGTATCCCTGCAAAGTTTGGTGAAGATCTGAGTATGTCGTTTTTGACCTTATCTGGAACATCCTTTCTGAAAATTTGAAAATTGTTAAAAAATTCGTCCAAAATCTTGATGTCTCGTCTCTCTTGTTTTGTACGTTTTTTCCACGTGTCTTGACATCCAATGTATCCCTGCAAAGTTTGGTGAAGATCTGAGTATGTAGTTTTTGACCTTATCTGGAACCTCCCATCTGAAAATTTGAAAATTCTTAAAAAATTCGACCAATATCTTGATGTCTCCAATCTCTTGTTTTGTACGTTTTTTCCACGTGTCTTGACACATAATGTATCCATGCAAAGTTTGGTGAAGATCTGAGTATGTAGTTTTTGACCTTATATGGAACCTCCTATCTGAAAATTTAAAAATTCTTAAAAAATTCGTCCAAAATCTTGATGTCTCCAATCTCTTGTTTTGTACGTTTTTTCCACGTGTCTTGACATCCAATGTATCCCTGCAAAGTTTGGTGAAGATCTGAGTATGTAGTTTTTGACCTTATCTGGAACCTCCCATCTGAAAATTTGAAAATTCCTAAAAAATCCGTCCAAAATCTTGATGACCCCAATCTCTTGTTTTGTACGTTTTTTCCACGTGTCTTGACATTCAATGTATCCCTGCAAAGTTTGGTGAAGATCTGAGTATGTAGTTTTTGACCTTATATGGAACCTCCTTTCTGAAAATTTGAAAATTCTTAAAAAATTCGTCCAAAATCTTGATGACCCCAATCTCTTGTTTTGTACGTTTTTTCCACGTGTCTTGACATCCAATGTATCCCTGCAAAGTTTGGTGAAGATCTGAGTTTGTAGTTTTTGACCTTATATGGAACCTCCTTTCTGAAAATTTGAGAATTCTTAAAAAATTCGTCCAAAATCTTGATGTCTCCAATCTCTTGTTTTGTACGATTTTTCCACGTGTCTTGACATCCAATGTATCCATGCAAAGTTTGGTGAAGATCTGAGTATGTCGTTTTTGACCTTATCTGGAACCTCCCATCTGAAAATTTGAAAATTCTTAAAAAATTCGTCGAAAATCTTGATGTCTCCAATCTCTTGTTTTGTACGTTTTTTCCACGTGTCTTGACATGCAAAGTATCCCTGCAACGTTTGGTGAAGATCTGAGTATGTAGTTTTTGACCTTATCTGGAACCTCCTATCTGAAAATTTGAAAATTCTTCAAAAATTCGTCGAAAATCTTGATGTCTCCAATCTCTTGTTTTGTACGTTTTTTCCACGTGTCTTGACATCCAATGTATCCCTGCAATGTTTGGTTGAGATCTGAGTATGTAGTTTTTGACCTTATCTGGAACCTCCTATCTGAAAATTTGAAAATTCTTCAAAAATTCGTCCAAAATCTTGATGTCTCCAATCTCTTGTTTTGTACGTTTTTTCCACGTGTCTCGACCTCCAATGTATCCCTGCAAAGTTTGGTGAAGATCTGAGTATGTCGTTTTTGACCTTATCTGGAACATCCTTTCTGAAAATTTGAAAATTCTTAAAAAATTCGTCGAAAATCTTGATGTCTCCAATCTCTTGTTTTGTACGTTTTTTCCACGTGTCTTGACATCCAATGTATCCCTGCAAAGTTTGGTGAAGATCTGAGTATGTAGTTTTTGACCTCATCTGGAACCTCCTATCTGAAAATTTGAAAATTCTTAAAAAATTCGTCCAAAATTTTGATGTCTCCAATCTCTTGTTTTGTACGTTTTTTCCACGTGTCTTGACATCCAATGTATCCCTGCAATGTTTGGTGAAGATCTGAGTATGTAGTTTTTGACCTTATCTGGAACCTCCCATCTGAAAATTTGAAAATTCCTAAAAAATCCGTCCAAAATCTTGATGACACCAATCTCTTGTTTTGTACGTTTTTTCCACGTGTCTTGACATCCAATGTATCCCTGCAAAGTTTGGTGAAGATCTGAGTATGTAGTTTTTGACCTTATCTGGAACCTCCTATCTGAAAATTTGAAAATTCTTAAAAAATTCGTCCAAAATCTTGATGTCTCCAATCTCTTGTTTTGTACGTTTTTTCCACGTGTCTTGATATCCAATGTATCCCTGCAAAGTTTGGTGAAGATCTGAGTATGTCGTTTTTGACCTTATCTGGAACATCCTTTCTGAAAATTTGAAAATTGTTAAAAAATTCGTCCAAAATCTTGATGTCTCCAATCTCTTTTTTGTACGTTTTTTCCACGTGTCTTGACATCCAATGTATCCCTGCAAAGTTTGGTGAAGATCTGAGTATGTAGTTTTTGACCTTATCTGGAACCTCCCATCTGAAAATTTGAAAATTCTTAAAAAATTCGACCAAAATCTTGATGTCTCCAATCTTTTGTTTTGTACGTTTTTTCCACGTGTCTTGACACATAATGTATCCATGCAAAGTTTGGTGAAGATCTGAGTATGTAGTTTTTGACCTTATATGGAACCTCCTATCTGAAAATTTGAAAATTCTTAAAAAATTCGTCCAAAATCTTGATGTCTCCAATCTCTTGTTTTGTACGTTTTTTCCACGTGTCTTGACATCCAATGTATCCCTGCAAAGTTTGGTGAAGATCTGAGTATGTAGTTTTTGACCTTATCTGGAACCTCCCATCTGAAAATTTGAAAATTCCTAAAAAATCCGTGCAAAATCTTGATGACCCCAATCTCTTGTTTTGTACGTTTTTTCCACGTGTCTTGACATCCAATGTATTCCTGCAATGTTTGGTGAAGATCTGAGTATGTAGTTTTTGACCTTATATGGAACCTCCTATCTGAAAATTTGAAAATTCTTAAAAAATTCGACCAAAATCTTGATGTTCCGAATCCTATGTTTTGTATGTTTTTTCCACGTGTCTTGACATCCAATGTATCCATGCAAAGTTTGGTGAAGATCTGAGTATGTAGTTTTTGACCTTATATTGAACCTCCCATCTGAAAATTTGAAAATTCTTAAAAAATTCGTCCAAAATCTTGATGACCCCAATCTCTTGTTTTGTACGTTTTTTCCACGTGTCTTGACATCCAAAGTATCCCTGCAAAGTTTGGTGAAGATCTGAGTATGTAGTTTTTGACCTTATATGGAACCTCCTTTCTGAAAATTTGAGAATTCTTAAAAAATTCGTCCAAAATCTTGATGTCTCCAATCTCTTGTTTTGTACGTTTTTTCCACGTGTCTTGACATGCAAAGTATCCCTGCAACGTTTGGTGAAGATCTGAGTATGTAGTTTTTGACCTTATCTGGAACCTCCTATCTGAAAATTTGAAAATTCTTCAAAAATTCGTCGAAAATCTTGATGTCTCCAATCTCTTGTTTTGTACGTTTTTTCCACGTGTCTTGACATCCAATGTATTCCTGCAATGTTTGGTGGAGATCTGAGTATGTAGTTTTAGACCTTATCTGGAACCTCCTATCTGAAAATTTGAAAATTCTTCAAAAATTCGTCCAAAATCTTGATGTCTCCAATCTCTTGTTTTGTACGTTTTTTCCACGTGTCTCGACCTCCAATGGATCCCTGCAAAGTTTGGTGAAGATCTGAGTATGTCGTTTTTGACCTTATCTGGAACATCCTTTCTGAAAATTTGAAAACTCTTAAAAAATTCGTCGAAAATCTTGATGTCTCCAATCTCTTGTTTTGTACGTTTTTTCCACGTGTCTTGACATCCAATGTATCCCTGCAAAGTTTGGTGAAGATCTGAGTATGTAGTTTTTGACCTTATCTGGAACCTCCTATCTGAAAATTTGAAAATTCTTAAAAAATTCTTCCAAAATCTTGATGTCTCCAATCTCTTGTTTTGTACGTTTTTTCCACGTGTCTTGATATCCAATGTATCCCTGCAAAGTTTGGTGAAGATCTGAGTATGTCGTTTTTGACCTTATCTGGAACATCCTTTCTGAAAATTTGAAAATTGTTAAAAAATTCGTCCAAAATCTTGATGTCTCCAATCTCTTTTTTGTACGTTTTTTCCACGTGTCTTGACATCCAATGTATCCCTGCAAAGTTTGGTGAAGATCTGAGTATGTAGTTTTTGACCTTATCTGGAACCTCCCATCTGAAAATTTGAAAATTCTTAAAAAATTCGACCAAAATCTTGATGTCTCCAATCTTTTGTTTTGTACGTTTTTTCCACGTGTCTTGACACATAATGTATCCATGCAAAGTTTGGTGAAGATCTGAGTATGTAGTTTTTGACCTTATATGGAACCTCCTATCTGAAAATTTGAAAATTCTTAAAAAATTCGTCCAAAATCTTGATGTCTCCAATCTCTTGTTTTGTACGTTTTTTCCACGTGTCTTGACATCCAATGTATCCCTGCAAAGTTTGGTGAAGATCTGAGTATGTAGTTTTTGACCTTATCTGGAACCTCCCATCTGAAAATTTGAAAATTCCTAAAAAATCCGTGCAAAATCTTGATGACCCCAATCTCTTGTTTTGTACGTTTTTTCTACGTGTCTTGACATCCAATGTATTCCTGCAATGTTTGGTGAAGATCTGAGTATGTAGTTTTTGACTTTATATGGAACCTCCTATCTGAAAATTTGAAAATTCTTAAAAAATTCGACCAAAATCTTGATGTTCCGAATCCTATGTTTTGTATGTTTTTTCCACGTGTCTTGACATCCAATGTATCCATGCAAAGTTTGGTGAAGATCTGAGTATGTAGTTTTTGACCTTATATTGAACCTCCCATCTGAAAATTTGAAAATTCTTAAAAAATTCGTCCAAAATCTTGATGACCCCAATCTCTTGTTTTGTACGTTTTTTCCACGTGTCTTTACATCCAAAGTATCCCTGCAAAGTTTGGTGAAGATCTGAGTATGTAGTTTTTGACCTTATATGGAACCTCCTTTCTGAAAATTTGAGAATTCTTAAAAAATTCGTCCAAAATCTTGATGTCTCCAATCTCTTGTTTTGTACGTTTTTTCCACGTGTCTTGACATCCAATGTATCCATGCAAAGTTTGGTGAAGATCTGAGTATGTCGTTTTTGACCTTATCTGGAACCTCCCATCTGAAAATTTGAAAATTCTTAAAAAATTCGTCGAAAATCTTGATGTCTCCAATCTTTTGTTTTGTACGTTTTTTCCACGTGTCTTGACATGCAAAGTATCCCTGCAACGTTTGGTGAAGATCTGAGTATGTAGTTTTTGACCTTATCTGGAACCTCCTATCTGAAAATTTGAAAATTCTTCAAAAATTCGTCGAAAATCTTGATGTCTCCAATCTCTTGTTTTGTACGTTTTTTCCACGTGTCTTGACATCCAATGTATTCCTGCAATGTTTGGTGGAGATCTGAGTATGTAGTTTTAGACCTTATCTGGAACCTCCTATCTGAAAATTTGAAAATTCTTCAAAAATTCGTCCAAAATCTTGATGTCTCCAATCTCTTGTTTTGTACGTTTTTTCCACGTGTCTCGACCTCCAATGGATCCCTGCAAAGTTTGGTGAAGATCTGAGTATGTCGTTTTTGACCTTATCTGGAACATCCTTTCTGAAAATTTGAAAATTCTTAAAAAATTCATCGAAAATCTTGATGTCTCCAATCTCTTGTTTTGTACGTTTTTTCCACGTGTCTTGACATCCAATGTATCCCTGCAAAGTTTGGTGAAGATCTGAGTATGTAGTTTTTGACCTTATATGGAACCTCCTATCTGAAAATTTGAAAATTCTTAAAAAATTCGTCCAAAATCTTGATGTCTCCAATCTCTTGTTTTGTACGTTTTTTCCACGTGTCTCGACCTCCAATGGATCCCTGCAAAGTTTGGTGAAGATCTGAGTATGTCGTTTTTGACCTTATCTGGAACCTCCCATCTGAAAATTTGAAAATTCTTAAAAAATTCGTCGAAAATCTTGATGTCTCCGATCTCTTGTTTTGTACGTTTTTTCCACGTGTCTTGACATGCAAAGTATTCCTGCAAAGTTTGGTGAAGATCTGAGTATGTAGTTTTTGACCTCATCTGGAACCTCCTATCTGAAAATTTGAAAATTCTTAAAAAATTCGTCCAAAATCTTGATGTCTCCAATCTCTTGTTTTGTACGTTTTTTCCACGTGTCTTGACATCCAATGTATCCCTGCAATGTTTGGTGAAGATCTGAGTATGTAGTTTTTGACCTTATCTGGAACCTCCCATCTGAAAATTTGAAAATTCCTAAAAAATCCGTCCAAAATCTTGATGACCCCAATCTCTTGTTTTGTACGTTTTTTCCACGTGTCTTGACATCCAATGTATCCCTGCAAAGTTTGGTGAAGATCTGAGTATGTAGTTTTTGATCTTATCTGGAACCTCCTATCTGAAAATTTGAAAATTCTTAAAAAATTCGTCCAAAATCTTGATGTCTCCAATCTCTTGTTTTGTACGTTTTTTCCACGTGTCTTGATATCCAATGTATCCCTGCAAAGTTTGGTGAAGATCTGAGTATGTCGTTTTTGACCTTATCTGGAACATCCTTTCTGAAAATTTGAAAATTGTTAAAAAATTCGTCCAAAATCTTGATGTCTCCTATCTCTTGTTTTGTACGTTTTTTCCACGTGTCTTGACATCCAATGTATCCCTGCAAAGTTTGGTGAAGATCTGAGTATGTAGTTTTTGACCTTATCTGGAACCTCCCATCTGAAAATTTGAAAATTCTTAAAAAATTCGACCAATATCTTGATGTCTCCAATCTCTTGTTTTGTACGTTTTTTCCACGTGTCTTGACACATAATGTATCCATGCAAAGTTTGGTGAAGATCTGAGTATGTAGTTTTTGACCTTATATGGAACCTCCTATCTGAAAATTTAAAAATTCTTAAAAAATTCGTCCAAAATCTTGATGTCTCCAATCTCTTGTTTTGTACGTTTTTTCCACGTGTCTTGACATCCAATGTATCCCTGCAAAGTTTGGTGAAGATCTGAGTATGTAGTTTTTGACCTTATCTGGAACCTCCCATCTGAAAATTTGAAAATTCCTAAAAAATCCGTCCAAAATCTTGATGACCCCAATCTCTTGTTTTGTACGTTTTTTCCACGTGTCTTGACATTCAATGTATCCCTGCAAAGTTTGGTGAAGATCTGAGTATGTAGTTTTTGACCTTATATGGAACCTCCTTTCTGAAAATTTGAAAATTCTTAAAAAATTCGTCCAAAATCTTGATGACCCCAATCTCTTGTTTTGTACGTTTTTTCCACGTGTCTTGACATCCAATGTATCCCTGCAAAGTTTGGTGAAGATCTGAGTTTGTAGTTTTTGACCTTATATGGAACCTCCTTTCTGAAAATTTGAGAATTCTTAAAAAATTCGTCCAAAATCTTGATGTCTCCAATCTCTTGTTTTGTACGTTTTTTCCACGTGTCTTGACATCCAATGTATCCATGCAAAGTTTGGTGAAGATCTGAGTATGTCGTTTTTGACCTTATCTGGAACCTCCCATCTGAAAATTTGAAAATTCTTAAAAAATTCGTCGAAAATCTTGATGTCTCCAATCTCTTGTTTTGTACGTTTTGTCCACGTGTCTTGACATGCAAAGTATCCCTGCAACGTTTGGTGAAGATCTGAGTATGTAGTTTTTGACCTTATCTGGAACCTCCTATCTGAAAATTTGAAAATTCTTCAAAAATTCGTCGAAAATCTTGATGTCTCCAATCTCTTGTTTTGTACGTTTTTTCCACGTGTCTCGACCTCCAATGTATCCCTGCAAAGTTTGGTGAAGATCTGAGTATGTCGTTTTTGACCTTATCTGGAACATCCTTTCTGAAAATTTGAAAATTCTTAAAAAATTCGTCGAAAATCTTGATGTCTCCAATCTCTTGTTTTGTACGTTTTTTCCACGTGTCTTGACATCCAATGTATCCCTGCAAAGTTTGGTGAAGATCTGAGTATGTAGTTTTTGGCCTTATATGGAACCTCCTATCTGAAAATTTGAAAATTCTTAAAAAATTCGTCCAAAATCTTGATGTCACCAATCCTATGTTTTGTATGTTTTTCCACGTGCCTTGACATCCAATGTATCCATGCAAAGTTTGGTGAAGATCTGAGTATGTCGTTTTTGACCTTATCTGGAACCTCCCATCTGAAAATTTGAAAATTCTTAAAAAATTCGTCGAAAATCTTGATGTCTCCGATCTCTTGTTTTGTACGTTTTTTCCACGTGTCTTGACATGCAAAGTATTCCTGCAAAGTTTGGTGAAGATCTGACTATGTAGTTTTTGACCTCATCTGGAACCTCCTATCTGAAAATTTGAAAATTCTTTAAAAATTCGTCCAAAATATTGATGTCTCCAATCTCTTGTTTTGTACGTTTTTTCCACGTGTCTTGACATCCAATGTATCCCTGCAAAGTTTGGTGAAGATCTGAGTCTGTAGTTTTTGACCTTATCTGGAACCTCCCATCTGAAAATTTGAAAATTCCTAAAAAATCCGTCCAAAATCTTGATGACCCCAATCTCTTGTTTTGTACGTTTTTTCCACGTGTCTTGACATCCAATGTATCCCTGCAAAGTTTGGTGAAGATCTGAGTATGTAGTTTTTGACCTTATCTGGAACCTCCTATCTGAAAATTTGAAAATTCTTAAAAAATTCGTCCAAAATCTTGATGTCTCCAATCTCTTGTTTTGTACGTTTTTTCCACGTGTCTTGATATCCAATGTATCCCTGCAAAGTTTGGTGAAGATCTGAGTATGTCGTTTTTGACCTTATCTGGAACATCCTTTCTGAAAATTTGAAAATTGTTAAAAAATTCGTCCAAAATCTTGATGTCTCCAATCTCTTTTTTGTACGTTTTTTCCACGTGTCTTGACATCCAATGTATCCCTGCAAAGTTTGGTGAAGATCTGAGTATGTAGTTTTTGACCTTATCTGGAACCTCCCATCTGAAAATTTGAAAATTCTTAAAAAATTCGACCAAAATCTTGATGTCTCCAATCTTTTGTTTTGTACGTTTTTTCCACGTGTCTTGACACATAATGTATCCATGCAAAGTTTGGTGAAGATCTGAGTATGTAGTTTTTGACCTTACATGGAACCTCCTATCTGAAAATTTGAAAATTCTTAAAAAATTCGTCCAAAATCTTGATGTCTCCAATCTCTTGTTTTGTACGTTTTTTCCACGTGTCTTGACATCCAATGTATCCATGCAAAGTTTGGTGAAGATCTGAGTATGTCGTTTTTGACCTTATCTGGAACCTCCCATCTGAAAATTTGAAAATTCTTAAAAAATTCGTCGAAAATCTTGAGGTCTCCAATCTCTTGTTTTGTACGTTTTTTCCACGTGTCTTGACATGCAAAGTATCCCTGCAACGTTTGGTGAAGATCTGAGTATGTAGTTTTTGACCTTATCTGGAACCTCCTATCTGAAAATTTGAAAATTCTTAAAAAATTCGTCCAAAATCTTGATGTCTCCAATCTCTTGTTTTGTACGTTTTTTCCACGTGTCTTGACATCCAATGTATCCCTGCAAAGTTTGGTGAAGATCTGAGTATGTAGTTTTTGACCTTATATGGAACCTCCTTTCTGAAAATTTGAAAATTCTTAAAAAATTCGTCGAAAATCTTGATGTCTCCAATCTCTTGTTTTGTACGTTTTTTCCACGTGTCTTGACATCCAATGTATCCCTGCAAAGTTTGGTGAAGATCTGAGTATGTAG
The DNA here is from genome assembly GCF_977018435.1 of Lepisma saccharinum. NCBI lineage: Eukaryota > Metazoa > Arthropoda > Insecta > Zygentoma > Lepismatidae > Lepisma > Lepisma saccharinum. The sequence goes on along the minus strand of NW_028142954.1, from coordinate 202,571 downwards.
TTTTTGACCTTATCTGGAACCTCCTATCTGAAAATTTGAAAATTCTTAAAAAATTCTTCCAAAATCTTGATGTCTCCAATCTCTTGTTTTGTACGTTTTTTCCACGTGTCTTGATATCCAATGTATCCCTGCAAAGTTTGGTGAAGATCTGAGTATGTCGTTTTTGACCTTATCTGGAACATCCTTTCTGAAAATTTGAAAATTGTTAAAATATTCGTCCAAAATCTTGATGTCTCCAATCTCTTTTTTGTACGTTTTTTCCACGTGTCTTGACATCCAATGTATCCCTGCAAAGTTTGGTGAAGATCTGAGTATGTAGTTTTTGACCTTATCTGGAACCTCCCATCTGAAAATTTGAAAATTCTTAAAAAATTCGACCAAAATCTTGATGTCTCCAATCTTTTGTTTTGTACGTTTTTTCCACGTGTCTTGACACATAATGTATCCATGCAAAGTTTGGTGAAGATCTGAGTATGTAGTTTTTGACCTTATATGGAACCTCCTATCTGAAAATTTGAAAATTCTTAAAAAATTCGTCCAAAATCTTGATGTCTCCAATCTCTTGTTTTGTACGTTTTTTCCACGTGTCTTGACATCCAATGTATCCCTGCAAAGTTTGGTGAAGATCTGAGTATGTAGTTTTTGACCTTATCTGGAACCTCCCATCTGAAAATTTGAAAATTCCTAAAAAATCCGTGCAAAATCTTGATGACCCCAATCTCTTGTTTTGTACGTTTTTTCTACGTGTCTTGACATCCAATGTATTCCTGCAATGTTTGGTGAAGATCTGAGTATGTAGTTTTTGACTTTATATGGAACCTCCTATCTGAAAATTTGAAAATTCTTAAAAAATTCGACCAAAATCTTGATGTTCCGAATCCTATGTTTTGTATGTTTTTTCCACGTGTCTTGACATCCAATGTATCCATGCAAAGTTTGGTGAAGATCTGAGTATGTAGTTTTTGACCTTATATTGAACCTCCCATCTGAAAATTTGAAAATTCTTAAAAAATTCGTCCAAAATCTTGATGACCCCAATCTCTTGTTTTGTACGTTTTTTCCACGTGTCTTTACATCCAAAGTATCCCTGCAAAGTTTGGTGAAGATCTGAGTATGTAGTTTTTGACCTTATATGGAACCTCCTTTCTGAAAATTTGAGAATTCTTAAAAAATTCGTCCAAAATCTTGATGTCTCCAATCTCTTGTTTTGTACGTTTTTTCCACGTGTCTTGACATCCAATGTATCCATGCAAAGTTTGGTGAAGATCTGAGTATGTCGTTTTTGACCTTATCTGGAACCTCCCATCTGAAAATTTGAAAATTCTTAAAAAATTCGTCGAAAATCTTGATGTCTCCAATCTTTTGTTTTGTACGTTTTTTCCACGTGTCTTGACATGCAAAGTATCCCTGCAACGTTTGGTGAAGATCTGAGTATGTAGTTTTTGACCTTATCTGGAACCTCCTATCTGAAAATTTGAAAATTCTTCAAAAATTCGTCGAAAATCTTGATGTCTCCAATCTCTTGTTTTGTACGTTTTTTCCACGTGTCTTGACATCCAATGTATTCCTGCAATGTTTGGTGGAGATCTGAGTATGTAGTTTTAGACCTTATCTGGAACCTCCTATCTGAAAATTTGAAAATTCTTCAAAAATTCGTCCAAAATCTTGATGTCTCCAATCTCTTGTTTTGTACGTTTTTTCCACGTGTCTCGACCTCCAATGGATCCCTGCAAAGTTTGGTGAAGATCTGAGTATGTCGTTTTTGACCTTATCTGGAACATCCTTTCTGAAAATTTGAAAATTCTTAAAAAATTCGTCGAAAATCTTGATGTCTCCAATCTCTTGTTTTGTACGTTTTTTCCACGTGTCTTGACATCCAATGTATCCCTGCAAAGTTTGGTGAAGATCTGAGTATGTAGTTTTTGACCTTATATGGAACCTCCTATCTGAAAATTTGAAAATTCTTAAAAAATTCGTCCAAAATCTTGATGTCTCCAATCTCTTGTTTTGTACGTTTTTTCCACGTGTCTCGACCTCCAATGGATCCCTGCAAAGTTTGGTGAAGATCTGAGTATGTCGTTTTTGACCTTATCTGGAACCTCCCATCTGAAAATTTGAAAATTCTTAAAAAATTCGTCGAAAATCTTGATGTCTCCGATCTCTTGTTTTGTACGTTTTTTCCACGTGTCTTGACATGCAAAGTATTCCTGCAAAGTTTGGTGAAGATCTGAGTATGTAGTTTTTGACCTCATCTGGAACCTCCTATCTGAAAATTTGAAAATTCTTAAAAAATTCGTCCAAAATCTTGATGTCTCCAATCTCTTGTTTTGTACGTTTTTTCCACGTGTCTTGACATCCAATGTATCCCTGCAATGTTTGGTGAAGATCTGAGTATGTAGTTTTTGACCTTATCTGGAACCTCCCATCTGAAAATTTGAAAAATTCCTAAAAAATCCGTCCAAAATCTTGATGACCCCAATCTCTTGTTTTGTACGTTTTTTCCACGTGTCTTGACATCCAATGTATCCCTGCAAAGTTTGGTGAAGATCTGAGTATGTAGTTTTTGATCTTATCTGGAACCTCCTATCTGAAAATTTGAAAATTCTTAAAAAATTCGTCCAAAATCTTGATGTCTCCAATCTCTTGTTTTGTACGTTTTTTCCACGTGTCTTGATATCCAATGTATCCCTGCAAAGTTTGGTGAAGATCTGAGTATGTCGTTTTTGACCTTATCTGGAACATCCTTTCTGAAAATTTGAAAATTGTTAAAAAATTCGTCCAAAATCTTGATGTCTCCTATCTCTTGTTTTGTACGTTTTTTCCACGTGTCTTGACATCCAATGTATCCCTGCAAAGTTTGGTGAAGATCTGAGTATGTAGTTTTTGACCTTATCTGGAACCTCCCATCTGAAAATTTGAAAATTCTTAAAAAATTCGACCAATATCTTGATGTCTCCAATCTCTTGTTTTGTACGTTTTTTCCACGTGTCTTGACACATAATGTATCCATGCAAAGTTTGGTGAAGATCTGAGTATGTAGTTTTTGACCTTATATGGAACCTCCTATCTGAAAATTTAAAAATTCTTAAAAAATTCGTCCAAAATCTTGATGTCTCCAATCTCTTGTTTTGTACGTTTTTTCCACGTGTCTTGACATCCAATGTATCCCTGCAAAGTTTGGTGAAGATCTGAGTATGTAGTTTTTGACCTTATCTGGAACCTCCCATCTGAAAATTTGAAAATTCCTAAAAAATCCGTCCAAAATCTTGATGACCCCAATCTCTTGTTTTGTACGTTTTTTCCACGTGTCTTGACATTCAATGTATCCCTGCAAAGTTTGGTGAAGATCTGAGTATGTAGTTTTTGACCTTATATGGAACCTCCTTTCTGAAAATTTGAAAATTCTTAAAAAATTCGTCCAAAATCTTGATGACCCCAATCTCTTGTTTTGTACGTTTTTTCCACGTGTCTTGACATCCAATGTATCCCTGCAAAGTTTGGTGAAGATCTGAGTTTGTAGTTTTTGACCTTATATGGAACCTCCTTTCTGAAAATTTGAGAATTCTTAAAAAATTCGTCCAAAATCTTGATGTCTCCAATCTCTTGTTTTGTACGTTTTTTCCACGTGTCTTGACATCCAATGTATCCATGCAAAGTTTGGTGAAGATCTGAGTATGTCGTTTTTGACCTTATCTGGAACCTCCCATCTGAAAATTTGAAAATTCTTAAAAAATTCGTCGAAAATCTTGATGTCTCCAATCTCTTGTTTTGTACGTTTTGTCCACGTGTCTTGACATGCAAAGTATCCCTGCAACGTTTGGTGAAGATCTGAGTATGTAGTTTTTGACCTTATCTGGAACCTCCTATCTGAAAATTTGAAAATTCTTCAAAAATTCGTCGAAAATCTTGATGTCTCCAATCTCTTGTTTTGTACGTTTTTTCCACGTGTCTCGACCTCCAATGTATCCCTGCAAAGTTTGGTGAAGATCTGAGTATGTCGTTTTTGACCTTATCTGGAACATCCTTTCTGAAAATTTGAAAATTCTTAAAAAATTCGTCGAAAATCTTGATGTCTCCAATCTCTTGTTTTGTACGTTTTTTCCACGTGTCTTGACATCCAATGTATCCCTGCAAAGTTTGGTGAAGATCTGAGTATGTAGTTTTTGGCCTTATATGGAACCTCCTATCTGAAAATTTGAAAATTCTTAAAAAATTCGTCCAAAATCTTGATGTCACCAATCCTATGTTTTGTATGTTTTTCCACGTGCCTTGACATCCAATGTATCCATGCAAAGTTTGGTGAAGATCTGAGTATGTCGTTTTTGACCTTATCTGGAACCTCCCATCTGAAAATTTGAAAATTCTTAAAAAATTCGTCGAAAATCTTGATGTCTCCGATCTCTTGTTTTGTACGTTTTTTCCACGTGTCTTGACATGCAAAGTATTCCTGCAAAGTTTGGTGAAGATCTGACTATGTAGTTTTTGACCTCATCTGGAACCTCCTATCTGAAAATTTGAAAATTCTTTAAAAATTCGTCCAAAATATTGATGTCTCCAATCTCTTGTTTTGTACGTTTTTTCCACGTGTCTTGACATCCAATGTATCCCTGCAAAGTTTGGTGAAGATCTGAGTCTGTAGTTTTTGACCTTATCTGGAACCTCCCATCTGAAAATTTGAAAATTCCTAAAAAATCCGTCCAAAATCTTGATGACCCCAATCTCTTGTTTTGTACGTTTTTTCCACGTGTCTTGACATCCAATGTATCCCTGCAAAGTTTGGTGAAGATCTGAGTATGTAGTTTTTGACCTTATCTGGAACCTCCTATCTGAAAATTTGAAAATTCTTAAAAAATTCGTCCAAAATCTTGATGTCTCCAATCTCTTGTTTTGTACGTTTTTTCCACGTGTCTTGATATCCAATGTATCCCTGCAAAGTTTGGTGAAGATCTGAGTATGTCGTTTTTGACCTTATCTGGAACATCCTTTCTGAAAATTTGAAAATTGTTAAAAAATTCGTCCAAAATCTTGATGTCTCCAATCTCTTTTTTGTACGTTTTTTCCACGTGTCTTGACATCCAATGTATCCCTGCAAAGTTTGGTGAAGATCTGAGTATGTAGTTTTTGACCTTATCTGGAACCTCTTATCTGAAAATTTGAAAATTCTTAAAAAATTCGACCAAAATCTTGATGTCTCCAATCTTTTGTTTTGTACGTTTTTTCCACGTGTCTTGACACATAATGTATCCATGCAAAGTTTGGTGAAGATCTGAGTATGTAGTTTTTGACCTTACATGGAACCTCCTATCTGAAAATTTGAAAATTCTTAAAAAATTCGTCCAAAATCTTGATGTCTCCAATCTCTTGTTTTGTACGTTTTTTCCACGTGTCTTGACATCCAATGTATCCATGCAAAGTTTGGTGAAGATCTGAGTATGTCGTTTTTGACCTTATCTGGAACCTCCCATCTGAAAATTTGAAAATTCTTAAAAAATTCGTCGAAAATCTTGATGTCTCCAATCTCTTGTTTTGTACGTTTTTTCCACGTGTCTTGACATGCAAAGTATCCCTGCAACGTTTGGTGAAGATCTGAGTATGTAGTTTTTGACCTTATCTGGAACCTCCTATCTGAAAATTTGAAAATTCTTAAAAAATTCGTCCAAAATCTTGATGTCTCCAATCTCTTGTTTTGTACGTTTTTTCCACGTGTCTTGACATCCAATGTATCCCTGCAAAGTTTGGTGAAGATCTGAGTATGTAGTTTTTGACCTTATATGGAACCTCCTTTCTGAAAAATTGAAAATTCTCAAAAAATTCGTCCATAATCTTGATGTCTCCAATCTCTTGTTTTGTACGTTTTTTCCACGTGTCTTGACATGCAAAGTATTCCTGCAAAGTTTGGTGAAGATCTGAGTATGTAGTTTTTGACCTCATCTGGAACCTCCTATCTGAAAATTTGAAAATTCTTAAAAAATTCGTCCAAAATTTTGATGTCTCCAATCTCTTGTTTTGTACGTTTTTTCCACGTGTCTTGACATCCAATGTATCCCTGCAATGTTTGGTGAAGATCTGAGTATGTAGTTTTTGAACTTATCTGGAACCTCCCATCTGAAAATTTGAAAATTCCTAAAAAATCCGTCCAAAATCTTGATGACCCCAATCTCTTGTTTTGTACTTTTTTTCCACGTGTCTTGACATCCAATGTATCCCTGCAAAGTTTGGTGAAGATCTGAGTATGTCGTTTTTGACCTTATCTGGAACATTCTTTCTGAAAATTTGAAAATTGTTAAAAAATTCGTCCAAAATCTTGATGTCTCCAATCTCTTTTTTGTACGTTTTTTCCACGTGTCTTGACATCCAATGTATCCCTGCAAAGTTTGGTGAAGATCTGAGTATGTAGTTTTTGACCTTATCTGGAACCTCCCATCTGAAAATTTGAAAATTCTTAAAAAATTCGACCAAAATCTTGATGTCTCCAATCTTTTGTTTTGTACGTTTTTTCCACGTGTCTTGACACATAATGTATCCATGCAAAGTTTGGTGAAGATCTGAGTATGTAGTTTTTGACCTTATATGGAACCTCCTATCTGAAAATTTGAAAATTCTTAAAAAATTCGTCCAAAATCTTGATGTCTCCAATCTCTTGTTTTGTACGTTTTTTCCACGTGTCTTGACATCCAATGTATCCCTGCAAAGTTTGGTGAAGATCTGAGTATGTAGTTTTTGACCTTATATTGAACCTCCCATCTGAAAATTTGAAAATTCTTAAAAAATTCGTCCAAAATCTTGATGACCCCAATCTCTTGTTTTGTACGTTTTTCCACGTGTCTTGACATCCAAAGTATCCCTGCAAAGTTTGGTGAAGATCTGAGTATGTAGTTTTGGACCTTATATGGAACCTCCTATCTGAAAATTTGAAAATTCTTAAAAAATTCGTCCAAAATCTTGATGACCCCAATCTCTTGTTTTGTACGTTTTTCCACGTGTCTTGACATCCAAAGTATCCCTGCAATGTTTGGTGAAGATCTGAGTATGTAGTTTTTGACCTTATATGGAACCTCCTATCTGAAAATTTGAAAATTCTTAAAAAATTCGACCAAAATCTTGATGTTCCGAATCCTATGTTTTGTATGTTTTTTCCACGTGTCTTGACATCCAATGTATCCATGCAAAGTTTGGTGAAGATCTGAGTATGTAGTTTTTGACCTTATATTGAACCTCCCATCTGAAAATTTGAAAATTCTTAAAAAATTCGTCCAAAATCTTGATGACCCCAATCTCTTGTTTTGTACGTTTTTCCACGTGTCTTGACATCCAAAGTATCCCTGCAAAGTTTGGTGAAGATCTGAGTATGTAGTTTTGGACCTTATATGGAACCTCCTTTCTGAAAATTTGAGAATTCTTAAAAAATTCGTCCAAAATCTTGATGTCTCCAATCTCTTGTTTTGTACGTTTTTTCCACGTGTCTTGACATCCAATGTATCCATGCAAAGTTTGGTGAAGATCTGAGTATGTCGTTTTTGACCTTATCTGGAACCTCCCATCTGAAAATTTGAAAATTCTTAAAAAATTCGACGAAAATCTTGATGTCTCCAATCTTTTGTTTTGTACGTTTTTTCCACGTGTCTTGACATGCAAAGTATCCCTGCAACGTTTGGTGAAGATCTGAGTATGTAGTTTTTGACCTTATCTGGAACCTCCTATCTGAAAATTTGAAAATTCTTCAAAAATTCGTCGAAAATCTTGATGTCTCCAATCTCTTGTTTTGTACGTTTTTTCCACGTGTCTTGACATCCAATGTATTCCTGCAATGTTTGGTGGAGATCTGAGTATGTAGTTTTAGACCTTATCTGGAACCTCCTATCTGAAAATTTGAAAATTCTTCAAAAATTCGTCCAAAATCTTGATGTCTCCAATCTCTTGTTTTGTACGTTTTTTCCACGTGTCTCGACCTCCAATGGATCCCTGCAAAGTTTGGTGAAGATCTGAGTATGTCGTTTTTGACCTTATCTGGAACATCCTTTCTGAAAATTTGAAAATTCTTAAAAAATTCGTCGAAAATCTTGATGTCTCCAATCTCTTGTTTTGTACGTTTTTTCCACGTGTCTTGACATCCAATGTATCCCTGCAAAGTTTGGTGAAGATCTGAGTATGTAGTTTTTGACCTTATCTGGAACCTCCCATCTGAAAATTTGAAAATTCTTAAAAAATTCGACCAATATCTTGATGTCTCCAATCTCTTGTTTTGTACGTTTTTTCCACGTGTCTTGACACATAATGTATCCATGCAAAGTTTGGTGAAGATCTGAGTATGTAGTTTTTGACCTTATATGGAACCTCCTATCTGAAAATTTAAAAATTCTTAAAAAATTCGTCCAAAATCTTGATGTCTCCAATCTCTTGTTTTGTACGTTTTTTCCACGTGTCTTGACATCCAATGTATCCATGCAAAGTTTGGTGAAGATCTGAGTATGTCGTTTTTGACCTTATCTGGAACCTCCCATCTGAAAATTTGAAAATTCTTAAAAAATTCGTCGAAAATCTTGATGTCTCCAATCTTTTGTTTTGTACGTTTTTTCCACGTGTCTTGACATCCAATGTATTCCTGCAATGTTTGGTGGAGATCTGAGTATGTAGTTTTAGACCTTATCTGGAACCTCCTATCTGAAAATTTGAAAATTCTTCAAAAATTCGTCCAAAATCTTGATGTCTCCAATCTCTTGTTTTGTACGTTTTTTCCACGTGTCTCGACCTCCAATGGATCCCTGCAAAGTTTGGTGAAGATCTGAGTATGTCGTTTTTGACCTTATCTGGAACATCCTTTCTGAAAATTTGAAAATTCTTAAAAAATTCGTCGAAAATCTTGATGTCTCCAATCTCTTGTTTTGTACGTTTTTTCCACGTGTCTTGACATCCAATGTATCCCTGCAAAGTTTGGTGAAGATCTGAGTATGTAGTTTTTGACCTTATCTGGAACCTCCCATCTGAAAATTTGAAAATTCTTAAAAAATTCGACCAATATCTTGATGTCTCCAATCTCTTGTTTTGTACGTTTTTTCCACGTGTCTTGACACATAATGTATCCATGCAAAGTTTGGTGAAGATCTGAGTATGTAGTTTTTGACCTTATATGGAACCTCCTATCTGAAAATTTAAAAATTCTTAAAAAATTCGTCCAAAATCTTGATGTCTCCAATCTCTTGTTTTGTACGTTTTTTCCACGTGTCTTGACATCCAATGTATCCCTGCAAAGTTTGGTGAAGATCCGAGTATGTAGTTTTTGACTTTTTCTGGAACCTCCCATCTGAAAATTTGAAAATTCTTAAAAAATTCGACCAAAATCTTGATGTCTCCAATCTTTTGTTTTGTACGTTTTTTCCACGTGTCTTGACACATAATGTATCCATGCAAAGTTTGGTGAAGATCTGAGTATGTAGTTTTTGACCTTATATGGAACCTCCTATCTGAAAATTTGAAAATTCTTAAAAAATTCGTCCAAAATCTTGATGTCTCCAATCTCTTGTTTTGTACGTTTTTTCCACGTGTCTTGACATCCAATGTATCCCTGCAAAGTTTGGTGAAGATCTGAGTATGTAGTTTTTGACCTTATCTGGAACCTCCCATCTGAAAATTTGAAAATTCCTAAAAAATCCGTGCAAAATCTTGATGACCCCAATCTCTTGTTTTGTACGTTTTTTCCACGTGTCTTGACATCCAATGTATTCCTGCAATGTTTGGTGAAGATCTGAGTATGTAGTTTTTGACCTTATCTGGAACCTCCTATCTGAAAATTTGAAAATTCTTAAAAAATTCGTCCAAAATCTTGATGTCTCCAATCTCTTGTTTTGTACGTTTTTTCCACGTGTCTTGACATCCAATGTATCCCTGCAAAGTTTGGTGAAGATCTGAGTATGTAGTTTTTGACCTTATCTGGAACCTCCCATCTGAAAATTTGAAAATTCTTAAAAAATTCGACCAATATCTTGATGTCTCCAATCTCTTGTTTTGTACGTTTTTTCCACGTGTCTTGACACATAATGTATCCATGCAAAGTTTGGTGAAGATCTGAGTATGTAGTTTTTGACCTTATATTGAACCTCCCATCTGAAAATTTGAAAATTCTTAAAAAATTCGTCCAAAATCTTGATGACCCCAATCTCTTGTTTTGTACGTTTTTTCCACGTGTCTTGACATCCAAAGTATCCCTGCAAAGTTTGGTGAAGATCTGAGTATGTAGTTTTTGACCTTATATGGAACCTCCTTTCTGAAAATTTGAGAATTCTTAAAAAATTCGTCCAAAATCTTGATGTCTCCAATCTCTTGTTTTGTACGTTTTTTCCACGTGTCTTGACATCCAATGTATCCATGCAAAGTTTGGTGAAGATCTGAGTATGTCGTTTTTGACCTTATCTGGAACCTCCCATCTGAAAATTTGAAAATTCTTAAAAAATTCGTCGAAAATCTTGATGTCTCCAATCTTTTGTTTTGTACGTTTTTTCCACGTGTCTTGACATGCAAAGTATCCCTGTTACGTTTGGTGAAGATCTGAGTATGTAGTTTTTGACCTTATCTGGAACCTCCTATCTGAAAATTTGAAAATTCTTCAAAAATTCGTCGAAAATCTTGATGTCTCCAATCTCTTGTTTTGTACGTTTTTTCCACGTGTCTTGACATCCAATGTATTCCTGCAATGTTTGGTGGAGATCTGAGTATGTAGTTTTAGACCTTATCTGGAACCTCCTATCTGAAAATTTGAAAATTCTTCAAAAATTCGTCCAAAATCTTGATGTCTCCAATCTCTTGTTTTGTACGTTTTTTCCACGTGTCTCGACCTCCAATGGATCCCTGCAAAGTTTGGTGAAGATCTGAGTATGTCGTTTTTGACCTTATCTGGAACATCCTTTCTGAAAATTTGAAAATTCTTAAAAAAATTGTCGAAAATCTTGATGTCTCCAATCTCTTGTTTTGTACGTTTTTTCCACGTGTCTTGACATCCAATGTATCCCTGCAAAGTTTGGTGAAGATCTGAGTATGTAGTTTTTGACCTTATATGGAACCTCCTATCTGAAAATTTGAAAATTCTTAAAAAATTCGTCCAAAATCTTGATGTCTCTAATCTCTTGTTTTGTACGTTTTTTCCACGTGTCTCGACCTCCAATGGATCCCTGCAAAGTTTGGTGAAGATCTGAGTATGTCGTTTTTGACCTTATCTGGAACCTCCCATCTGAAAATTTGAAAATTCTTAAAAAATTCGTCGAAAATCTTGATGTCTCCGATCTCTTGTTTTGTACGTTTTTTCCACGTGTCTTGACATGCAAAGTATTCCTGCAAAGTTTGGTGAAGATCTGAGTATGTAGTTTTTGACCTCATCTGGAACCTCCTATCTGAAAATTTGAAAATTCTTAAAAAATTCGTCCAAAATCTTGATGTCTCCAATCTCTTGTTTTGTACGTTTTTTCCACGTGTCTTGACATCCAATGTATCCCTGCAATGTTTGGTGAAGATCTGAGTATGTAGTTTTTGACCTTATCTGGAACCTCCCATCTGAAAATTTGAAAATTCCTAAAAAATCCGTCCAAAATCTTGATGACCCCAATCTCTTGTTTTGTACTTTTTTTCCACGTGTCTCGACCTCCAATGTATCCATGCAAAGTTTGGTGAAGATCTGAGTATGTAGTTTTTGACCTTATATTGAACCTCCCATCTGAAAATTTGAAAATTCTTAAAAAATTCGTCCAAAATCTTGATGACCCCAATCTCTTGTTTTGTACGTTTTTTCCACATGTCTTGACATCCAATGTATCCATGCAAAGTTTGGTGAAGATCTGAGTATGTCGTTTTTGATCTTATCTGGAACCTCCCATCTGAAAATTTGAAAATTCTTAAAAAATTCGTCGAAAATCTTGATGTCTCCAATCTTTTGTTTTGTACGTTTTTTCCACGTGTCTTGACATGCAAAGTATCCCTGCAACGTTTGGTGAAGATCTGAGTATGTAGTTTTTGACCTTATCTGGAACCTCCTATCTGAAAATTTGAAAATTCTTCAAAAATTCGTCCAAAATCTTGATGTCTCCAATCTCTTGTTTTGTACGTTTTTTCCACGTGTCTTGACATCCAATGTATTCCTGCAATGTTTGGTGGAGATCTGAGTATGTAGTTTTAGACCTTATCTGGAACCTCCTATCTGAAAATTTGAAAATTCTTCAAAAATTCGTCCAAAATCTTGATGTCTCCAATCTCTTGTTTTGTACGTTTTTTCCACGTGTCTCGACCTCCAATGGATCCCTGCAAAGTTTGGTGAAGATCTGAGTATGTCGTTTTTGACCTTATCTGGAACATCCTTTCTGAAAATTTGAAAATTCTTAAAAAATTCGTCGAAAATCTTGATGTCTCCAATCTCTTGTTTTGTACGTTTTTTCCACGTGTCTTGACATCCAATGTATCCCTGCAAAGTTTGGTGAAGATCTGAGTATGTAGTTTTTGACCTTATCTGGAACCTCCCATCTGAAAATTTGAAAATTCTTAAAAAATTCGACCAATATCTTGATGTCTCCAATCTCTTGTTTTGTACGTTTTTTCCACGTGTCTTGACACATAATGTATCCATGCAAAGTTTGGTGAAGATCTGAGTATGTAGTTTTTGACCTTATATGGAACCTCCTATCTGAAAATTTAAAAATTCTTAAAAAATTCGTCCAAAATCTTGATGTCTCCAATCTCTTGTTTTGTACGTTTTTTCCACGTGTCTTGACATCCAATGTATCCCTGCAAAGTTTGGTGAAGATCTGAGTATGTAGTTTTTGACCTTATCTGGAACCTCCCATCTGAAAATTTGAAAATTCCTAAAAAATCCGTGCAAAATCTTGATGACCCCAATCTCTTGTTTTGTACGTTTTTTCCACGTGTCTTGACATCCAATGTATTCCTGCAATGTTTGGTGAAGATCTGAGTATGTAGTTTTTGACCTTATATGGAACCTCCTATCTGAAAATTTGAAAATTCTTAAAAAATTCGACCAAAATCTTGATGTTCCGAATCCTATGTTTTGTATGTTTTTTCCACGTGTCTTGACATCCAATGTATCCATGCAAAGTTTGGTGAAGATCTGAGTATGTAGTTTTTGACCTTATATTGAACCTCCCATCTGAAAATTTGAAAATTCTTAAAAAATTCGTCCAAAATCTTGATGACCTCAATCTCTTGTTTTGTACGTTTTTTCCACATGTCTTGACATCCAAAGTATCCCTGCAAAGTTTGGTGAAGATCTGAGTATGTAGTTTTTGACCTTATATGGAACCTCCTTTCTGAAAATTTGAGAATTCTTAAAAAATTCGTCCAAAATCTTGATGTCTCCAATCTCTTGTTTTGTACGTTTTTTCCACGTGTCTTGACATCCAATGTATCCATGCAAAGTTTGGTGAAGATCTGAGTATGTCGTTTTTGACCTTATCTGGAACCTCCCATCTGAAAATTTGAAAATTCTTAAAAAATTCGTCGAAAATCTTGATGTCTCCAATCTTTTGTTTTGTACGTTTTTTCCACGTGTCTTGACATGCAAAGTATCCCTGCAACGTTTGGTGAAGATCTGAGTATGTAGTTTTTGACCTTATCTGGAACCTCCTATCTGAAAATTTGAAAATTCTTCAAAAATTCGTCGAAAATCTTGATGCCTAAAATCTCTTGTTTTGTACGTTTTTTCCACGTGTCTTGACATCCAATGTATTCCTGCAATGTTTGGTGGAGATCTGAGTATGTAGTTTTAGACCTTATCTGGAACCTCCTATCTGAAAATTTGAAAATTCTTCAAAAATTCGTCCAAAATCTTGATGTCTCCAATCTCTTGTTTTGTACGTTTTTTCCACGTGTCTCGACCTCCAATGGATCCCTGCAAAGTTTGGTGAAGATCTGAGTATGTCGTTTTTGACCTTATCTGGAACCTCCCATCTGAAAATTTGAAAATTCTTAAAAAATTCGTCGAAAATCTTGATGTCTCCGATCTCTTGTTTTGTACGTTTTTTCCACGTGTCTTGACATGAAAAGTATTCCTGCAAAGTTTGGTGAAGATCTGAGTATGTAGTTTTTGACCTCATCTGGAACCTCCTATCTGAAAATTTGAAAATTCTTAAAGAATTCGTCCAAAATCTTGATGTCTCCAATCTCTTGTTTTGTACGTTTTTTCCACGTGTCTTGACATCCAATGTATCCCTGCAATGTTTGGTGAAGATCTGAGTATGTAGTTTTTGACCTTATCTGGAACCTCCCATCTGAAAATTTGAAAATTCCTAAAAAATCCGTCCAAAATCTTGATGACCCCAATCTCTTGTTTTGTACTTTTTTTCCACGTGTCTCGACCTCCAATGTATCCCTGCAAAGTTTGGTGAAGATCTGAGTATGTAGTTTTTGACCTTATATGGAACCTCCTATCTGAAAATTTGAAAATTCTTAAAAAATTCGACCAAAATCTTGATGTCACCAATCCTATGTTTTGTATGTTTTTTCCACGTGTCTTGACATCCAATGTATCCATGCAAAGTTTGGTGAAGATCTGAGTATGTCGTTTTTGACCTTATCTGGAACCTCCCATCTGAAAATTTGAAAATTCCTAAAAAATCCGTCCAAAATCTTGATGACCCCAATCTCTTGTTTTGTACTTTTTTTCCACGTGTGTCGACCTCCAATGTATCCCTGCAAAGTTTGGTGAAGATCTGAGTATGTAGTTTTTGACCTTATCTGGAACCTCCTATCTGAAAATTTGAAAATTCTTAAAAAATTCGTCCAAAATCTTGATGTCTCCAATCTCTTGTTTTGTACGTTTTTTCCACGTGTCTTGATATCCAATGTATCCCTGCAAAGTTTGGTGAAGATCTGGGTATGTCGTTTTTGACCTTATCTGGAACATCCTTTCTGAAAATTTGAAAATTGTTAAAAAATTCGTCCAAAATCTTGATGTCTCCAATCTCTTTTTTGTACGTTTTTTCCACGTGTCTTGACATCCAATGTATCCCTGCAAAGTTTGGTGAAGATCTGAGTATGTAGTTTTTGACCTTATCTGGAACCTCCCATCTGAAAATTTGAAAATTCTTAAAAAATTCGACCAAAATCTTGATGTCTCCAATCTTTTGTTTTGTACGTTTTTTCCACGTGTCTTGACACATAATGGATCCCTGCAACGTTTGGTGAAGATCTGAGTATGTCGTTTTTGACCTTATCTGGAACATCCTTTCTGAAAATTTGAAAATTCTTAAAAAATTCGTCGAAAATCTTGATGTCTCCAATCTCTTGTTTTGTACGTTTATTCCACGTGTCTTGACATCCAATGTATCCCTGCAAATTTTGGTGAAGATCTGAGTATGTAGTTTTTGACCTTATCTGGAACCTCCCATCTGAAAATTTGAAAATTCTTAAAAAATTCGACCAATATCTTGATGTCTCCAATCTCTTGTTTTGTACGTTTTTTCCACGTGTCTTGACACATAATGTATCCATGCAAAGTTTGGTGAAGATCTGAGTATGTAGTTTTTGACCTTATATGGAACCTCCTATCTGAAAATTTAAAAATTCTTAAAAAATTCGTCCAAAATCTTGATGTCTCCAATCTCTTGTTTTGTACGTTTTTTCCACGTGTCTTGACATCCAATGTATCCCTGCAAAGTTTGGTGAAGATCTGAGTATGTAGTTTTTGACCTTATCTGGAACCTCCCATCTGAAAATTTGAAAATTCCTAAAAAATCCGTGCAAAATCTTGATGACCCCAATCTCTTGTTTTGTACGTTTTTTCCACGTGTCTTGACATCCAATGTATTCCTGCAATGTTTGGTGAAGATCTGAGTATGTAGTTTTTGACCTTATATGGAACCTCCTATATGAAAATTTGAAAATTCTTAAAAAATTCGACCAAAATCTTGATGTTCCGAATCCTATGTTTTTTTTTTTTCCACGTGTCTTGACATCCAATGTATCCATGCAAAGTTTGGTGAAGATCTGAGTATGTAGTTTTTGACCTTATATTGAACCTCCCATCTGAAAATTTGAAAATTCTTAAAAAATTCGTCCAAAATCTTGATGACCCCAATCTCTTGTTTTGTACGTTTTTTCCACGTGTCTTGACATCCAAAGTATCCCTGCAAAGTTTGGTGAAGATCTGAGTATGTAGTTTTTGACCTTATATGGAACCTCCTTTCTGAAAATTTGAGAATTCTTAAAAATATGTAGTTTTTGACCTTATATGGAACCTCCTATCTGAAAATTTGAAAATTCTTAAAAAATTCGACCAAAATCTTGATGTTCCGAATCCTATGTTTTGTATGTTTTTTCCACGTGTCTTGACATCCAATGTATCCATGCAAAGTTTGGTGAAGATCTGAGTATGTAGTTTTTGACCTTATATTGAACCTCCCATCTGAAAATTTGAAAATTCTTAAAAAATTCGTCCAAAATCTTGATGACCCCAATCTCTTGTTTTGTACGTTTTTTCCACGTGTCTTGACATCCAAAGTATCCCTGCAAAGTTTGGTGAAGATCTGAGTATGTAGTTTTTGACCTTATATGGAACCTCCTTTCTGAAAATTTGAGAATTCTTAAAAAATTCGTCCAAAATCTTGATGTCTCCAATCTCTTGTTTTGTACGTTTTTTCCACGTGTCTTGACATCCAATGTATCCATGCAAAGTTTGGTGAAGATCTGAGTATGTCGTTTTTGACCTTATCTGGAACCTCCCATCTGAAAATTTGAAAATTCTTAAAAAATTCGTCGAAAATCTTGATGTCTCCAATCTTTTGTTTTGTACGTTTTTTCCACGTGTCTTGACATGCAAAGTATCCCTGCAACGTTTGGTGAAGATCTGAGTATGTAGTTTTTGACCTTATCTGGAACCTCCTATCTGAAAATTTGAAAATTCTTCAAAAATTCGTCGAAAATCTTGATGTCTCCAATCTCTTGTTTTGTACGTTTTTTCCACGTGTCTTGACATCCAATGTATTCCTGCAATGTTTGGTGGAGATCTGAGTATGTAGTTTTAGACCTTATCTGGAACCTCCTATCTGAAAATTTGAAAATTCTTCAAAAATTCGTCCAAAATCTTGATGTCTCCAATCTCTTGTTTTGTACGTTTTTTCCACGTGTCTCGACCTCCAATGGATCCCTGCAAAGTTTGGTGAAGATCTGAGTATGTCGTTTTTGACCTTATCTGGAACATCCTTTCTGAAAATTTGAAAATTCTTAAAAAATTCGTCGAAAATCTTGATGTCTCCAATCTCTTGTTTTGTACGTTTTTTCCACGTGTCTTGACATCCAATGTATCCCTGCAAAGTTTGGTGAAGATCTGAGTATGTAGTTTTTGACCTTATATGGAACCTCCTATCTGAAAATTTGAAAATTCTTAAAAAATTCGTCCAAAATCTTGATGTCTCCAATCTCTTGTTTTGTACGTTTTTTCCACGTGTCTCGACCTCCAATGGATCCCTGCAAAGTTTGGTGAAGATCTGAGTATGTCGTTTTTGACCTTATCTGGAACCTCCCATCTGAAAATTTGAAAATTCTTAAAAAATTCGTCGAAAATCTTGATGTCTCCGATCTCTTGTTTTGTACGTTTTTTCCACGTGTCTTGACATGCAAAGTATTCCTGCAAAGTTTGGTGAAGATCTGAGTATGTAGTTTTTGACCTCATCTGGAACCTCCTATCTGAAAATTTGAAAATTCTTAAAAAATTCGTCCAAAATCTTGATGTCTCCAATCTCTTGTTTTGTACGTTTTTTCCACGTGTCTTGACATCCAATGTATCCCTGCAATGTTTGGTGAAGATCTGAGTATGTAGTTTTTGACCTTATCTGGAACCTCCCATCTGAAAATTTGAAAATTCCTAAAAAATCCGTCCAAAATCTTGATGACCCCAATCTCTTGTTTTGTACTTTTTTTCCACGTGTCTTGACATCCAATGTATCCCTGCAAAGTTTGGTGAAGATCTGAGTATGTAGTTTTTGACCTTATCTGGAACCTCCTATCTGAAAATTTGAAAATTCTTCAAAAATTCGTCGAAAATCTTGATGTCTCCAATCTCTTGTTTTGTACGTTTTTTCCACGTGTCTTGACATCCAATGTATTCCTGCAATGTTTGGTGGAGATCTGAGTATGTAGTTTTAGACCTTATCTGGAACCTCCTATCTGAAAATTTGAAAATTCTTCAAAAATTCGTCCAAAATCTTGATGTCTCCAATCTCTTGTTTTGTACGTTTTTTCCACGTGTCTCGACCTCCAATGGATCCCTGCAAAGTTTGGTGAAGATCTGAGTATGTCGTTTTTGACCTTATCTGGAACATCCTTTCTGAAAATTTGAAAATTCTTAAAAAATTCGTCGAAAATCTTGATGTCTCCAATCTCTTGTTTTGTACGTTTTTTCCACGTGTCTTGACATCCAATGTATCCCTGCAAAGTTTGGTGAAGATCTGAGTATGTAGTTTTTGACCTTATATGGAACCTCCTATCTGAAAATTTGAAAATTCTTAAAAAATTCGTCCAAAATCTTGATGTCTCCAATCTCTTGTTTTGTACGTTTTTTCCACGTGTCTCGACCTCCAATGGATCCCTGCAAAGTTTGGTGAAGATCTGAGTATGTCGTTTTTGACCTTATCTGGAACCTCCCATCTGAAAATTTGAAAATTCTTAAAAAATTCGTCGAAAATCTTGATGTCTCCGATCTCTTGTTTTGTACGTTTTTTCCACGTGTCTTGACATGCAAAGTATTCCTGCAAAGTTTGGTGAAGATCTGAGTATGTAGTTTTTGACCTCATCTGGAACCTCCTATCTGAAAATTTGAAAATTCTTAAAAAATTCGTCCAAAATCTTGATGTCTCCAATCTCTTGTTTTGTACGTTTTTTCCACGTGTCTTGACATCCAATGTATCCCTGCAATGTTTGGTGAAGATCTGAGTATGTAGTTTTTGACCTTATCTGGAACCTCCCATCTGAAAATTTGAAAATTCCTAAAAAATCCGTCCAAAATCTTGATGACCCCAATCTCTTGTTTTGTACTTTTTTTCCACGTGTCTTGACATCCAATGTATCCCTGCAAAGTTTGGTGAAGATCTGAGTATGTAGTTTTTGACCTCATCTGGAACCTCCTATCTGAAAATTTGAAAATTCTTAAAAAATTCGTCCAAAATTTTGATGTCTCCAATCTCTTGTTTTGTACGTTTTTTCCACGTGTCTTGATATCCAATGTATCCCTGCAAAGTTTGGTGAAGATCTGAGTATGTCGTTTTTGACCTTATCTGGAACATCCTTTCTGAAAATTTGAAAATTGTTAACAAATTCGTCCAAAATCTTGATGTCTCCAATCTCTTTTTTGTACGTTTTTTCCACGTGTCTTGACATCCAATGTATCCCTGCAAAGTTTGGTGAAGATCTGAGTATGTAGTTTTTGACCTTATCTGGAACCTCCCATCTGAAAATTTGAAAATTCTTAAAAAATTCGACCAAAATCTTGATGTCTCCAATCTTTTGTTTTGTACGTTTTTTCCACGTGTCTTGACACATAATGTATCCATGCAAAGTTTGGTGAAGATCTGAGTATGAAGTTTTTGACCTTATATGGAACCTCCTATCTGAAAATTTGAAAATTCTTAAAAAATTCGTCCAAAATCTTGATGTCTCCAATCTCTTGTTTTGTACGTTTTTTCCACGTGTCTTGACATCCAATGTATCCCTGCAAAGTTTGGTGAAGATCTGAGTATGTAGTTTTTGACCTTATCTGGAACCTCCCATCCGAAAATTTGAAAATTCCTAAAAAATCCGTGCAAAATCTTGATGACCCCAATCTCTTGTTTTGTACGTTTTTTCCACGTGTCTTGACATCCAATGTATCCATGCAAAGTTTGGTGAAGATCTGAGTATGTCGTTTTTGACCTTATCTGGAACCTCCCATCTGAAAATTTGAAAATTCTTAAAAAATTCGTCGAAAATCTTGATGTCTCCAATCTCTTGTTTTGTACGTTTTTTCCACGTGTCTTGACATCCAATGTATCCCTGCAATGTTTGGTGGAGATCTGAGTATGTAGTTTTTGACCTTATCTGGGACCTCCTATCAGAAAATTTGAAAATTCTTCAAAAATTCGTCCAAAATCTTGATGTCTCCAATCTCTTGTTTTGTACGTTTTTTCCACGTGTCTCGACCTCCAATGTATCCCTGCAAAGTTTGGTGAAGATCTGAGTATGTCGTTTTTGACCTTATCTGGAACATCCTTTCTGAAAATTTGAAAATTCTTAAAAAATTCGTCGAAAATCTTGATGTCTCCAATCTCTTGTTTTGTACGTTTTTTCCACGTGTCTTGACATCCAATGTATCCCTGCAAAGTTTGGTGAAGATCTGAGTATGTAGTTTTTGACCTTATATGGAACCTCCTTTCTGAAAATTTGAAAATTCTCAAAAAATTCGTCCATAATCTTGATGTCTCCAATCTCTTGTTTTGTACGTTTTTTCCACGTGTCTTGACATCCAATGTATCCCTGCAAAGTTTGGTGAAGATCTGAGTATGTAGTTTTTGACCTTATATGGAACCTCCTATCTGAAAATTTGAAAATTCTTAAAAAATTCGTCCAAAATCTTGATGTCACCAATCCTATGTTTTGTATGTTTTTTCCACGTGTCTTGACATCCAATGTATCCATGCAAAGTTTGGTGAAGATCTGAGTATGTCGTTTTTGACCTTATCTGGAACCTCCCATCTGAAAATTTGAAAATTCTTAAAAAATTCGTCGAAAATCTTGATGTCTCCGATCTCTTGTTTTGTACGTTTTTTCCACGTGTCTTGACATGCAAAGTATTCCTGCAAAGTTTGGTGAAGATCTGAGTATGTAGTTTTTGACCTTATATGGAACCTCCTATCTGAAAATTTGAAAATTCTTAAAAAATTCGTCCAAAATCTTGATGTCTCCAATCTCTTGTTTTGTACGTTTTTTCCACGTGTCTTGACATCCAATGTATCCCTGCAAAGTTTGGTGAAGATGTGAGTATGTAGTTTTTGACCTTATCTGGAACCTCCCATCTGAAAATTTGAAAATTCCTAAAAAATCCGTGCAAAATCTTGATGACCCCAATCTCTTGTTTTGTACGTTTTTTCCACTTGTCTTGACATCCAATGTATCCATGCAAAGTTTGGTGAAGATCTGAGTATGTCGTTTTTGACCTTATCTGGAACCTCCCATCTGAAAATTTGAAAATTCTTAAAAAATTCGTCGAAAATCTTGATGTCTCCAATCTCTTGTTTTGTACGTTTTTTCCACGTGTCTTGACATGCAAAGTATCCCTGCAACGTTTGGTGAAGATCTGAGTATGTAGTTTTTGACCTTATCTGGAACCTCCTATCTGAAAATTTGAAAATTCTTCAAAAATTCGTCGAAAATCTTGATGTCTCCAATCTCTTGTTTTGTACGTTTTTTCCACGTGTCTTGACATCCAATGTATCCCTGCAATGTTTGGTGGAGATCTGAGTATGTAGTTTTTGACCTTATCTGGGACCTCCTATCAGAAAATTTGAAAATTCTTCAAAAATTCGTCCAAAATCTTGATGTCTCCAATCTCTTGTTTTGTACGTTTTTTCCACGTGTCTCGACCTCCAATGTATCCCTGCAAAGTTTGGTGAAGATCTGAGTATGTCGTTTTTGACCTTATCTGGAACATCCTTTCTGAAAATTTGAAAATTCTTAAAAAATTCGTCGAAAATCTTGATGTCTCCAATCTCTTGTTTTGTACGTTTTTTCCACGTGTCTTGACATCCAATGTATCCCTGCAAAGTTTGGTGAAGATCTGAGTATGTAGTTTTTGACCTTATATGGAACCTCCTTTCTGAAAATTTGAAAATTCTCAAAAAATTCGTCCATAATCTTGATGTCTCCAATCTCTTGTTTGTACGTTTTTTCCACGTGTCTTGACATCCAATGTATCCCTGCAACGTTTGGTGAAGATCTGAGTATGTAGTTTTTGACCTTATATGGAACCTCCTATCTGAAAATTTGAAAATTCTTAAAAAATTCGTCCAAAATCTTGATGTCACCAATCCTATGTTTTGTATGTTTTTTCCACGTGTCTTGACATCCAATGTATCCATGCAAAGTTTGGTGAAGATCTGAGTATGTCGTTTTAGACCTTATCTGGAACCTCCCATCTGAAAATTTGAAAATTCTTAAAAAATTCGTCGAAAATCTTGATGTCTCCGATCTCTTGTTTTGTACGTTTTTTCCACGTGTCTTGACATGCAAAGTATTCCTGCAAAGTTTGGTGAAGATCTGAGTATGTAGTTTTTGACCTCATCTGGAACCTCCTATCTGAAAATTTGAAAATTCTTAAAAAATTCGTCCAAAATTTTGATGTCTCCAATCTCTTGTTTTGTACGTTTTTTCCACGTGTCTTGACATCCAATGTATCCCTGCAATGTTTGGTGAAGATCTGAGTATGTAGTTTTTGACCTTATCTGGAACCTCCCATCTGAAAATTTGAAAATTCCTAAAAAATCCGTCCAAAATCTTGATGACCCCAATCTCTTGTTTTGTACGTTTTTTCCACGTGTCTTGACATCCAATGTATCCCTGCAAAGTTTGGTGAAGATCTGAGTATGTAGTTTTTGACCTTATCTGGAACCTCCTATCTGAAAATTTGAAAATTCTTAAAAAATTCGTCCAAAATCTTGATGTCTCCAATCTCTTGTTTTGTACGTTTTTTCCACGTGTCTTGATATCCAATGTATCCCTGCAAAGTTTGGTGAAGATCTGAGTATGTCGTTTTTGACCTTATCTGGAACATCCTTTCTGAAAATTTGAAAATTGTTAAAAAATTCGTCCAAAATCTTGATGTCTCCAATCTCTTTTTTGTACGTTTTTTCCACGTGTCTTGACATCCAATGTATCCCTGCAAAGTTTGGTGAAGATCTGAGTATGTAGTTTTTGACCTTATCTGGAACCTCCCATCTGAAAATTTGAAAATTCTTAAAAAATTCGACCAAAATCTTGATGTCTCCAATCTTTTGTTTTGTACGTTTTTTCCACGTGTCTTGACACATAATGTATCCATGCAAAGTTTGGTGAAGATCTGAGTATGTAGTTTTTGACCTTATATGGAACCTCCTATCTGAAAATTTGAAAATTCTTAAAAAATTCGTCCAAAATCTTGATGTCTCCAATCTCTTGTTTTGTACGTTTTTTCCACGTGTCTTGACATCCAATGTATCCCTGCAAAGTTTGGTGAAGATCTGAGTATGTAGTTTTTGACCTTATCTGGAACCTCCCATCTGAAAATTTGAAAATTCCTAAAAAATCCGTGCAAAATCTTGATGACCCCAATCTCTTGTTTTGTACGTTTTTTCCACGTGTCTTGACATCCAATGTATTCCTGCAATGTTTGGTGAAGATCTGAGTATGTAGTTTTTGACCTTATATGGAACCTCCTATCTGAAAATTTGAAAATTCTTAAAAAATTCGACCAAAATCTTGATGTTCCGAATCCTATGTTTTGTATGTTTTTTCCACGTGTCTTGACATCCAATGTATCCATGCAAAGTTTGGTGAAGATCTGAGTATGTAGTTTTTGACCTTATATTGAACCTCCCATCTGAAAATTTGAAAATTCTTAAAAAATTCGTCCAAAATCTTGATGACCCCAATCTCTTGTTTTGTACGTTTTTTCCACGTGTCTTGACATCCAAAGTATCCCTGCAAAGTTTGGTGAAGATCTGAGTATGTAGTTTTTGACCTTATATGGAACCTCCTTTCTGAAAATTTGAGAATTCTTAAAAAATTCGTCCAAAATCTTGATGTCTCCAATCTCTTGTTTTGTACGTTTTTTCCACGTGTCTTGACATCCAATGTATCCATGCAAAGTTTGGTGAAGATCTGAGTATGTCGTTTTTGACCTTATCTGGAACCTCCCATCTGAAAATTTGAAAATTCTTAAAAAATTCGTCGAAAACCTTGATGTCTCCAATCTTTTGTTTTGTACGTTTTTTCCACGTGTCTTGACATGCAAAGTATCCCTGCAACGTTTGGTGAAGATCTGAGTATGTAGTTTTTGACCTTATCTGGAACCTCCTATCTGAAAATTTGAAAATTCTTAAAAAATTCGTCGAAAATCTTGATGTCTCCAATCTCTTGTTTTGTACGTTTTTTCCACGTGTCTTGACATCCAATGTATTCCTGCAATGTTTGGTGGAGATCTGAGTATGTAGTTTTAGACCTTATCTGGAACCTCCTATCTGAAAATTTGAAAATTCTTCAAAAATTCGTCCAAAATCTTGATGTCTCCAATCTCTTGTTTTGTACGTTTTTTCCACGTGTCTCGACCTCCAATGGATCCCTGCAAAGTTTGGTGAAGATCTGAGTATGTCGTTTTTGACCTTATCTGGAACATCCTTTCTGAAAATTTGAAAATTCTTAAAAAATTCGTCGAAAATCTTGATGTCTCCAATCTCTTGTTTTGTACGTTTTTTCCACGTGTCTTGACATCCAATGTATCCCTGCAAAGTTTGGTGAAGATCTGAGTATGTAGTTTTTGACCTTATATGGAACCTCCTATCTGAAAATTTGAAAATTCTTAAAAAATTCGTCCAAAATCTTGATGTCTCCAATCTCTTGTTTTGTACGTTTTTTCCACGTGTCTCGACCTCCAATGGATCCCTGCAAAGTTTGGTGAAGATCTGAGTATGTCGTTTTTGACCTTATCTGGAACCTCCCATCTGAAAATTTGAAAATTCTTAAAAAATTCGTCGAAAATCTTGATGTCTCCGATCTCTTGTTTTGTACGTTTTTTCCACGTGTCTTGACATGCAAAGTATTCCTGCAAAGTTTGGTGAAGATCTGAGTATGTAGTTTTTGACCTCATCTGGAACCTCCTATCTGAAAATTTGAAAATTCTTAAAAAATTCGTCCAAAATCTTGATGTCTCCAATCTCTTGTTTTGTACGTTTTTTCCACGTGTCTTGACATCCAATGTATCCCTGCAATGTTTGGTGAAGATCTGAGTATGTAGTTTTTGACCTTATCTGGAACCTCCCATCTGAAAATTTGAAAATTCCTAAAAAATCCGTCCAAAATCTTGATGACCCCAATCTCTTGTTTTGTACTTTTTTTCCACGTGTCTTGACATCCAATGTATCCCTGCAAAGTTTGGTGAAGATCTGAGTTTGTAGTTTTTGATCTTATCTGGAACCTCCTATCTGAAAATTTGAAAATTCTTAAAAAATTCGTCCAAAATCTTGATGTCTCCAATCTCTTGTTTTGTACGTTTTTTCCACGTGTCTTGATATCCAATGTATCCCTGCAAAGTTTGGTGAAGATCTGAGTATGTTGTTTTTGACCTTATCTGGAACATCCTTTCTGAAAATATGAAAATTGTTAAAAAATTCGTCCAAAATCTTGATGTCTCCTATCTCTTGTTTTGTACGTTTTTTCCACGTGTCTTGACATCCAATGTATCCCTGCAAAGTTTGGTGAAGATCTGAGTATGTAGTTTTTGACCTTATCTGGAACCTCCCATCTGAAAATTTGAAAATTCTTAAAAAATTCGACCAATATCTTGATGTCTCCAATCTCTTGTTTTGTACGTTTTTTCCACGTGTCTTGACACATAATGTATCCATGCAAAGTTTGGTGAAGATCTGAGTATGTAGTTTTTGACTTTATATGGAACCTCCTATCTGAAAATTTAAAAATTCTTAAAAAATTCGTCCAAAATCTTGATGTCTCCAATCTCTTGTTTTGTACGTTTTTTCCACGTGTCTTGACATCCAATGTATCCCTGCAAAGTTTGGTGAAGATCTGAGTATGTAGTTTTTGACCTTATCTGGAACCTCCCATCTGAAAATTTGAAAATTCTTAAAAAATTCGACCAAAATCTTGATGTCTCCAATCTTTTGTTTTGTACGTTTTTTCCACGTGTCTTGACACATAATGTATCCATGCAAAGTTTGGTGAAGATCTGAGTATGTAGTTTTTGACCTTATATGGAACCTCCTATCTGAAAATTTGAAAATTCTTAAAAAATTCGTCCAAAATCTTGATGTCTCCAATCTCTTGTTTTGTACGTTTTTTCCACGTGTCTTGACATCCAACGTATCCCTGCAAAGTTTGGTGAAGATCTGAGTATGTAGTTTTTGACCTTATCTGGAACCTCCCATCTGAAAATTTGAAAATTCCTAAAAAATCCGTGCAAAATCTTGATGACCCCAATCTCTTGTTTTGTACGTTTTTTCCACGTGTCTTGACATCCAATGTATCCATGCAAAGTTTGGTGAAGATCTGAGTATGTCGTTTTTGACCTTATCTGGAACCTCCCATCTGAAAATTTGAAAATTCTTAAAAAATTCGTCGAAAATCTTGATGTCTCCAATCTTTTGTTTTGTACGTTTTTTCCACGTGTCTTGACATGCAAAGTATCCCTGCAACGTTTGGTGAAGATCTGAGTATGTAGTTTTTGACCTTATCTGGAACCTCCCATCTGAAAATTTGAAAATTCCTAAAAAATCCGTCCAAAATCTTGATGTCTCCAATCTCTTGTTTTGTACGTTTTTTCCACGTGTCTTGATATCCAATGTATCCCTGCAAAGTTTGGTGAAGATCTGAGTATGTTGTTTTTGACCTTATCTGGAACATCCTTTCTGAAAATTTGAAAATTGTTAAAAAATTCGTCGAAAATCTTGATGTCTCCAATCTTTTGTTTTGTACGTTTTTTCCACGTGTCTTGACATGCAAAGTATCCCTGCAACGTTTGGTGAAGATCTGAGTATGTAGTTTTTGACCTTATCTGGAACCTCCTATCTGAAAATTTGAAAATTCTTCAAAAATTCGTCGAAAATCTTGATGTCTCCAATCTCTTGTTTTGTACGTTTTTTCCACGTGTCTTGACATCCAATGTATTCCTGCAATGTTTGGTGGAGATCTGAGTATGTAGTTTTAGACCTTATCTGGAACCTCCTATCTGAAAATTTGAAAATTCTTCAAAAATTCGTCCAAAATCTTGATGTCTCCAATCTCTTGTTTTGTACGTTTTTTCCACGTGTCTCGACCTCCAATGGATCTCTGCAAAGTTTGGTGAAGATCTGAGTATGTCGTTTTTGACCTTATCTGGAACATCCTTTCTGAAAATTTGAAAATTCTTAAAAAATTCGTCGAAAATCTTGATGTCTCCAATCTCTTGTTTTGTACGTTTTTTCCACGTGTCTTGACATCCAATGTATCCCTGCAAAGTTTGGTGAAGATCTGAGTATGTAGTTTTTGACCTTATATGGAACCTCCTATCTGAAAATTTGAAAATTCTTAAAAAATTCGTCCAAAATCTTGATGTCTCCAATCTCTTGTTTTGTACGTTTTTTCCACGTGTCTCGACCTCCAATGGATCCCTGCAAAGTTTGGTGAAGATCTGAGTATGTCGTTTTTGACCTTATCTGGAACCTCCCATCTGAAAATTTGAAAATTCTTAAAAAATTCGTCGAAAATCTTGATGTCTCCGATCTCTTGTTTTGTACGTTTTTTCCACGTGTCTTGACATGCAAAGTATTCCTGCAAAGTTTGGTGAAGATCTGAGTATGTAGTTTTTGACCTCATCTGGAACCTCCTATCTGAAAATTTGAAAATTCTTAAAAAATTCGTCCAAAATCTTGATGTCTCCAATCTCTTGTTTTGTACGTTTTTTCCACGTGTCTTGACATCCAATGTATCCCTGCAATGTTTGGTGAAGATCTGAGTATGTAGTTTTTGACCTTATCTGGAACCTCCCATCTGAAAATTTGAAAATTCCTAAAAAATCCGTCCAAAATCTTGATGACCCCAATCTCTTGTTTTGTACTTTTTTTCCACGTGTCTTGACATCCAATGTATCCCTGCAAAGTTTGGTGAAGATCTGAGTTTGTAGTTTTTGATCTTATCTGGAACCTCCTATCTGAAAATTTGAAAATTCTTAAAAAATTCGTCCAAACTCTTGATGTCTCCAATCTCTTGTTTTGTACGTTTTTTCCACGTGTCTTGATATCCAATGTATCCCTGCAAAGTTTGGTGAAGATCTGAGTATGTTGTTTTTGACCTTATCTGGAACATCCTTTCTGAAAATTTGAAAATTGTTAAAAAATTCGTTCAAAATCTTGATGTCTCCTATCTCTTGTTTTGTACGTTTTTTCCACGTGTCTTGACATCCAATGTATCCCTGCAAAGTTTGGTGAAGATCTGAGTATGTAGTTTTTGACCTTATCTGGAACCTCCCATCTGAAAATTTGAAAATTCTTAAAAAATTCGACCAATATCTTGATGTCTCCAATCTCTTGTTTTGTACGTTTTTTCCACGTGTCTTGACACATAATGTATCCATGCAAAGTTTGGTGAAGATCTGAGTATGTAGTTTTTGACCTTATATGGAACCTCCTATCTGAAAATTTAAAAATTCTTAAAAAATTCGTCCAAAATCTTGATGTCTCCAATCTCTTGTTTTGTACGTTTTTTCCACGTGTCTTGACATCCAATGTATCCCTGCAAAGTTTGGTGAAGATCTGAGTATGTAGTTTTTGACCTTATCTGGAACCTCCCATCTGAAAATTTGAAAATTCTTAAAAAATTCGACCAAAATCTTGATGTCTCCAATCTTTTGTTTTGTACGTTTTTTCCACGTGTCTTGACACATAATGTATCCATGCAAAGTTTGGTGAAGATCTGAGTATGTAGTTTTTGACCTTATATGGAACCTCCTATCTGAAAATTTGAAAATTCTTAAAAAATTCGTCCAAAATCTTGATGTCTCCAATCTCTTGTTTTGTACGTTTTTTCCACGTGTCTTGACATCCAATGTATCCCTGCAAAGTTTGGTGAAGATCTGAGTATGTAGTTTTTGACCTTATCTGGAACCTCCCATCTGAAAATTTGAAAATTCCTAAAAAATCCGTGCAAAATCTTGATGACCCCAATCTCTTGTTTTGTACGTTTTTTCCACGTGTCTTGACATCCAATGTATCCATGCAAAGTTTGGTGAAGATCTGAGTATGTCGTTTTTGACCTTATCTGGAACCTCCCATCTGAAAATTTGAAAATTCTTAAAAAATTCGTCGAAAATCTTGATGTCTCCAATCTTTTGTTTTGTACGTTTTTTCCACGTGTCTTGACATGCAAAGTATCCCTGCAACGTTTGGTGAAGATCTGAGTATGTAGTTTTTGACCTTATCTGGAACCTCCCATCTGAAAATTTGAAAATTCCTAAAAAATCGGTCCAAAATCTTGATGACCCCAATCTCTTGTTTTGTACGTTTTTTCCACGTGTCTTGACATCCAATGTATCCCTGCAAAGTTTGGTGAAGATCTGAGTATGTAGTTTTTGACCTTATCTGGAACCTCCTATCTGAAAATTTGAAAATTCTTAAAAAATTCGTCCAAAATCTTGATGTCTCCAATCTCTTGTTTTGTACGTTCTTTCCACGTGTCTTGACATCCAATGTATCCCTGCAATGTTTGGTGAAGATCTGAGTATGTAGTTTTTGACCTTATATGGAACCTCCTATCTGAAAATTTGAAAATTCTTAAAAAAATTTAACAAAATCTTGATGTCTCCTATCTCTTGTTTTGTACGTTTTTTCCACGTGTCTTGACATACAATGTATCCCTGCAAAGTTTGGTGAAGATCTGAGTATGTAGTTTTTGACCTTATCTGGAACCGCATTTCTGAAAATTTGAAAATTCTTAAAAAAATCGTCCAAAATCTTGATGTCTCCAATCTCTTGTTTTGTACGTTTTTTCCACGTGTCTTGACATCCAATGTATCCCTGCAAAGTTTGGTGAAGATCTGAGTATGTAGTTTTTGACCTTATCTGGAACCTCCTATCTGAAAATTTGAAAATTCTTAAAAAATTCGTCGAAAATCTTGATGTCTCCAATCTCTTGTTTTGTACGTTTTTTCCACGTGTCTTGATATCCAATGTATCCCTGCAAAGTTTGGTGAAGATCTGAGTACGTCGTTTTTGACCTTATCTGGAACATCCTTTCTGAAAATTTGAAAATTGTTAAAAAATTCGTCCAAAATCTTGATGTCTCCTATCTCTTGTTTTGTACGTTTTTTCCACGTGTCTTGACATCCAATGTATCCCTGCAAAGTTTGGTGAAGATCTGAGTATGTAGTTTTTGACCTTATCTGGAACCTCCCATCTGAAAATTTGAAAATTCTTAAAAAATTCGACCAAAATCTTGATGTCTCCAATCTCTTGTTTTGTACGTTTTTTCCACGTGTCTTGACACATAATGTATCCATGCAAAGTTTGGTGAAGATCTGAGTATGTAGTTTTTGACCTTATATGGAACCTCCTATCTGAAAATTTGAAAATTCTTAAAAAATTTGACCAAAATCTTGATGTCCCCAATCCTATGTTTTGTATGTTTTTTCCACGTGTCTTGACATCCAATGTATCCATGCAAAGTTTGGTGAAGATCTGAGTATGTAGTTTTTGACCTTATCTGGAACCTCCCATCTGAAAATTTGAAAATTCTTAAAAAATTCGTCGAAAATCTTGATGTCTCCAATCTCTTGTTTTGTACGTTTTTTCCACGTGTCTTGACATGCAAAGTATCCCTGCAACGTTTGGTGAAGATCTGAGTATGTAGTTTTTGACCTTATCTGGAACCTCCTATCTGAAAATTTGAAAATTCTTAAAAAATTCGTCCAAAATCTTGATGTCTCCAATCTCTTGTTTTGTACGTTTTTTCCACGTGTCTTGACATCCAATGTATCCCTGCAATGTTTGGTGAAGATCTGAGTATGTAGTTTTTGACCTTATATGGAGCCTCCTATCTGAAAATTTGAAAATTCTTAAAAAATTCGTCCAAAATCTTGATGTCTCCAATCTCTTGTTTTGTACGTTCTTTCCACGTGTCTTGACATCCAATGTATCCCTGCAATGTTTGGTGAAGATCTGAGTATGTAGTTTTTGACCTTATATGGAACCTCCTATCTGAAAATTTGAAAATTCTTAAAAGAATTTAACAAAATCTTGATGTCCCCAATCCTATGTTTTGTATGTTTTTTCCACGTGTCTTGACATGCAATGTATCCCTGCAGAGTTTGGTGAAGATCTGAGTATGTAGTTTTTGACCTTATCTGGAACCTCCCATCTGAAAATTTGAAAATTCCTAAAAAATCCGTCCAAAATCTTGTTGACCCGAATCTCTTGTTTTGTACGTTTTTTCCACGTGTCTTGACATCCAATGTATCCCTGCAAAGTTTGGTGAAGATCTGAGTATGTAGTTTTTGACCTTATCTGGAACCGCATTTCTGAAAATTTGAAAATTTTTAAAAAAATCGTCCAAAATCTTGATGTCTCCAATCTCTTGTTTTGTACGTTTTTTCCACGTGTCTTGACATCCAATGTATCCCTGCAAAGTTTGGTGAAGATCTGAGTATGTAGTTTTTGACCTTATATGGAACCTCCTATCTGAAAATTTGAAAATTCTTAAAAAATTCGTCCAAAATCTTGATGTCTCCAATCTCTTGTTTTGTACGTTTTTTCCACGTGTCTCGACCTCCAATGGATCCCTGCAAAGTTTGGTGAAGATCTGAGTATGTCGTTTTTGACCTTATCTGGAACCTCCCATCTGAAAATTTGAAAATTCTTAAAAAATTCGTCGAAAATCTTGATGTCTCCGATCTCTTGTTTTGTACGTTTTTTCCACGTGTCTTGACATGCAAAGTATTCCTGCAAAGTTTGGTGAAGATCTGAGTATGTAGTTTTTGACCTTATCTGGAACCTCCTATCTGAAAATTTGAAAATTCTTAAAAAATTCGTCCAAAATCTTGATGTCTCCAATCTCTTGTTTTGTACGTTTCTTCCACGTGTCTTGACATCCAATGTATCCCTGCAAAGTTTGGTGAAGATCTGAGTATGTAGTTTTTGACCTTATCTGGAACCTCCTATCTGAAAATTTGAAAATTCTTAAAAAATTCGTCCAAAATCTTGATGTCTCCAATCTCTTGTTTTGTACGTTTTTTCCACGTGTCTTGATATCCAATGTATCCCTGCAAAGTTTGGTGAAGATCTGAGTATGTCGTTTTTGACCTTATCTGGAACATCCTTTCTAAAAATTTGAAAATTGTTAAAAAATTCGTCCAAAATCTTGATGTCTCCAATCTCTTGTTTTGTACGTTTTTTCCACGTGTCTTGACATCCAATGTATCCCTGCAAAGTTTGGTGAAGATCTGAGTATGTAGTTTTTGACCTTATCTGGAACCTCCCATCTGAAAATTTGAAAATTCTTAAAAAATTCGACCAAAATCTTGATGTCTCCAATCTCTTGTTTTGTACGTTTTTTCCACGTGTCTTGACACATAATGTATCCATGCAAAGTTTGGTGAAGATCTGAGTATGTAGTTTTTGACCTTATATGGAACCTCCTATCTGAAAATTTGAAAATTCTTAAAAAATTCGTCCAAAATCTTGATGTCTCCAATCTCTTGTTTTGTACGTTTTTTCCACGTGTCTTGACATCCAATGTATCCCTGCAAAGTTTGGTGAAGATCTGAGTATGTAGTTTTTGACCTTATCTGGAACCTCCCATCTGAAAATTTGAAAATTCCTAAAAAATCCGTCCAAAATCTTGATGACCACAATCTCTTGTTTTGTACGTTTTTTCCACGTGTCTTGACATTCAATGTATCCCTGCAAAGTTTGGTGAAGATCTGAGTATGTAGTTTTTGACCTTATATGGAACCTCCTTTCTGAAAATTTGAAAATTCTTAAAAAATTCGTCCAAAATCTTGAAGACCCCAATCTCTTGTTTTGTACGTTTTTTCCACGTGTCTTGACATCCAATGTATCCCTGCAAAGTTTGGTGAAGATCTGAGTATGTAGTTTTTGACCTTACATGGAACCTCCTTTCTGAAAATTTGAGAATTCTTAAAAAATTCGTCCAAAATCTTGATGTCTCCAATCTCTTGTTTTGTACGTTTTTTCCACGTTTCTTGACATCCAATGTATCCCTGCAAAGTTTGGTGAAGATCTGAGTATGTAGTTTTTGACCTCATATGGAACCTCCTTTCTGAAAATTTGAAAATTCTCAAAAAATTCGTCCATAATCTTGATGTCTCCAATCTCTTGTTTTGTACGTTTTTTCCACGTGTCTTGACATCCAATGTATCCCTGCAAAGTTTGGTGAAGATCTGAGCATGTAGTTTTTGACCTTATATGGAACCTCCTATCTGAAAATTTGAAAATTCTTAAAAAATTCGTCGAAAATCTTGATGTCACCAATCCTATGTTTTGTATGTTTTTTCCACGTGTCTTGACATCCAATGTATCCCTGCAATGTTTGGTTGAGATCTGAGTATGTAGTTTTTGACCTTATCTGGAACCTCCTATCTGAAAATTTGAAAATTCTTCAAAAATTCGTCCAAAATCTTGATGTCTCCAATCTCTTGTTTTGTACGTTTTTTCCACGTGTCTCGACCTCCAATGTATCCCTGCAAAGTTTGGTGAAGATCTGAGTATGTCGTTTTTGACCTTATCTGGAACATCCTTTCTGAAAATTTGAAAATTCTTAAAAAATTCGTCGAAAATCTTGATGTCTCCAATCTCTTGTTTTGTACGTTTTTTCCACGTGTCTTGACATCCAATGTATCCCTGCAAAGTTTGGTGAAGATCTGAGTATGTAGTTTTTGACCTTATATGGAACCTCCTATCTGAAAATTTGAAAATTCTTAAAAAATTCGTCCAAAATCTTGATGTCACCAATCCTATGTTTTGTATGTTTTTTCCACGTGTCTTGACATCCAATGTATCCATGCAAAGTTTGGTAAAGATCTGAGTATGTCGTTTTTGACCTTATCTGGAACCTCCCATCTGAAAATTTGAAAATTCTTAAAAAATTCGTCGAAAATCTTGATGTCTCCGATCTCTTGTTTTGTACGTTTTTCCACGTGTCTTGACATGCAAAGTATTCCTGCAAAGTTTGGTGAAGATCTGACTATGTAGTTTTTGACCTCATCTGGAACCTCCTATCTGAAAATTTGAAAATTCTTTAAAAATTCGTCCAAAATATTGATGTCTCCAATCTCTTGTTTTGTACGTTTTTTCCACGTGTCTTGACATCCAATGTATCCCTGCAATGTTTGGTGAAGATCTGAGTATGTAGTTTTTGATCTTATCTGGAACCTCCCATCTGAAAATTTGAAAATTCCTAAAAAATCCGTGCAAAATCTTGATGACCCCAATCTCTTGTTTTGTACGTTTTTTCCACGTGTCTTGACATCCAATGTATTCCTGCAATGTTTGGTGAAGATCTGAGTATGTAGTTTTTGACCTTATATGGAACCTCCTATCTGAAAATTTGAAAATTCTTAAAAAATTCGACCAAAATCTTGATGTTCCGAATCCTATGTTTTGTATGTTTTTTCCACGTGTCTTGACATCCAATGTATCCATGCAAAGTTTGGTGAAGATCTGAGTATGTAGTTTTTGACCTTATATTGAACCTCCCATCTGAAAATTTGAAAATTCTTAAAAAATTCGTCCAAAATCTTGATGACCCCAATCTCTTGTTTTGTACGTTTTTTCCACGTGTCTTGACATCCAAAGTATCCCTGCAAAGTTTGGTGAAGATCTGAGTATGTAGTTTTTGACCTTATATGGAACCTCCTTTCTGAAAATTTGAGAATTCTTAAAAAATTCGTCCAAAATCTTGATGTCTCCAATCTCTTGTTTTGTACGTTTTTTCCACGTGTCTTGATATCCAATGTATCCCTGCAAAGTTTGGTGAAGATCTGAGTACGTCGTTTTTGACCTTATCTGGAACATCCTTTCTGAAAATTTGAAAATTGTTAAAAAATTCGTCCAAAATCTTGATGTCTCCTATCTCTTGTTTTGTACGTTTTTTCCACGTGTCTTGACATCCAATGTATCCCTGCAAAGTTTGGTGAAGATCTGAGTATGTAGTTTTTGACCTTATCTGGAACCTCCCATCTGAAAATTTGAAAATTCTTAAAAAATTCGACCAAAATCTTGATGTCTCCAATCTCTTGTTTTGTACGTTTTTTCCACGTGTCTTGACACATAATGTATCCATGCAAAGTTTGGTGAAGATCTGAGTATGTAGTTTTTGACCTTATATGGAACCTCCTATCTGAAAATTTGAAAATTCTTAAAAAATTTGACCAAAATCTTGATGTCCCCAATCCTATGTTTTGTATGTTTTTTCCACGTGTCTTGACATCCAATGTATCCATGCAAAGTTTGGTGAAGATCTGAGTATGTAGTTTTTGACCTTATCTGGAACCTCCCATCTGAAAATTTGAAAATTCTTAAAAAATTCGTCGAAAATCTTGATGTCTCCAATCTCTTGTTTTGTACGTTTTTTCCACGTGTCTTGACATGCAAAGTATCCCTGCAACGTTTGGTGAAGATCTGAGTATGTAGTTTTTGACCTTATCTGGAACCTCCTATCTGAAAATTTGAAAATTCTTAAAAAATTCGTCCAAAATCTTGATGTCTCCAATCTCTTGTTTTGTACGTTTTTTCCACGTGTCTTGACATCCAATGTATCCCTGCAATGTTTGGTGAAGATCTGAGTATGTAGTTTTTGACCTTATATGGAGCCTCCTATCTGAAAATTTGAAAATTCTTAAAAAATTCGTCCAAAATCTTGATGTCTCCAATCTCTTGTTTTGTACGTTCTTTCCACGTGTCTTGACATCCAATGTATCCCTGCAATGTTTGGTGAAGATCTGAGTATGTAGTTTTTGACCTTATATGGAACCTCCTATCTGAAAATTTGAAAATTCTTAAAAGAATTTAACAAAATCTTGATGTCCCCAATCCTATGTTTTGTATGTTTTTTCCACGTGTCTTGACATGCAATGTATCCCTGCAGAGTTTGGTGAAGATCTGAGTATGTAGTTTTTGACCTTATCTGGAACCTCCCATCTGAAAATTTGAAAATTCCTAAAAAATCCGTCCAAAATCTTGTTGACCCGAATCTCTTGTTTTGTACGTTTTTTCCACGTGTCTTGACATCCAATGTATCCCTGCAAAGTTTGGTGAAGATCTGAGTATGTAGTTTTTGACCTTATCTGGAACCGCATTTCTGAAAATTTGAAAATTTTTAAAAAAATCGTCCAAAATCTTGATGTCTCCAATCTCTTGTTTTGTACGTTTTTTCCACGTGTCTTGACATCCAATGTATCCCTGCAAAGTTTGGTGAAGATCTGAGTATGTAGTTTTTGACCTTATATGGAACCTCCTATCTGAAAATTTGAAAATTCTTAAAAAATTCGTCCAAAATCTTGATGTCTCCAATCTCTTGTTTTGTACGTTTTTTCCACGTGTCTCGACCTCCAATGGATCCCTGCAAAGTTTGGTGAAGATCTGAGTATGTCGTTTTTGACCTTATCTGGAACCTCCCATCTGAAAATTTGAAAATTCTTAAAAAATTCGTCGAAAATCTTGATGTCTCCGATCTCTTGTTTTGTACGTTTTTTCCACGTGTCTTGACATGCAAAGTATTCCTGCAAAGTTTGGTGAAGATCTGAGTATGTAGTTTTTGACCTTATCTGGAACCTCCTATCTGAAAATTTGAAAATTCTTAAAAAATTCGTCCAAAATCTTGATGTCTCCAATCTCTTGTTTTGTACGTTTTTTCCACGTGTCTTGACATCCAATGTATCCCTGCAAAGTTTGGTGAAGATCTGAGTATGTAGTTTTTGACCTTATCTGGAACCTCCTATCTGAAAATTTGAAAATTCTTAAAAAATTCGTCCAAAATCTTGATGTCTCCAATCTCTTGTTTTGTACGTTTTTTCCACGTGTCTTGATATCCAATGTATCCCTGCAAAGTTTGGTGAAGATCTGAGTATGTCGTTTTTGACCTTATCTGGAACATCCTTTCTAAAAATTTGAAAATTGTTAAAAAATTCGTCCAAAATCTTGATGTCTCCAATCTCTTGTTTTGTACGTTTTTTCCACGTGTCTTGACATCCAATGTATCCCTGCAAAGTTTGGTGAAGATCTGAGTATGTAGTTTTTGACCTTATCTGGAACCTCCCATCTGAAAATTTGAAAATTCTTAAAAAATTCGACCAAAATCTTGATGTCTCCAATCTCTTGTTTTGTACGTTTTTTCCACGTGTCTTGACACATAATGTATCCATGCAAAGTTTGGTGAAGATCTGAGTATGTAGTTTTTGACCTTATATGGAACCTCCTATCTGAAAATTTGAAAATTCTTAAAAAATTCGTCCAAAATCTTGATGTCTCCAATCTCTTGTTTTGTACGTTTTTTCCACGTGTCTTGACATCCAATGTATCCCTGCAAAGTTTGGTGAAGATCTGAGTATGTAGTTTTTGACCTTATCTGGAACCTCCCATCTGAAAATTTGAAAATTCCTAAAAAATCCGTCCAAAATCTTGATGACCACAATCTCTTGTTTTGTACGTTTTTTCCACGTGTCTTGACATTCAATGTATCCCTGCAAAGTTTGGTGAAGATCTGAGTATGTAGTTTTTGACCTTATATGGAACCTCCTTTCTGAAAATTTGAAAATTCTTAAAAAATTCGTCCAAAATCTTGAAGACCCCAATCTCTTGTTTTGTACGTTTTTTCCACGTGTCTTGACATCCAATGTATCCCTGCAAAGTTTGGTGAAGATCTGAGTATGTAGTTTTTGACCTTATATGGAACCTCCTTTCTGAAAATTTGAGAATTCTTAAAAAATTCGTCCAAAATCTTGATGTCTCCAATCTCTTGTTTTGTACGTTTTTTCCACGTGTCTTGACATGCAAAGTATCCCTGCAACGTTTGGTGAAGATCTGAGTATGTAGT
Source organism: Lepisma saccharinum (assembly GCF_977018435.1). NCBI lineage: Eukaryota > Metazoa > Arthropoda > Insecta > Zygentoma > Lepismatidae > Lepisma > Lepisma saccharinum. The sequence goes on along the minus strand of NW_028142954.1, from coordinate 164,765 downwards.
TTTTGACCTTATCTGGAACCTCCTATCTGAAAATTTGAAAATTCTTCAAAAATTCGTCGAAAATCTTGATGTCTCCAATCTCTTGCTTTGTACGTTTTTTCCACGTGTCTTGACATCCAATGTATCCCTGCAATGTTTGGTGGAGATCTGAGTATGTAGTTTTTGACCTTATCTGGAACCTCCTATCTGAAAATTTGAAAATTCTTCAAAAATTCGTCCAAAATCTTGATGTCTCCAATCTCTTGTTTTGTACGTTTTTTCCACGTGTCTCGACCTCCAATGTATCCCTGCAAAGTTAGTGAAGATCTGAGTATGTCGTTTTTGACCTTATCTGGAACATCCTTTCTGAAAATTTGAAAATTCTTAAAAAATTCGTCGAAAATCTTGATGTCTCCAATCTCTTGTTTTGTACGTTTTTTCCACGTTTCTTGACATCCAATGTATCCCTGCAAAGTTTGGTGAAGATCTGAGTATGTAGTTTTTGACCTCATATGGAACCTCCTTTCTGAAAATTTGAAAATTCTCAAAAAATTCGTCCATAATCTTGATGTCTCCAATCTCTTGTTTTGTACGTTTTTTCCACGTGTCTTGACATCCAATGTATCCCTGCAAAGTTTGGTGAAGATCTGAGCATGTAGTTTTTGACCTTATATGGAACCTCCTATCTGAAAATTTGAAAATTCTTAAAAAATTCGTCGAAAATCTTGATGTCACCAATCCTATGTTTTGTATGTTTTTTCCACGTGTCTTGACATCCAATGTATCCCTGCAATGTTTGGTTGAGATCTGAGTATGTAGTTTTTGACCTTATCTGGAACCTCCTATCTGAAAATTTGAAAATTCTTCAAAAATTCGTCCAAAATCTTGATGTCTCCAATCTCTTGTTTTGTACGTTTTTTCCACGTGTCTCGACCTCCAATGTATCCCTGCAAAGTTTGGTGAAGATCTGAGTATGTCGTTTTTGACCTTATCTGGAACATCCTTTCTGAAAATTTGAAAATTCTTAAAAAATTCGTCGAAAATCTTGATGTCTCCAATCTCTTGTTTTGTACGTTTTTTCCACGTGTCTTGACATCCAATGTATCCCTGCAAAGTTTGGTGAAGATCTGAGTATGTAGTTTTTGACCTTATATGGAACCTCCTATCTGAAAATTTGAAAATTCTTAAAAAATTCGTCCAAAATCTTGATGTCACCAATCCTATGTTTTGTATGTTTTTTCCACGTGTCTTGACATCCAATGTATCCATGCAAAGTTTGGTAAAGATCTGAGTATGTCGTTTTTGACCTTATCTGGAACCTCCCATCTGAAAATTTGAAAATTCTTAAAAAATTCGTCGAAAATCTTGATGTCTCCGATCTCTTGTTTTGTACGTTTTTCCACGTGTCTTGACATGCAAAGTATTCCTGCAAAGTTTGGTGAAGATCTGACTATGTAGTTTTTGACCTCATCTGGAACCTCCTATCTGAAAATTTGAAAATTCTTTAAAAATTCGTCCAAAATATTGATGTCTCCAATCTCTTGTTTTGTACGTTTTTTCCACGTGTCTTGACATCCAATGTATCCCTGCAATGTTTGGTGAAGATCTGAGTATGTAGTTTTTGATCTTATCTGGAACCTCCCATCTGAAAATTTGAAAATTCCTAAAAAATCCGTGCAAAAACTTGATGACCCCAATCTCTTGTTTTGTACGTTTTTTCCACGTGTCTTGACATCCAATGTATTCCTGCAATGTTTGGTGAAGATCTGAGTATGTAGTTTTTGACCTTATATGGAACCTCCTATCTGAAAATTTGAAAATTCTTAAAAAATTCGACCAAAATCTTGATGTTCCGAATCCTATGTTTTGTATGTTTTTTCCACGTGTCTTGACATCCAATGTATCCATGCAAAGTTTGGTGAAGATCTGAGTATGTAGTTTTTGACCTTATATTGAACCTCCCATCTGAAAATTTGAAAATTCTTAAAAAATTCGTCCAAAATCTTGATGACCCCAATCTCTTGTTTTGTACGTTTTTTCCACGTGTCTTGACATCCAAAGTATCCCTGCAAAGTTTGGTGAAGATCTGAGTATGTAGTTTTTGACCTTATATGGAACCTCCTTTCTGAAAATTTGAGAATTCTTAAAAAATTCGTCCAAAATCTTGATGTCTCCAATCTCTTGTTTTGTACGTTTTTTCCACGTGTCTTGACATCCAATGTATCCATGCAAAGTTTGGTGAAGATCTGAGTATGTCGTTTTTGACCTTATCTGGAACCTCCCATCTGAAAATTTGAAAATTCTTAAAAAATTCGTCGAAAATCTTGATGTCTCCAATCTTTTGTTTTGTACGTTTTTTCCACGTGTCTTGACATGCAAAGTATCCCTGCAACGTTTGGTGAAGATCTGAGTATGTAGTTTTTGACCTTATCTGGAACCTCCTATCTGAAAATTTGAAAATTCTTAAAAAATTCGTCGAAAATCTTGATGTCTCCAATCTCTTGTTTTGTACGTTTTTTCCACGTGTCTTGATATCCAATGTATCCCTGCAAAGTTTGGTGAAGATCTGAGTATGTCGTTTTTGACCTTATCTGGAACATCCTTTCTGAAAATTTGAAAATTGTTAAAAAATTCGTCCAAAATCTTGATGTCTCCAATCTCTTTTTTGTACGTTTTTTCCACGTGTCTTGACATCCAATGTATCCCTGCAAAGTTTGGTGAAGATCTGAGTATGTAGTTTTTGACCTTATCTGGAACCTCCCATCTGAAAATTTGAAAATTCTTAAAAAATTCGACCAAAATCTTGATGTCTCCAATCTTTTGTTTTGTACGTTTTTTCCACGTGTCTTGACACATAATGTATCCATGCAAAGTTTGGTGAAGATCTGAGTATGTAGTTTTTGACCTTATATTAAACCTCCTATCTGAAAATTTGAAAATTCTTAAAAAATTCGTCCAAAATCTTGATGTCTCCAATCTCTTGTTTTGTACGTTTTTTCCACGTGTCTTGACATCCAATGTATCCCTGCAAAGTTTGGTGAAGATCTGAGTATGTAGTTTTTGACCTTATCTGGAACCTCCCATCTGAAAATTTGAAAATTCCTAAAAAATCCGTGCAAAATCTTGATGACCCCAATCTCTTGTTTTGAACGTTTTTTCCACGTGTCTTGACATCCAATGTATCCATGCAAAGTTTGGTGAAGATCTGAGTATGTCGTTTTTGACCTTATCTGGAAAATCCTTTCTGAAAATTTGAAAATTGTTAAAAAATTCGTCCAAAATCTTGATGTCTCCAATCTCTTTTTTGTACGTTTTTTCCACGTGTCTTGACATCCAATGTATCCCTGCAAAGTTTGGTGAAGATCTGAGTATGTAGTTTTTGACCTTATCTGGAACCTCCCATCTGAAAATTTGAAAATTCTTCAAAAATTCGTCGAAAATCTTGATGTCTCCAATCTCTTGTTTTGTACGTTTTTTCCACGTGTCTCGACCTCCAATGGATCCCTGCAAATTTTGATGAAGATCTGAGTATGTCGTTTTTGACCTTATCTGGAACTTCCTTTCTGAAAATTTGAAAATTCTTAAAAAATTCGTCGAAAATCTTGATGTCTCCAATCTCTTGTTTTGTACGTTTTTTCCACGTGTCTTGACATCCAATGTATCCCTGCAAAGTTTGGTGATGATCTGAGTATGTAGTTTTTGACCTTATATGGAACCTCCTATCTGAAAATTTGAAAATTCTTAAAAAATTCGTCCAAAATCTTGATGTCTCCAATCTCTTGTTTTGTACGTTTTTTCCACGTGTCTCGACCTCCAATGGATCCCTGCAAAGTTTGGTGAAGATCTGAGTATGTCGTTTTTGACCTTATCTGGAACCTCCCATCTGAAAATTTGAAAATTCTTAAAAAATTCGTCGAAAATCTTGATGTCTCCAATCTTTTGTTTCGTACGTTTTTTCCACGTGTCTTGACATGCAAAGTATCCCTGCAACGTTTGGTGAAGATCTGAGTATGTAGTTTTTGACCTTATCTGGAACCTCCTATCTGAAAATTTGAAAATTCTTAAAAAATTCGTCGAAAATCTTGATGTCTCCAATCTCTTGTTTTGTACGTTTTTTCCACGTGTCTTGATATCCAATGTATCCCTGCAAAGTTTGGTGAAAATCTGAGTATGTCGTTTTTGACCTTATCTGGAACATCCTTTCTGAAAATTTGAAAATTCTTAAAAAATTCGTCCAAAATCTTGATGTCTCCAATCTCTTGTTTTGTACGTTTTTTCCACGTGTCTTGACACATAATGTATCCATGCAAAGTTTGGTGAAGATCTGAGTATGTAGTTTTTGACCTTATATGGAACCTCCTATCTGAAAATTTGAAAATTCTTAAAAAATTCGTCCAAAATCTTGATGACCCCAATCTCTTGTTTTGTACGTTTTTTCCACGTGTCTTGACACATAATGTATCCATGCAAAGTTTGGTGAAGATCTGAGTATGTAGTTTTTGACCTTATATGGAACCTCCTATCTGAAAATTTGAAAATTCTTAAAAAATTCGTCCAAAATCTTGATGTCTCCAATCTCTTGTTTTGTACGTTTTTTCCACGTGTCTTGACATCCAATGTATCCCTGCAAAGTTTGGTGAAGATCTGAGTATGTAGTTTTTGACCTTATCTTGAACCTCCCATCTGAAAATTTGAAAATTCCTAAAAAATCCGTGCACAATCTTGATGTCTCCAATCTCTTGTTTTGTTCGTTTTTTCCACGTGTCTCGACCTCCAATGGATCCCTGCAAAGTTTGGTGAAGATCTGAGTATGTCGTTTTTGACCTTATCTGGAACATCCTTTCTGAAAATTTGAAAATTCTTAAAAAATTCGTCGAAAATCTTGATGTCTCCAATCTCTTGTTTTGTACGTTTTTTCCACGTTTCTTGACATCCAATGTATCCCTGCAAAGTTTGGTGAAGATCTGAGTATGTAGTTTTTGACCTTATATGGAACCTCCTATCTGAAAATTTGAAAATTCTTAAAAAATTCGTCCAAAATCTTGATGTCTCCAATCTCTTGTTTTGTACGTTTTTTCCACGTGTCTTGACATCCAATGTATCCCTGCAAAGTTTGGTGAAGATCTGAGTATGTAGTTTTTGACCTTATCTGGAACCTCCCATCTGAAAATTTGAAAATTCCTAAAAAATCCGTCCAAAATCTTGATGACCACAATCTCTTGTTTTGTACGTTTTTTCCACGTGTCTTGACATTCAATGTATCCCTGCAAAGTTTGGTGAAGATCTGAGTATGTAGTTTTTGACCTTATATGGAACCTCCTTTCTGAAAATTTGAAAATTCTTAAAAAATTCGTCCAAAATCTTGAAGACCCCAATCTCTTGTTTTGTACGTTTTTTCCACGTGTCTTGACATCCAATGTATCCCTGCAAAGTTTGGTGAAGATCTGAGTATGTAGTTTTTGACCTTATATGGAACCTCCTTTCTGAAAATTTGAGAATTCTTAAAAAATTCGTCCAAAATCTTGATGTCTCCAATCTCTTGTTTTGTACGTTTTTTCCACGTGTCTTGACATGCAAAGTATCCCTGCAACGTTTGGTGAAGATCTGAGTATGTAGTTTTTGACCTTATCTGGAACCTCCTATCTGAAAATTTGAAAATTCTTCAAAAATTCGTCGAAAATCTTGATGTCTCCAATCTCTTGCTTTGTACGTTTTTTCCACGTGTCTTGACATCCAATGTATCCCTGCAATGTTTGGTGGAGATCTGAGTATGTAGTTTTTGACCTTATCTGGAACCTCCTATCTGAAAATTTGAAAATTCTTCAAAAATTCGTCCAAAATCTTGATGTCTCCAATCTCTTGTTTTGTACGTTTTTTCCACGTGTCTCGACCTCCAATGTATCCCTGCAAAGTTAGTGAAGATCTGAGTATGTCGTTTTTGACCTTATCTGGAACATCCTTTCTGAAAATTTGAAAATTCTTAAAAAATTCGTCGAAAATCTTGATGTCTCCAATCTCTTGTTTTGTACGTTTTTTCCACGTTTCTTGACATCCAATGTATCCCTGCAAAGTTTGGTGAAGATCTGAGTATGTAGTTTTTGACCTCATATGGAACCTCCTTTCTGAAAATTTGAAAATTCTCAAAAAATTCGTCCATAATCTTGATGTCTCCAATCTCTTGTTTTGTACGTTTTTTCCACGTGTCTTGACATCCAATGTATCCCTGCAAAGTTTGGTGAAGATCTGAGCATGTAGTTTTTGACCTTATATGGAACCTCCTATCTGAAAATTTGAAAATTCTTAAAAAATTCGTCGAAAATCTTGATGTCACCAATCCTATGTTTTGTATGTTTTTTCCACGTGTCTTGACATCCAATGTATCCCTGCAATGTTTGGTTGAGATCTGAGTATGTAGTTTTTGACCTTATCTGGAACCTCCTATCTGAAAATTTGAAAATTCTTCAAAAATTCGTCCAAAATCTTGATGTCTCCAATCTCTTGTTTTGTACGTTTTTTCCACGTGTCTCGACCTCCAATGTATCCCTGCAAAGTTTGGTGAAGATCTGAGTATGTCGTTTTTGACCTTATCTGGAACATCCTTTCTGAAAATTTGAAAATTCTTAAAAAATTCGTCGAAAATCTTGATGTCTCCAATCTCTTGTTTTGTACGTTTTTTCCACGTGTCTTGACATCCAATGTATCCCTGCAAAGTTTGGTGAAGATCTGAGTATGTAGTTTTTGACCTTATATGGAACCTCCTATCTGAAAATTTGAAAATTCTTAAAAAATTCGTCCAAAATCTTGATGTCACCAATCCTATGTTTTGTATGTTTTTTCCACGTGTCTTGACATCCAATGTATCCATGCAAAGTTTGGTAAAGATCTGAGTATGTCGTTTTTGACCTTATCTGGAACCTCCCATCTGAAAATTTGAAAATTCTTAAAAAATTCGTCGAAAATCTTGATGTCTCCGATCTCTTGTTTTGTACGTTTTTCCACGTGTCTTGACATGCAAAGTATTCCTGCAAAGTTTGGTGAAGATCTGACTATGTAGTTTTTGACCTCATCTGGAACCTCCTATCTGAAAATTTGAAAATTCTTTAAAAATTCGTCCAAAATATTGATGTCTCCAATCTCTTGTTTTGTACGTTTTTTCCACGTGTCTTGACATCCAATGTATCCCTGCAATGTTTGGTGAAGATCTGAGTATGTAGTTTTTGATCTTATCTGGAACCTCCCATCTGAAAATTTGAAAATTCCTAAAAAATCCGTGCAAAAACTTGATGACCCCAATCTCTTGTTTTGTACGTTTTTTCCACGTGTCTTGACATCCAATGTATTCCTGCAATGTTTGGTGAAGATCTGAGTATGTAGTTTTTGACCTTATATGGAACCTCCTATCTGAAAATTTGAAAATTCTTAAAAAATTCGACCAAAATCTTGATGTTCCGAATCCTATGTTTTGTATGTTTTTTCCACGTGTCTTGACATCCAATGTATCCATGCAAAGTTTGGTGAAGATCTGAGTATGTAGTTTTTGACCTTATATTGAACCTCCCATCTGAAAATTTGAAAATTCTTAAAAAATTCGTCCAAAATCTTGATGACCCCAATCTCTTGTTTTGTACGTTTTTTCCACGTGTCTTGACATCCAAAGTATCCCTGCAAAGTTTGGTGAAGATCTGAGTATGTAGTTTTTGACCTTATATGGAACCTCCTTTCTGAAAATTTGAGAATTCTTAAAAAATTCGTCCAAAATCTTGATGTCTCCAATCTCTTGTTTTGTACGTTTTTTCCACGTGTCTTGACATCCAATGTATCCATGCAAAGTTTGGTGAAGATCTGAGTATGTCGTTTTTGACCTTATCTGGAACCTCCCATCTGAAAATTTGAAAATTCTTAAAAAATTCGTCGAAAATCTTGATGTCTCCAATCTTTTGTTTTGTACGTTTTTTCCACGTGTCTTGACATGCAAAGTATCCCTGCAACGTTTGGTGAAGATCTGAGTATGTAGTTTTTGACCTTATCTGGAACCTCCTATCTGAAAATTTGAAAATTCTTAAAAAATTCGTCGAAAATCTTGATGTCTCCAATCTCTTGTTTTGTACGTTTTTTCCACGTGTCTTGATATCCAATGTATCCCTGCAAAGTTTGGTGAAGATCTGAGTATGTCGTTTTTGACCTTATCTGGAACATCCTTTCTGAAAATTTGAAAATTGTTAAAAAATTCGTCCAAAATCTTGATGTCTCCAATCTCTTTTTTGTACGTTTTTTCCACGTGTCTTGACATCCAATGTATCCCTGCAAAGTTTGGTGAAGATCTGAGTATGTAGTTTTTGACCTTATCTGGAACCTCCCATCTGAAAATTTGAAAATTCTTAAAAAATTCGACCAAAATCTTGATGTCTCCAATCTTTTGTTTTGTACGTTTTTTCCACGTGTCTTGACACATAATGTATCCATGCAAAGTTTGGTGAAGATCTGAGTATGTAGTTTTTGACCTTATATGGAACCTCCTATCTGAAAATTTGAAAATTCTTAAAAAATTCGTCCAAAATCTTGATGTCTCCAATCTCTTGTTTTGTACGTTTTTTCCACGTGTCTTGACATCCAATGTATCCCTGCAAAGTTTGGTGAAGATCTGAGTATGTAGTTTTTGACCTTATCTGGAACCTCCCATCTGAAAATTTGAAAATTCCTAAAAAATCCGTGCAAAATCTTGATGACCCCAATCTCTTGTTTTGTACGTTTTTTCCACGTGTCTTGACATCCAATGTATTCCTGCAATGTTTGGTGAAGATCTGAGTATGTAGTTTTTGACCTTATATGGAACCTCCTCTCTGAAAATTTGAAAATTCTTAAAAAATTCGACCAAAATCTTGATGTTCCGAATCCTATGTTTTGTATGTTTTTTCCACGTGTCTTGACATCCAATGTATCCCTGCAAAGTTTGGTGAAGATCTGAGTATGTAGTTTTTGACCTTATCTGGAACCTCCCATCTGAAAATTTGAAAATTCCTAAAAAATCCGTGCAAAATCTTGATGACCCCAATCTCTTGTTTTGAACGTTTTTTCCACGTGTCTTGACATCCAATGTATCCATGCAAAGTTTGGTGAAGATCTGAGTATGTCGTTTTTGACCTTATCTGGAAAATCCTTTCTGAAAATTTGAAAATTGTTAAAAAATTCGTCCAAAATCTTGATGTCTCCAATCTCTTTTTTGTACGTTTTTTCCACGTGTCTTGACATCCAATGTATCCCTGCAAAGTTTGGTGAAGATCTGAGTATGTAGTTTTTGACCTTATCTGGAACCTCCCATCTGAAAATTTGAAAATTCTTCAAAAATTCGTCGAAAATCTTGATGTCTCCAATCTCTTGTTTTGTACGTTTTTTCCACGTGTCTCGACCTCCAATGGATCCCTGCAAATTTTGATGAAGATCTGAGTATGTCGTTTTTGACCTTATCTGGAACATCCTTTCTGAAAATTTGAAAATTCTTAAAAAATTCGTCGAAAATCTTGATGTCTCCAATCTCTTGTTTTGTACGTTTTTTCCACGTGTCTTGACATCCAATGTATCCCTGCAAAGTTTGGTGAAGATCTGAGTATGTAGTTTTTGACCTTATATGGAACCTCCTATCTGAAAATTTGAAAATTCTTAAAAAATTCGTCCAAAATCTTGATGTCTCCAATCTCTTGTTTTGTACGTTTTTTCCACGTGTCTCGACCTCCAATGGATCCCTGCAAAGTTTGGTGAAGATCTGAGTATGTCGTTTTTGACCTTATCTGGAACCTCCCATCTGAAAATTTGAAAATTCTTAAAAAATTCGTCGAAAATCTTGATGTCTCCAATCTTTTGTTTTGTACGTTTTTTCCACGTGTCTTGACATGCAAAGTATCCCTGCAACGTTTGGTGAAGATCTGAGTATGTAGTTTTTGACCTTATCTGGAACCTCCTATCTGAAAATTTGAAAATTCTTAAAAAATTCGTCGAAAATCTTGATGTCTCCAATCTCTTGTTTTGTACGTTTTTTCCACGTGTCTTGATATCCAATGTATCCCTGCAAAGTTTGGTGAAAATCTGAGTATGTCGTTTTTGACCTTATCTGGAACATCCTTTCTGAAAATTTGAAAATTCTTAAAAAATTCGTCCAAAATCTTGATGTCTCCAATCTCTTGTTTTGTACGTTTTTTCCACGTGTCTTGACACATAATGTATCCATGCAAAGTTTGGTGAAGATCTGAGTATGTAGTTTTTGACCTTATATGGAACCTCCTATCTGAAAATTTGAAAATTCTTAAAAAATTCGTCCAAAATCTTGATGACCCCAATCTCTTGTTTTGTACGTTTTTTCCACGTGTCTTGACACATAATGTATCCATGCAAAGTTTGGTGAAGATCTGAGTATGTAGTTTTTGACCTTATATGGAACCTCCTATCTGAAAATTTGAAAATTCTTAAAAAATTCGTCCAAAATCTTGATGTCTCCAATCTCTTGTTTTGTACGTTTTTTCCACGTGTCTTGACATCCAATGTATCCCTGCAAAGTTTGGTGAAGATCTGAGTATGTAGTTTTTGACCTTATCTTGAACCTCCCATCTGAAAATTTGAAAATTCCTAAAAAATCCGTGCACAATCTTGATGTCTCCAATCTCTTGTTTTGTTCGTTTTTTCCACGTGTCTCGACCTCCAATGGATCCCTGCAAAGTTTGGTGAAGATCTGAGTATGTCGTTTTTGACCTTATCTGGAACATCCTTTCTGAAAATTTGAAAATTCTTAAAAAATTCGTCGAAAATCTTGATGTCTCCAATCTCTTGTTTTGTACGTTTTTTCCACGTTTCTTGACATCCAATGTATCCCTGCAAAGTTTGGTGAAGATCTGAGTATGTAGTTTTTGACCTTATATGGAACCTCCTATCTGAAAATTTGAAAATTCTTAAAAAATTCGTCCAAAATCTTGATGTCTCCAATCTCTTGTTTTGTACGTTTTTTCCACGTGTCTCGACCTCCAATGGATCCCTGCAAAGTTTGGTGAAGATCTGAGTATGTCGTTTTTGACCTTATCTGGAACCTCCCATCTGAAAATTTGAAAATTCTTAAAAAATTCGTCGAAAATCTTGATGTCTCCGATCTCTTGTTTTGTACGTTTTTTCCACGTGTCTTGACATGCAAAGTATTCCTGCAAAGTTTGGTGAAGATCTGAGTATGTAGTTTTTGACCTCATCTGGAACCTCCTATCTGAAAATTTGAAAATTCTTAAAAAATTCGTCCAAAATCTTGATGTCTCCAATCTCTTGTTTTGTACGTTTTTTCCACGTGTCTTGACATCCAATGTATCCCTGCAATGTTTGGTGAAGATCTGAGTATGTAGTTTTTGACCTTATCTGGAACCTCCCATCTGAAAATTTGAAAATTCCTAAAAAATCCGTCCAAAATCTTGATGACCCCAATCTCTTGTTTTGTACGTTTTTTCCACGTGTCTTGACATCCAATGTATCCCTGCAAAGTTTGGTGAAGATCTGAGTATGTAGTTTTTGACCTTATCTGGAACCTCCTATCTGAAAATTTGAAAATTCTTAAAAAATTCGTCCAAAATCTTGATGTCTCCAATCTCTTGTTTTGTACGTTTTTTCCACGTGTCTTGACATCCAATGTATCCCTGCAAAGTTTGGTGAAGATCTGAGTATGTAGTTTTTGACCTTATCTGGAACCTCCCATCTGAAAATTTGAAAATTCTTCAAAAATTCGTCGAAAATCTTGATGTCTCCAATCTCTTGTTTTGTACGTTTTTTCCACGTGTCTTGACATCCAATGTATCCCTGCAAAGTTTGGTGAAGATCTGAGTATGTAGTTTTTGACCTTATATGGAACCTCCCATCTGAAAATTTGAAAATTCCTAAAAAATCCGTCCAAAATCTTGATGACCCCAATCTCTTGTTTTGTACTTTTTTCCACGTGTCTTGACATCCAATGTATCCCTGCAAAGTTTGGTGAAGATCTGAGTATGTAGTTTTTGACCTTATCTGGAACCTCCTATCTGAAAATTTGAAAATTCTTAAAAAATTCGTCCAAAATCTTGATGTCTCCAATCTCTTGTTTTGTACGTTTTTTCCACGTGTCTTGATATCCAATGTATCCCTGCAAAGTTTGGTGAAGATCTGAGTATGTTGTTTTTGACCTTATCTGGAACATCCTTTCTGAAAATTTGAAAATTCTTAAAAAATTCGTCCAAAATCTTGATGTCTCCAATCTCTTGTTTTGTACGTTTTTTCCACGTGTCTTGACATCCAATGTATCCATGCAATGTTTGGTGAAGATCTGAGTATGTAGTTTTTGACCTTATCTGGAACCTCCCATCTGAAAATTTGAAAATTCCTAAAAAATCCGTCCAAAATCTTGATGACCCCAATCTCTTGTTTTGTACGTTTTTTCCACGTGTCTTGACATCCAATGTATCCATGCAAAGTTTGGTGAAGATCTGAGTATGTAGTTTTTGACCTTATATTGAACCTCCCATCTGAAAATTTGAAAATTGTTAAAAAATTCGTCCAAAATCTTGATGTCTCCAATCTCTTTTTTGTACGTTTTTTCCACGTGTCTTGACATCCAATGTATCCCTGCAAAGTTTGGTGAAGATCTGAGTATGTAGTTTTTGACCTTATCTGGAACCTCCCATCTGAAAATTTGAAAATTCTTAAAAAATTCGACCAAAATCTTGATGTCTCCAATCTTTTGTTTTGTACGTTTTTTCCACGTGTCTTGACACATAATGTATCCATGCAAAGTTTGGTGAAGATCTGAGTATGTAGTTTTTGACCTTATATTGAACCTCCCATCTGAAAATTTGAAAATTCTTAAAAAATTCGTCCAAAATCTTGATGACCCCAATCTCTTGTTTTGTACGTTTTTTCCACGTGTCTTGACATCCAATGTATCCATGCAATGTTTGGTGAAGATCTGAGTATGTAGTTTTTGACCTTATCTGGAACCTCCCATCTGAAAATTTGAAAATTCCTAAAAAATTCGTCCAAAATCTTGATGTCTCCAATCTCTTGTTTTGTACGTTTTTTCCACGTGTCTTGATATCCAATGTATCCCTGCAAAATTTGGTGAAGATCTGAGTATGTAGTTTTTGACCTTATCTGGAACCTCCCATCTGAAAATTTGAAAATTCCTAAAAAATCCGTGCAAAATCTTGATGATCCCAATCTCTTGTTTTGTACGTTTTTTCCACGTGTCTTGACATCCAATGTATTCCTGCAATGTTTGGTGTAGATCTGAGTATGTAGTTTTTGACCTTATATGGAACCTCCTATCTGAAAATTTGAAAATTCTTAAAAAATTCGACCAAAATCTTGATGTTCCGAATCCTATGTTTTGTATGTTTTTTCCACGTGTCTTGACATCCAATGTATCCATGCAAAGTTTGGTGAAGATCTGAGTATGTAGTTTTTGACCTTATATTGAACCTCTCATCTGAAAATTTGAAAATTCTTAAAAAATTCGTCCAAAATCTTGATGACCCCAATCTCTTGTTTTGTACGTTTTTTCCACGTGTCTTGACATCCAAAGTATCCCTGCAAAGTTTGGTGAAGATCTGAGTATGTAGTTTTTGACCTTATATGGAACCTCCTTTCTGAAAATTTGAGAATTCTTAAAAAATTCGTCCAAAATCTTGATGTCTCCAATCTCTTGTTTTGTACGTTTTTTCCACGTGTCTTGACATCCAATGTATCCATGCAAAGTTTGGTGAAGATCTGAGTATGTCGTTTTTGACCTTATCTGGAACCTCCCATCTGAAAATTTGAAAATTCTTAAAAAATTCGTCGAAAATCTTGATGTCTCCAATCTTTTGTTTTGTACGTTTTTTCCACGTGTCTTGACATGCAAAGTATCCCTGCAAAGTTTGGTGAAGATCTGAGTATGTAGTTTTTGACCTTATCTGGAACCTCCTATCTGAAAATTTGAAAATTCTTAAATAATTCGTCGAAAATCTTTATGTCTCCAATCTCTTGTTTTGTACGTTTTTTCCACGTGTCTTGATATCCAATGTATCCCTGCAAAGTTTGGTGAAGATCTGAGTATGTCGTTTTTGACCTTATCTGGAACATCCTTTCTGAAAATTTGAAAATTGTTAAAAAATTCGTCCAAAATCTTGATGTCTCCAATCTCTTTTTTGTACGTTTTTTCCACGTGTCTTGACATCCAATGTATCCCTGCAAAGTTTGGTGAAGATCTGAGTATGTAGTTTTTGACCTTATCTGGAACCTCCCATCTGAAAATTTGAAAATTCTTAAAAAATTCGACCAAAATCTTGATGTCTCCAATCTTTTGTTTTGTACGTTTTTTCCACGTGTCTTGACACATAATGTATCCATGCAAAGTTTGGTGAAGATCTGAGTATGTAGTTTTTGACCTTATATGGAACCTCCTATCTGAAAATTTGAAAATTCTTAAAAAATTCGTCCAAAATCTTGATGTCTCCAATCTCTTGTTTTGTACGTTTTTTCCACGTGTCTTGACATCCAATGTATCCCTGCAAAGTTTGGTGAAGATCTGAGTATGTAGTTTTTGACCTTATCTGGAACCTCCCATCTGAAAATTTGAAAATTCCTAAAAAATCCGTGCAAAATCTTGATGACCCCAATCTCTTGTTTTGTACGTTTTTTCCACGTGTCTTGACATCCAATGTATCCATGCAAAGTTTGGTGAAGATCTGAGTATGTTGTTTTTGACCTTATCTGGAACATCCTTTCTGAAAATTTGAAAATTGTTAAAAAATTCGTCCAAAATCTTGATGTCTCCAATCTCTTTTTTGTACGTTTTTTCCACGTGTCTTGACATCCAATGTATCCCTGCAAAGTTTGGTGAAGATCTGAGTATGTAGTTTTTGACCTTATCTGGAACCTCCTATCTGAAAATTTGAAAATTCTTCAAAAATTCGTCGAAAATCTTGATGTCTCCAATCTCTTGTTTTGTACGTTTTTTCCACGTGTCTCGACCTCCAATGGATCCCTGCAAAGTTTGGTGAAGATCTGAGTATGTCGTTTTTGACCTTATCTGGAACATCCTTTCTGAAAATTTGAAAATTCTTAAAAAATTCGTCCAAAATCTTGATGTCTCCAATCTCTTGTTTTGTACGTTTTTTCCACGTGTCTTGACATCCAATGTATCCCTGCAAAGTTTGGTGAAGATCTGAGTATGTAGTTTTTGACCTTATCTGGAACCTCCCATCTGAAAATTTGAAAATTCTTAAAAAATTCGACCAATATCTTGATGTCTCCAATCTTTTGTTTTGTACGTTTTTTCCACGTGTCTTGACACATAATGTATCCATGCAAAGTTTGGTGAAGATCTGAGTATGTAGTTTTTGACCTTATATGGAACCTCCTATCTGAAAATTTGAAAATTCTTAAAAAATTCGTCCAAAATCTTGATGTCTCCAATCTCTTGTTTTGTACGTTTTTTCCACGTGTCTTGACATGCAAAGTATCCCTGCAACGTTTGGTGAAGATCTGAGTATGTAGTTTTTGACCTTATCTGGAACCTCCTATCTGAAAATTTGAAAATTCTTCAAAAATTCGTCGAAAATCTTGATGTCTCCAATCTCTTGTTTTGTACGTTTTTTCCACGTGTCTTGACATCCAATGTATCCCTGCAATGTTTGGTGGAGATCTGAGTATGTAGTTTTTGACCTTATCTGGGACCTCCTATCAGAAAATTTGAAAATTGTTAAAAAATTCGTCCAAAATCTTGATGTCTCCAATCTCTTGTTTTGTACGTTTTTTCCACGTGTCTCGACCTCCAATGTATCCCTGCAAAGTTTGGTGAAGATCTGAGTATGTCGTTTTTGACCTTATCTGGAACATCCTTTCTGAAAATTTGAAAATTCTTAAAAAATTCGTCGAAAATCTTGATGTCTCCAATCTCTTGTTTTGTACGTTTTTTCCACGTGTCTTGACATCCAATGTATCCCTGCAAAGTTTGGTGAAGATCTGAGTATGTAGTTTTTGACCTTATATGGAACCTCCTTTCTGAAAATTTGAAAATTCTCAAAAAATTCGTCCATAATCTTGATGTCTCCAATCTCTTGTTTTGTACGTTTTTTCCACGTGTCTTGACATCCAATGTATCCCTGCAAAGTTTGGTGAAGATCTGAGTATGTAGTTTTTGACCTTATATGGAACCTCCTATCTGAAAATTTGAAAATTCTTAAAAAATTCGTCCAAAATCTTGATGTCTCCAATCTCTTGTTTTGTACGTTTTTTCCACGTGTCTTGACATCCAATGTATCCCTGCAAAGTTTGGTGAAGATCTGAGTATGTCGTTTTTGACCTTATATGGAACCTCCCATCTGAAAATTTGAAAATTGTTAAAAAATTCGTCCAAAATCTTGATGTCTCCAATCTCTTTTTTGTACGTTTTTTCCACGTGTCTTGACATCCAATGTATCCCTGCAAAGTTTGGTGAAGATCTGAGTATGTAGTTTTTGACCTTATCTGGAACCTCCCATCTGAAAATTTGAAAATTCTTAAAAAATTCGACCAAAATCTTGATGTCTCCAATCTTTTGTTTTGTACGTTTTTTCCACGTGTCTTGACACATAATGTATCCATGCAAAGTTTGGTGAAGATCTGAGTATGTAGTTTTTGACCTTATATGGAACCTCCTATCTGAAAATTTGAAAATTCTTAAAAAATTCGTCCAAAATCTTGATGTCTCCAATCTCTTGTTTTGTACGTTTTTTCCACGTGTCTTGATATCCAATGTATCCCTGCAAAGTTTGGTGAAGATCTGAGTATGTAGTTTTTGACCTTATATGGAACCTCCTATCTGAAAATTTGAAAATTCTTAAAAAATTCGTCCAAAATCTTGATGTCTCCAATCTCTTGTTTTGTACGTTTTTTCCACGTGTCTCGACCTCCAATGGATCCCTGCAAAGTTTGGTGAAGATCTGAGTATGTCGTTTTTGACCTTATCTGGAACCTCCCATCTGAAAATTTGAAAATTCTTAAAAAATTCGTCGAAAATCTTGATGTCTCCGATCTCTTGTTTTGTACGTTTTTTCCACGTGTCTTGACATGCAAAGTATTCCTGCAAAGTTTGGTGAAGATCTGAGTATGTAGTTTTTGACCTCATCTGGAACCTCCTATCTGAAAATTTGAAAATTCTTAAAAAATTCGTCCAAAATCTTGATGTCTCCAATCTCTTGTTTTGTACGTTTTTTCCACGTGTCTTGACATCCAATGTATCCCTGCAATGTTTGGTGAAGATCTGAGTATGTAGTTTTTGACCTTATCTGGAACCTCCCATCTGAAAATTTGAAAATTCCTAAAAAATCCGTCCAAAATCTTGATGACCCCAATCTCTTGTTTTGTACGTTTTTTCCACGTGTCTTGACATCCAATGTATCCCTGCAAAGTTTGGTGAAGATCTGAGTATGTAGTTTTTGACCTTATCTGGAACCTCCTATCTGAAAATTTGAAAATTCTTAAAAAATTCGTCCAAAATCTTGATGTCTCCAATCTCTTGTTTTGTACGTTTTTTCCACGTGTCTTGACATCCAATGTATCCCTGCAAAGTTTGGTGAAGATCTGAGTATGTAGTTTTTGACCTTATCTGGAACCTCCCATCTGAAAATTTGAAAATTCTTCAAAAATTCGTCGAAAATCTTGATGTCTCCAATCTCTTGTTTTGTACGTTTTTTCCACGTGTCTTGACATCCAATGTATCCCTGCAAAGTTTGGTGAAGATCTGAGTATGTAGTTTTTGACCTTATATGGAACCTCCCATCTGAAAATTTGAAAATTCCTAAAAAATCCGTCCAAAATCTTGATGACCCCAATCTCTTGTTTTGTACTTTTTTCCACGTGTCTTGACATCCAATGTATCCCTGCAAAGTTTGGTGAAGATCTGAGTATGTAGTTTTTGACCTTATCTGGAACCTCCTATCTGAAAATTTGAAAATTCTTAAAAAATTCGTCCAAAATCTTGATGTCTCCAATCTCTTGTTTTGTACGTTTTTTCCACGTGTCTTGATATCCAATGTATCCCTGCAAAGTTTGGTGAAGATCTGAGTATGTTGTTTTTGACCTTATCTGGAACATCCTTTCTGAAAATTTGAAAATTCTTAAAAAATTCGTCCAAAATCTTGATGTCTCCAATCTCTTGTTTTGTACGTTTTTTCCACGTGTCTTGACATCCAATGTATCCATGCAATGTTTGGTGAAGATCTGAGTATGTAGTTTTTGACCTTATCTGGAACCTCCCATCTGAAAATTTGAAAATTCCTAAAAAATCCGTCCAAAATCTTGATGACCCCAATCTCTTGTTTTGTACGTTTTTTCCACGTGTCTTGACATCCAATGTATCCATGCAAAGTTTGGTGAAGATCTGAGTATGTAGTTTTTGACCTTATATTGAACCTCCCATCTGAAAATTTGAAAATTGTTAAAAAATTCGTCCAAAATCTTGATGTCTCCAATCTCTTTTTTGTACGTTTTTTCCACGTGTCTTGACATCCAATGTATCCCTGCAAAGTTTGGTGAAGATCTGAGTATGTAGTTTTTGACCTTATCTGGAACCTCCCATCTGAAAATTTGAAAATTCTTAAAAAATTCGACCAAAATCTTGATGTCTCCAATCTTTTGTTTTGTACGTTTTTTTCCACGTGTCTTGACACATAATGTATCCATGCAAAGTTTGGTGAAGATCTGAGTATGTAGTTTTTGACCTTATATTGAACCTCCCATCTGAAAATTTGAAAATTCTTAAAAAATTCGTCCAAAATCTTGATGACCCCAATCTCTTGTTTTGTACGTTTTTTCCACGTGTCTTGACATCCAATGTATCCATGCAATGTTTGGTGAAGATCTGAGTATGTAGTTTTTGACCTTATCTGGAACCTCCCATCTGAAAATTTGAAAATTCCTAAAAAATTCGTCCAAAATCTTGATGTCTCCAATCTCTTGTTTTGTACGTTTTTTCCACGTGTCTTGACATCCAATGTATCCCTGCAAAATTTGGTGAAGATCTGAGTATGTAGTTTTTGACCTTATCTGGAACCTCCCATCTGAAAATTTGAAAATTCCTAAAAAATCCGTGCAAAATCTTGATGATCCCAATCTCTTGTTTTGTACGTTTTTTCCACGTGTCTTGACATCCAATGTATTCCTGCAATGTTTGGTGTAGATCTGAGTATGTAGTTTTTGACCTTATATGGAACCTCCTATCTGAAAATTTGAAAATTCTTAAAAAATTCGACCAAAATCTTGATGTTCCGAATCCTATGTTTTGTATGTTTTTTCCACGTGTCTTGACATCCAATGTATCCATGCAAAGTTTGGTGAAGATCTGAGTATGTAGTTTTTGACCTTATATTGAACCTCTCATCTGAAAATTTGAAAATTCTTAAAAAATTCGTCCAAAATCTTGATGACCCCAATCTCTTGTTTTGTACGTTTTTTCCACGTGTCTTGACATCCAAAGTATCCCTGCAAAGTTTGGTGAAGATCTGAGTATGTAGTTTTTGACCTTATATGGAACCTCCTTTCTGAAAATTTGAGAATTCTTAAAAAATTCGTCCAAAATCTTGATGTCTCCAATCTCTTGTTTTGTACGTTTTTTCCACGTGTCTTGACATCCAATGTATCCATGCAAAGTTTGGTGAAGATCTGAGTATGTCGTTTTTCACCTTATCTGGAACCTCCCATCTGAAAATTTGAAAATTCTTAAAAAATTCGTCGAAAATCTTGATGTCTCCAATCTTTTGTTTTGTACGTTTTTTCCACGTGTCTTGACATGCAAAGTATCCCTGCAAAGTTTGGTGAAGATCTGAGTATGTAGTTTTTGACCTTATCTGGAACCTCCTATCTGAAAATTTGAAAATTCTTAAATAATTCGTCGAAAATCTTTATGTCTCCAATCTCTTGTTTTGTACGTTTTTTCCACGTGTCTTGATATCCAATGTATCCCTGCAAAGTTTGGTGAAGATCTGAGTATGTCGTTTTTGACCTTATCTGGAACATCCTTTCTGAAAATTTGAAAATTGTTAAAAAATTCGTCCAAAATCTTGATGTCTCCAATCTCTTTTTTGTACGTTTTTTCCACGTGTCTTGACATCCAATGTATCCCTGCAAAGTTTGGTGAAGATCTGAGTATGTAGTTTTTGACCTTATCTGGAACCTCCCATCTGAAAATTTGAAAATTCTTAAAAAATTCGACCAAAATCTTGATGTCTCCAATCTTTTGTTTTGTACGTTTTTTCCACGTGTCTTGACACATAATGTATCCATGCAAAGTTTGGTGAAGATCTGAGTATGTAGTTTTTGACCTTATATGGAACCTCCTATCTGAAAATTTGAAAATTCTTAAAAAATTCGTCCAAAATCTTGATGTCTCCAATCTCTTGTTTTGTACGTTTTTTCCACGTGTCTTGACATCCAATGTATCCCTGCAAAGTTTGGTGAAGATCTGAGTATGTAGTTTTTGACCTTATCTGGAACCTCCCATCTGAAAATTTGAAAATTCCTAAAAAATCCGTGCAAAATCTTGATGACCCCAATCTCTTGTTTTGTACGTTTTTTCCACGTGTCTTGACATCCAATGTATCCATGCAAAGTTTGGTGAAGATCTGAGTATGTCGTTTTTGACCTTATCTGGAACATCCTTTCTGAAAATTTGAAAATTGTTAAAAAATTCGTCCAAAATCTTGATGTCTCCAATCTCTTTTTTGTACGTTTTTTCCACGTGTCTTGACATCCAATGTATCCCTGCAAAGTTTGGTGAAGATCTGAGTATGTAGTTTTTGACCTTATCTGGAACCTCCTATCTGAAAATTTGAAAATTCTTCAAAAATTCGTCGAAAATCTTGATGTCTCCAATCTCTTGTTTTGTACGTTTTCTCCACGTGTCTCGACCTCCAATGGATCCCTGCAAAGTTTGGTGAAGATCTGAGTATGTCGTTTTTGACCTTATCTGGAACATCCTTTCTGAAAATTTGAAAATTCTTAAAAAATTCGTCCAAAATCTTGATGTCTCCAATCTCTTGTTTTGTACGTTTTTTCCACGTGTCTTGACATCCAATGTATCCCTGCAAAGTTTGGTGAAGATCTGAGTATGTAGTTTTTGACCTTATCTGGAACCTCCCATCTGAAAATTTGAAAATTCTTAAAAAATTCGACCAATATCTTGATGTCTCCAATCTTTTGTTTTGTACGTTTTTTCCACGTGTCTTGACACATAATGTATCCATGCAAAGTTTGGTGAAGATCTGAGTATGTAGTTTTTGACCTTATATGGAACCTCCTATCTGAAAATTTGAAAATTCTTAAAAAATTCGTCCAAAATCTTGATGTCTCCAATCTCTTGTTTTGTACGTTTTTTCCACGTGTCTTGACATGCAAAGTATCCCTGCAACGTTTGGTGAAGATCTGAGTATGTAGTTTTTGACCTTATCTGGAACCTCCTATCTGAAAATTTGAAAATTCTTCAAAAATTCGTCGAAAATCTTGATGTCTCCAATCTCTTGTTTTGTACGTTTTTTCCACGTGTCTTGACATCCAATGTATCCCTGCAATGTTTGGTGGAGATCTGAGTATGTAGTTTTTGACCTTATCTGGGACCTCCTATCAGAAAATTTGAAAATTCTTCAAAAATTCGTCCAAAATCTTGATGTCTCCAATCTCTTGTTTTGTACGTTTTTTCCACGTGTCTCGACCTCCAATGTATCCCTGCAAAGTTTGGTGAAGATCTGAGTATGTCGTTTTTGACCTTATCTGGAACATCCTTTCTGAAAATTTGAAAATTCTTAAAAAATTCGTCGAAAATCTTGATGTCTCCAATCTCTTGTTTTGTACGTTTTTTCCACGTGTCTTGACATCCAATGTATCCCTGCAAAGTTTGGTGAAGATCTGAGTATGTAGTTTTTGACCTTATATGGAACCTCCTTTCTGAAAATTTGAAAATTCTCAAAAAATTCGTCCATAATCTTGATGTCTCCAATCTCTTGTTTTGTACGTTTTTTCCACGTGTCTTGACATCCAATGTATCCCTGCAAAGTTTGGTGAAGATCTGAGTATGTAGTTTTTGACCTTATATGGAACCTCCTATCTGAAAATTTGAAAATTCTTAAAAAATTCGTCCAAAATCTTGATGTCTCCAATCTCTTGTTTTGTACGTTTTTTCCACGTGTCTTGACATCCAATGTATCCCTGCAAAGTTTGGTGAAGATCTGAGTATGTCGTTTTTGACCTTATATGGAACCTCCCATCTGAAAATTTGAAAATTGTTAAAAAATTCGTCCAAAATCTTGATGTCTCCAATCTCTTTTTTGTACGTTTTTTCCACGTGTCTTGACATCCAATGTATCCCTGCAAAGTTTGGTGAAGATCTGAGTATGTAGTTTTTGACCTTATCTGGAACCTCCCATCTGAAAATTTGAAAATTCTTAAAAAATTCGACCAAAATCTTGATGTCTCCAATCTTTTGTTTTGTACGTTTTTTCCACGTGTCTTGACACATAATGTATCCATGCAAAGTTTGGTGAAGATCTGAGTATGTAGTTTTTGACCTTATATGGAACCTCCTATCTGAAAATTTGAAAATTCTTAAAAAATTCGTCCAAAATCTTGATGTCTCCAATCTCTTGTTTTGTACGTTTTTTCCACGTGTCTTGATATCCAATGTATCCCTGCAAAGTTTGGTGAAGATCTGAGTATGTAGTTTTTGACCTTATCTGGAACCTCCCATCTGAAAATTTGAAAATTCCTAAAAAATCCGTGCAAAATCTTGATGACCCCAATCTCTTGTTTTGTACGTTTTTTCCACGTGTCTCGACCTCCAATGTATCCCTGCAAAGTTTGGTGAAGATCTGAGTATGTAGTTTTTGACCTTATATGGAACCTCCTATCTGGAAATTTGAAAATTCTTAAAAAATTCGTCCAAAATCTTGATGTCTCCAATCTCTTGTTTTGTACGTTTTTTCCACGTGTCTTGACATCCAATGTATCCCTGCAAAATTTGGTGAAGATCTGAGTATGTAGTTTTTGACCTTATCTGGAACCTCCCATCTGAAAATTTGAAAATTCCTAAAAAATCCGTGCAAAATCTTGATGACCCCAATCTCTTGTTTTGTACGTTTTTTCCACGTGTCTTGACATCCAATGTATTCCTGCAATGTTTGGTGAAGATCTGAGTATGTAGTTTTTGACCTTATATGGAACCTCCTATCTGAAAATTTGAAAATTCTTAAAAAATTCGACCAAAATCTTGATGTTCCGAATCCTATGTTTTGTATGTTTTTTCCACGTGTCTTGACATCCAATGTATCCATGCAAAGTTTGGTGAAGATCTGAGTATGTAGTTTTTGACCTTATATTGAACCTCCCATCTGAAAATTTGAAAATTCTTAAAAAATTCGTCCAAAATCTTGATGACCCCAATCTCTTGTTTTGTACGTTTTTTCCACGTGTCTTGACATCCAAAGTATCCCTGCAAAGTTTGGTGAAGATCTGAGTATGTAGTTTTTGACCTTATATGGAACCTCCTTTCTGAAAATTTGAGAATTCTTAAAAAATTCGTCCAAAATCTTGATGTCTCCAATCTCTTGTTTTGTACGTTTTTTCCACGTGTCTTGACATCCAATGTATCCATGCAAAGTTTGGTGAAGATCTGAGTATGTCGTTTTTGACCTTATCTGGAACCTCCCATCTGAAAATTTGAAAATTCTTAAAAAATTCGTCGAAAATCTTGATGTCTCCAATCTTTTGTTTTGTACGTTTTTTCCACGTGTCTTGACATGCAAAGTATCCCTGCAACGTTTGGTGAAGATCTGAGTATGTAGTTTTTGACCTTATCTGGAACCTCCTATCTGGAAATTTGAAAATTCTTAAAAAATTCGTCGAAAATCTTTATGTCTCCAATCTCTTGTTTTGTACGTTTTTTCCACGTGTCTTGATATCCAATGTATCCCTGCAAAGTTTGGTGAAGATCTGAGTATGTCGTTTTTGACCTTATCTGGAACATCCTTTCTGAAAATTTGAAAATTGTTAAAAAATTCGTCCAAAATCTTGATGTCTCCAATCTCTTTTTTGTACGTTTTTTCCACGTGTCTTGACATCCAATGTATCCCTGCAAAGTTTGGTGAAGATCTGAGTATGTAGTTTTTGACCTTATCTGGAACCTCCCATCTGAAAATTTGAAAATTCTTAAAAAATTCGACCAAAATCTTGATGTCTCCAATCTTTTGTTTTGTACGTTTTTTCCACGTGTCTTGACACATAATGTATCCATGCAAAGTTTGGTGAAGATCTGAGTATGTAGTTTTTGACCTTATATGGAACCTCCTATCTGAAAATTTGAAAATTCTTAAAAAATTCGTCCAAAATCTTGATGTCTCCAATCTCTTGTTTTGTACGTTTTTTGCACGTGTCTTGACATCCAATGTATCCCTGCAAAGTTTGGTGAAGATCTGAGTATGTAGTTTTTGACCTTATCTGGAACCTCCCATCTGAAAATTTGAAAATTCCTAAAAAATCCGTGCAAAATCTTGATGACCCCAATCTCTTGTTTTGTACGTTTTTTCCACGTGTCTTGACATCCAATGTATCCATGCAAAGTTTGGTGAAGATCTGAGTATGTCGTTTTTGACCTTATCTGGAACATCCTTTCTGAAAATTTGAAAATTGTTAAAAAATTCGTCCAAAATCTTGATGTCTCCAATCTCTTTTTTGTACGTTTTTTCCACGTGTCTTGACATCCAATGTATCCATGCAAAGTTTGGTGAAGATCTGAGTATGTAGTTTTTGACCTTATCTGGAACCTCCCATCTGAAAATTTGAAAATTCTTCAAAAATTCGTCGAAAATCTTGATGTCTCCAATCTCTTGTTTTGTACGTTTTTTCCACGTGTCTCGACCTCCAATGGATCCCTGCAAAGTTTGGTGAAGATCTGAGTATGTCGTTTTTGACCTTATCTGGAACATCCTTTCTGAAAATTTGAAAATTCTTAAAAAATTCGTCCAAAATCTTGATGTCTCCAATCTCTTGTTTTGTACGTTTTTTCCACGTGTCTTGACATCCAATGTATCCCTGCAAAGTTTGGTGAAGATCTGAGTATGTAGTTTTTGACCTTATCTGGAACCTCCCATCTGAAAATTTGAAAATTCTTAAAAAATTCGACCAATATCTTGATGTCTCCAATCTTATGTTTTGTACGTTTTTTCCACGTGTCTTGACACATAATGTATCCATGCAAAGTTTGGTGAAGATCTGAGTATGTAGTTTTTGACCTTATATGGAACATCCTATCTGAAAATTTGAAAATTCTTAAAAAATTCGTCCAAAATCTTGATGTCTCCAATCTCTTGTTTTGTACGTTTTTTCCACGTGTCTTGACATGCAAAGTATCCCTGCAACGTTTGGTGAAGATCTGAGTATGTAGTTTTTGACCTTATCTGGAACATCCTTTCTGAAAATTTGAAAATTGTTAAAAAATTCGTCCAAAATCTTGATGTCTCCAATCTCTTTTTTGTACGTTTTTTCCACGTGTCTTGACATCCAATGTATCCCTGCAAAGTTTGGTGAAGATCTGAGTATGTAGTTTTTGACCTTATCTGGAACCTCCCATCTGAAAATTTGAAAATTCTTAAAAAATTCGACCAAAATCTTGATGTCTCCAATCTTTTGTTTTGTACGTTTTTTCCACGTGTCTTGACACATAATGTATCCATGCAAAGTTTGGTGAAGATCTGAGTATGTAGTTTTTGACCTTATATGGAACCTCCTATCTGAAAATTTGAAAATTCTTAAAAAATTCGTCCAAAATCTTGATGTCTCCAATCTCTTGTTTTGTACGTTTTTTCCACGTGTCTTGACATCCAATGTATCCCTGCAAAGTTTGGTGAAGATCTGAGTATGTAGTTTTTGACCTTATCTGGAACCTCCCATCTGAAAATTTGAAAATTCCTAAAAAATCCGTGCAAAATCTTGATGACCCCAATCTCTTGTTTTGTACGTTTTTTCCACGTGTCTTGACATCCAATGTATCCATGCAAAGTTTGGTGAAGATCTGAGTATGTCGTTTTTGACCTTATCTGGAACATCCTTTCTGAAAATTTGAAAATTGTTAAAAAATTCGTCCAAAATCTTGATGTCTCCAATCTCTTTTTTGTACGTTTTTTCCACGTGTCTTGACATCCAATGTATCCCTGCAAAGTTTGGTGAAGATCTGAGTATGTAGTTTTTGACCTTATCTGGAACCTCCCATCTCAAAATTTGAAAATTCTTCAAAAATTCGTCGAAAATCTTGATGTCTCCAATCTCTTGTTTTGTACGTTTTTTCCACGTGTCTCGACCTCCAATGGATCCCTGCAAAGTTTGGTGAAGATCTGAGTATGTCGTTTTTGACCTTATCTGGAACATCCTTTCTGAAAATTTGAAAATTCTTAAAAAATTCGTCCAAAATCTTGATGTCTCCAATCTCTTGTTTTGTACGTTTTTTCCACGTGTCTTGACATCCAATGTATCCCTGCAAAGTTTGGTGAAGATCTGAGTATGTAGTTTTTGACCTTATCTGGAAACTCCCATCTGAAAATTTGAAAATTCTTAAAAAATTCGACCAATATCTTGATGTCTCCAATCTTTTGTTTTGTACGTTTTTTCCACGTGTCTTGACACATAATGTATCCATGCAAAGTTTGGTGAAGATCAGAGTATGTAGTTTTTGACCTTATATGGAACCTCCTATCTGAAAATTTGAAAATTCTTAAAAAATTCGTCCAAAATCTTGATGTCTCCAATCTCTTGTTTTGTACGTTTTTTCCACGTGTCTTGACATGCAAAGTATCCCTGCAACGTTTGGTGAAGATCTGAGTATGTAGTTTTTGACCTTATCTGGAACCTCCTATCTGAAAATTTGAAAATTCTTCAAAAATTCGTCGAAAATCTTGATGTCTCCAATCTCTTGTTTTGTACGTTTTTTCCACGTGTCTTGACATCCAATGTATCCCTGCAATGTTTGGTGGAGATCTGAGTATGTAGTTTTTGACCTTATCTGGGACCTCCTATCAGAAAATTTGAAAATTCTTCAAAAATTCGTCCAAAATCTTGATGTCTCCAATCTCTTGTTTTGTACGTTTTTTCCACGTGTCTCGACCTCCAATGTATCCCTGCAAAGTTTGGTGAAGATCTGAGTATGTCGTTTTTGACCTTATCTGGAACATCCTTTCTGAAAATTTGAAAATTCTTAAAAAATTCGTCGAAAATCTTGATGTCTCCAATCTCTTGTTTTGTACGTTTTTTCCACGTGTCTTGACATCCAATGTATCCCTGCAAAGTTTGGTGAAGATCTGAGTATGTAGTTTTTGACCTTATATGGAACCTCCTTTCTGAAAATTTGAAAATTCTCAAAAAATTCGTCCATAATCTTGATGTCTCCAATCTCTTGTTTTGTACGTTTTTTCCACGTGTCTTGACATCCAATGTATCCCTGCAAAGTTTGGTGAAGATCTGAGTATGTAGTTTTTGACCTTATATGGAACCTCCTATCTGAAAATTTGAAAATTCTTAAAAATTCGTCCAAAATCTTGATGTCTCCAATCTTTTGTTTTGTACGTTTTTTCCACGTGTCTTGACACATAATGTATCCATGCAAAGTTTGGTGAAGATCTGAGTATGTAGTTTTTGACCTTATATGGAACCTCCTATCTGAAAATTTGAAAATTCTTAAAAAATTCGTCCAAAATCTTGATGTCTCCAATCTCTTGTTTTGTACGTTTTTTCCACGTGTCTTGACATCCAATGTATCCCTGCAAAGTTTGGTGAAGATCTGAGTATGTAGTTTTTGACCTTATATGGAACCTCCTATCTGAAAATTTGAAAATTCTTAAAAAATTCGTCCAAAATCTTGATGTCTCCAATCTCTTTTTTGTACGTTTTTTCCACGTGTCTTGACATCCAATGTATCCCTGCAAAGTTTGGTGAAGATCTGAGTATGTAGTTTTTGACCTTATATTGAACCTCCCATCTGAAAATTTGAAAATTCTTAAAAAATTCGTCCAAAATCTTGATGACCCCAATCTCTTGTTTTGTACGTTTTTTCCACGTGTCTTGACATCCAAAGTATCCCTGCAAAGTTTGGTGAAGATCTGAGTATGTAGTTTTTGACCTTATATTGAACCTCCCATCTGAAAATTTGAAAATTCTTAAAAAATTCGTCCAAAATCTTGATGTCTCCAATCTCTTGTTTTGTACGTTTTTTCCACGTGTCTTGACATCCAATGTATCCATGCAAAGTTTGGTGAAGATCTGAGTATGTCGTTTTTGACCTTATCTGGAACCTCCCATCTGAAAATTTGAAAATTCTTAAAAAATTCGTCGAAAATCTTGATGTCTCCAATCTTTTGTTTTGTACGTTTTTTCCACGTGTCTTGACATGCAAAGTATCCCTGCAACGTTTGGTGAAGATCTGAGTATGTAGTTTTTGACCTTATCTGGAACCTCCTATCTGAAAATTTGAAAATTCTTCAAAAATTCGTCGAAAATCTTGATGTCTCCAATCTCTTGTTTTGTACGTTTTTTCCACGTGTCTTGACATCCAATGTATTCCTGCAATGTTTGGTGGAGATCTGAGTATGTAGTTTTAGACCTTATCTGGAACCTCCTATCTGAAAATTTGAAAATTCTTCAAAAATTCGTCCAAAATCTTGATGTCTCCAATCTCTTGTTTTGTACGTTTTTTCCACGTGTCTCGACCTCCAATGGATCCCTGCAAAGTTTGGTGAAGATCTGAGTATGTCGTTTTTGACCTTATCTGGAACATCCTTTCTGAAAATTTGAAAATTCTTAAAAAATTCGTCGAAAATCTTGATGTCTCCAATCTCTTGTTTTGTACGTTTTTTCCACGTGTCTTGACATCCAATGTATCCCTGCAAAGTTTGGTGAAGATCTGAGTATGTAGTTTTTGACCTTATATGGAACCTCCTATCTGAAAATTTGAAAATTCTTAAAAAATTCGTCCAAAATCTTGATGTCTCCAATCTCTTGTTTTGTACGTTTTTTCCACGTGTCTCGACCTCCAATGGATCCCTGCAAAGTTTGGTGAAGATCTGAGTATGTCGTTTTTGACCTTATCTGGAACCTCCCATCTGAAAATTTGAAAATTCTTAAAAAATTCGTCGAAAATCTTGATGTCTCCGATCTCTTGTTTTGTACGTTTTTTCCACGTGTCTTGACATGCAAAGTATTCCTGCAAAGTTTGGTGAAGATCTGAGTATGTAGTTTTTGACCTCATCTGGAACCTCCTATCTGAAAATTTGAAAATTCTTAAAAAATTCGTCCAAAATCTTGATGTCTCCGATCTCTTGTTTTGTACGTTTTTTTTACGTGTCTTGACATGCAAAGTATGCCTGCAAAGTTTGGTGAAGATCTGAGTATGCAGTTTTTGATCTCATCTGGAACCTCCTATCTGAAAATTTGAAAATTCTTAAAAAATTCGTCCAAAATCTTGATGTCTCCAATCTCTTGTTTTGTACGTTTTTTCCACGTGTCTTGACATCCAATGTATCCCTGCAATGTTTGGTGAAGATCTGAGTATGTAGTTTTTGACCTTATCTGGAACCTCCCATCTGAAAATTTGAAAATTCCTAAAAAATCCGTCCAAAATCTTGATGACCCCAATCTCTTGTTTTGTACTTTTTTTCCACGTGTCTCGACCTCCAATGTATCCCTGCAAAGTTTGGTGAAGATCTGAGTATGTAGTTTTTGACCTTATATGGAACCTCCTATCTGAAAATTTGAAAATTCTTAAAAAATTCGTCCAAAATCTTGATGTCACCAATCCTATGTTTTGTATGTTTTTTCCACGTATCTTGACATCCAATGGATCCCTGCAAAGTTTGGTGAAGATCTGAGTATGTCGTTTTTGACCTTATCTGGAACCTCCCATCTGAAAATTTGAAAATTCTTAAAAAATTCGTCGAAAATCTTGATGTCTCCGATCTCTTGTTTTGTACGTTTTTTCCACGTGTCTTGACATGCAAAGTATTCCTGCAAAGTTTGGTGAAGATCTGAGTATGTAGTTTTTGACCTCATCTGGAACCTCCTATCTGAAAATTTGAAAATTCTTAAAAAATTCGTCCAAAATCTTGATGTCTCCAATCTCTTGTTTTGTACGTTTTTCCCACGTGTCTTGACATCCAATGTATCCCTGCAATGTTTGGTGAAGATCTGAGTATGTAGTTTTTGACCTTATCTGGAACCTCCCATCTGAAAATTTGAAAATTCCTAAAAAATCCGTCCAAAATCTTGATGACCCCAATCTCTTGTTTTGTACTTTTTTTCCACGTGTCTCGACCTCCAATGTATCCCTGCAAAGTTTGGTGAAGATCTGAGTATGTAGTTTTTGACCTTATATGGAACCTCCTATCTGAAAATTTGAAAATTCTTAAAAAATTCGTCCAAAATCTTGATGTCACCAATCCTATGTTTTGTATGTTTTTTCCACGTGTCTTGACATCCAATGTATCCATGCAAAGTTTGGTGAAGATCTGAGTATGTCGTTTTTGACCTTATCTGGAACCTCCCATCTGAAAATTTGAAAATTCTTAAAAAATTCGTCGAAAATCTTGATGTCTCCGATCTCTTGTTTTGTACGTTTTTTCCACGTGTCTTGACATGCAAAGTATTCCTGCAAAGTTTGGTGAAGATCTGAGTATGTAGTTTTTGACCTCATCTGGAACCTCCTATCTGAAAATTTGAAAATTCTTAAAAAATTCGTCCAAAATTTTGATGTCTCCAATCTCTTGTTTTGTACGTTTTTTCCACGTGTCTTGACATCCAATGTATCCCTGCAATGTTTGGTGAAGATCTGAGTATGTAGTTTTTGACCTTATCTGGAACCTCCCATCTGAAAATTTGAAAATTCCTAAAAAATCCGTCCAAAATCTTGATGACCCCAATCTCTTGTTTTGTACGTTTTTTCCACGTGTCTTGACATCCAATGTATCCCTGCAAAGTTTGGTGAAGATCTGAGTATGTAGTTTTTGACCTTATCTGGAACCTCCTATCTGAAAATTTGAAAATTCTTAAAAAATTCGTCCAAAATCTTGATGTCTCCAATCTCTTGTTTTGTACGTTTTTTCCACGTGTCTTGACATCCAAAGTATCCCTGCAAAGTTTGGTGAAGATCTGAGTATGTAGTTTTTCACCTTATATGGAACCTCCTTTCTGAAAATTTGAGAATTCTTAAAAAATTCGTCCAAAATCTTGATGTCTCCAATCTCTTATTTTGTACGTTTTTTCCACGTGTCTTGACATCCAATGTATCCATGCAAAGTTTGGTGAAGATCTGAGTATGTCGTTTTTGACCTTATCTGGAACCTCCCATCTGAAAATTTGAAAATTCTTAAAAAATCCGTGCAAAATCTTGATGACCCCAATCTCTTGTTTTGTACGTTTTTTCCACGTGTCTTGACATCCAATGTATCCATGCAAAGTTTGGTGAAGATCTGAGTATGTAGTTTTTGACCTTATATGGAACCTCCTTTCTGAAAATTTGAGAATTCTTAAAAAATTCGTCCAAAATCTTGATGTCTCCAATCTCTTGTTTTGTACGTTTTTTCCACGTGTCTTGACATCCAATGTATCCATGCAAAGTTTGGTGAAGATCTGAGTATGTCGTTTTTGACCTTATCTGGAACCTCCCATCTGAAAATTTGAAAATTCTTAAAAAATCCGTGCAAAATCTTGATGACCCCAATCTCTTGTTTTGTACGTTTTTTCCACGTGTCTTGACATCCAATGTATCCATGCAAAGTTTGGTGAAGATCTGAGTATGTCGTTTTTGACCTTATCTGGAACCTCCCATCTGAAAATTTGAAAATTCTTAAAAAATTCGTCGAAAATCTTGATGTCTCCAATCTCTTGTTTTGTACGTTTTTTCCACGTGTCTTGACATGCAAAGTATCCCTGCAACGTTTGGTGAAGATCTGAGTATGTAGTTTTTGACCTTATCTGGAACCTCCTATCTGAAAATTTGAAAATTCTTAAAAAATTCGTCCAAAATCTTGATGTCTCCAATCTCTTGTTTTGTACGTTTTTTCCACGTGTCTTGACATCCAATGTATCCCTGCAATGTTTGGTGAAGATCTGAGTATGTAGTTTTTGACCTTATATGGAGCCTCCTATCTGAAAATTTGAAAATTCTTAAAAAATTCGTCCAAAATCTTGATGTCTCCAATCTCTTGTTTTGTACGTTCTTTCCACGTGTCTTGACATCCAATGTATCCCTGCAATGTTTGGTGAAGATCTGAGTATGTAGTTTTTGACCTTATCTGGAACCGCATTTCTGAAAATTTGAAAATTTTTAAAAAAATCGTCCAAAATCTTGATGTCTCCAATCTCTTGTTTTGTACGTTTTTTCCACGTGTCTTGACATCCAATGTATCCCTGCAAAGTTTGGTGAAGATCTGAGTATGTAGTTTTTGACCTTATATGGAACCTCCTATCTGAAAATTTGAAAATTCTTAAAAAATTCGTCCAAAATCTTGATGTCTCCAATCTCTTGTTTTGTACGTTTTTTCCACGTGTCTCGACCTCCAATGGATCCCTGCAAAGTTTGGTGAAGATCTGAGTATGTCGTTTTTGACCTTATCTGGAACCTCCCATCTGAAAATTTGAAAATTCTTAAAAAATTCGTCGAAAATCTTGATGTCTCCGATCTCTTGTTTTGTACGTTTTTTCCACGTGTCTTGACATGCAAAGTATTCCTGCAAAGTTTGGTGAAGATCTGAGTATGTAGTTTTTGACCTCATCTGGAACCTCCTATCTGAAAATTTGAAAATTCTTAAAAAATTCGTCCAAAATCTTGATGTCTCCAATCTCTTGTTTTGTACGTTTTTTCCACGTGTCTTGACATCCAATGTATCCCTGCAAAGTTTGGTGAAGATCTGAGTATGTAGTTTTTGACCTTATCTGGAACCTCCTATCTGAAAATTTGAAAATTCTTAAAAAATTCGTCCAAAATCTTGATGTCTCCAATCTCTTGTTTTGTACGTTTTTTCCACGTGTCTTGATATCCAATGTATCCCTGCAAAGTTTGGTGAAGATCTGAGTATGTCGTTTTTGACCTTATCTGGAACATCCTTTCTGAAAATTTGAAAATTGTTAAAAAATTCGTCCAAAATCTTGATGTCTCCAATCTCTTTTTTGTACGTTTTTTCCACGTGTCTTGACATCCAATGTATCCCTGCAAAGTTTGGTGAAGATCTGAGTATGTAGTTTTTGACCTTATCTGGAACCTCCCATCTGAAAATTTGAAAATTCCTAAAAAATCCGTGCAAAATCTTGATGACCCCAATCTCTTGTTTTGTACGTTTTTTCCACGTGTCTTGACATCCAATGTATTCCTGCAATGTTTGGTGAAGATCTGAGTATGTAGTTTTTGACCTTATATGGAACCTCCTATCTGAAAATTTGAAAATTCTTAAAAAATTCGACCAAAATCTTGATGTTCCGAATCCTATGTTTTGTATGTTTTTTCCACGTGTCTTGACATCCAATGTATCCATGCAAAGTTTGGTGAAGATCTGAGTATGTAGTTTTTGACCTTATATTGAACCTCCCATCTGAAAATTTGAAAATTCTTAAAAAATTCGTCCAAAATCTTGATGACCCCAATCTCTTGTTTTGTACGTTTTTTCCACGTGTCTTGACATCCAAAGTATCCCTGCAAAGTTTGGTGAAGATCTGAGTATGTAGTTTTTGACCTTATATGGAACCTCCTTTCTGAAAATTTGAGAATTCTTAAAAAATTCGTCCAAAATCTTGATGTCTCCAATCTCTTGTTTTGTACGTTTTTTCCACGTGTCTTGACATCCAATGTATCCATGCAAAGTTTGGTGAAGATCTGAGTATGTCGTTTTTGACCTTATCTGGAACCTCCCATCTGAAAATTTGAAAATTCTTAAAAAATTCGTCGAAAATCTTGATGTCTCCAATCTTTTGTTTTGTACGTTTTTTCCACGTGTCTTGACATGCAAAGTATCCCTGCAACGTTTGGTGAAGATCTGAGTATGTAGTTTTTGACCTTATCTGGAACCTCCTATCTGAAAGTTTGAAAATTCTTAAAAAATTCGTCGAAAATCTTGATGTCTCCAATCTCTTGTTTTGTACGTTTTTTCCACGTGTCTTGATATCCAATGTATCCCTGCAAAGTTTGGTGAAGATCTGAGTATGTCGTTTTTGACCTTATCTGGAACATCCTTTCTGAAAATTTGAAAATTGTTAAAAAATTCGTCCAAAATCTTGATGTCTCCAATCTCTTTTTTGTACGTTTTTTCCACGTGTCTTGACATCCAATGTATCCCTGCAAAGTTTGGTGAAGATCTGAGTATGTAGTTTTTGACCTTATCTGGAACCTCCCATCTGAAAATTTGAAAATTCTTAAAAAATTCGACCAAAATCTTGATGTCTCCAATCTTTTGTTTTGTACGTTTTTTCCACGTGTCTTGACACATAATGTATCCATGCAAAGTTTGGTGAAGATCTGAGTATGTAGTTTTTGACCTTATATGGAACCTCCTATCTGAAAATTTGAAAATTCTTAAAAAATTCGTCCAAAATCTTGATGTCTCCAATCTCTTGTTTTGTACGTTTTTTCCACGTGTCTTGACATCCAATGTATCCCTGCAAAGTTTGGTGAAGATCTGAGTATGTAGTTTTTGACCTTATCTGGAACCTCCCATCTGAAAATTTGAAAATTCCTAAAAAATCCGTGCAAAATCTTGATGACCCCAATCTCTTGTTTTGTACGTTTTT
Source organism: Lepisma saccharinum (assembly GCF_977018435.1). Taxonomy (NCBI): domain Eukaryota; kingdom Metazoa; phylum Arthropoda; class Insecta; order Zygentoma; family Lepismatidae; genus Lepisma; species Lepisma saccharinum. The sequence goes on along the minus strand of NW_028142954.1, from coordinate 129,971 downwards.
TCCACGTGTCTTGACATCCAATGTATCCATGCAAAGTTTGGTGAAGATCTGAGTATGTCGTTTTTGACCTTATCTGGAACATCCTTTCTGAAAATTTGAAAATTGTTAAAAAATTCGTCCAAAATCTTGATGTCTCCAATCTCTTTTTTGTACGTTTTTTCCACGTGTCTTGACATCCAATGTATCCCTGCAAAGTTTGGTGAAGATCTGAGTATGTAGTTTTTGACCTTATCTGGAACCTCCCATCTGAAAATTTGAAAATTCTTCAAAAATTCGTCGAAAATCTTGATGTCTCCAATCTCTTGTTTTGTACGTTTTTTCCACGTGTCTCGACCTCCAATGGATCCCTGCAAAGTTTGGTGAAGATCTGAGTATGTCGTTTTTGACCTTATCTGGAACATCCTTTCTGAAAATTTGAAAATTCTTAAAAAATTCGTCGAAAATCTTGATGTCTCCAATCTCTTGTTTTGTACGTTTTTTCCACGTGTCTTGACATCCAATGTATCCCTGCAAAGTTTGGTGAAGATCTGAGTATGTCGTTTTTGACCTTATCTGGAACATCCTTTCTGAAAATTTGAAAATTCTTAAAAAATTCGTCGAAAATCTTGATGTCTCCAATCTCTTGTTTTGTACGTTTTTTCCACGTGTCTTGACATCCAATGTATCCCTGCAAAGTTTGGTGAAGATCTGAGTATGTAGTTTTTGACCTTATATGGAACCTCCTTTCTGAAAATTTGAAAATTCTCAAAAAATTCGTCCATAATCTTGATGACCCCAATCTCTTGTTTTGTACGTTTTTTCCACGTGTCTTGACATGCAATGTATCCCTGCAAAGTTTGGTGAAGATCTGAGTATGTAGTTTTTGACCTTATCTGGAACATCCTTTCTGAAAATTTGAAAATTGTTAAAAAATTCGTCCAAAATCTTGATGTCTCCAATCTCTTTTTTGTACGTTTTTTCCACGTGTCTTGACATCCAATGTATCCCTGCAAAGTTTGGTGAAGATCTGAGTATGTAGTTTTTGACCTTATCTGGAACCTCCTATCTGAAAATTTGAAAATTCTTAAAAAATTCGTCCAAAATCTTGATGTCTCCAATCTCTTGTTTTGTACGTTTTTTTCCACGTGTCTTGATATCCAATGTATCCCTGCAAAGTTTGGTGAAGATCTGAGTATGTAGTTTTTGACCTTATATGGAACCTCCTATCTGAAAATTTGAAAATTCTTAAAAAATTCGTCCAAAATCTTGATGTCTCCAATCTCTTGTTTTGTACGTTTTTTCCACGTGTCTTGACATCCAATGTATCCCTGCAAAGTTTGGTGAAGATCTGAGTATGTAGTTTTTGACCTTATCTGGAACCTCCCATCTGAAAATTTGAAAATTCCTAAAAAATCCGTGCAAAATCTTGATGACCCCAATCTCTTGTTTTGTACGTTTTTTCCACGTGTCTTGACATCCAATGTATCCATGCAAAGTTTGGTGAAGATCTGAGTATGTCGTTTTTGACCTTATCTGGAACATCCTTTCTGAAAATTTGAAAATTGTTAAAAAATTCGTCCAAAATCTTGATGTCTCCAATCTCTTTTTTGTACGTTTTTTCCACGTGTCTTGACATCCAATGTATCCCTGCAAAGTTTGGTGAAGATCTGAGTATGTAGTTTTTGACCTTATCTGGAACCTCCCATCTGAAAATTTGAAAATTCTTCAAAAATTCGTCGAAAATCTTGATGTCTCCAATCTCTTGTTTTGTACGTTTTTTCCACGTGTCTCGACCTCCAATGGATCCCTGCAAAGTTTGGTGAAGATCTGAGTATGTCGTTTTTGACCTTATCTGGAACCTCCCATCTGAAAATTTGAAAATTCTTAAAAAATTCGTCGAAAATCTTGATGTCTCCGATCTCTTGTTTTGTACGTTTTTTCCACGTGTCTTGACATGCAAAGTATTCCTGCAAAGTTTGGTGAAGATCTGAGTATGTAGTTTTTGACCTCATCTGGAACCTCCTATCTGAAAATTTGAAAATTCTTAAAAAATTCGTCCAAAATTTTGATGTCTCCAATCTCTTGTTTTGTACGTTTTTTCCACGTGTCTTGACATCCAATGTATCCCTGCAATGTTTGGTGAAGATCTGAGTATGTAGTTTTTGACCTTATCTGGAACCTCCCATCTGAAAATTTGAAAATTCCTAAAAAATCCGTCCAAAATCTTGATGACCCCAATCTCTTGTTTTGTACGTTTTTTCCACGTGTCTTGACATCCAATGTATCCCTGCAAAGTTTGGTGAAGATCTGAGTATGTAGTTTTTGACCTTATCTGGAACCTCCTATCTGAAAATTTGAAAATTCTTAAAAAATTCGTCCAAAATCTTGATGTCTCCAATCTCTTGTTTTGTACGTTTTTTCCACGTGTCTTGACATCCAAAGTATCCCTGCAAAGTTTGGTGAAGATCTGAGTATGTAGTTTTTCACCTTATATGGAACCTCCTTTCTGAAAATTTGAGAATTCTTAAAAAATTCGTCCAAAATCTTGATGTCTCCAATCTCTTGTTTTGTACGTTTTTTCCACGTGTCTTGACATCCAATGTATCCATGCAAAGTTTGGTGAAGATCTGAGTATGTCGTTTTTGACCTTATCTGGAACCTCCCATCTGAAAATTTGAAAATTCTTAAAAAATCCGTGCAAAATCTTGATGACCCCAATCTCTTGTTTTGTACGTTTTTTCCACGTGTCTTGACATCCAATGTATCCCTGCAATGTTTGGTGAAGATCTGAGTATGTAGTTTTTGACCTTATATGGAACCTCCTTTCTGAAAATTTGAGAATTCTTAAAAAATTCGTCCAAAATCTTGATGTCTCCAATCTCTTGTTTTGTACGTTTTTTCCACGTGTCTTGACATCCAATGTATCCATGCAAAGTTTGGTGAAGATCTGAGTATGTCGTTTTTGACCTTATCTGGAACCTCCCATCTGAAAATTTGAAAATTCTTAAAAAATCCGTGCAAAATCTTGATGACCCCAATCTCTTGTTTTGTACGTTTTTTCCACGTGTCTTGACATCCAATGTATCCATGCAAAGTTTGGTGAAGATCTGAGTATGTCGTTTTTGACCTTATCTGGAACCTCCCATCTGAAAATTTGAAAATTCTTAAAAAATTCGTCGAAAATCTTGATGTCTCCAATCTCTTGTTTTGTACGTTTTTTCCACGTGTCTTGACATGCAAAGTATCCCTGCAACGTTTGGTGAAGATCTGAGTATGTAGTTTTTGACCTTATCTGGAACCTCCTATCTGAAAATTTGAAAATTCTTAAAAAATTCGTCCAAAATCTTGATGTCTCCAATCTCTTGTTTTGTACGTTTTTTCCACGTGTCTTGACATCCAATGTATCCCTGCAATGTTTGGTGAAGATCTGAGTATGTAGTTTTTGACCTTATATGGAGCCTCCTATCTGAAAATTTGAAAATTCTTAAAAAATTCGTCCAAAATCTTGATGTCTCCAATCTCTTGTTTTGTACGTTCTTTCCACGTGTCTTGACATCCAATGTATCCCTGCAATGTTTGGTGAAGATCTGAGTATGTAGTTTTTGACCTTATCTGGAACCGCATTTCTGAAAATTTGAAAATTTTTAAAAAAATCGTCCAAAATCTTGATGTCTCCAATCTCTTGTTTTGTACGTTTTTTCCACGTGTCTTGACATCCAATGTATCCCTGCAAAGTTTGGTGAAGATCTGAGTTTGTAGTTTTTGACCTTATATGGAACCTCCTATCTGAAAATTTGAAAATTCTTAAAAAATTCGTCCAAAATCTTGATGTCTCCAATCTCTTGTTTTGTACGTTTTTTCCACGTGTCTCGACCTCCAATGGATCCCTGCAAAGTTTGGTGAAGATCTGAGTATGTCGTTTTTGACCTTATCTGGAACCTCCCATCTGAAAATTTGAAAATTCTTAAAAAATTCGTCGAAAATCTTGATGTCTCCGATCTCTTGTTTTGTACGTTTTTTCCACGTGTCTTGACATGCAAAGTATTCCTGCAAAGTTTGGTGAAGATCTGAGTATGTAGTTTTTGACCTCATCTGGAACCTCCTATCTGAAAATTTGAAAATTCTTAAAAAATTCGTCCAAAATCTTGATGTCTCCAATCTCTTGTTTTGTACGTTTTTTCCACGTGTCTTGACATCCAATGTATCCCTGCAAAGTTTGGTGAAGATCTGAGTATGTAGTTTTTGACCTTATCTGGAACCTCCTATCTGAAAATTTGAAAATTCTTAAAAAATTCGTCCAAAATCTTGATGTCTCCAATCTCTTGTTTTGTACGTTTTTTCCACGTGTCTTGACATCCAATGTATTCCTGCAATGTTTGGTGAAGATCTGAGTATGTAGTTTTTGACCTTATATGGAACCTCCTATCTGAAAATTTGAAAATTCTTAAAAAATTCGACCAAAATCTTGATGTTCCGAATCCTATGTTTTGTATGTTTTTTCCACGTGTCTTGACATCCAATGTATCCATGCAAAGTTTGGTGAAGATCTGAGTATGTAGTTTTTGACCTTATATTGAACCTCCCATCTGAAAATTTGAAAATTCTTAAAAAATTCGTCCAAAATCTTGATGACCCCAATCTCTTGTTTTGTACGTTTTTTCCACGTGTCTTGACATCCAAAGTATCCCTGCAAAGTTTGGTGAAGATCTGAGTATGTAGTTTTTGACCTTATATGGAACCTCCTTTCTGAAAATTTGAGAATTCTTAAAAAATTCGTCCAAAATCTTGATGTCTCCAATCTCTTGTTTTGTACGTTTTTTCCACGTGTCTTGACATCCAATGTATCCATGCAAAGTTTGGTGAAGATCTGAGTATGTCGTTTTTGACCTTATCTGGAACCTCCCATCTGAAAATTTGAAAATTCTTAAAAAATTCGTCGAAAATCTTGATGTCTCCAATCTTTTGTTTTGTACGTTTTTTCCACGTGTCTTGACATGCAAAGTATCCCTGCAACGTTTGTTGAAGATCTGAGTATGTAGTTTTTGACCTTATCTGGAACCTCCTATCTGAAAGTTTGAAAATTCTTAAAAAATTCGTCGAAAATCTTGATGTCTCCAATCTCTTGTTTTGTACGTTTTTTCCACGTGTCTTGATATCCAATGTATCCCTGCAAAGTTTGGTGAAGATCTGAGTATGTCGTTTTTGACCTTATCTGGAACATCCTTTCTGAAAATTTGAAAATTGTTAAAAAATTCGTCCAAAATCTTGATGTCTCCAATCTCTTTTTTGTACGTTTTTTCCACGTGTCTTGACATCCAATGTATCCCTGCAAAGTTTGGTGAAGATCTGAGTATGTAGTTTTTGACCTTATCTGGAACCTCCCATCTGAAAATTTGAAAATTCTTAAAAAATTCGACCAAAATCTTGATGTCTCCAATCTTTTGTTTTGTACGTTTTTTCCACGTGTCTTGACACATAATGTATCCATGCAAAGTTTGGTGAAGATCTGAGTATGTAGTTTTTGTCCTTATATGGAACCTCCTATCTGAAAATTTGAAAATTCTTAAAAAATTCGTCCAAAATCTTGATGTCTCCAATCTCTTGTTTTGTACGTTTTTTCCACGTGTCTTGACATCCAATGTATCCCTGCAAAGTTTGGTGAAGATCTGAGTATGTAGTTTTTGACCTTATCTGGAACCTCCCATCTGAAAATTTGAAAATTCCTAAAAAATCCGTGCAAAATCTTGATGACCCCAATCTCTTGTTTTGTACGTTTTTTCCACGTGTCTTGACATCCAATGTATCCATGCAAAGTTTGGTGAAGATCTGAGTATGTCGTTTTTGACCTTATCTGGAACATCCTTTCTGAAAATTTGAAAATTGTTAAAAAATTCGTCCAAAATCTTGATGTCTCCAATCTCTTTTTTGTACGTTTTTTCCACGTGTCTTGACATCCAATGTATCCCTGCAAAGTTTGGTGAAGATCTGAGTATGTAGTTTTTGACCTTATCTGGAACCTCCCATCTGAAAATTTGAAAATTCTTCAAAAATTCGTCGAAAATCTTGATGTCTCCAATCTCTTGTTTTGTACGTTTTTTCCACGTGTCTCGACCTCCAATGGATCCCTGCAAAGTTTGGTGAAGATCTGAGTATGTCGTTTTTGACCTTATCTGGAACATCCTTTCTGAAAATTTGAAAATTCTTAAAAAATTCGTCGAAAATCTTGATGTCTCCAATCTCTTGTTTTGTACGTTTTTTCCACGTGTCTTGACATCCAATGTATCCCTGCAAAGTTTGGTGAAGATCTGAGTATGTCGTTTTTGACCTTATCTGGAACATCCTTTCTGAAAATTTGAAAATTCTTAAAAAATTCGTCGAAAATCTTGATGTCTCCAATCTCTTGTTTTGTACGTTTTTTCCACGTGTCTTGACATCCAATGTATCCCTGCAAAGTTTGGTGAAGATCTGAGTATGTAGTTTTTGACCTTATATGGAACCTCCTTTCTGAAAATTTGAAAATTCTCAAAAAATTCGTCCATAATCTTGATGACCCCAATCTCTTGTTTTGTACGTTTTTTCCACGTGTCTTGACATGCAATGTATCCCTGCAAAGTTTGGTGAAGATCTGAGTATGTAGTTTTTGACCTTATCTGGAACATCCTTTCTGAAAATTTGAAAATTGTTAAAAAATTCGTCCAAAATCTTGATGTCTCCAATCTCTTTTTTGTACGTTTTTTCCACGTGTCTTGACATCCAATGTATCCCTGCAAAGTTTGGTGAAGATCTGAGTATGTAGTTTTTGACCTTATCTGGAACCTCCTATCTGAAAATTTGAAAATTCTTAAAAAATTCGTCCAAAATCTTGATGTCTCCAATCTCTTGTTTTGTACGTTTTTTTCCACGTGTCTTGATATCCAATGTATCCCTGCAAAGTTTGGTGAAGATCTGAGTATGTAGTTTTTGACCTTATATGGAACCTCCTATCTGAAAATTTGAAAATTCTTAAAAAATTCGTCCAAAATCTTGATGTCTCCAATCTCTTGTTTTGTACGTTTTTTCCACGTGTCTTGACATCCAATGTATCCCTGCAAAGTTTGGTGAAGATCTGAGTATGTAGTTTTTGACCTTATCTGGAACCTCCCATCTGAAAATTTGAAAATTCCTAAAAAATCCGTGCAAAATCTTGATGACCCCAATCTCTTGTTTTGTACGTTTTTTCCACGTGTCTTGACATCCAATGTATCCATGCAAAGTTTGGTGAAGATCTGAGTATGTCGTTTTTGACCTTATCTGGAACATCCTTTCTGAAAATTTGAAAATTGTTAAAAAATTCGTCCAAAATCTTGATGTCTCCAATCTCTTTTTTGTACGTTTTTTCCACGTGTCTTGACATCCAATGTATCCCTGCAAAGTTTGGTGAAGATCTGAGTATGTAGTTTTTGACCTTATCTGGAACCTCCCATCTGAAATTTGAAAATTCTTCAAAAATTCGTCGAAAATCTTGATGTCTCCAATCTCTTGTTTTGTACGTTTTTTCCACGTGTCTCGACCTCCAATGGATCCCTGCAAAGTTTGGTGAAGATCTGAGTATGTCGTTTTTGACATTATCTGGAACATCCTTTCTGAAAATTTGAAAATTCTTAAAAAATTCGTCGAAAATCTTGATGTCTCCAATCTCTTGTTTTGTACGTTTTTTCCACGTGTCTTGACATCCAATGTATCCCTGCAAAGTTTGGTGAAGATCTGAGTATGTCGTTTTTGACCTTATCTGGAACATCCTTTCTGAAAATTTGAAAATTCTTAAAAAATTCGTCGAAAATCTTGATGTCTCCAATCTCTTGTTTTGTACGTTTTTTCCACGTGTCTTGACATCCAATGTATCCCTGCAAAGTTTGGTGAAGATCTGAGTATGTAGTTTTTGACCTTATATGGAACCTCCTTTCTGAAAATTTGAAAATTCTCAAAAAATTCGTCCATAATCTTGATGTCTCCAATCTCTTGTTTTGTACGTTTTTTCCACGTGTCTTGACATCCAATGTATCCCTGCAAAGTTTGGTGAAGATCTGAGTATGTAGTTTTTGACCTTATCTGGAACATCCTTTCTGAAAATTTGAAAATTGTTAAAAAATTCGTCCAAAATCTTGATGTCTCCAATCTCTTTTTTGTACGTTTTTTCCACGTGTCTTGACATCCAATGTATCCCTGCAAAGTTTGGTGAAGATCTGAGTATGTAGTTTTTGACCTTATCTGGAACCTCCTATCTGAAAATTTGAAAATTCTTAAAAAATTCGTCCAAAATCTTGATGTCTCCAATCTCTTGTTTTGTACGTTTTTTTCCACGTGTCTTGATATCCAATGTATCCCTGCAAAGTTTGGTGAAGATCTGAGTATGTAGTTTTTGACCTTATATGGAACCTCCTATCTGAAAATTTGAAAATTCTTAAAAAATTCGTCCAAAATCTTGATGTCTCCAATCTCTTGTTTTGTACGTTTTTTCCACGTGTCTTGATATCCAATGTATCCCTGCAAAGTTTGGTGAAGATCTGAGTATGTAGTTTTTGACCTTATATGGAACCTCCTATCTGAAAATTTGAAAATTCTTAAAAAATTCGTCCAAAATTTTGATGTCTCCAATCTCTTGTTTTGTACGTTTTTTCCACGTGTCTTGACATCCAATGTATCCCTGCAATGTTTGGTGAAGATCTGAGTATGTAGTTTTTGACCTTATCTGGAACCTCCCATCTGAAAATTTGAAAATTCCTAAAAAATCCGTCCAAAATCTTGATGTCTCCAATCTCTTGTTTTGTACGTTTTTTCCACGTGTCTCGACCTCCAATGTATCCCTGCAAAGTTTGGTGAAGATCTGAGTATGTCGTTTTTGACCTTATCTGGAACATCCTTTCTGAAAATTTGAAAATTCTTAAAAAATTCGTCGAAAATCTTGATGTCTCCAATCTCTTGTTTTGTACGTTTTTTCCACGTGTTTTGACATCCAATGTATCCCTGCAAAGTTTGGTGAAGATCTGAGTATGTAGTTTTTGACCTTATATGGAACCCCCTTTCTGAAAATTTGAAAATTCTCAAAAAATTCGTCCATAATCTTGATGTCTCCAATCTCTTGTTTTGTACGTTTTTTCCACGTGTCTTGACATCCAATGTATCCCTGCCAAGTTTGGTGAAGATCTGAGTATGTAGTTTTTGACCTTATCTGGAACATCCTTTCTGAAAATTTGAAAATTGTTAAAAAATTCGTCCAAAATCTTGATGTCTCCAATCTCTTTTTTGTACGTTTTTTCCACGTGTCTTGACATCCAATGTATCCCTGCAAACTTTGGTGAAGATCTGAGTATGTAGTTTTTGACCTTATCTGGAACCTCCCATCTGAAAATTTGAAAATTCTTAAAAAATTCGACCAAAATCTTGATGTCTCCAATCTTTTGTTTTGTACGTTTTTTCCACGTGTATTGACACATAATGTATCCATGCAAAGTTTGGTGAAGATCTGAGTATGTAATTTTTGACCTTATATGGAACCTCCTATCTGAAAATTTGAAAATTCTTAAAAAATTCGTCCAAAATCTTGATGTCTCCAATCTCTTGTTTTGTACGTTTTTTCCACGTGTCTTGACATCCAATGTATCCCTGCAAAGTTTGGTGAAGATCTGAGTATGTAGTTTTTGACCTTATCTGGAACCTCCCATCTGAAAATTTGAAAATTCCTAAAAAATCCGTGCAAAATCTTGATGACCCCAATCTCTTGTTTTGTACGTTTTTTCCACGTGTCTTGACATCCAATGTATTCCTGCAATGTTTGGTGAAGATCTGAGTATGTAGTTTTTGACCTTATATGGAACCTCCTATCTGAAAATTTGAAAATTCTTAAAAAATTCGACCAAAATCTTGATGTTCCGAATCCTATGTTTTGTATGTTTTTTCCACGTGTCTTGACATCCAATGTATCCATGCAAAGTTTGGTGAAGATCTGAGTATGTAGTTTTTGACCTTATATTGAACCTCCCATCTGAAAATTTGAAAATTCTTAAAAAATTCGTCCAAAATCTTGATGACCCCAATCTCTTGTTTTGTACGTTTTTTCCACGTGTCTTGACATCCAAAGTATCCCTGCAAAGTTTGGTGAAGATCTGAGTATGTAGTTTTTGACCTTATATTGAACCTCCCATCTGAAAATTTGAAAATTCTTAAAAAATTCGTCCAAAATCTTGATGTCTCCAATCTCTTGTTTTGTACGTTTTTTCCACGTGTCTTGACATCCAATGTATCCATGCAAAGTTTGGTGAAGATCTGAGTATGTCGTTTTTGACCTCATCTGGAACCTCCCATCTGAAAATTTGAAAATTCTTAAAAAATTCGTCGAAAATCTTGATGCCTCCAATCTTTTGTTTTGTACGTTTTTTCCACGTGTCTTGACATGCAAAGTATCCCTGCAACGTTTGGTGAAGATCTGAGTATGTAGTTTTTGACCTTATCTGGAACCTCCTATCTGAAAATTTGAAAATTCTTCAAAAATTCGTCGAAAATCTTGATGTCTCCAATCTCTTGTTTTGTACGTTTTTTCCACGTGTCTTGACATCCAATGTATTCCTGCAATGTTTGGTGGAGATCTGAGTATGTAGATTTAGACCTTATCTGGAACCTCCTATCTGAAAATTTGAAAATTCTTCAAAAATTCGTCCAAAATCTTGATGTCTCCAATCTCTTGTTTTGTACGTTTTTTCCACGTGTCTCGACCTCCAATGGATCCCTGCAAAGTTTGGTGAAGATCTGAGTATGTCGTTTTTGACCTTATCTGGAACATCCTTTCTGAAAATTTGAAAATTCTTAAAAAATTCGTCGAAAATCTTGATGTCTCCAATCTCTTGTTTTGTACGTTTTTTCCACGTGTCTTGACATCCAATGTATCCCTGCAAAGTTTGGTGAAGATCTGAGTATGTAGTTTTTGACCTTATATGGAACCTCCTATCTGAAAATTTGAAAATTCTTAAAAAATTCGTCCAAAATCTTGATGTCTCCAATCTCTTGTTTTGTACGTTTTTTCCACGTGTTACGACCTCCAATGGATCCCTGCAAAGTTTGGTGAAGATCTGAGTATGTCGTTTTTGACCTTATCTGGAACCTCCCATCTGAAAATTTGAAAATTCTTAAAAAATTCGTCGAAAATCTTGATGTCTCCGATCTCTTGTTTTGTACGTTTTTTCCACGTGTCTTGACATGCAAAGTATTCCTGCAAAGTTTGGTGAAGATCTGAGTATGTAGTTTTTGACCTCATCTGGAACCTCCTATCTGAAATTTTGAAAATTGTTAAAAAATTCGTCCAAAATCTTGATGTCTCCAATCTCTTTTTTGTACGTTTTTTCCACGTGTCTTGACATCCAATGGATCCCTGCAAAGTTTGGTGAAGATCTGAGTATGTAGTTTTTGACCTTATCTGGAACCTCCCATCTGAAAATTTGAAAATTCTTAAAAAATTCGACCAAAATCTTGATGTCTCCAATCTTTTGTTTTGTACGTTTTTTCCACGTGTCTTTACACATAATGTATCCATGCAAAGTTTGGTGAAGATCTGAGTATGTAGTTTTTGACCTTATATGGAACCTCCTATCTGAAAATTTGAAAATTCTTAAAAAATTCGTCCAAAATCTTGATGTCTCCAATCTCTTGTTTTGTACGTTTTTTCCACGTGTCTTGACATCCAATGTATCCCTGCAAAGTTTGGTGAAGATCTGAGTATGTAGTTTTTGACCTTATCTGGAACCTCCCATCTGAAAATTTGAAAATTCCTAAAAAATCCGTGCAAAATCTTGATGACCCCAATCTCTTGTTTTGTACGTTTTTCCACGTGTCTTGACATCCAATGTATTCCTGCAATGTTTGGTGAAGATCTGAGTATGTAGTTTTTGACCTTATATGGAACCTCCTATCTGAAAATTTGAAAATTCTTAAAAAATTCGTCCAAAATCTTGATGACCCCAATCTCTTGTTTTGTACGTTTTTTCCACGTGTCTTGACATCCAAAGTATCCCTGCAAAGTTTGGTGAAGATCTGAGTATGTAGTTTTTGACCTTATATGGAACCTCCTTTCTGAAAATTTGAGAATTCTTAAAAAATTCGTCCAAAATCTTGATGTCTCCAATCTCTTGTTTTGTACGTTTTTTCCACGTGTCTTGACATCCAATGTATCCATGCAAAGTTTGGTGAAGATCTGAGTATGTCGTTTTTGACCTTATCTGGAACCTCCCATCTGAAAATTTGAAAATTCTTAAAAAATTCGTCGAAAATCTTGATGTCTCCAATCTTTTGTTTTGTACGTTTTTTCCACGTGTCTTGACATGCTAAGTATCCCTGCAACGTTTGGTGAAGATCTGAGTATGTAGTTTTTGACCTTATCTGGAACCTCCTATCTGAAAATTTGAAAATTCTTAAAAAATTCGTCGAAAATCTTGATGTCTCCAATCTCTTGTTTTGTACGTTTTTTCCACGTGTCTTGATATCCAATGTATCCCTGCAAAGTTTGGTGAAGATCTGAGTATGTCGTTTTTGACCTTATCTGGAACATCCTTTCTGAAAATTTGAAAATTGTTAAAAAATTCGTCCAAAATCTTGATGTCTCCAATCTCTTTTTTGTACGTTTTTTCCACGTGTCTTGACATCCAATGTATCCCTGCAAAGTTTGGTGAAGATCTGAGTATGTAGTTTTTGACCTTATCTGGAACCTCCCATCTGAAAATTTGAAAATTCTTAAAAAATTCGACCAAAATCTTGATGTCTCCAATCTTTTGTTTTGTACGTTTTTTCCACGTGTCTTGACACATAATGTATCCATGCAAAGTTTGGTGAAGATCTGAGTATGTAGTTTTTGACCTTATATGGAACCTCCTATCTGAAAATTTGAAAATTCTTAAAAAATTCGTCCAAAATCTTGATGTCTCCAATCTCTTGTTTTGTACGTTTTTTCCACGTGTCTTGACATCCAATGTATCCCTGCAAAGTTTGGTGAAGATCTGAGTATGTAGTTTTTGACCTTATCTGGAACCTCCCATCTGAAAATTTGAAAATTCCTAAAAAATCCGTGCAAAATCTTGATGACCCCAATCTCTTGTTTTGTACGTTTTTTCCACGTGTCTTGACATCCAATGTATCCATGCAAAGTTTGGTGAAGATCTGAGTATGTCGTTTTTGACCTTATCTGGAACATCCTTTCTGAAAATTTGAAAATTGTTAAAAAATTCGTCCAAAATCTTGATGTATCCAATCTCTTTTTTGTACGTTTTTTCCACGTGTCTTGACATCCAATGTATCCCTGCAAAGTTTGGTGAAGATCTGAGTATGTAGTTTTTGACCTTATCTGGAACCTCCCATCTGAAAATTTGAAAATTCTTCAAAAATTCGTCGAAAATCTTGATGTCTCCAATCTCTTGTTTTGTACGTTTTTTCCACGTGTCTTGACATCCAATGTATCCCTGCAATGTTTGGTGGAGATCTGAGTATGTAGTTTTTGACCTTATCTGGGACCTCCTATCAGAAAATTTGAAAATTCTTCAAAAATTCGTCCAAAATCTTGATGTCTCCAATCTCTTGTTTTGTACGTTTTTTCCACGTGTCTCGACCTCCAATGTATCCCTGCAAAGTTTGGTGAAGATCTGAGTATGTCGTTTTTGACCTTATCTGGAACATCCTTTCTGAAAATTTGAAAATTCTTAAAAAATTCGTCGAAAATCTTGATGTCTCCAATCTCTTGTTTTGTACGTTTTTTCCACGTGTCTTGACATCCAATGTATCCCTGCAAAGTTTGGTGAAGATCTGAGTATGTAGTTTTTGACCTTATATGGAACCTCCTTTCTGAAAATTTGAAAATTCTTAAAAAATTCGTCCAAAATCTTGATGTCTCCAATCTCTTGTTTTGTACGTTTTTTCCACGTGTCTTGACATCCAATGTATCCCTGCAAAGTTTGGTGAAGATCTGAGTATGTAGTTTTTGACCTTATCTGGAACATCCTTTCTGAAAATTTGAAAATTGTTAAAAAATTCGTCCAAAATCTTGATGTCTCCAATCTCTTTTTTGTACGTTTTTTCCACGTGTCTTGACATCCAATGTATCCCTGCAAAGTTTGGTGAAGATCTGAGTATGTAGTTTTTGACCTTATCTGGAACCTCCCATCTGAAAATTTGAAAATTCTTAAAAAATTCGACCAAAATCTTGATGTCTCCAATCTTTTGTTTTGTACGTTTTTTCCACGTGTCTTGACACATAATGTATCCATGCAAAGTTTGGTGAAGATCTGAGTATGTAGTTTTTGACCTTATATGGAACCTCCTATCTGAAAATTTGAAAATTCTTAAAAAATTCGTCCAAAATCTTGATGTCTCCAATCTCTTGTTTTGTACGTTTTTTCCACGTGTCTTGACATCCAATGTATCCCTGCAAAGTTTGGTGAAGATCTGAGTATGTAGTTTTTGACCTTATCTGGAACCTCCCATCTGAAAATTTGAAAATTCCTAAAAAATCCGTGCAAAATCTTGATGACCCCAATCTCTTGTTTTGTACGTTTTTTCCACGTGTCTTGACATCCAATGTATTCCTGCAATGTTTGGTGAAGATCTGAGTATGTAGTTTTTGACCTTATATGGAACCTCCTATCTGAAAATTTGAAAATTCTTAAAAAATTCGACCAAAATCTTGATGTTCCGAATCCTATGTTTTGTATGTTTTTTCCACGTGTCTTGACATCCAATGTATCCATGCAAAGTTTGGTGAAGATCTGAGTATGTAGTTTTTGACCTTATATTGAACCTCCCATCTGAAAATTTGAAAATTCTTAAAAAATTCGTCCAAAATTTTGATGACCCCAATCTCTTGTTTTGTACGTTTTATCCACGTGTCTTGACATCCAAAGTATCCCTGCAAAGTTTGGTGAAGATCTGAGTATGTAGTTTTTTACCTTATATTGAACCTCCCATCTGAAAATTTGAAAATTCTTAAAAAATTCGTCCAAAATCTTGATGTCTCCAATCTCTTGTTTTGTACGTTTTTTCCACGTGTCTTGACATCCAATGTATCCATGCAAAGTTTGGTGAAGATCTGAGTATGTCGTTTTTGACCTTATCTGGAACCTCCCATCTGAAAATTTGAAAATTCTTAAAAAATTCGTCGAAAATCTTGATGTCTCCAATCTTTTGTTTTGTACGTTTTTTCCACTTGTCTTGACATGCAAAGTATCCCTGCAACGTTTGGTGAAGATCTGAGTATGTAGTTTTTGACCTTATCTGGAACCTCCTATCTGAAAATTTGAAAATTCTTCAAAAATTCGTCGAAAATCTTGATGTCTCCAATCTCTTGTTTTGTACGTTTTTTCCACGTGTCTTGACATCCAATGTATTCCTGCAACGTTTGGTGGAGATCTGAGTATGTAGTTTTAGACCTTATCTGGAACCTCCTATCTGAAAATTTGAAAATTCTTCAAAAATTCGTCCAAAATCTTGATGTCTCCAATCTCTTGTTTTGTACGTTTTTTCCACGTGTCTCGACCTCCAATGGATCCCTGCAAAGTTTGGTGAAGATCTGAGTATGTCGTTTTTGACCTTATCTGGAACATTCTTTCTGAAAATTTGAAAATTCTTAAAAAATTCGTCGAAAATCTTGATGTCTCCAATCTCTTGTTTTGTACGTTTTTTCCACGTGTCTTGACATCCAATGTATCCCTGCAAAGTTTGGTGAAGATCTGAGTATGTAGTTTTTGACCTTATATGGAACCTCCTATCTGAAAATTTGAAAATTCTTAAAAAATTCGTCCAAAATCTTGATGTCTCCAATCTCTTGTTTTGTACGTTTTTTCCACGTGTCTCGACCTCCAATGGATCCCTGCAAAGTTTGGTGAAGATCTGAGTATGTCGTTTTTGACCTTATCTGGAACCTCCCATCTGAAAATTTGAAAATTCTTAAAAAATTCGTCGAAAATCTTGATGTCTCCGATCTCTTGTTTTGTACGTTTTTTCCACGTGTCTTGACATGCAAAGTATTCCTGCAAAGTTTGGTGAAGATCTGAGTATGTAGTTTTTGACCTCATCTGGAACCTCCTATCTGAAAATTTGAAAATTCTTAAAAAATTCGTCCAAAATCTTGATGTCTCCAATCTCTTGTTTTGTACGTTTTTTCCACGTGTCTTGACATCCAATGTATCCCTGCAATGTTTGGTGAAGATCTGAGTATGTAGTTTTTGACCTTATCTGGAACCTCCCATCTGAAAATTTGAAAATTCCTAAAAAATCCGTCCAAAATCTTGATGACCCCAATCTCTTGTTTTGTACTTTTTTTCCACGTGTCTCGACCTCCAATGTATCCCTGCAAAGATTGGTGAAGATCTGAGTATGTAGTTTTTGACCTTATATGGAACCTCCTATCTGAAAATTTGAAAATTCTTAAAAAATTCGTCCAAAATCTTGATGTCACCAATCCTATGTTTTGTATGTTTTTTCCACGTGTCTTGACATCCAATGTATCCATGCAAAGTTTGGTGAAGATCTGAGTATGTCGTTTTTGACCTTATCTGGAACCTCCCATCTGAAAATTTGAAAATTCTTAAAAAATTCGTCGAAAATCTTGATGTCTCCGATCTCTTGTTTTGTACGTTTTTTCCACGTGTCTTGACATGCAAAGTATTCCTGCAAAGTTTGGTGAAGATCTGAGTATGTAGTTTTTGACCTCATCTGGAACCTCCTATCTGAAAATTTGAAAATTCTTAAAAAATTCGTCCAAAATTTTGATGTCTCCAATCTCTTGTTTTGTACGTTTTTTCCACGTGTCTTGACATCCAATGTATCCCTGCAAAGTTTGGTGAAGATCTGAGTATGTAGTTTTTGACCTTATCTGGAACCTCCCATCTGAAAATTTGAAAATTCCTAAAAAATCCGTCCAAAATCTTGATGACCCCAATCTCTTGTTTTGTACGTTTTTTCCACGTGTCTTGACATCCAATGTATCCCTGCAAAGTTTGGTGAAGATCTGAGTATGTAGTTTTTGACCTTATCTGGAACCTCCTCTCTGAAAATTTGAAAATTCTTAAAAAATTCGTCCAAAATCTTGATGTCTCCAATCTCTTGTTTTGTACGTTTTTTCCACGTGTCTTGATATCCAATGTATCCCTGCAAAGTTTGGTGAAGATCTGAGTATATAGTTTTTGACCTTATATGGAACCTCCTATCTGAAAATTTGAAAATTCTTAAAAAATTCGTCCAAAATCTTGATGTCTCCAATCTCTTGTTTTGTACGTTTTTTCCACGTGTCTTGACATCCAATGTATCCCTGCAAAGTTTGGTGAAGATCTGAGTATGTAGTTTTTGACCTTACATTGAACCTCCCATCTGAAAATTTGAAAATTCTTAAAAAATTCGTCCAAAATCTTGATGTCTCCAATCTCTTGTTTTGTACGTTTTTTCCACGTGTCTTGATATCCAATGTATCCCTGCAAAGTTTGGTGAAGATCTGAGTATGTAGTTTTTGACCTTATATGGAACCTCCTATCTGAAAATTTGAAAATTCTTAAAAAATTCGTCCAAAATTTTGATGTCTCCAATCTCTTGTTTTGTACGTTTTTTCCACGTGTCTTGACATCCAATGTATCCCTGCAATGTTTGGTGAAGATCTGAGTATGTAGTTTTTGACCTTATCTGGAACCTCCCATCTGAAAATTTGAAAATTCCTAAAAAATCCGTCCAAAATCTTGATGACCCCAATCTCTTGTTTTGTACGTTTTTTCCACGTGTCTTGACATCCAATGTATCCCTGCAAAGTTTGGTGAAGATCTGAGTATGTAGGTTTTGACCTTATATTGAACCTCCCATCTGAAAATTTGAAAATTCTTAAAAAATTCGTCCAAAATCTTGATGTCTCCAATCTCTTGTTTTGTACGTTTTTTCCACGTGTCTTGATATCCAATGTATCCCTGCAAAGTTTGGTGAAGATCTGAGAATGTAGTTTTTGACCTTATATGGAACCTCCTATCTGAAAATTTGAAAATTCTTAAAAAATTCGTCCAAAATCTTGATGTCTCCAATCTCTTGTTTTGTACGTTTTTTCCACGTGTCTCGACCTCCAATGTATCCCTGCAAAGTTTGGTGAAGATCTGAGTATGTCGTTTTTGACCTTATCTGGAACATCCTTTCTGAAAATTTGAAAATTCTTAAAAAATTCGTCGAAAATCTTGATGTCTCCAATCTCTTGTTTTGTACGTTTTTTCCACGAGTCTTGACATCCAATGTATCCCTGCAAAGTTTGGTGAAGATCTGAGTATGTAGTTTTTGACCTTATATGGAACCTCCTATCTGAAAATTTGAAAATTCTTAAAAAATTCGACCAAAATCTTGATGTTCCGAATCCTATGTTTTGTATGTTTTTTCCACGTGTCTTGACATCCAATGTATCCATGCAAAGTTTGGTGAAGATCTGAGTATGTAGTTTTTGACCTTATATTGAACCTCCCATCTGAAAATTTGAAAATTCTTAAAAAATTCGTCCAAAATCTTGATGACCCCAATCTCTTGTTTTGTACGTTTTTTCCACGTGTCTTGACATCCAAAGTATCCCTGCAAAGTTTGGTGAAGATCTGAGTATGTAGTTTTTGACCTTATATGGAACCTCCTTTCTGAAAATTTGAGAATTCTTAAAAAATTCGTCCAAAATCTTGATGTCTCCAATCTCTTGTTTTGTACGTTTTTTCCACGTGTCTTGACATCCAATGTATCCATGCAAAGTTTGGTGAAGATCTGAGTATGTCGTTTTTGACCTTATCTGGAACCTCCCATCTGAAAATTTGAAAATTCTTAAAAAATCCGTGCAAAATCTTGATGACCCCAATCTCTTGTTTTGTACGTTTTTTCCACGTGTCTTGACATCCAATGTATCCATGCAAAGTTTGGTGAAGATCTGAGTATGTCGTTTTTGACCTTATCTGGAACCTCCCATCTGAAAATTTGAAAATTCTTAAAAAATTCGTCGAAAATCTTGATGTCTCCGATCTCTTGTTTTGTACGTTTTTTCCACGTGTCTTGACATGCAAAGTATTCCTGCAAAGTTTGGTGAAGATCTGAGTATGTAGTTTTTGACCTCATCTGGAACCTCCTATCTGAAAATTTGAAAATTCTTAAAAAATTCGTCCAAAATCTTGATGTCTCCAATCTCTTGTTTTGTACGTTTTTTCCACGTGTCTTGACATCCAATGTATCCCTGCAATGTTTGGTGAAGATCTGAGTATGTAGTTTTTGACCTTATCTGGAACCTCCCATCTGAAAATTTGAAAATTCCTAAAAAATCCGTCCAAAATCTTGATGACCCCAATCTCTTGTTTTGTACTTTTTTTCCACGTGTCTCGACCTCCAATGTATCCCTGCAAAGATTGGTGAAGATCTGAGTATGTAGTTTTTGACCTTATATGGAACCTCCTATCTGAAAATTTGAAAATTCTTAAAAAATTCGTCCAAAATCTTGATGTCACCAATCCTATGTTTTGTATGTTTTTTCCACGTGTCTTGACATCCAATGTATCCATGCAAAGTTTGGTGAAGATCTGAGTATGTCGTTTTTGACCTTATCTGGAACCTCCCATCTGAAAATTTGAAAATTCTTAAAAAATTCGTCGAAAATCTTGATGTCTCCGATCTCTTGTTTTGTACGTTTTTTCCACGTGTCTTGACATGCAAAGTATTCCTGCAAAGTTTGGTGAAGATCTGAGTATGTAGTTTTTGACCTCATCTGGAACCTCCTATCTGAAAATTTGAAAATTCTTAAAAAATTCGTCCAAAATTTTGATGTCTCCAATCTCTTGTTTTGTACGTTTTTTCCACGTGTCTTGACATCCAATGTATCCCTGCAAAGTTTGGTGAAGATCTGAGTATGTAGTTTTTGACCTTATCTGGAACCTCCCATCTGAAAATTTGAAAATTCCTAAAAAATCCGTCCAAAATCTTGATGACCCCAATCTCTTGTTTTGTACGTTTTTTCCACGTGTCTTGACATCCAATGTATCCCTGCAAAGTTTGGTGAAGATCTGAGTATGTAGTTTTTGACCTTATCTGGAACCTCCTCTCTGAAAATTTGAAAATTCTTAAAAAATTCGTCCAAAATCTTGATGTCTCCAATCTCTTGTTTTGTACGTTTTTTCCACGTGTCTTGATATCCAATGTATCCCTGCAAAGTTTGGTGAAGATCTGAGTATATAGTTTTTGACCTTATATGGAACCTCCTATCTGAAAATTTGAAAATTCTTAAAAAATTCGTCCAAAATCTTGATGTCTCCAATCTCTTGTTTTGTACGTTTTTTCCACGTGTCTTGACATCCAATGTATCCCTGCAAAGTTTGGTGAAGATCTGAGTATGTAGTTTTTGACCTTACATTGAACCTCCCATCTGAAAATTTGAAAATTCTTAAAAAATTCGTCCAAAATCTTGATGTCTCCAATCTCTTGTTTTGTACGTTTTTTCCACGTGTCTTGATATCCAATGTATCCCTGCAAAGTTTGGTGAAGATCTGAGTATGTAGTTTTTGACCTTATATGGAACCTCCTATCTGAAAATTTGAAAATTCTTAAAAAATTCGTCCAAAATTTTGATGTCTCCAATCTCTTGTTTTGTACGTTTTTTCCACGTGTCTTGACATCCAATGTATCCCTGCAATGTTTGGTGAAGATCTGAGTATGTAGTTTTTGACCTTATCTGGAACCTCCCATCTGAAAATTTGAAAATTCCTAAAAAATCCGTCCAAAATCTTGATGACCCCAATCTCTTGTTTTGTACGTTTTTTCCACGTGTCTTGACATCCAATGTATCCCTGCAAAGTTTGGTGAAGATCTGAGTATGTAGGTTTTGACCTTATATTGAACCTCCCATCTGAAAATTTGAAAATTCTTAAAAAATTCGTCCAAAATCTTGATGTCTCCAATCTCTTGTTTTGTACGTTTTTTCCACGTGTCTTGATATCCAATGTATCCCTGCAAAGTTTGGTGAAGATCTGAGAATGTAGTTTTTGACCTTATATGGAACCTCCTATCTGAAAATTTGAAAATTCTTAAAAAATTCGTCCAAAATCTTGATGTCTCCAATCTCTTGTTTTGTACGTTTTTTCCACGTGTCTCGACCTCCAATGTATCCCTGCAAAGTTTGGTGAAGATCTGAGTATGTCGTTTTTGACCTTATCTGGAACATCCTTTCTGAAAATTTGAAAATTCTTAAAAAATTCGTCGAAAATCTTGATGTCTCCAATCTCTTGTTTTGTACGTTTTTTCCACGAGTCTTGACATCCAATGTATCCCTGCAAAGTTTGGTGAAGATCTGAGTATGTAGTTTTTGACCTTATATGGAACCTCCTATCTGAAAATTTGAAAATTCTTAAAAAATTCGACCAAAATCTTGATGTTCCGAATCCTATGTTTTGTATGTTTTTTCCACGTGTCTTGACATCCAATGTATCCATGCAAAGTTTGGTGAAGATCTGAGTATGTAGTTTTTGACCTTATATTGAACCTCCCATCTGAAAATTTGAAAATTCTTAAAAAATTCGTCCAAAATCTTGATGACCCCAATCTCTTGTTTTGTACGTTTTTTCCACGTGTCTTGACATCCAAAGTATCCCTGCAAAGTTTGGTGAAGATCTGAGTATGTAGTTTTTGACCTTATATGG
The DNA here is from genome assembly GCF_977018435.1 of Lepisma saccharinum. Taxonomy (NCBI): domain Eukaryota; kingdom Metazoa; phylum Arthropoda; class Insecta; order Zygentoma; family Lepismatidae; genus Lepisma; species Lepisma saccharinum. The sequence continues at coordinate 108,306 of NW_028142954.1, read as the reverse complement.
AACCTCCTTTCTGAAAATTTGAGAATTCTTAAAAAATTCGTCCAAAATCTTGATGTCTCCAATCTCTTGTTTTGTACGTTTTTTCCACGTGTCTTGACATCCAATGTATCCATGCAAAGTTTGGTGAAGATCTGAGTATGTCGTTTTTGACCTTATCTGGAACCTCCCATCTGAAAATTTGAAAATTCTTAAAAAATCCGTGCAAAATCTTGATGACCCCAATCTCTTGTTTTGTACGTTTTTTCCACGTGTCTTGACATCCAATGTATCCATGCAAAGTTTGGTGAAGATCTGAGTATGTCGTTTTTGACCTTATCTGGAACCTCCCATCTGAAAATTTGAAAATTCTTAAAAAATTCGTCGAAAATCTTGATGTCTCCAATCTCTTGTTTTGTACGTTTTTTCCACGTGTCTTGACATGCAAAGTATCCCTGCAACGTTTGGTGAAGATCTGAGTATGTAGTTTTTGACCTTATCTGGAACCTCCTATCTGAAAATTTGAAAATTCTTAAAAAATTCGTCCAAAATCTTGATGTCTCCAATCTCTTGTTTTGTACGTTTTTTCCACGTGTCTTGACATCCAATGTATCCCTGCAATGTTTGGTGAAGATCTGAGTATGTCGTTTTTGACCTTATATGGAGCCTCCTATCTGAAAATTTGAAAATTCTTAAAAAATTCGTCCAAAATCTTGATGTCTCCAATCTCTTGTTTTGTACGTTCTTTCCACGTGTCTTGACATCCAATGTATCCCTGCAATGTTTGGTGAAGATTTGAGTATGTAGTTTTTGACCTTATATGGAACCTCCTATCTGAAAATTTGAAAATTCTTAAAAGAATTTAACAAAATCTTGATGTCCCCAATCCTATGTTTTGTATGTTTTTTCCACGTGTCTTGACATACAATGTATCCCTGCAGAGTTTGGTGAAGATCTGAGTATGTAGTTTTTGACCTTATCTGGAACCTCCTTTCTGAAAATTTGAAAATTCTTAAAAAATTCGTCCAAAATCTTGATGTCTCCAATCTCTTGTTTTGTACGTTTTTTCCACGTGTCTTGACATCCAATGTATCCCTGCAAAGTTTGGTGAAGATCTGAGTATGTAGTTTTTGACCTTATCTGGAACATCCTTTCTGAAAATTTGAAAATTGTTAAAAAATTCGTCCAAAATCTTGATGTCTCCAATCTCTTTTTTGTACGTTTTTTCCACGTGTCTTGACATCCAATGTATCCCTGCAAAGTTTGGTGAAGATCTGAGTATGTAGTTTTTGACCTTATCTGGAACCTCCCATCTGAAAATTTGAAAATTCTTAAAAAATTCGACCAAAATCTTGATGTCTCCAATCTTTTGTTTTGTACGTTTTTTCCACGTGTCTTGACACATAATGTATCCATGCAAAGTTTGGTGAAGATCTGAGTATGTAGTTTTTGACCTTATATGGAACCTCCTATCTGAAAATTTGAAAATTCTTAAAAAAATCGTCCAAAATCTTGATGTCTCCAATCTCTTGTTTTGTACGTTTTTTCCACGTGTCTTGACATCCAATGTATCCCTTCAAAGTTTGGTGAAGATCTGAGTATGTAGTTTTTGACCTTATATTGAACCTCCCATCTGAAAATTTGAAAATTCTTAAAAAATTCGTCCAAAATCTTGATGACCCCAATCTCTTGTTTTGTACGTTTTTTCCACGTGTCTTGACATCCAAAGTATCCCTGCAAAGTTTGGTGAAGATCTGAGTATGTAGTTTTTGACCTTATATTGAACCTCCCATCTGAAAATTTGAAAATTCTTAAAAAATTCGTCCAAAATCTTGATGTCTCCAATCTCTTGTTTTGTACGTTTTTTCCACGTGTCTTGACATCCAATGTATCCATGCAAAGTTTGGTGAAGATCTGAGTATGTCGTTTTTGACCTTATCTGGAACCTCCCATCTGAAAATTTGAAAATTCTTAAAAAATTCGTCGAAAATCTTGATGTCTCCAATCTTTTGTTTTGTACGTTTTTTCCACGTGTCTTGACATGCAAAGTAGCCCTGCAACGTTTGGTGAAGATCTGAGTATGTAGTTTTTGACCTTATCTGGAACCTCCTATCTGAAAATTTGAAAATTCTTCAAAAATTCGTCGAAAATCTTGATGTCTCCAATCTCTTGTTTTGTACGTTTTTTCCACGTGTCTTGACATCCAATGTATTCCTGCAACGTTTGGTGGAGATCTGAGTATGTAGTTTTAGACCTTATCTGGAACCTCCTATCTGAAAATTTGAAAATTCTTCAAAAATTCGTCCAAAATCATGATGTCTCCAATCTCTTGTTTTGTACGTTTTTTCCACGTGTCTCGACCTCCAATGGATCCCTGCAAAGTTTGGTGAAGATCTGAGTATGTCGTTTTTGACCTTATCTGGAACATCCTTTCTGAAAATTTGAAAATTCTTAAAAAATTCGTCGAAAATCTTGATGTCTAGAATCTCTTGTTTTGTACATTTTTTCCACGTGTCTTGACATCCAATGTATCCCTGCAAAGTTTGGTGAAGATCTGAGTATGTAGTTTTTGACCTTATATGGAACCTCCTATCTGAAAATTTGAAAATTCTTAAAAAATTCGTCCAAAATCTTGATGTCTCCAATCTCTTGTTTTGTACGTTTTTTCCACGTGTCTCGACCTCCAATGGATCCCTGCAAAGTTTGGTGAAGATCTGAGTATGTCGTTTTTGACCTTATCTGGAACCTCCCATCTGAAAATTTGAAAATTCTTAAAAAATTCGTCGAAAATCTTGATGTCTCCGATCTCTTGTTTTGTACGTTTTTTCCACGTGTCTTGACATGCAAAGTATTCCTGCAAAGTTTGGTGAAGATCTGAGTATGTAGTTTTTGACCTCATCTGGAACCTCCTATCTGAAAATTTGAAAATTCTTAAAAAATTCGTCCAAAATCTTGATGTCTCCAATCTCTTGTTTTGTACGTTTTTTCCACGTGTCTTGACATCCAATGTATCCCTGCAATGTTTGGTGAAGATCTGAGTATGTAGTTTTTGACCTTATCTGGAACCTCCCATCTGAAAATTTGAAAATTCCTAAAAAATCCGTCCAAAATCTTGATGACCCCAATCTCTTGTTTTGTACTTTTTTTCCACGTGTCTCGACCTCCAATGTATCCCTGCAAAGATTGGTGAAGATCTGAGTATGTAGTTTTTGACCTTTTATGGAACCTCCTATCTGAAAATTTGAAAATTCTTAAAAAATTCGTCCAAAATCTTGATGTCACCAATCCTATGTTTTGTATGTTTTTTCCACGTGTCTTGACATCCAATGTATCCATGCAAAGTTTGGTGAAGATCTGAGTATGTCGTTTTTGACCTTATCTGGAACCTCCCATCTGAAAATTTGAAAATTCTTAAAAAATTCGTCGAAAATCTTGATGTCTCCGATCTCTTGTTTTGTACGTTTTTTCCACGTGTCTTGACATGCAAAGTATTCCTGCAAAGTTTGGTGAAGATCTGAGTATGTAGTTTTTGACCTCATCTGGAACCTCCTATCTGAAAATTTGAAAATTCTTAAAAAATTCGTCCAAAATTTTGATGTCTCCAATCTCTTGTTTTGTACGTTTTTTCCACGTGTCTTGACATCCAATGTATCCCTGCAAAGTTTGGTGAAGATCTGAGTATGTAGTTTTTGACCTTATCTGGAACCTCCAATCTGAAAATTTGAAAATTCCTAAAAAATCCGTCCAAAATCTTGATGACCCCAATCTCTTGTTTTGTACGTTTTTTCCAAGTGTCTTGACATCCAATGTATCCCTGCAAAGTTTGGTGAAGATCTGAGTATGTAGTTTTTGACCTTATCTGGAACCTCCTCTCTGAAAATTTGAAAATTCTTAAAAAATTCGTCCAAAATCTTGATGTCTCCAATCTCTTGTTTTGTACGTTTTTTCCACGTGTCTTGATATCCAATGTATCCCTGCAAAGTTTGGTGAAGATCTGAGTATATAGTTTTTGACCTTATATGGAACCTCCTATCTGAAAATTTGAAAATTCTTAAAAAATTCGTCCAAAATCTTGATGTCTCCAATCTCTTGTTTTGTACGTTTTTTCCACGTGTCTTGACATCCAATGTATCCCTGCAAAGTTTGGTGAAGATCTGAGTATGTAGTTTTTGACCTTATATTGAACCTCCCATCTGAAAATTTGAAAATTCTTAAAAAATTCGTCCAAAATCTTGATGTCTCCAATCTCTTGTTTTGTACGTTTTTTCCACGTGTCTTGATATCCAATGTATCCCTGCAAAGTTTGGTGAAGATCTGAGTATGTAGTTTTTGACCTTATATGGAACCTCCTATCTGAAAATTTGAAAATTCTTAAAAAATTCGTCCAAAATTTTGATGTCTCCAATCTCTTGTTTTGTACGTTTTTTCCACGTGTCTTGACATCCAATGTATCCCTGCAATGTTTGGTGAAGATCTGAGTATGTAGTTTTTGACCTTATCTGGAACCTCCCATCTGAAAATTTGAAAATTCCTAAAAAATCCGTCCAAAATCTTGATGACCCCTATCTCTTGTTTTGTACGTTTTTTCCACGTGTCTTGACATCCAATGTATCCCTGCAAAGTTTGGTGAAGATCTGAGTATGTAGTTTTTGACCTTATATTGAACCTCCCATCTGAAAATTTGAAAATTCTTAAAAAATTCGTCCAAAATCTTGATGTCTCCAATCTCTTGTTTTGTACGTTTTTTCCACGTGTCTTGATATCCAATGTATCCCTGCAACGTTTGGTGAAGATCTGAGAATGTAGTTTTTGACCTTATATGGAACCTCCTATCTGAAAATTTGAAAATTCTTAAAAAATTCGTCCAAAATCTTGATGTCTCCAATCTCTTGTTTTGTACGTTTTTTCCACGTGTCTCGACCTCCAATGTATCCCTGCAAAGTTTGGTGAAGATCTGAGTATGTCGTTTTTGACCTTATCTGGAACATCCTTTCTGAAAATTTGAAAATTCTTAAAAAATTCGTCGAAAATCTTGATGTCTCCAATCTCTTGTTTTGTACGTTTTTTCCACGTGTCTTGACATCCAATGTATCCCTGCAAAGTTTGGTGAAGATCTGAGTATGTAGTTTTTGACCTTATATGGAACCTCCTATCTGAAAATTTGAAAATTCTTAAAAAATTCGACCAAAATCTTGATGTTCCGAATCCTATGTTTTGTATGTTTTTTCCACGTGTCTTGACATCCAATGTATCCATGCAAAGTTTGGTGAAGATCTGAGTATGTAGTTTTTGACCTTATATTGAACCTCCCATCTGAAAATTTGAAAATTCTTAAAAAATTCGTCCAAAATCTTGATGACCCCAATCTCTTGTTTTGTACGTTTTTTCCACGTGTCTTGACATCCAAAGTATCCCTGCAAAGTTTGGTGAAGATCTGAGTATGTAGTTTTTGACCTTATATGGAACCTCCTTTCTGAAAATTTGAGAATTCTTAAAAAATTCGTCCAAAATCTTGATGTCTCCAATCTCTTGTTTTGTACGTTTTTTCCACGTGTCTTGACATCCAATGTATCCATGCAAAGTTTGGTGAAGATCTGAGTATGTCGTTTTTGACCTTATCTGGAACCTCCCATCTGAAAATTTGAAAATTCTTAAAAAATCCGTGCAAAATCTTGATGACCCCAATCTCTTGTTTTGTACGTTTTTTCCACGTGTCTTGACATCCAATGTATCCATGCAAAGTTTGGTGAAGATCTGAGTATGTCGTTTTTGACCTTATCTGGAACCTCCCATCTGAAAATTTGAAAATTCTTAAAAAATTCGTCGAAAATCTTGATGTCTCCAATCTCTTGTTTTGTACGTTTTTTCCACGTGTCTTGACATGCAAAGTATCCCTGCAACGTTTGGTGAAGATCTGAGTATGTAGTTTTTGACCTTATCTGGAACCTCCTATCTGAAAATTTGAAAATTCTTAAAAAATTCGTCCAAAATCTTGATGTCTCCAATCTCTTGTTTTGTACGTTTTTTCCACGTGTCTTGACATCCAATGTATCCCTGCAATGTTTGGTGAAGATCTGAGTATGTCGTTTTTGACCTTATATGGAGCCTCCTATCTGAAAATTTGAAAATTCTTAAAAAATTCGTCCAAAATCTTGATGTCTCCAATCTCTTGTTTTGTACGTTCTTTCCACGTGTCTTGACATCCAATGTATCCCTGCAATGTTTGGTGAAGATCTGAGTATGTAGTTTTTGACCTTATATGGAACCTCCTATCTGAAAATTTGAAAATTCTTAAAAGAATTTAACAAAATCTTGATGTCCCCAATCCTATGTTTTGTATGTTTTTTCCACGTGAATTGACATACAATGTATCCCTGCAGAGTTTGGTGAAGATCTGAGTATGTAGTTTTTGACCTTATCTGGAACCTCCCATCTGAAAATTTGAAAATTCCTAAAAAATCCGTCCAAAATCTTGTAGACCCGAATCTCTTGTTTTGTACGTTTTTTCCACGTGTCTTGACATCCAATGTATCCCTGCAAAGTTTGGTGAAGATCTGAGTATGTAGTTTTTGACCTTATATGGAACCTCCTTTCTGAAAATTTGAAAATTCTTAAAAAATTCGTCCAAAATCTTGATGTCTCCAATCTCTTGTTTTGTACGTTTTTTCCACGTGTCTTGACATCCAATGTATCCCTGCAAAGTTTGGTGAAGATCTGAGTATGTAGTTTTTGACCTTATCTGGAACATCCTTTCTGAAAATTTGAAAATTGTTAAAAAATTCGTCCAAAATCTTGATGTCTCCAATCTCTTTTTTGTACGTTTTTTCCACGTGTCTTGACATCCAATGTATCCCTGCAAAGTTTGGTGAAGATCTGAGTATGTAGTTTTTGACCTTATCTGGAACCTCCCATCTGAAAATTTGAAAATTCTTAAAAAATTCGACCAAAATCTTGATGTCTCCAATCTTTTGTTTTGTACGTTTTTTCCACGTGTCTTGACATCCAATGTATCCCTGCAAAGTTTGGTGAAGATCTGAGTATGTAGTTTTTGACCTTATCTGGAACCTCCCATCTGAAAATTTGAAAATTCCTAAAAAATCCGTGCAAAATCTTGATGACCCCAATCTCTTGTTTTGTACGTTTTTTCCACGTGTCTTGACATCCAATGTATTCCTGCAATGTTTGGTGAAGATCTGAGTATGTAGTTTTTGACCTTATATGGAACCTCCTATCTGAAAATTTGAAAATTCTTAAAAAATTCGACCAAAATCTTGATGTTCCGAATCCTATGTTTTGTATGTTTTTTCCACGTGTCTTGACATCCAATGTATCCATGCAAAGTTTGGTGAAGATCTGAGTATGTAGTTTTTGACCTTATATTGAACCTCCCATCTGAAAATTTGAAAATTCTTAAAAAATTCGTCCAAAATCTTGATGACCCCAATCTCTTGTTTTGTACGTTTTTTCCACGTGTCTTGACATCCAAAGTATCCCTGCAAAGTTTGGTGAAGATCTGAGTATGTAGTTTTTGACCTTATATTGAACCTCCCATCTGAAAATTTGAAAATTCTTAAAAAATTCGTCCAAAATCTTGATGTCTCCAATCTCTTGTTTTGTACGTTTTTTCCACGTGTCTTGACATCCAATGTATCCATGCAAAGTTTGGTGAAGATCTGAGTATGTCGTTTTTGACCTTATCTGGAACCTCCCATCTGAAAATTTGAAAATTCTTAAAAAATTCGTCGAAAATCTTGATGTCTCCAATCTTTTGTTTGTACGTTTTTTCCACGTGTCTTGACATGCAAAGTATCCCTGCAACGTTTGGTGAAGATCTGAGTATGTAGTTTTTGACCTTATCTGGAACCTCCTATCTGAAAATTTGAAAATTCTTCAAAAATTCGTCGAAAATCTTGATGTCTCCAATCTCTTGTTTTGTACGTTTTTTCCACGTGTCTTGACATCCAATGTATTCCTGCAACGTTTGGTGGAGATCTGAGTATGTAGTTTTAGACTTTATCTGGAACCTCCTATCTGAAAATTTGAAAATTCTTCAAAAATTCGTCCAAAATCTTGATGTCTCCAATCTCTTGTTTTGTACGTTTTTTCCACGTGTCTCGACCTCCAATGGATCCCTGCAAAGTTTGGTGAAGATCTGAGTATGTCGTTTTTGACCTTATCTGGAACATCCTTTCTGAAAATTTGAAAATTCTTAAAAAATTCGTCGAAAATCTTGATGTCTCCAATCTCTTGTTTTGTACGTTTTTTCCACGTGTCTTGACATCCAATGTATCCCTGCAAAGTTTGGTGAAGATCTGAGTATGTAGTTTTTGACCTTATATGGAACCTCCTATCTGAAAATTTGAAAATTCTTAAAAAATTCGTCCAAAATCTTGATGTCTCCAATCTCTTGTTTTGTACGTTTTTTCCACGTGTCTCGACCTCCAATGGATCCCTGCAAAGTTTGGTGAAGATCTGAGTATGTCGTTTTTGACCTTATCTGGAACCTCCCATCTGAAAATTTGAAAATTCTTAAAAAATTCGTCGAAAATCTTGATGTCTCCGATCTCTTGTTTTGTACGTTTTTTCCACGTGTCTTGACATGCAAAGTATTCCTGCAAAGTTTGGTGAAGATCTGAGTATGTAGTTTTTGACCTCATCTGGAACCTCCTATCTGAAAATTTGAAAATTCTTAAAAAATTCGTCCAAAATCTTGATGTCTCCAATCTCTTGTTTTGTACGTTTTTTCCACGTGTCTTGACATCCAATGTATCCCTGCAATGTTTGGTGAAGATCTGAGTATGTAGTTTTTGACCTTATCTGGAACCTCCCATCTGAAAATTTGAAAATTCCTAAAAAATCCGTCCAAAATCTTGATGACCCCAATCTCTTGTTTTGTACTTTTTTTCCACGTGTCTCGACCTCCAATGTATCCCTGCAAAGTTTGGTGAAGATCTGAGTATGTAGTTTTTGACCTTATATGGAACCTCCTATCTGAAAATTTGAAAATTCTTAAAAAATTCGTCCAAAATCTTGATGTCACCAATCCTATGTTTTGTATGTTTTTTCCACGTGTCTTGACATCCAATGTATCCATGCAAAGTTTGGTGAAGATCTGAGTTTGTCGTTTTTGACCTTATCTGGAACCTCCCATCTGAAAATTTGAAAATTCTTAAAAAATTCGTCGAAAATCTTGATGTCTCCGATCTCTTGTTTTGTACGTTTTTTCCACGTGTCTTGACATGCAAAGTATTCCTGCAAAGTTTGGTGAAGATCTGAGTATGTAGTTTTTGACCTCATCTGGAACCTCCTATCTGAAAATTTGAAAATTCTTAAAAAATTCGTCCAAAATTTTGATGTCTCCAATCTCTTGTTTTGTACGTTTTTTCCACGTGTCTTGACATCCAATGTATCCCTGCAAAGTTTGGTGAAGATCTGAGTATGTAGTTTTTGACCTTATCTGGAACCTCCCATCTGAAAATTTGAAAATTCCTAAAAAATCCGTCCAAAATCTTGATGACCCCAATCTCTTGTTTTGTACGTTTTTTCCACGTGTCTTGACATCCAATGTATCCCTGCAAAGTTTGGTGAAGATCTGAGTATGCAGTTTTTGACCTTATCTGGAACCTCCTATCTGAAAATTTGAAAATTCTTAAAAAATTCGTCAAAAATCTTGATGTCTCCAATCTCTTGTTTTGTACGTTTTTTCCACGTGTCTTGATATCCAATGTATCCCTGCAAAGTTTGGTGAAGATCTGAGTATGTAGTTTTTGACCTTATATGGAACCTCCTATCTGAAAATTTGAAAATTCTTAAAAAATTCGTCCAAAATCTTGATGTCTCCAATCTCTTGTTTTGTACGTTTTTTCCACGTGTCTTGACATCCAATGTATCCCTGCAAAGTTTGGTGAAGATCTGAGTATGTAGTTTTTGACCTTATATTGAACCTCCCATCTGAAAATTTGAAAATTCTTAAAAAATTCGTCCAAAATCTTGATGTCTCCAATCTCTTGTTTTGTACGTTTTTTCCACGTGTCTTGATATCCAATGTATCAATGCAAAGTTTGGTGAAGATCTGAGTATGTAGTTTTTGACCTTATATGGAACCTCCTATCTGAAAATTTGAAAATTCTTAAAAAATTCGTCCAAAATTTTGATGTCTCCAATCTCTTGTTTTGTACGTTTTTTCCACGTGTCTTGACATCCAATGTATCCCTGCAATGTTTGGTGAAGATCTGAGTATGTAGTTTTTGACCTTATCTGGAACATCCTTTCTGAAAATTTGAAAATTCCTAAAAAATCCGTCCAAAATCTTGATGACCCCAATCTCTTGTTTTGTACGTTTTTTCCACGTGTCTTGACATCCAATGTATCCCTGCAAAGTTTGGTGAAGATCTGAGTATGTAGTTTTTGACCTTATATTGAACCTCCCATCTGAAAATTTGAAAATTCTTAAAAAATTCGTCCAAAATCTTGATGTCTCCAATCTCTTGTTTTGTACGTTTTTTCCACGTGTCTTGATATCCAATGTATCCCTGCAAAGTTTGGTGAAGATCTGAGTATGTAGTTTTTGACCTTATATGGAACCTCCTATCTGAAAATTTGAAAATTCTTAAAAAATTCGTCCAAAATCTTGATGTCTCCAATCTCTTGTTTTATACGTTTTTTCCACGTGTCTCGACCTCCAATGTATCCCTGCAAAGTTTGGTGAAGATCTGAGTATGTAGTTTTTGACCTTATATTGAACCTCCCATCTGAAAATTTGAAAATTCTTAAAAAATTCGTCCAAAATCTTGATGTCTCCAATCTCTTGTTTTGTACGTTTTTTCCACGTGTCTTGATATCCAATGTATCCCTGCAAAGTTTGGTGAAGATCTGAGTATGTAGTTTTTGACCTTATATGGAACCTCCTATCTGAAAATTTGAAAATTCTTAAAAAATTCGACCAAAATCTTGATGTTCCGAATCCTATGTTTTGTATGTTTTTTCCACGTGTCTTGACATCCAATGTATCCATGCAAAGTTTGGTGAAGATCTGAGTATGTAGTTTTTGACCTTATATTGAACCTCCCATCTGAAAATTTGAAAATTCTTAAAAAATTCGTCCAAAATCTTGATGACCCCAATCTCTTGTTTTGTACGTTTTTTCCACGTGTCTTGACATCCAAAGTATCCCTGCAAAGTTTGGTGAAGATCTGAGTATGTAGTTTTTGACCTTATATGGAACCTCCTTTCTGAAAATTTGAGAATTCTTAAAAAATTCGTCCAAAATCTTGATGTCTCCAATCTCTTGTTTTGTGCGTTTTTTCCACGTGTCTTGACATCCAATGTATCCCTGCAACGTTTGGTGAAGATCTGAGTATGTAGTTTTTGACCTTATCTGGAACCTCCTATCTGAAAATTTGAAAATTCTTAAAAAATTCGTCCAAAATCTTGATGTCTCCAATCTCTTGTTTTGTACGTTTTTTCCACGTGTCTTGACATCCAATGTATCCCTGCAATGTTTGGTGAAGATCTGAGTATGTAGTTTTTGACCTTATATGGAGCCTCCTATCTGAAAATTTGAAAATTCTTAAAAAATTCGTCCAAAATCTTGATGTCTCCAATCTCTTGTTTTGTACGTTCTTTCCACGTGTCTTGACATCCAATGTATCCCTGCAATGTTTGGTGAAGATCTGAGTATGTAGTTTTTGACCTTATATGGAACCTCCTATCTGAAAATTTGAAAATTCTTAAAAGAATTTAACAAAATCTTGATGTCCCCAATCCTATGTTTTGTATGTTTTTTCCACGTGTCTTGACATACAATGTATCCCTGCAGAGTTTGGTGAAGATCTGAGTATGTAGTTTTTGACCTTATCTGGAACCTCCCATCTGAAAATTTGAAAATTCCTAAAAAATCCGTCCAAAATCTTGTAGACCCGAATCTCTTGTTTTGTACGTTTTTTCCACGTGTCTTGACATCCAATGTATCCCTGCAAAGTTTGGTGAAGATCTGAGTATGTAGTTTTTGACCTTATCTGGAACCGCATTTCTGAAAATTTGAAAATTTTTAAAAAAATCGTCCAAAATCTTGATGTCTCCAATCTCTTGTTTTGTACGTTTTTTCCACGTGTCTTGACATCCAATGTATCCCTGCAAAGTTTGGTGAAGATCTGAGTATGTAGTTTTTGACCTTATATGGAACCTCCTATCTGAAAATTTGAAAATTCTTAAAAAATTCGTCCAAAATCTTGATGTCTCCAATCTCTTGTTTTGTACGTTTTTTCCACGTGTCTCGACCTCCAATGGATCCCTGCAAAGTTTGGTGAAGATCTGAGTATGTCGTTTTTGACCTTATCTGGAACCTCCCATCTGAAAATTTGAAAATTCTTAAAAAATTCGTCGAAAATCTTGATGTCTCCGATCTCTTGTTTTGTACGTTTTTTCCACGTGTCTTGACATGCAAAGTATTCCTGCAAAGTTTGGTGAAGATCTGAGTATGTAGTTTTTGACCTCATCTGGAACCTCCTATCTGAAAATTTGAAAATTCTTAAAAAATTCGTCCAAAATCTTGATGTCTCCAATCTCTTGTTTTGTACGTTTTTTCCACGTGTCTTGACATCCAATGTATCCCTGCAAAGTTTGGTGAAGATCTGAGTATGTAGTTTTTGACCTTATCTGGAACCTCCTATCTGAAAATTTGAAAATTCTTAAAAAATTCGTCCAAAATCTTGATGTCTCCAATCTCTTGTTTTGTACGTTTTTTCCACGTGTCTTGATATCCAATGTATCCCTGCAAAGTTTGGTGAAGATCTGAGTATGTCGTTTTTGACCTTATCTGGAACATCCTTTCTGAAAATTTGAAAATTGTTAAAAAATTCGTCCAAAATCTTGATGTCTCCAATCTCTTTTTTGTACGTTTTTTCCACGTGTCTTGACATCCAATGTATCCCTGCAAAGTTTGGTGAAGATCTGCGTATGTAGTTTTTGACCTTATCTGGAACCTCCCATCTGAAAATTTGAAAATTCTTAAAAAATTCGACCAAAATCTTGATGTCTCCAATCTTTTGTTTTGTACGTTTTTTCCACGTGTCTTGACACATAATGTATCCCTGCAAAGTTTGGTGAAGATCTGAGTATGTAGTTTTTGACCTTATATGGAACCTCCTATCTGAAAATTTGAAAATTCTTAAAAAATTCGTCCAAAATCTTGATGTCTCCAATCTCTTGTTTTGTACGTTTTTTCCACGTGTCTTGACATCCAATGTATCCCTGCAAAGTTTGGTGAAGATCTGAGTATGTAGTTTTTGACCTTATCTGGAACCTCCCATCTGAAAATTTGAAAATTCCTAAAAAATCCGTGCAAAATCTTGATGACCCCAATCTCTTGTTTTGTACGTTTTTTCCACGTGTCTTGACATCCAATGTATTCCTGCAATGTTTGGTGAAGATCTGAGTATGTAGTTTTTGACCTTATATGGAACCTCCTATCTGAAAATTTGAAAGTTCTTAAAAAATTCGACCAAAATCTTGATGTTCCGAATCCTATGTTTTGTATGTTTTTTCCACGTGTCTTGACATCCAATGTATCCATGCAAAGTTTGGTGAAGATCTGAGTATGTAGTTTTTGACCTTATATTGGACCTCCCATCTGAAAATTTGAAAATTCTTAAAAAATTCGTCCAAAATCTTGATGACCCCAATCTCTTGTTTTGTACGTTTTTTCCACGTGTCTTGACATCCAAAGTATCCCTGCAGAGTTTGGTGAAGATCTGAGTATGTAGTTTTTGACCTTATATGGAACCTCCTTTCTGAAAATTTGAGAATTCTTAAAAAATTCGTCCAAAATCTTGATGTCTCCAATCTCTTGTTTTGTACGTTTTTTCCACGTGTCTTGACATCCAATGTATCCATGCAAAGTTTGGTGAAGATCTGAGTATGTCGTTTTTGACCTTATCTGGAACCTCCCATCTGAAAATTTGAAAATTCTTAAAAAATTCGTCGAAAATCTTGATGTCTCCAATCTTTTGTTTTGTACGTTTTTTCCACGTGTCTTGACATGCAAAGTATCCCTGCAACGTTTGGTGAAGATCTGAGTATGTAGTTTTTGACCTTATCTGGAACCTCCTATCTGAAAATTTGAAAATTCTTCAAAAATTCGTCGAAAATCTTGATGTCTCCAATCTCTTGTTTTGTACGTTTTTTCCACGTGTCTTGACATCCAATGTATTCCTGCAATGTTTGGTGGAGATCTGAGTATGTAGTTTTAGACCTTATCTGGAACCTCCTATCTGAAAATTTGAAAATTCTTCAAAAATTCGTCCAAAATCTTGATGTCTCCAATCTCTTGTTTTGTACGTTTTTTCCACGTGTCTCGACCTCCAATGGATCCCTGCAAAGTTTGGTGAAGATCTGAGTATGTCGTTTTTGACCTTATCTGGAACATCCTTTCTGAAAATTTGAAAATTCTTAAAAAATTCGTCGAAAATCTTGATGTCTCCAATCTCTTGTTTTGTACGTTTTTTCCACGTGTCTTGACATCCAATGTATCGCTGCAAAGTTTGGTGAAGATCTGAGTATGTAGTTTTTGACCTTATATGGAACCTCCTATCTGAAAATTTGAAAATTCTTAAAAAATTCGTCCAAAATCTTGATGTCTCCAATCTCTTGTTTTGTACGTTTTTTCCACGTGTCTCGACCTCCAATGGATCCCTGCAACGTTTGGTGAAGATCTGAGTATGTCGTTTTTGACCTTATCTGGAACCTCCCATCTGAAAATTTGAAAATTCTTAAAAAATTCGTCGAAAATCTTGATGTCTCCGATCTCTTGTTTTGTACGTTTTTTCCACGTGTCTTGACATGCAAAGTATTCCTGCAAAGTTTGGTGAAGATCTGAGTATGTAGTTTTTGACCTCATCTGGAACCTCCTATCTGAAAATTTGAAAATTCTTAAAAAATTCGTCCAAAATCTTGATGTCTCCAATCTCTTGTTTTGTACGTTTTTTCCACGTGTCTTGACATCCAATGTATCCCTGCAAAGTTTGGTGAAGATCTGAGTATGTAGTTTTTGACCTTATCTGGAACCTCCTATCTGAAAATTTGAAAATTCTTAAAAAATTCGTCCAAAATATTGATGTCTCCAATCTCTTGTTTTGTACGTTTTTTCCACGTGTCTTGATATCCAATGTATCCCTGCAAAGTTTGGTGAAGATCTGAGTATGTCGTTTTTGACCTTATCTGGAACATCCTTTCTGAAAATTTGAAAATTGTTAAAAAATTCGTCCAAAATCTTGATGTCTTCTATCTCTTGTTTTGTACGTTTTTTCCACGTGTCTTGACATCCAATGTATCCCTGCAAAGTTTGGTGAAGATCTGAGTATGTAGTTTTTGACCTTATCTGGAACCTCCCATCTGAAAATTTGAAAATTCTTAAAAAATTCGACCAAAATCTTGATGTCTCCAATCTCTTGTTTTGTACGTTTTTTCCACGTGTCTTGACACATAATGTATCCATGCAAAGTTTGGTGAAGATCTGAGTATGTAGTTTTTGACCTTATATGGAACCTCCTATCTGAAAATTTGAAAATTCTTAAAAAATTCGTCCAAAATCTTGATGTCTCCAATCTCTTGTTTTGTACGTTTTTTCCACGTGTCTTGACATCCAATGTATCCCTGCAAAGTTTGGTGAAGATCTGAGTATGTAGTTTTTGACCTTATCTGGAACCTCCCATCTGAAAATTTGAAAATTCCTAAAAAATCCGTCCAAAATCTTGATGACCACAATCTCTTGTTTTGTACGTTTTTTCCACGTGTCTTGACATTCAATGTATCCCTGCAAAGTTTGGTGAAGATCTGAGTATGTAGTTTTTGACCTTATATGGAACCTCCTTTCTGAAAATTTGAAAATTCTTAAAAAATTCGTCCAAAATCTTGAAGACCCCAATCTCTTGTTTTGTACGTTTTTTCCACGTGTCTTGACATCCAATGTATCCCTGCAAAGTTTGGTGAAGATCTGAGTATGTAGTTTTTGACCTTATATGGAACCTCCTTTCTGAAAATTTGAGAATTCTTAAAAAATTCGTCCAAAATCTTGATGTCTCCAATCTCTTGTTTTGTACGTTTTTTCCACGTGTCTTGACATCCAATGTATCCATGCAAAGTTTGGTGAAGATCTGAGTATGTCGTTTTTGACCTTATCTGGAACCTCCCATCCGAAAATTTGAAAATTCTTAAAAAATTCGTCGAAAATCTTTATGTCTCCAATCTCTTGTTTTGTACGTTTTTTCCACGTGTCTTGACATGCAAAGTATCCCTGCAACGTTTGGTGAAGATCTGAGTATGTAGTTTTTGACCTTATCTGGAACCTCCTATCTGAAAATTTGAAAATTCTTAAAAAATTCGTCGAAAATCTTGATGTCTCCAATCTCTTGCTTTGTACGTTTTTTCCACGTGTCTTGACATCCAATGTATCCCTGCAATGTTTGGTGGAGATCTGAGTATGTAGTTTTTGACCTTATCTGGAACCTCCTATCTGAAAATTTGAAAATTCTTCAAAAATTCGTCCAAAATCTTGATGTCTCCAATCTCTTGTTTTGTACGTTTTTTCCACGTGTCTCGACCTCCAATGTATCCCTGCAAAGTTAGTGAAGATCTGAGTATGTCGTTTTTGACCTTATCTGGAACATCCTTTCTGAAAATTTGAAAATTCTTAAAAAATTCGTCGAAAATCTTGATGTCTCCAATCTCTTGTTTTGTACGTTTTTTCCACGTTTCTTGACATCCAATGTATCCCTGCAAAGTTTGGTGAAGATCTGAGTATGTAGTTTTTGACCTTATATGGAACCTCCTTTCTGAAAATTTGAAAATTCTCAAAAAATTCGTCCATAATCTTGATGTCTCCAATCTCTTGTTTTGTACGTTTTTTCCACGTGTCTTGACATCCAATGTATCCCTGCAAAGTTTGGTGAAGATCTGAGCATGTAGTTTTTGACCTTATATGGAACCTCCTATCTGAAAATTTGAAAATTCTTAAAAAATTCGTCCAAAATCTTGATGTCACCAATCCTATGTTTTGTATGTTTTTTCCACGTGTCTTGACATCCAATGTATCCATGCAAAGTTTGGTGAAGATCTGAGTATGTCGTTTTTGACCTTATCTGGAACCTCCCATCTGAAAATTTGAAAATTCTTAAAAAATTCGTCGAAAATCTTGATGTCTCCGATCTCTTGTTTTGTACGTTTTTTCCACGTGTCTTGACATGCAAAGTATTCCTGCAAAGTTTGGTGAAGATCTGAGTATGTAGCTTTTGACCTCATCTGGAACCTCCTATCTGAAAATTTGAAAATTCTTAAAAAATTCGTCCAAAATTTTGATGTCTCCAATCTCTTGTTTTGTACGTTTTTTCCACGTGTCTTGACATCCAATGTATCCCTGCAATGTTTGGTGAAGATCTGAGTATGTAGTTTTTGACCTTATCTGGAACCTCCCATCTGAAAATTTGAAAATTCCTAAAAAATCCGTCCAAAATCTTGATGACCCCAATCTCTTGTTTTGTACGTTTTTTCCACGTGTCTTGACATCCAATGTATCCCTGCAAAGTTTGGTGAAGATCTGAGTATGTAGTTTTTGACCTTATCTGGAACCTCCTATCTGAAAATTTGAAAATTCTTAAAAAATTCGTACAAAATCTTGATGTCTCCAATCTCTTGTTTTGTACGTTTTTTCCACGTGTCTTGATATCCAATGTATCCCTGCAAAGTTTGGTGAAGATCTGAGTATGTCGTTTTTGACCTTATCTGGAACATCCTTTCTGAAAATTTGAAAATTGTTAAAAAATTCGTCCAAAATCTTGATGTCTCCAATCTCTTTTTTGTACGTTTTTTCCACGTGTCTTGACATCCAATGTATCCCTGCAAAGTTTGGTGAAGATCTGAGTATGTAGTTTTTGACCTTATCTGGAACCTCCCATCTGAAAATTTGAAAATTCTTAAAAAATTCGACCAAAATCTTGATGTCTCCAATCTTTTGTTTTGTACGTTTTTTCCACGTGTCTTGACACATAATGTATCCATGCAAAGTTTGGTGAAGATCTGAGTATGTAGTTTTTGACCTTATATGGAACCTCCTATCTGAAAATTTGAAAATTCTTAAAAAATTCGTCCAAAATCTTGATGTCTCCAATCTCTTGTTTTGTACGTTTTTTCCACGTGTCTTGACATCCAATGTATCCCTGCAAAGTTTGGTGAAGATCTGAGTATGTAGTTTTTGACCTTATCTGGAACCTCCCATCTGAAAATTTGAAATTTCCTAAAAAATCCGTGCAAAATCTTGATGACCCCAATCTCTTGTTTTGTACGTTTTTTCCACGTGTCTTGACATCCAATGTATTCCTGCAATGTTTGGTGAAGATCTGAGTATGTAGTTTTTGACCTTATATGGAACCTCCTATCTGAAAATTTGAAAATTCTTAAAAAATTCGACCAAAATCTTGATGTTCCGAATCCTATGTTTTGTATGTTTTTTCCACGTGTCTTGACATCCAATGTATCCATGCAAAGTTTGGTGAAGATCTGAGTTTGTAGTTTTTGACCTTATATTGAACCTCCCATCTGAAAATTTGAAAATTCTTAAAAAATTCGTCCAAAATCTTGATGACCCCAATCTCTTGTTTTGTACGTTTTTTCCACGTGTCTTGACATCCAAAGTATCCCTGCAAAGTTTGGTGAAGATCTGAGTATGTAGTTTTTGACCTTATATTGAACCTCCCATCTGAAAATTTGAAAATTCTTAAAAAATTCGTCCAAAATCTTGATGTCTCCAATCTCTTGTTTTGTACGTTTTTTCTACGTGTCTTGACATCCAATGTATCCATGCAAAGTTTGGTGAAGATCTGAGTATGTCGTTTTTGACCTTATCTGGAACCTCCCATCTGAAAATTTGAAAATTCTTAAAAAATTCGTCGAAAATCTTGATGTCTCCAATCTTTTGTTTTGTACGTTTTTTCCACGTGTCTTGACATGCAAAGTATCCCTGCAACGTTTGGTGAAGATCTGAGTATGTAGT
This sequence comes from Lepisma saccharinum, assembly GCF_977018435.1. NCBI lineage: Eukaryota > Metazoa > Arthropoda > Insecta > Zygentoma > Lepismatidae > Lepisma > Lepisma saccharinum. Next base: position 89,288 of record NW_028142954.1, on the reverse strand, counting down.
TTTTGACCTTATCTGGAACCTCCTATCTGAAAATTTGAAAATTCTTCAAAAATTCGTCGAAAATCTTGATGTCTCCAATCTCTTGTTTTGTACGTTTTTTCCACGTGTCTTGACATCCAATGTATTCCTGCAATGTTTGGTGGAGATCTGAGTATGTAGTTTTAGACCTTATCTGGAACCTCCTATCTGAAAATTTGAAAATTCTTCAAAAATTCGTCCAAAATCTTGATGTCTCCAATCTCTTGTTTTGTACGTTTTTTCCACGTGTCTCGACCTCCAATGGATCCCTGCAAAGTTTGGTGAAGATCTGAGTATGTCGTTTTTGACCTTATCTGGAACATCCTTTCTGAAAATTTGAAAATTCTTAAAAAATTCGTCGAAAATCTTGATGTCTCCAATCTCTTGTTTTGTACGTTTTTTCCACGTGTCTTGACATCCAATGTATCCCTGCAAAGTTTGGCGAAGATCTGAGTATGTAGTTTTTGACCTTATATGGAACCTCCTATCTGAAAATTTGAAAATTCTTAAAAAATTCGTCCAAAATCTTGATGTCTCCAATCTCTTGTTTTGTACGTTTTTTCCACGTGTCTCGACCTCCAATGGATCCCTGCAAAGTTTGGTGAAGATCTGAGTATGTCGTTTTTGACCTTATCTGGAACCTCCCATCTGAAAATTTGAAAATTCTTAAAAAATTCGTCGAAAATCTTGATGTCTCCGATCTCTTGTTTTGTACGTTTTTTCCACGTGTCTTGACATGCAAAGTATTCCTGCAAAGTTTGGTGAAGATCTGAGTATGTAGTTTTTGACCTCATCTGGAACCTCCTATCTGAAAATTTGAAAATTCTTAAAAAATTCGTCCAAAATCTTGATGTCTCCAATCTCTTGTTTTGTACGATTTTTCCACGTGTCTTGACATCCAATGTATCCCTGCAATGTTTGGTGAAGATCTGAGTATGTAGTTTTTGACCTTATCTGGAACCTCCCATCTGAAAATTTGAAAATTCCTAAAAAATCCGTCCAAAATCTTGATGACCCCAATCTCTTGTTTTGTACTTTTTTTCCACGTGTCTCGACCTCCAATGTATCCCTGCAAAGTTTGGTGAAGATCTGAGTATGTAGTTTTTGACCTTATATGGAACCTCCTATCTGAAAATTTGAAAATTCTTAAAAAATTCGTCCAAAATCTTGATGTCACCAATCCTATGTTTTGTATGTTTTTTCCACGTGTCTTGACATCCAATGTATCCATGCAAAGTTTGGTGAAGATCTGAGTATGTCGTTTTTGACCTTATCTGGAACCTCCCATCTGAAAATTTGAAAATTCTTAAAAAATTCTTCGAAAATCTTGATGTCTCCGATCTCTTGTTTTGTACGTTTTTTCCACGTGTCTTGACATGCAAAGTATTCCTGCAAAGTTTGGTGAAGATCTGAGTATGTAGTTTTTGACCTCATCTGGAACCTCCTATCTGAAAATTTGAAAATTCTTAAAAAATTCGTCCAAAATTTTGATGTCTCCAATCTCTTGTTTTGTACGTTTTTTCCACGTGTCTTGACATCCAATGTATCCATGCAAAGTTTGGTGAAGATCTGAGTATGTCGTTTTTGACCTTATCTGGAACCTCCCATCCGAAAATTTGAAAATTCTTAAAAAATTCGTCGAAAATCTTGATGTCTCCAATCTCTTGTTTTGTACGTTTTTTCCACGTGTCTTGACATGCAATGTATCCCTGCAACGTTTGGTGAAGATCTGAGTATGTAGTTTTTGACCTTATCTGGAACCTATCTGAAAATTTGAAAATTCTTCAAAAATTCGTCGAAAATCTTGATGTCTCCAATCTCTTGCTTTGTACGTTTTTTCCACGTGTCTTGACATCCAATGTATCCCTGCAATGTTTGGTGGAGATCTGAGTATGTAGTTTTTGACCTTATCTGGAACCTCCTATCTGAAAATTTGAAAATTTTTCAAAAATTCGTCCAAAATCTTGATGTCTCCAATCTCTTGTTTTGTACGTTTTTTCCACGTGTCTCGACCTCCAATGTATCCCTGCAAAGTTAGTGAAGATCTGAGTATGTCGTTTTTGACCTTATCTGGAACATCCTTTCTGAAAATTTGAAAATTCTTAAAAAATTCGTCGAAAATCTTGATGTCTCCAATCTCTTGTTTTGTACGTTTTTTCCACGTTTCTTGACATCCAATGTATCCCTGCAAAGTTTGGTGAAGATCTGAGTATGTAGTTTTTGACCTTATATGGAACCTCCTTTCTGAAAATTTGAAAATTCTCAAAAAATTCGTCCATAATCTTGATGTCTCCAATCTCTTGTTTTGTACGTTTTTTCCACGTGTCTTGACATCCAATGTATCCCTGCAAAGTTTGGTGAAGATCTGAGCATGTAGTTTTTGACCTTATTTGGAACCTCCTATCTGAAAATTTGAAAATTCTTAAAAAATTCGTCCAAAATCTTGATGTCACCAATCCTATGTTTTGTATGTTTTTTCCACGTGTCTTGACATCCAATGTATCCATGCAAAGTTTGGTGAAGATCTGAGTATGTCGTTTTTGACCTTATCTGGAACCTCCCATCTGAAAATTTGAAAATTCTTAAAAAATTCGTCGAAAATCTTGATGTCTCCGATCTCTTGTTTTGTACGTTTTTTCCACGTGTCTTGACATGCAAAGTATTCCTGCAAAGTTTGGTGAAGATCTGAGTATGTAGTTTTTGACCTCATCTGGAACCTCCTATCTGAAAATTTGAAAATTCTTAAAAAATTCGTCCAAAATTTTGATGTCTCCAATCTCTTGTTTTGTACGTTTTTTCCACGTGTCTTGACATCCAATGTATCCCTGCAATGTTTGGTGAAGATCTGAGTATGTAGTTTTTGACCTTATCTGGAACCTCCCATCTGAAAATTTGAAAATTCCTAAAAAATCCGTCCAAAATCTTGATGACCCCAATCTCTTGTTTTGTACGTTTTTTCCACGTGTCTTGACATCCAATGTATCCCTGCAAAGTTTGGTGAAGATCTGAGTATGTAGTTTTTGACCTTATCTGGAACCTTCTATCTGAAAATTTGAAAATTCTTAAAAAATTCGTCCAAAATCTTGATGTCTCCAATCTCTTGTTTTGTACGTTTTTTCCACGTGTCTTGACATCCAATGTATCCCTGCAAAGTTTGGTGAAGATCTGAGTATGTAGTTTTTGTCCTTATCTGGAACCTCCCATCTGAAAATTTGAAAATTCTTAAAAAATTCGACCAAAATCTTGATGTCTCCAATCTTTTGTTTTGTACGTTTTTTCCACGTGTCTTGACACATAATGTATCCATGCAAAGTTTGGTGAAGATCTGAGTATGTAGTTTTTGACCTTATATGGAACCTCCTATCTGAAAATTTGAAAATTCTTAAAAAATTCGTCCAAAATCTTGATGTCTCCAATCTCTTGTTTTGTACGTTTTTTCCACGTGTCTTGACATCCAATGTATCCCTGCAAAGTTTGGTGAAGATCTGAGTATGTAGTTTTTGACCTTATCTGGAACCTCCCTTCTGAAAATTTGAAAATTCCTAAAAAATCCGTGCAAAATCTTGATGACCCCAATCTCTTGTTTTGTACGTTTTTTCCACGTGTCTTGACATCCAATGTATTCCTGCAATGTTTGGTGAAGATCTGAGTATGTAGTTTTTGACCTTATATGGAACCTCCTATCTGAAAATTTGAAAATTCTTAAAAAATTCGACCAAAATCTTGATGTTCCGAATCCTATGTTTTGTATGTTTTTTCCACGTGTCTTGACATCCAATGTATCCATGCAAAGTTTGGTGAAGATCTGAGTATGTAGTTTTTGACCTTATATTGAACCTCCCATCTGAAAATTTGAAAATTCTTAAAAAAATCGTCCAAAATCTTGATGACCCCAATCTCTTGATTTGTACGTTTTTTCCACGTGCCTTGACATCCAAAGTATCCCTGCAAAGTTTGGTGAAGATCTGAGTATGTAGTTTTTGACCTTATATTGAACCTCCCATCTGAAAATTTGAAAATTCTTAAAAAATTCGTCCAAAATCTTGATGTCTCCAATCTCTTGTTTTGTACGTTTTTTCCACGTGTCTTGACATCCAATGTATCCATGCAAAGTTTGGTGAAGATCTGAGTATGTCGTTTTTGACCTTATCTGGAACTTCCCATCTGAAAATTTGAAAATTCTTAAAAAATTCGTCGAAAATCTTGATGTCTCCAATCTTTTGTTTTGTACGTTTTTTCCACGTGTCTTGACATGCAAAGTATCCCTGCAACGTTTGGTGAAGATCTGAGTATGTAGTTTTTGACCTTATCTGGAACCTCCTATCTGAAAATTTGAAAATTCTTCAAAAATTCGTCGAAAATCTTGATGTCTCCAATCTCTTGTTTTGTACGTTTCTTCCACGTGTCTTGACATCCAATGTATTCCTGCAATGTTTGGTGGAGATCTGAGTATGTAGTTTTAGACCTTATCTGGAACCTCCTATCTGAAAATTTGAAAATTCTTCAAAAATTCGTCCAAAATCTTGATGTCTCCAATCTCTTGTTTTGTACGTTTTTTCCACGTGTCTCGACCTCCAATGGATCCCTGCAAAGTTTGGTGAAGATCTGAGTATGTCGTTTTTGACCTTATCTGGAACATCCTTTCTGAAAATTTGAAAATTCTTAAAAAATTCGTCGAAAATCTTGATGTCTCCAATCTCTTGTTTTGTACGTTTTTTCCACGTGTCTTGACATCCAATGTATCCCTGCAAAGTTTGGTGAAGATCTGAGTATGTAGTTTTTGACCTTATATGGAACCTCCTATCTGAAAATTTGAAAATTCTTAAAAAATTCGTCCAAAATCTTGATGTCTCCAATCTCTTGTTTTGTACGTTTTTTCCACGTGTCTCGACCTCCAATGGATCCCTGCAAAGTTTGGTGAAGATCTGAGTATGTCGTTTTTGACCTTATCTGGAACCTCCCATCTGAAAATTTGAAAATTCTTAAAAAATTCGTCGAAAATCTTGATGTCTCCGATCTCTTGTTTTGTACGTTTTTTCCAAGTGTCTTGACATGCAAAGTATTCCTGCAAAGTTTGGTGAAGATCTGAGTATGTAGTTTTTGACCTCATCTGGAACCTCCTATCTGAAAATTTGAAAATTCTTAAAAAATTCGTCCAAAATCTTGATGTCTCCAATCTCTTGTTTTGTACGTTTTTTCCACGTGTCTTGACATCCAATGTATCCCTGCAATGTTTGGTGAAGATCTGAGTATGTAGTTTTTGACCTTATCTGGAACCTCCCATCTGAAAATTTGAAAATTCCTAAAAAATCCGTCCAAAATCTTGATGACCCCAATCTCTTGTTTTGTACTTTTTTTCCACGTGTCTCGACCTCCAATGTATCCCTGCAAAGTTTGGTGAAGATCTGAGTATGTAGTTTTTGACCTTATATGGAACATCCTATCTGAAAATTTGAAAATTCTTAAAAAATTCGTCCAAAATCTTGATGTCACCAATCCTATGTTTTGCATGTTTTTTCCACGTGTCTTGACATCCAATGTATCCATGCAAAGTTTGGTGAAGATCTGAGTATGTCGTTTTTGACCTTATCTGGAACCTCCCATCTGAAAATTTGAAAATTCTTAAAAAAATCGTCGAAAATCTTGATGTCTCCGATCTCTTGTTTTGTACGTTTTTTCCACGTGTCTTGACATGCAAAGTATTCCTGCAAAGTTTGGTGAAGATCTGAGTATGTAGTTTTTGACCTCATCTGGAACCTCCTATCTGAAAATTTGAAAATTCTTAAAAAATTCGTCCAAAATTTTGATGTCTCCAATCTCTTGTTTTGTACGTTTTTTCCACGTGTCTTGACATCCAATGTATCCCTGCAATGTTTGGTGAAGATCTGAGTATGTAGTTTTTGACCTTATCTGGAACCTCCCATCTGAAAATTTGAAAATTCCTAAAAAATCCGTCCAAAATCTTGATGACCCCAATCTCTTGTTTTGTACGTTTTTTCCACGTGTCTTGACATCCAATGTATCCCTGCAAAGTTTGGTGAAGATCTGAGTATGTAGTTTTTGACCTTATCTGGAACCTCCTATCTGAAAATTTGAAAATTCTTAAAAAATTCGTCCAAAATCTTGATGTCTCCAATCTCTTGTTTTGTACGTTTTTTCCACGTGTCTTGATATCCAATGTATCCCTGCAAAGTTTGGTGAAGATCTGAGTATGTCGTTTTTGACCTTATCTGGAACATCCTTTCTGAAAATTTGAAAATTGTTAAAAAATTCGTCCAAAATCTTGATGTCTCCAATCTCTTTTTTGTACGTTTTTTCCACGTGTCTTGACATCCAATGTATCCCTGCAAAGTTTGGTGAAGATCTGAGTATGTAGTTTTTGACCTTATCTGGAACCTCCCATCTGAAAATTTGAAAATTCTTAAAAAATTCGACCAAAATCTTGATGTCTCCAATCTTTTGTTTTGTACGTTTTTTCCACGTGTCTTGACACATAATGTATCCATGCAAAGTTTGGTGAAGATCTGAGTATGTAGTTTTTGACCTTATATGGAACCTCCTATCTGAAAATTTGAAAATTCTTCAAAAATTCGTCCAAAATCTTGATGTCTCCAATCTCTTGTTTTGTACGTTTTTTCCACGTGTCTTGACATCCAATGTATCCCTGCAAAGTTTGGTGAAGAGCTGAGTATGTAGTTTTTGACCTTATCTGGAACCTCCCATCTGAAAATTTGAAAATTCCTAAAAAATCCGTGCAAAATCTTGATGACCCCAATCTCTTGTTTTGTACGTTTTTTCCACGTGTCTTGACATCCAATGTATTCCTGCAATGTTTGGTGAAGATCTGAGTATGTCGTTTTTGACCTTATATGGAACCTCCTATCTGAAAATTTGAAAATTCTTAAAAAATTCGTCGAAAATCTTGATGTCTCCAATCTCTTGTTTTGTACGTTTTTTCCACGTGTCTTGACATGCAAAGTATCCCTGCAACGTTTGGTGAAGATCTGAGTATGTAGTTTTTGACCTTATCTGGAACCTCCTATCTGAAAATTTGAAAATTCTTCAAAAATTCGTCGAAAATCTTGATGTCTCCAATCTCTTGTTTTGTACGTTTTTTCCACGTGTCTTGACATCCAATGTATTCCTGCAATGTTTGGTGAAGATCTGAGTATGTAGTTTTTGACCTTATATGGAACCTCCTTTCTGAAAATTTGAGAATTCTTAAAAAATTCGTCGAAAACCTTGATGTCTCCAATCTCTTGTTTTGTACGTTTTTTCCACGTGTCTTGACATGCAAAGTATCCCTGCAACGTTTGGTGAAGATCTGAGTATGTAGTTTTTGACCTTATCTGGAACCTCCTATCTGAAAATTTGAAAATTCTTAAAAAATTCGTCCAAAATCTTGAAGACCCCAATCTCTTGTTTTGTACGTTTTTTCCACGTGTCTTGACATCCAATGTATCCCTGCAAAGTTTGGTGAAGATCTGAGTATGTAGTTTTTGACCTTATATGGAACCTCCTTTCTGAAAATTTGAGAATTCTTAAAAAATTCGTCCAAAATCTTGATGTCTCCAATCTCTTGTTTTGTACGTTTTTTCCACGTGTCTTGACATCCAATGTATCCATGCAAAGTTTGGTGAAGATCTGAGTATGTCGTTTTTGACCTTATATGGAACCTCCCATCCGAAAATTTGAAAATTCTTAAAAAATTCGTCGAAAATCTTGATGTCTCCAATCTCTTGTTTTGTACGTTTTTTCCACGTGTCTTGACATGCAAAGTATCCCTGCAACGTTTGGTGAAGATCTGAGTATGTAGTTTTTGACCTTATCTGGAACCTCCTATTTGAAAATTTGAAAATTCTTCAAAAATTCGTCGAAAATCTTGATGTCTCCAATCTCTTGCTTTGTACGTTTTTTCCACGTGTCTTGACATCCAATGTATCCCTGCAATGTTTGGTGGAGATCTGAGTATGTAGTTTTTGACCTTATATGGAACCTCCTTTCTGAAAATTTGAAAATTCTCAAAAAATTCGTCCATAATCTTGATGTCTCCAATCTCTTGTTTTGTACGTTTTTTCCACGTGTCTTGACATCCAATGTATCCCTGCAAAGTTTGGTGAAGATCTGAGTATGTAGTTTTTGACCTTATATGGAACCTCCTTTCTGAAAATTTGAAAATTCTTAAAAAATTCGTCCAAAATCTTGATGTCACCAATCTCTTGTTTTGTACGTTTTTTCCACGTGTCTTGACATCCAATGTATCCATGCAAAGTTTGGTGAAGATCTGAGTATGTCGTTTTTGACCTTATCTGGAACCTCCCATCTGAAAATTTGAAAATTCTTAAAAAATCCGTGAAAAATCTTGATGACCCCAATCTCTTGTTTTGTACGTTTTTTCCACGTTTCTTGACATCCAATGTATCCCTGCAAACTTTGGTGAAGATCTGAGTATGTCGTTTTTGACCTTATCTGGAACCTCCCATCTGAAAATTTGAAAATTCTTAAAAAATCCGTGCAAAATCTTGATGACCCCAATCTCTTGTTTTGTACGTTTTTTCCACGTGTCTTGACATCCAATGTATCCATGCAAAGTTTGGTGAAGATCTGAGTATGTCGTTTTTGACCTTATCTGGAACCTCCCATCTGAAAATTTGAAAATTCTTAAAAAATTCGTCGAAAATCTTGATGTCTCCAATCTCTTGTTTTGTACGTTTTTTCCACGTGTCTTGACATGCAAAGTATCCCTGCAACGTTTGGTGAAGATCTGAGTATGTAGTTTTTGACCTTATCTGGAACCTCCTATCTGAAAATTTGAAAATTCTTAAAAAATTCGTCCAAAATCTTGATGTCTCCAATCTCTTGTTTTGTACGTTTTTTCCACGTGTCTTGACATCCAATGTATCCCTGCAATGTTTGGTGAAGATCTGAGTATGTAGTTTTTGACCTTATATGGAGCCTCCTATCTGAAAATTTGAAAATTCTTAAAAAATTCGTCCAAAATCTTGATGTCTCCAATCTCTTGTTTTGTACGTTCTTTCCACGTGTCTTGACATCCAATGTATCCCTGCAATGTTTGGTGAAGATCTGAGTATGTAGTTTTTGACCTTATATGGAACCTCCTATCTGAAAATTTGAAAATTCTTAAAAGAATTTAACAAAATCTTGATGTCCCCAATCCTATGTTTTGTATGTTTTTTCCACGTGTCTTGACATACAATGTATCCCTGCAGAGTTTGGTGAAGATCTGAGTATGTAGTTTTTGACCTTATCTGGAACCTCCCATCTGAAAATTTGAAAATTCCTAAAAAATCCGTCCAAAATCTTGTTGACCCGAATCTCTTGTTTTGTACGTTTTTTCCACGTGTCTTGATATCCAATGTATCCCTGCAAAGTTTGGTGAAGATCTGAGTATGTAGTTTTTGACCTTATATGGAACCTCCTATCTGAAAATTTGAAAATTCTTAAAAAATTCGTCCAAAATCTTGATGTCTCCAATCTCTTGTTTTGTACGTTTTTTCCACGTGTCTCGACCTCCAATGGATCCCTGCAAAGTTTGGTGAAGATCTGAGTATGTCGTTTTTGACCTTATCTGGAACCTACATCTGAAAATTTGAAAATTCTTAAAAAATTCGTCGAAAATCTTGATGTCTCCGATCTCTTGTTTTGTACGTTTTTTCCACGTGTCTTGACATGCAAAGTATTCCTGCAAAGTTTGGTGAAGATCTGAGTATGAAGTTTTTGACCACATCTGGAACCTCCTATCTGAAAATTTGAAAATTCTTAAAAAATTCGTCCAAAATCTTGATGTCTCCAATCTCTTGTTTTGTACGTTTTTTCCACGTGTCTTGACATCCAATGTATCCCTGCAAAGTTTGGTGAAGATCTGAGTATGTAGTTTTTGACCTTATCTGGAACCTCCTATCTGAAAATTTGAAAATTCTTAAAAAATTCGTCCAAAATCTTGATGTCTCCAATCTCTTGTTTTGTACGTTTTTTCCACGTGTCTTGATATCCAATGTATCCCTGCAAAGTTTGGTGAAGATCTGAGTATGTCGTTTTTGACCTTATCTGGAACATCCTTTCTGAAAATTTGAAAATTGTTAAAAAATTCGTCCAAAATCTTGATGTCTCCAATCTCTTTTTTGTACGTTTTTTCCACGTGTCTTGACATCCAATGTATCCCTGCAAAGTTTGGTGAAGATCTGAGTATGTAGTTTTTGACCTTATCTGGAACCTCCCATCTGAAAATTTGAAAATTCTTAAAAAATTCGACCAAAATCTTGATGTCTCCAATCTTTTGTTTTGTACGTTTTTTCCACGTGTCTTGACACATAATGTATCCATGCAAAGTTTGGTGAAGATCTGAGTATGTAGTTTTTGACCTTATATGGAACCTCCTATCTGAAAATTTGAAAATTCTTAAAAAATTCGTCCAAAATCTTGATGTCTCCAATCTCTTGTTTTGTACGTTTTTTCCACGTGTCTTGACATCCAATGTATCCCTGCAAAGTTTGGTGAAGATCTGAGTATGTAGTTTTTGACCTTATCTGGAACCTCCCATCTGAAAATTTGAAAATTCCTAAAAAATCCGTGCAAAATCTTGATGACCCCAATCTCTTGTTTTGTACGTTTTTTCCACGTGTCTTGACATCCAATGTATTCCTGCAATGTTTGGTGAAGATCTGAGTATGTAGTTTTTGACCTTATATGGAACCTCCTATCTGAAAAATTGAAAATTCTTAAAAAATTCGACCAAAATCTTGATGTTCCGAATCCTATGTTTTGTATGTTTTTTCCACGTGTCTTGACATCCAATGTATCCATGCAAAGTTTGGTGAAGATCTGAGTATGTAGTTTTTGACCTTATATTGAACCTCCCATCTGAAAATTTGAAAATTCTTAAAAAATTCGTCCAAAATCTTGATGACCCCAATCTCTTGTTTTGTACGTTTTTTCCACGTGTCTTGACATCCAAAGTATCCCTGCAAAGTTTGGTGAAGATCTGAGTATGTAGTTTTTGATCTTATATGGAACCTCCTTTCTGAAAATTTGAGAATTCTTAAAAAATTCGTCCAAAATCTTGATGTCTCCAATCTCTTGTTTTGTACGTTTTTTCCACGTGCCTTGACATCCAATGTATCCATGCAAAGTTTGGTGAAGATTTGAGTATGTCGTTTTTGACCTTATCTGGAACCTCCCATCTGAAAATTTGAAAATTCTTAAAAAATTCGTCGAAAATCTTGATGTCTCCAATCTTTTGTTTTGTACGTTTTTTCCACGTGTCTTGACATGCAAAGTATCCCTGCAACGTTTGGTGAAGATCTGAGTATGTAGTTTTTGACCTTATCTGGAACCTCCTATCTGAAAATTTGAAAATTCTTCAAAAATTCGTCGAAAATCTTGATGTCTCCAATCTCTTGTTTTGTACGTTTTTTCCACGTGTCTTGACATCCAATGTATTCCTGCAATGTTTGGTGGAGATCTGAGTATGTAGTTTTAGACCTTATCTGGAACCTCCTATCTGAAAATTTGAAAATTCTTCAAAAATTCGTCCAAAATCTTGATGTCTCCAATCTCTTGTTTTGTACGTTTTTTCCACGTGTCTCGACCTCCAATGGATCCCTGCAAAGTTTGGTGAAGATCTGAGTATGTCGTTTTTGACCTTATCTGGAACATCCTTTCTGAAAATTTGAAAATTCTTAAAAAATTCGTCGAAAATCTTGATGTCTCCAATCTCTTGTTTTGTACGTTTTTTCCACGTGTCTTGACATCCAATGTATCGCTGCAAAGTTTGGTGAAGATCTGAGTATGTAGTTTTTGACCTTATATGGAACCTCCTATCTGAAAATTTGAAAATTCTTAAAAAATTCGTCCAAAATCTTGATGTCTCCAATCTCTTGTTTTGTACGTTTTTTCCACGTGTCTCGACCTCCAATGGATCCCTGCAAAGTTTGGTGAAGATCTGAGTATGTCGTTTTTGACCTTATCTGGAACCTCCCATCTGAAAATTTGAAAATTCTTAAAAAATTCGTCGAAAATCTTGATGTCTCCGATCTCTTGTTTTGTACGTTTTTTCCACGTGTCTTGACATGCAAAGTATTCCTGCAAAGTTTGGTGAAGATCTGAGTATGTAGTTTTTGACCTCATCTGGAACCTCCTATCTGAAAATTTGAAAATTCTTAAAAAATTCGTCCAAAATCTTGATGTCTCCAATCTCTTGTTTTGTACGTTTTTTCCACGTGTCTTGACATCCAATGTATCCCTGCAAAGTTTGGTGAAGATCTGAGTATGTAGTTTTTGACCTTATCTGGAACCTCCTATCTGAAAATTTGAAAATTCTTAAAAAATTCGTCCAAAATCTTGATGTCTCCAATCTCTTGTTTTGTACGTTTTTTCCACGTGTCTTGATATCCAATGTATCCCTGCAAAGTTTGGTGAAGATCTGAGTATGTCGTTTTTGACCTTATCTGGAACATCCTTTCTGAAAATTTGAAAATTGTTAAAAAATTCGTCCAAAATCTTGATGTCTCCTATCTCTTGTTTTGTACGTTTTTTCCACGTGTCTTGACATCCAATGTATCCCTGCAAAGTTTGGTGAAGATCTGAGTATGTAGTTTTTGACCTTATCTGGAACCTCCCATTTGAAAATTTGAAAATTCTTAAAAAAATCGACCAAAATCTTGATGTCTCCAATCTCTTGTTTTGTACGTTTTTTCCACGTGTCTTGACACATAATGTATCCATGCAAAGTTTGGTGAAGATCTGAGTATGTAGTTTTTGACCTTATATGGAACCTCCTATCTGAAAATTTGAAAATTCTTAAAAAATTCGTCCAAAATCTTGATGTCTCCAATCTCTTGTTTTGTACGTTTTTTCCACGTGTCTTGACATCCAATGTATCCCTGCAAAGTTTGGTGAAGATCTGAGTATGTAGTTTTTGACCTTATCTGGAACCTCCCATCTGAAAATTTGAAAATTCCTAAAAAATCCGTCCAAAATCTTTATGACCACAATCTCTTGTTTTGTACGTTTTTCCCACGTGTCTTGACATTCAATGTATCCCTGCAAAGTTTGGTGAAGATCTGAGTATGTAGTTTTTGACCTTATATGGAACCTCCTTTCTGAAAATTTGAAAATTCTTAAAAAATTCGTCCAAAATCTTGAAGACCCCAATCTCTTGTTTTGTACGTTTTTTCCACGTGTCTTGACATCCAATGTATCCATGCAAAGTTTGGTGAAGATCTGAGTATGTCGTTTTTGACCTTATCTGGAACCTCCCATCCGAAAATTTGAAAATTCTTAAAAAATTCCTCGAAAATCTTGATGTCTCCAATCTCTTGTTTTGTACGTTTTTTCCACGTGTCTTGACATGCAAAGTATCCCTGCAACGTTTGGTGAAGATCTGAGTATGTAGTTTTTGACCTTATCTGGAACCTCCTATCTGAAAATTTGAAAATTCTTCAAAAATTCGTCGAAAATCTTGATGTCTCCAATCTCTTGCTTTGTACGTTTTTTCCACGTGTCTTGACATCCAATGTATCCCTGCAATGTTTGGTGGAGATCTGAGTATGTAGTTTTTGACCTTATCTGGAACCTCCTATCTGAAAATTTGAAAATTCTTCAAAAATTCGTCCAAAATCTTGATGTCTCCAATCTCTTGTTTTGTACGTTTTTTCCACGTGTCTCGACCTCCAATGTATCCCTGCAAAGTTAGTGAAGATCTGAGTATGTCGTTTTTGACCTTATCTGGAACATCCTTTCTGAAAATTTGAAAATTCTTAAAAAATTCGTCGAAAATCTTGATGTCTCCAATCTCTTGTTTTGTACGTTTTTTCCACGTTTCTTGACATCCAATGTATCCCTGCAAAGTTTGGTGAAGATCTGAGTATGTAGTTTTTGACCTTATATGGAACCTCCTTTCTGAAAATTTGAAAATTCTCAAAAAATTCGTCCATAATCTTGATGTCTCCAATCTCTTGTTTTGTACGTTTTTTCCACGTGTCTTGACATCCAATGTATCCCTGCAAAGTTTGGTGAAGATCTGAGCATGTAGTTTTTGACCTTATATGGAACCTCCTATCTGAAAATTTGAAAATTCTTAAAAAATTCGTCCAAAATCTTGATGTCACCAATCCTATGTTTTGTATGTTTTTTCCACGTGTCTTGACATCCAATGTATCCATGCAAAGTTTGGTGAAGATCTGAGTATGTCGTTTTTGACCTTATCTGGAACCTCCCATCTGAAAATTTGAAAATTCTTAAAAAATTCGTCGAAAATCTTGATGTCTCCGATCTCTTGTTTTGTACGTTTTTTCCACGTGTCTTGACATGCAAAGTATTCCTGCAAAGTTTGGTGAAGATCTGAGTATGTAGTTTTTGACCTCATCTGGAACCTCCTATCTGAAAATTTGAAACTTCTTAAAAAATTCGTCCAAAATTTTGATGTCTCCAATCTCTTGTTTTGTACGTTTTTTCCACGTGTCTTGACATCCAATGTATCCCTGCAATGTTTGGTGAAGATCTGAGTATGTAGTTTTTGACCTTATCTGGAACCTCCCATCTGAAAATTTGAAAATTCCTAAAAAATCCGTCCAAAATCTTGATGACCCCAATCTCTTGTTTTGTACGTTTTTTCCACGTGTCTTGACATCCAATGTATCCCTGCAAAGTTTGGTGAAGATCTGAGTATGTAGTTTTTGACCTTATCTGGAACCTCCTATCTGAAAATTTGAAAATTCTTAAAAAATTCGTCCAAAATCTTGATGTCTCCAATCTCTTGTTTTGTACGTTTTTTCCACGTGTCTTGATATCCAATGTATCCCTGCAAAGTTTGGTGAAGATCTGAGTATGTCGTTTTTGACCTTATCTGGAACATCCTTTCTGAAAATTTGAAAATTGTTAAAAAATTCGTCCAAAATCTTGATGTCTCCAATCTCTTTATTGTACGTTTTTTCCACGTGTCTTGACATCCAATGTATCCCTGCAAAGTTTGGTGAAGATCTGAGTATGTAGTTTTTGACCTTATCTGGAACCTCCCATCTGAAAATTTGAAAATTCTTAAAAAATTCGACCAAAATCTTGATGTCTCCAATCTTTTGTTTTGTACGTTTTTTCCACGTGTCTTGACACATAATGTATCCATGCAAAGTTTGGTGAAGATCTGAGTATGTAGTTTTTGACCTTATATGGAACCTCCTATCTGAAAATTTGAAAATTCTTAAAAAATTCGTCCAAAATCTTGATGTCTCCAATCTCTTGTTTTGTACGTTTTTTCCACGTGTCTTGAAATCCAATGTATCCCTGCAAAGTTTGGTGAAGATCTGAGTATGTAGTTTTTGACCTTATCTGGAACCTCCCATCTGAAAATTTGAAAATTCCTAAAAAATCCGTGCAAAATCTTGATGACCCCAATCTCTTGTTTTGTACGTTTTTTCCACGTGTCTTGACATCCAATGTATTCCTGCAATGTTTGGTGAAGATCTGAGTATGTAGTTTTTGACCTTATATGGAACCTCCTATCTGAAAATTTGAAAATTCTTAAAAAATTCGACCAAAATCTTGATGTTCCGAATCCTATGTTTTGTATGTTTTTTCCACGTGTCTTGACATCCAATGTATCCATGCAAAGTTTGGTGAAGATCTGAGTATGTAGTTTTTGACCTTATATTGAACCTCCCATCTGAAAATTTGAAAATTCTTAAAAAATTCGTCCAAAATCTTGATGACCCCAATCTCTTGTTTTGTACGTTTTTTCCACGTGTCTTGACATCCAAAGTATCCCTGCAAAGTTTGGTGAAGATCTGAGTATGTAGTTTTTGACCTTATATTGAACCACCCATCTGAAAATTTGAAAATTCTTAAAAAATTCGTCCAAAATCTTGATGTCTCCAATCTCTTGTTTTGTACGTTTTTTCCACGTGTCTTGACATCCAATGTATCCATGCAAAGTTTGGTGAAGATCTGAGTATGTCGTTTTTGACCTTATCTGGAACCTCCCATCTGAAAATTTGAAAATTCTTAAAAAATTCGTCGAAAATCTTGATGTCTCCAATCTTTTGTTTTGTACGTTTTTTCCACGTGTCTTGACATGCAAAGTATCCCTGCAACGTTTGGTGAAGATCTGAGTATGTAGTTTTTGACCTTATCTGGAACCTCCTATCTGAAAATTTGAAAATTCTTCAAAAATTCGTCGAAAATCTTGATGTCTCCAATCTCTTGTTTTGTACGTTTTTTCCACGTGTCTTGACATCCAATGTATTCCTGCAATGTTTGGTGGAGATCTGAGTATGTAGTTTTAGACCTTATCTGGAACCTCCTATCTGAAAATTTGAAAATTCTTCAAAAATTCGTCCAAAATCTTGATGTCTCCAATCTCTTGTTTTGTACGTTTTTTCCACGTGTCTCGACCTCCAATGGATCCCTGCAAAGTTTGGTGAAGATCTGAGTATGTCGTTTTTGACCTTATCTGGAACATCCTTTCTGAAAATTTGAAAATTCTTAAAAAATTCGTCGAAAATCTTGATGTCTCCAATCTCTTGTTTTGTACGTTTTTTCCACGTGTCTTGACATCCAATGTATCCCTGCAAAGTTTGGTGAAGATCTGAGTATGTAGTTTTTGACCTTATATGGAACCTCCTATCTGAAAATTTGAAAATTCTTAAAAAATTCGTCCAAAATCTTGATGTCTCCAATCTCTTGTTTTGTACGTTTTTTCCACGTGTCTCGACCTCCAATGGATCCCTGCAAAGTTTGGTGAAGATCTGAGTATGTCGTTTTTGACCTTATATGGAACCTCCCATCCGAAAATTTGAAAATTCTTAAAAAATTCGTCGAAAATCTTGATGTCTCCAATCTCTTGTTTTGTACGTTTTTTCCACGTGTCTTGACATGCAAAGTATCCCTGCAACGTTTGGTGAAGATCTGAGTATGTAGTTTTTGACCTTATCTGGAACCTCCTATTTGAAAATTTGAAAATTCTTCAAAAATTCGTCGAAAATCTTGATGTCTCCAATCTCTTGCTTTGTACGTTTTTTCCACGTGTCTTGACATCCAATGTATCCCTGCAATGTTTGGTGGAGATCTGAGTATGTAGTTTTTGACCTTATATGGAACCTCCTTTCTGAAAATTTGAAAATTCTCAAAAAATTCGTCCATAATCTTGATGTCTCCAATCTCTTGTTTTGTACGTTTTTTCCACGTGTCTTGACATCCAATGTATCCCTGCAAAGTTTGGTGAAGATCTGAGTATGTAGTTTTTGACCTTATATGGAACCTCCTTTCTGAAAATTTGAAAATTCTTAAAAAATTCGTCCAAAATCTTGATGTCACCAATCTCTTGTTTTGTACGTTTTTTCCACGTGTCTTGACATCCAATGTATCCATGCAAAGTTTGGTGAAGATCTGAGTATGTCGTTTTTGACCTTATCTGGAACCTCCCATCTGAAAATTTGAAAATTCTTAAAAAATCCGTGAAAAATCTTGATGACCCCAATCTCTTGTTTTGTACGTTTTTTCCACGTTTCTTGACATCCAATGTATCCCTGCAAACTTTGGTGAAGATCTGAGTATGTCGTTTTTGACCTTATCTGGAACCTCCCATCTGAAAATTTGAAAATTCTTAAAAAATCCGTGCAAAATCTTGATGACCCCAATCTCTTGTTTTGTACGTTTTTTCCACGTGTCTTGACATCCAATGTATCCATGCAAAGTTTGGTGAAGATCTGAGTATGTCGTTTTTGACCTTATCTGGAACCTCCCATCTGAAAATTTGAAAATTCTTAAAAAATTCGTCGAAAATCTTGATGTCTCCAATCTCTTGTTTTGTACGTTTTTTCCACGTGTCTTGACATGCAAAGTATCCCTGCAACGTTTGCTGAAGATCTGAGTATGTAGTTTTTGACCTTATCTGGAACCTCCTATCTGAAAATTTGAAAATTCTTAAAAAATTCGTCCAAAATCTTGATGTCTCCAATCTCTTGTTTTGTACGTTTTTTCCACGTGTCTTGACATCCAATGTATCCCTGCAATGTTTGGTGAAGATCTGAGTATGTAGTTTTTGACCTTATATGGAGCCTCCTATCTGAAAATTTGAAAATTCTTAAAAAATTCGTCCAAAATCTTGATGTCTCCAATCTCTTGTTTTGTACGTTCTTTCCACGTGTCTTGACATCCAATGTATCCCTGCAATGTTTGGTGAAGATCTGAGTATGTAGTTTTTGACCTTATATGGAACCTCCTATCTGAAAATTTGAAAATTCTTAAAAGAATTTAACAAAATCTTGATGTCCCCAATCCTATGTTTTGTATGTTTTTTCCACGTGTCTTGACATACAATGTATCCCTGCAGAGTTTGGTGAAGATCTGAGTATGTAGTTTTTGACCTTATCTGGAACCTCCCATCTGAAAATTTGAAAATTCCTAAAAAATCCGTCCAAAATCTTGTTGACCCGAATCTCTTGTTTTGTACGTTTTTTCCACGTGTCTTGATATCCAATGTATCCCTGCAAAGTTTGGTGAAGATCTGAGTATGTAGTTTTTGACCTTATATGGAACCTCCTATCTGAAAATTTGAAAATTCTTAAAAAATTCGTCCAAAATCTTGATGTCTCCAATCTCTTGTTTTGTACGTTTTTTCCACGTGTCTCGACCTCCAATGGATCCCTGCAAAGTTTGGTGAAGATCTGAGTATGTCGTTTTTGACCTTATCTGGAACCTCCATCTGAAAATTTGAAAATTCTTAAAAAATTCGTCGAAAATCTTGATGTCTCCGATCTCTTGTTTTGTACGTTTTTTCCACGTGTCTTGACATGCAAAGTATTCCTGCAAAGTTTGGTGAAGATCTGAGTATGAAGTTTTTGACCACATCTGGAACCTCCTATCTGAAAATTTGAAAATTCTTAAAAAATTCGTCCAAAATCTTGATGTCTCCAATCTCTTGTTTTGTACGTTTTTTCCACGTGTCTTGACATCCAATGTATCCCTGCAAAGTTTGGTGAAGATCTGAGTATGTAGTTTTTGACCTTATCTGGAACCTCCTATCTGAAAATTTGAAAATTCTTAAAAAATTCGTCCAAAATCTTGATGTCTCCAATCTCTTGTTTTGTACGTTTTTTCCACGTGTCTTGATATCCAATGTATCCCTGCAAAGTTTGGTGAAGATCTGAGTATGTCGTTTTTGACCTTATCTGGAACATCCTTTCTGAAAATTTGAAAATTGTTAAAAAATTCGTCCAAAATCTTGATGTCTCCAATCTCTTTTTTGTACGTTTTTTCCACGTGTCTTGACATCCAATGTATCCCTGCAAAGTTTGGTGAAGATCTGAGTATGTAGTTTTTGACCTTATCTGGAACCTCCCATCTGAAAATTTGAAAATTCTTAAAAAATTCGACCAAAATCTTGATGTCTCCAATCTTTTGTTTTGTACGTTTTTTCCACGTGTCTTGACACATAATGTATCCATGCAAAGTTTGGTGAAGATCTGAGTATGTAGTTTTTGACCTTATATGGAACCTCCTATCTGAAAATTTGAAAATTCTTAAAAAATTCGTCCAAAATCTTGATGTCTCCAATCTCTTGTTTTGTACGTTTTTTCCACGTGTCTTGACATCCAATGTATCCCTGCAAAGTTTGGTGAAGATCTGAGTATGTAGTTTTTGACCTTATCTGGAACCTCCCATCTGAAAATTTGAAAATTCCTAAAAAATCCGTGCAAAATCTTGATGACCCCAATCTCTTGTTTTGTACGTTTTTTCCACGTGTCTTGACATCCATTGTATTCCTGCAATGTTTGGTGAAGATCTGAGTATGTAGTTTTTGACCTTATATGGAACCTCCTATCTGAAAAATTGAAAATTCTTAAAAAATTCGACCAAAATCTTGATGTTCCGAATCCTATGTTTTGTATGTTTTTTCCACGTGTCTTGACATCCAATGTATCCATGCAAAGTTTGGTGAAGATCTGAGTATGTAGTTTTTGACCTTATATTGAACCTCCCATCTGAAAATTTGAAAATTCTTAAAAAATTCGTCCAAAATCTTGATGACCCCAATCTCTTGTTTTGTACGTTTTTTCCACGTGTCTTGACATCCAAAGTATCCCTGCAAAGTTTGGTGAAGATCTGAGTATGTAGTTTTTGATCTTATATGGAACCTCCTTTCTGAAAATTTGAGAATTCTTAAAAAATTCGTCCAAAATCTTGATGTCTCCAATCTCTTGTTTTGTACGTTTTTTCCACGTGCCTTGACATCCAATGTATCCATGCAAAGTTTGGTGAAGATTTGAGTATGTCGTTTTTGACCTTATCTGGAACCTCCCATCTGAAAATTTGAAAATTCTTAAAAAATTCGTCGAAAATCTTGATGTCTCCAATCTTTTGTTTTGTACGTTTTTTCCACGTGTCTTGACATGCAAAGTATCCCTGCAACGTTTGGTGAAGATCTGAGTATGTAGTTTTTGACCTTATCTGGAACCTCCTATCTGAAAATTTGAAAATTCTTCAAAAATTCGTCGAAAATCTTGATGTCTCCAATCTCTTGTTTTGTACGTTTTTTCCACGTGTCTTGACATCCAATGTATTCCTGCAATGTTTGGTGGAGATCTGAGTATGTAGTTTTAGACCTTATCTGGAACCTCCTATCTGAAAATTTGAAAATTCTTCAAAAATTCGTCCAAAATCTTGATGTCTCCAATCTCTTGTTTTGTACGTTTTTTCCACGTGTCTCGACCTCCAATGGATCCCTGCAAAGTTTGGTGAAGATCTGAGTATGTCGTTTTTGACCTTATCTGGAACATCCTTTCTGAAAATTTGAAAATTCTTAAAAAATTCGTCGAAAATCTTGATGTCTCCAATCTCTTGTTTTGTACGTTTTTTCCACGTGTCTTGACATCCAATGTATCGCTGCAAAGTTTGGTGAAGATCTGAGTATGTAGTTTTTGACCTTATATGGAACCTCCTATCTGAAAATTTGAAAATTCTTAAAAAATTCGTCCAAAATCTTGATGTCTCCAATCTCTTGTTTTGTACGTTTTTTCCACGTGTCTCGACCTCCAATGGATCCCTGCAAAGTTTGGTGAAGATCTGAGTATGTCGTTTTTGACCTTATCTGGAACCTCCCATCTGAAAATTTGAAAATTCTTAAAAAATTCGTCGAAAATCTTGATGTCTCCGATCTCTTGTTTTGTACGTTTTTTCCACGTGTCTTGACATGCAAAGTATTCCTGCAAAGTTTGGTGAAGATCTGAGTATGTAGTTTTTGACCTCATCTGGAACCTCCTATCTGAAAATTTGAAAATTCTTAAAAAATTCGTCCAAAATCTTGATGTCTCCAATCTCTTGTTTTGTACGTTTTTTCCACGTGTCTTGACATCCAATGTATCCCTGCAAAGTTTGGTGAAGATCTGAGTATGTAGTTTTTGACCTTATCTGGAACCTCCTATCTGAAAATTTGAAAATTCTTAAAAAATTCGTCCAAAATCTTGATGTCTCCAATCTCTTGTTTTGTACGTTTTTTCCACGTGTCTTGATATCCAATGTATCCCTGCAAAGTTTGGTGAAGATCTGAGTATGTCGTTTTTGACCTTATCTGGAACATCCTTTCTGAAAATTTGAAAATTGTTAAAAAATTCGTCCAAAATCTTGATGTCTCCTATCTCTTGTTTTGTACGTTTTTTCCACGTGTCTTGACATCCAATGTATCCCTGCAAAGTTTGGTGAAGATCTGAGTATGTAGTTTTTGACCTTATCTGGAACCTCCCATTTGAAAATTTGAAAATTCTTAAAAAAATCGACCAAAATCTTGATGTCTCCAATCTCTTGTTTTGTACGTTTTTTCCACGTGTCTTGACACATAATGTATCCATGCAAAGTTTGGTGAAGATCTGAGTATGTAGTTTTTGACCTTATATGGAACCTCCTATCTGAAAATTTGAAAATTCTTAAAAAATTCGTCCAAAATCTTGATGTCTCCAATCTCTTGTTTTGTACGTTTTTTCCACGTGTCTTGACATCCAATGTATCCCTGCAAAGTTTGGTGAAGATCTGAGTATGTAGTTTTTGACCTTATCTGGAACCTCCCATCTGAAAATTTGAAAATTCCTAAAAAATCCGTCCAAAATCTTTATGACCACAATCTCTTGTTTTGTACGTTTTTCCCACGTGTCTTGACATTCAATGTATCCCTGCAAAGTTTGGTGAAGATCTGAGTATGTAGTTTTTGACCTTATATGGAACCTCCTTTCTGAAAATTTGAAAATTCTTAAAAAATTCGTCCAAAATCTTGAAGACCCCAATCTCTTGTTTTGTACGTTTTTTCCACGTGTCTTGACATCCAATGTATCCATGCAAAGTTTGGTGAAGATCTGAGTATGTCGTTTTTGACCTTATCTGGAACCTCCCATCCGAAAATTTGAAAATTCTTAAAAAATTCCTCGAAAATCTTGATGTCTCCAATCTCTTGTTTTGTACGTTTTTTCCACGTGTCTTGACATGCAAAGTATCCCTGCAACGTTTGGTGAAGATCTGAGTATGTAGTTTTTGACCTTATCTGGAACCTCCTATCTGAAAATTTGAAAATTCTTCAAAAATTCGTCGAAAATCTTGATGTCTCCAATCTCTTGCTTTGTACGTTTTTTCCACGTGTCTTGACATCCAATGTATCCCTGCAATGTTTGGTGGAGATCTGAGTATGTAGTTTTTGACCTTATCTGGAACCTCCTATCTGAAAATTTGAAAATTCTTCAAAAATTCGTCCAAAATCTTGATGTCTCCAATCTCTTGTTTTGTACGTTTTTTCCACGTGTCTCGACCTCCAATGTATCCCTGCAAAGTTAGTGAAGATCTGAGTATGTCGTTTTTGACCTTATCTGGAACATCCTTTCTGAAAATTTGAAAATTCTTAAAAAATTCGTCGAAAATCTTGATGTCTCCAATCTCTTGTTTTGTACGTTTTTTCCACGTTTCTTGACATCCAATGTATCCCTGCAAAGTTTGGTGAAGATCTGAGTATGTAGTTTTTGACCTTATATGGAACCTCCTTTCTGAAAATTTGAAAATTCTCAAAAAATTCGTCCATAATCTTGATGTCTCCAATCTCTTGTTTTGTACGTTTTTTCCACGTGTCTTGACATCCAATGTATCCCTGCAAAGTTTGGTGAAGATCTGAGCATGTAGTTTTTGACCTTATATGGAACCTCCTATCTGAAAATTTGAAAATTCTTAAAAAATTCGTCCAAAATCTTGATGTCACCAATCCTATGTTTTGTATGTTTTTTCCACGTGTCTTGACATCCAATGTATCCATGCAAAGTTTGGTGAAGATCTGAGTATGTCGTTTTTGACCTTATCTGGAACCTCCCATCTGAAAATTTGAAAATTCTTAAAAAATTCGTCGAAAATCTTGATGTCTCCGATCTCTTGTTTTGTACGTTTTTTCCACGTGTCTTGACATGCAAAGTATTCCTGCAAAGTTTGGTGAAGATCTGAGTATGTAGTTTTTGACCTCATCTGGAACCTCCTATCTGAAAATTTGAAACTTCTTAAAAAATTCGTCCAAAATTTTGATGTCTCCAATCTCTTGTTTTGTACGTTTTTTCCACGTGTCTTGACATCCAATGTATCCCTGCAATGTTTGGTGAAGATCTGAGTATGTAGTTTTTGACCTTATCTGGAACCTCCCATCTGAAAATTTGAAAATTCCTAAAAAATCCGTCCAAAATCTTGATGACCCCAATCTCTTGTTTTGTACGTTTTTTCCACGTGTCTTGACATCCAATGTATCCCTGCAAAGTTTGGTGAAGATCTGAGTATGTAGTTTTTGACCTTATCTGGAACCTCCTATCTGAAAATTTGAAAATTCTTAAAAAATTCGTCCAAAATCTTGATGTCTCCAATCTCTTGTTTTGTACGTTTTTTCCACGTGTCTTGATATCCAATGTATCCCTGCAAAGTTTGGTGAAGATCTGAGTATGTCGTTTTTGACCTTATCTGGAACATCCTTTCTGAAAATTTGAAAATTGTTAAAAAATTCGTCCAAAATCTTGATGTCTCCAATCTCTTTTTTGTACGTTTTTTCCACGTGTCTTGACATCCAATGTATCCCTGCAAAGTTTGGTGAAGATCTGAGTATGTAGTTTTTGACCTTATCTGGAACCTCCCATCTGAAAATTTGAAAATTCTTAAAAAATTCGACCAAAATCTTGATGTCTCCAATCTTTTGTTTTGTACGTTTTTTCCACGTGTCTTGACACATAATGTATCCATGCAAAGTTTGGTGAAGATCTGAGTATGTAGTTTTTGACCTTATATGGAACCTCCTATCTGAAAATTTGAAAATTCTTAAAAAATTCGTCCAAAATCTTGATGTCTCCAATCTCTTGTTTTGTACGTTTTTTCCACGTGTCTTGAAATCCAATGTATCCCTGCAAAGTTTGGTGAAGATCTGAGTATGTAGTTTTTGACCTTATCTGGAACCTCCCATCTGAAAATTTGAAAATTCCTAAAAAATCCGTGCAAAATCTTGATGACCCCAATCTCTTGTTTTGTACGTTTTTTCCACGTGTCTTGACATCCAATGTATTCCTGCAATGTTTGGTGAAGATCTGAGTATGTAGTTTTTGACCTTATATGGAACCTCCTATCTGAAAATTTGAAAATTCTTAAAAAATTCGACCAAAATCTTGATGTTCCGAATCCTATGTTTTGTATGTTTTTTCCACGTGTCTTGACATCCAATGTATCCATGCAAAGTTTGGTGAAGATCTGAGTATGTAGTTTTTGACCTTATATTGAACCTCCCATCTGAAAATTTGAAAATTCTTAAAAAATTCGTCCAAAATCTTGATGACCCCAATCTCTTGTTTTGTACGTTTTTTCCACGTGTCTTGACATCCAAAGTATCCCTGCAAAGTTTGGTGAAGATCTGAGTATGTAGTTTTTGACCTTATATTGAACCACCCATCTGAAAATTTGAAAATTCTTAAAAAATTCGTCCAAAATCTTGATGTCTCCAATCTCTTGTTTTGTACGTTTTTTCCACGTGTCTTGACATCCAATGTATCCATGCAAAGTTTGGTGAAGATCTGAGTATGTCGTTTTTGACCTTATCTGGAACCTCCCATCTGAAAATTTGAAAATTCTTAAAAAATTCGTCGAAAATCTTGATGTCTCCAATCTTTTGTTTTGTACGTTTTTTCCACGTGTCTTGACATGCAAAGTATCCCTGCAACGTTTGGTGAAGATCTGAGTATGTAGTTTTTGACCTTATCTGGAACCTCCTATCTGAAAATTTGAAAATTCTTCAAAAATTCGTCGAAAATCTTGATGTCTCCAATCTCTTGTTTTGTACGTTTTTTCCACGTGTCTTGACATCCAATGTATTCCTGCAATGTTTGGTGGAGATCTGAGTATGTAGTTTTAGACCTTATCTGGAACCTCCTATCTGAAAATTTGAAAATTCTTCAAAAATTCGTCCAAAATCTTGATGTCTCCAATCTCTTGTTTTGTACGTTTTTTCCACGTGTCTCGACCTCCAATGGATCCCTGCAAAGTTTGGTGAAGATCTGAGTATGTCGTTTTTGACCTTATCTGGAACATCCTTTCTGAAAATTTGAAAATTCTTAAAAAATTCGTCGAAAATCTTGATGTCTCCAATCTCTTGTTTTGTACGTTTTTTCCACGTGTCTTGACATCCAATGTATCCCTGCAAAGTTTGGTGAAGATCTGAGTATGTAGTTTTTGACCTTATATGGAACCTCCTATCTGAAAATTTGAAAATTCTTAAAAAATTCGTCCAAAATCTTGATGTCTCCAATCTCTTGTTTTGTACGTTTTTTCCACGTGTCTCGACCTCCAATGGATCCCTGCAAAGTTTGGTGAAGATCTGAGTATGTAGTTTTTGACCTTATCTGGAACCTCCCATCTGAAAATTTGAAAATTCTTAAAAAATTCGTCGAAAATCTTGATGTCTCCGATCTCTTGTTTTGTACGTTTTTTCCACGTGTCTTGACATGCAAAGTATTACTGCAAAGTTTGGTGAAGATCTGAGTATGTAGTTTTTGACCTCATCTGGAACCTCCTATCTGAAAATTTGAAAATTCTTAAAAAATTCGTCCAAAATCTTGATGTCTCCAATCTCTTGTTTTGTACGTTTTTTCCACGTGTCTTGACATCCAATGTATCCCTGCAATGTTTGGTGAAGATCTGAGTATGTAGTTTTTGACCTTATCTGGAACCTCCCATCTGAAAATTTGAAAATTCCTAAAAAATCCGTCCAAAATCTTGATGACCCCAATCTCTTGTTTTGTACTTTTTTTCCACGTGTCTCGACCTCCAATGTATCCCGGCAAAGTTTGGTGAAGATCTGAGTATGTAGTTTTTGACCTTATATGGAACCTCCTATCTGAAAATTTGAAAATTCTTAAAAAATTCGTCCAAAATCTTGATGTCACCAATCCTATGTTTTGTATGTTTTTTCCACGTGTCTTGACATCCAATGTATCCATGCAAAGTTTGGTGAAGATCTGAGTATGTCGTTTTTGACCTTATCTGGAACCTCCCATCTGAAAATTTGAAAATTCTTAAAAAATTCGTCGAAAATCTTGATGTCTCCGATCTCTTGTTTTGTACGTTTTTTCCACGTGTCTTGACATGCAAAGTATTCCTGCAAAGTTTGGTGAAGATCTGAGTATGTAGTTTTTGACCTCATCTGGAACCTCCTATCTGAAAATTTGAAAATTCTTAAAAAATTCGTCCAAAATTTTGATGTCTCCAATCTCTTGTTTTGTACGTTTTTTCCACGTGTCTTGACATCCAATGTATCCCTGCAATGTTTGGTGAAGATCTGAGTATGTAGTTTTTGACCTTATCTGGAACCTCCCATCTGAAAATTTGAAAATTCCTAAAAAATCCGTCCAAAATCTTGATGACCCCAATCTCTTGTTTTGTACGTTTTTTCCACGTGTCTTGACATCCAATGTATCCCTGCAAAGTTTGGTGAAGATCTGAGTATGTAGTTTTTGACATTATCTGGAACCTCCTATCTGAAAATTTGAAAATTCTTAAAAAATTCGTCCAAAATCTTGATGTCTCCAATCTCTTGTTTTGTACGTTTTTTCCACGTGTCTTGATATCCAATGTATCCCTGCAAAGTTTGGTGAAGATCTGAGTATGTAGTTTTTGACCTTATATGGAACCTCCTATCTGAAAATTTGAAAATTCTTAAAAAATTCGTCCAAAATCTTGATGTCTCCAATCTCTTGTTTTGTACGTTTTTTCCACGTGTCTCGACCTCCAATGGATCCCTGCAAAGTTTGGTGAAGATCTGAGTATGTAGTTTTTGACCTTATCTGGAACCTCCCATCTGAAAATTTGAAAATTCTTAAAAAATTCGACCAAAATCTTGATGTCTCCAATCTTTTGTTTTGTACGTTTTTTCCACGTGTCTTGACACATAATGTATCCCTGCAAAGTTTGGTGAAGATCTGAGTATGTAGTTTTTGACCTTATCTGGAACCTCCTATCTGAAAATTTGAAAATTCATAAAAAATTCGTCGAAAATCTTGATGTCTCCAATCTTTTGTTTTGTACGTTTTTTCCACGTGTCTTGACATCCAATGTATCCCTGCAAAGTTTGGTGAAGATCTGAGTATGTAGTTTTTGACCTTATATGGAACCTCCTATCTGAAAATTTGAAAATTCTTAAAAAATTCGTCCAAAATCTTGATGTCTCCAATCTCTTGTTTTGTACGTTTTTTCCACGTGTCTCGACCTCCAATGGATCCCTGCAAAGTTTGGTGAAGATCTGAGTATGTAGTTTTTGACCTTATCTGGAACCTCCCATCTGAAAATTTGAAAATTCTTAAAAAATTCGTCGAAAATCTTGATGTCTCCGATCTCTTGTTTTGTACGTTTTTTCCACGTGTCTTGACATGCAAAGTATTCCTGCAAAGTTTGGTGAAGATCTGAGTATGTAGTTTTTGACCTCATGTGGAACCTCCTATCTGAAAATTTGAAAATTCTTAAAAAATTCGTCAAAAATCTTGATGTCTCCAATCTCTTGTTTTGTACGTTTTTTCCACGTGTCGTGACATCCAATGTATCCCTGCAATGTTTGGTGAAGATCTGAGTATGTAGTTTTTGACCTTATCTGGAACCTCCCATCTGAAAATTTGAAAATTCCTAAAAAATCCGTCCAAAATCTTGATGACCCCAATCTCTTGTTTTGTACTTTTTTTCCACGTGTCTCGACCTCCAATGTATCCCTGCAAAGTTTGGTGAAGATCTGAGTATGTAGTTTTTGACCTTATATGGAACCTCCTATCTGAAAATTTGAAAATTCTTAAAAAATTCGTCCAAAATCTTGATGTCACCAATCCTATGTTTTGTATGTTTTTTCCACGTGTCTTGACATCCAATGTATCCATGCAAAGTTTGGTGAAGATCTGAGTATGTCGTTTTTGACCTTATCTGGAACCTCCCATCTGAAAATTTGAAAATTCTTAAAAAATTCGTCGAAAATCTTGATGTCTCCGATCTCTTGTTTTGTACGTTTTTTCCACGTGTCTTGACATGCAAAGTATTCCTGCAAAGTTTGGTGAAGATCTGAGTATGTAGTTTTT
Organism: Lepisma saccharinum; assembly: GCF_977018435.1. Lineage (NCBI taxonomy): Eukaryota > Metazoa > Arthropoda > Insecta > Zygentoma > Lepismatidae > Lepisma > Lepisma saccharinum. The sequence continues at coordinate 60,657 of NW_028142954.1, read as the reverse complement.
GACCTCATCTGGAACCTCCTATCTGAAAATTTGAAAATTCTTAAAAAATTCGTCCAAAATTTTGATGTCTCCAATCTCTTGTTTTGTACGTTTTTTCCACGTGTCTTGACATCCAATGTATTCCTGCAATGTTTGGTGGAGATCTGAGTATGTAGTTTTAGACCTTATCTGGAACCTCCTATCTGAAAATTTGAAAATTCTTCAAAAATTCGTCCAAAATCTTGATGTCTCCAATCTCTTGTTTTGTACGTTTTTTCCACGTGTCTCGACCTCCAATGGATCCCTGCAAAGTTTGGTGAAGATCTGAGTATGTCGTTTTTGACCTTATCTGGAACATCCTTTCTGAAAATTTGAAAATTCTTAAAAAATTCGTCCAAAATCTTGATGTCTCCAATCTCTTGTTTTGTACGTTTTTTCCACGTGTCTTGATATCCAATGTATCCCTGCAAAGTTTGGTGAAGATCTGAGTATGTCGTTTTTGACCTTATCTGGAACATCCTTTCTGAAAATTTGAAAATTGTTAAAAAATTCGTCCAAAATCTTGATGTCTCCAATCTCTTTTTTGTACGTTTTTTCCACGTGTCTTGACATCCAATGTATCCCTGCAAAGTTAGGTGAAGATCTGAGTATGTAGTTTTTGACCTTATCTGGAACCTCCCATCTGAAAATTTGAAAATTCTTAAAAAATTCGACCAAAATCTTGATGTCTCCAATCTTTTGTTTTGTACGTTTTTTCCACGTGTCTTGACACATAATGTATCCATGCAAAGTTTGGTGAAGATCTGAGTATGTAGTTTTTGACCTTATATGGAACCTCCTATCTGAAAATTTGAAAATTCTTAAAAAATTCGTCCAAAATCTTGATGTCTCCAATCTCTTGTTTTGTACGTTTTTTCCACGTGTCTTGACATCCAATGTATCCCTGCAAAGTTTGGTGAAGATCTGAGTATGTAGTTTTTGACCTTATCTGGAACCTCCCATCTGAAAATTTGAAAATTCTTAAAAAATTCGACCAAAATCTTGATGTCTCCAATCTTTTGTTTTGTACGTTTTTTCCACGTGTCTTGACACATAATGTATCCATGCAAAGTTTGGTGAAGATCTGAGTATGTAGTTTTTGACCTTATATGGAACCTCCTATCTGAAAATTTGAAAATTCTTAAAAAATTCGTCCAAAATCTTGATGTCTCCAATCTCTTGTTTTGTACGTTTTTTCCACGTGTCTTGACATCCAATGTATCCCTGCAAAGTTTGGTGAAGATCTGAGTATGTAGTTTTTGACCTTATATGGAACCTCCTATCTGAAAATTTGAAAATTCTTAAAAAATTCGACCAAAATCTTGATGTTCCGAATCCTATGTTTTGTATGTTTTTTCCACGTGTCTTGACACATAATGTATCCATGCAAAGTTTGGTGAAGATCTGAGTATGTCGTTTTTGACCTTATCTGGAACCTCCCATCTGAAAATTTGAAAATTCTTAAAAAATTCGTCGAAAATCTTGATGTCTCCGATCTCTTGTTTTGTACGTTTTTTCCACGTATCTTGACATGCAAAGTATTCCTGCAAAGTTTGGTGAAGATCTGAGTATGTAGTTTTTGACCTCATCTGGAACCTCCTATCTGAAAATTTGAAAATTCTTAAAAAATTCGTCCAAAATTTTGATGTCTCCAATATCTTGTTTTGTACGTTTTTTCCACGTGTCTTGACATCCAATGTATCCCTGCAATGTTTGGTGAAGATCTGAGTATGTAGTTTTTGACCTTATCTGGAACCTCCCATCTGAAAATTTGAAAATTCTTAAAAAATTCGACCAAAATCTTGATGTCTCCAATCTTTTGTTTTGTACGTTTTTTCCACGTGTCTTGACACATAATGTATCCATGCAAAGTTTGGTGAAGATCTGAGTATGTAGTTTTTGACCTTATATGGAACCTCCTATCTGAAAATTTGAAAATTCTTAAAAAATTCGTCCAAAATCTTGATGTCTCCAATCTCTTGTTTTGTACGTTTTTTCCACGTGTCTTGACATCCAATGTATCCCTGCAAAGTTTGGTGAAGATCTGAGTATGTAGTTTTTGACCTTATCTGGAACCTCCCATCTGAAAATTTGAAAATTCCTAAAAAATCCGTGCAAAATCTTGATGACCCCAATCTCTTGTTTTGTACGTTTTTTTATCGTGTCTTGACATCCAATTTATCCATGCAAAGTTTGGTGAAGATCTGAGTATGTCGTTTTTGACCTTATCTGGAACCTCCCATCTGAAAATTTGAAAATTCTTAAAAAATTCGTCGAAAATCTTGATGTCTCCAATCTCTTGTTTTGTACGTTTTTTCCACGTGTCTTGACATGCAAAGTATTCCTGCAATGTTTGGTGAAGATCTGAGTATGTAGTTTTTGACCTTATCTGGAACCTCCTATCTGAAAATTTGAAAATTCTTCAAAAATTCGTCGAAAATCTTGATGTCTCCAATCTCTTGTTTTGTACGTTTTTTCCACGTGTCTTGACATCCAATGTATCCCTGCAATGTTTGGTGGAGATCTGAGTATGTAGTTTTTGACCTTATCTGGGACCTCCTATCAGAAAATTTGAAAATTCTTAAAAAATTCGTCCAAAATCTTGATGTCTCCAATCTCTTGTTTTGTACGTTTTTTCCACGTGTCTTGATATCCAATGTATCCCTGCAAAGTTTGGTGAAGATCTGAGTATGTCGTTTTTGACCTTATCTGGAACATCCTTTCTGAAAATTTGAAAATTGTTAAAAAATTCGTCCAAAATCTTGATGACCCCAATCTCTTGTTTTGTACGTTTTTTCCACGTGTCTTGACATCCAATGTATCCCTGCAAAGTTTGGTGAAGATCTGAGTATGTAGTTTTTGACCTTATCTGGAACAATCCATCTGAAAATTTGAAAATTCTTAAAAAATTCGTCCAAAATCTTGATGACCCCAATCTCTTGTTTTGTACGTTTTTTCCACGTGTCTTGACATCCAATGTATCCCTGCAAAGTTTGGTGAAGATCTGAGTATGTAGTTTTTGACCTTATCTGGAACCTCCTATCTGAAAATTTGAAAATTCTTAAAAAATTCGTCCAAAATCTTGATGTCTCCAATCTCTTGTTTTGTACGTTTTTTCCACGTGTCTTGATATCCAATGTATCCCTGCAAAGTTTGGTGAAGATCTGAGTATGTCGTTTTTGACCTTATCTGGAACATCCTTTCTGAAAATTTGAAAATTGTTAAAAAATTCGTCCAAAATCTTGATGACCCCAATCTCTTGTTTTGTACGTTTTTTCCACGTGTCTTGACATCCAATGTATCCCTGCAAAGTTTGGTGAAGATCTGAGTATGTAGTTTTTGACCTTATCTGGAACCTCCCATCTGAAAATTTGAAAATTCTTAAAAAATTCGACCAAAATCTTGATGTCTCCAATCTTTTGTTTTGTACGTTTTTTCCACGTGTCTTGACACATAATGTATCCATGCAAAGTTTGGTGAAGATCTGAGTATGTAGTTTTTGACCTTATATGGAACCTCCTATCTGAAAATTTGAAAATTCTTAAAAAATTCGTCCAAAAAATTGATGTCTCCAATCTCTTGTTTTGTACGTTTTTTCCACGTGTCTTGACATCCAATGTATCCCTGCAAAGTTTGGTGAAGATCTGAGTATGTAGTTTTTGACCTTATCTGGAACCTCCCATCTGAAAATTTGAAAATTCCTAAAAAATCCGTGCAAAATCTTGATGACCCCAATCTCTTGTTTTGTACGTTTTTTCCACGTGTCTTGACATCCAATGTATTCCTGCAATGTTTGGTGAAGATCTGAGTATGTAGTTTTTGACCTTATATGGAACCTCCTATCTGAAAATTTGAAAATTCTTAAAAAATTCGACCAAAATCTTGATGTTCCGAATCCTATGTTTTGTATGTTTTTTCCACGTGTCTTGACATCCAATGTATCCATGCAAAGTTTGGTGAAGATCTGAGTATGTAGTTTTTGACCTTATATTGAACCTCCCATCTGAAAATTTGAAAATTCTTAAAAAATTCGTCCAAAATCTTGATGACCCCAATCTCTTGTTTTGTACGTTTTTTCCACGTGTCTTGACATGCAAAGTATCCCTGCAACGTTTGGTGAAGATCTGAGTATGTAGTTTTTGACCTTATCTGGAACCTCCTATCTGAAAATTTGAAAATTCTTAAAAAATTCGTCCAAAATCTTGATGTCTCCAATCTCTTGTTTTGTACGTTTTTTCCACGTGTCTTGACATCCAATGTATTCCTGCAATGTTTGGTGGAGATCTGAGTATGTAGTTTTAGACCTTATCTGGAACCTCCTATCTGAAAATTTGAAAATTCTTCAAAAATTCGTCCAAAATCTTGATGTCTCCAATCTCTTGTTTTGTACGTTCTTTCCACGTGTCTCGACCTCCAATGGATCCCTGCAAAGTTTGGTGAAGATCTGAGTATGTCGTTTTTGACCTTATCTGGAACATCCTTTCTGAAAATTTGAAAATTCTTAAAAAATTCGTCGAAAATCTTGATGTCTCCAATCTCTTGTTTTGTACGTTTTTTCCACGTGTCTTGACATCCAATGTATCCCTGCAAAGTTTGGTGAAGATCTGAGTATGTAGTTTTTGACCTTATATGGAACCTCCTATCTGAAAATTTGAAAATTCTTAAAAAATTCGTCCAAAATCTTGATGTCTCCAATCTCTTGTTTTGTACGTTTTTTCCACGTGTCTCGACCTCCAATGGATCCCTGCAAAGTTTGGTGAAGATCTGAGTATGTCGTTTTTGACCTTATCTGGAACCTCCCATCTGAAAATTTGAAAATTCTTAAAAAATTCGTCGAAAATCTTGATGTCTCCGATCTCTTGTTTTGTACGTTTTTTCCACGTGTCTTGACATGCAAAGTATTCCTGCAAAGTTTGGTGAAGATCTGAGTATGTAGTTTTTGACCTCATCTGGAACCTCCTATTTGAAAATTTGAAAATTCTTAAAAAATTCGTCCAAAATCTTGATGTCTCCAATCTCTTGTTTTGTACGTTTTTTCCACGTGTCTTGACATCCAATGTATCCCTGCAAAGTTTGGTGAAGATCTGAGTATGTAGTTTTTGACCTTATCTGGAACCTCCCATCTGAAAATTTGAAAATGCCTAAAAAATCCGTCCAAAATCTTGATGACCCCAATCTCTTGTTTTGTACTTTTTTTCCACGTGTCTCGACCTCCAATGTATCCCTGCAAAGTTTGGTGAAGATCTGAGTATGTAGTTTTTGACCTTATATGGAACCTCCTATCTGAAAATTTGAAAATTCTTAAAAAATTCGTCCAAAATCTTGATGTCACCAATCCTATGTTTTGTATGTTTTTTCCACGTGTCTTTACATCCAATGTATCCATGCAAAGTTTGGTGAAGATCTGAGTATGTCGTTTTTGACCTTATCTGGAACCTCCCATCTGAAAATTTGAAAATTCTTAAAAAATTCGTCGAAAATCTTGATGTCTCCGATCTCTTGTTTTGTACGTTTTTTCCACGTGTCTTGACATGCAAAGTATTCCTGCAAAGTTTGGTGAAGATCTGAGTATGTAGTTTTTGACCTCATCTGGAACCTCCTATCTGAAAATTTGAAAATTCTTAAAAAATTCGTCCAAAATTTTGATGTCTCCAATCTCTTGTTTTGTACGTTTTTTCCACGTGTCTTGACATCCAATGTATCCCTGCAATGTTTGGTGAAGATCTGAGTATGTAGTTTTTGACCTTATCTGGAACCTCCCATCTGAAAATTTGAAAATTCCTAAAAAATCCGTCCAAAATCTTGATGACCCCAATCTCTTGTTTTGTACGTTTTTTCCACGTGTCTTGACATCCAATGTATCCCTGCAAAGTTTGGTGAAGATCTGAGTATGTAGTTTTTGACCTTATCTGGAACCTCCTATCTGAAAATTTGAAAATTCTTAAAAAATTCGTCCAAAATCTTGATGTCTCCAATCTTTTTTTTTGTACGTTTTTTCCACGTGTCTTGATATCCAATGTATCCCTGCAAAGTTTGGTGAAGATCTGAGTATGTAGTTTTTGACCTTATATGGAACCTCCTATCTGAAAATTTGAAAATTCTTAAAAAATTCGTCCAAAATCTTGATGTCTCCAATCTCTTGTTTTGTACGTTTTTTCCACGTGTCTCGACCTCCAATGGATCCCTGCAAAGTTTGGTGAAGATCTGAGTATGTAGTTTTTGACCTTATCTGGAACCTCCCATCTGAAAATTTGAAAATTCCTAAAAAATCCGTCCAAAATCTTGATGACCCCAATCTCTTGTTTTGTACGTTTTTTCCACGTGTCTTGACATCCAATGTATCCCTGCAAAGTTTGGTGAAGATCTGAGTATGTAGTTTTTGACCTTATCTGGAACATCCTATCTGAAAATTTGAAAATTCTTAAAAAATTCGTCGAAAATCTTGATGTCTCCAATCTTTTGTTTTGTACGTTTTTTCCACGTGTCTTGACATCCAATGTATCCCTGCAAAGTTTGGTGAAGATCTGAGTATGTAGTTTTTGACCTTATATGGAACCTCCTATCTGAAAATTTGAAAATTCTTAAAAAATTCGTCCAAAATCTTGATGTCTCCAATCTCTTGTTTTGTACGTTTTTTCCACGTGTCTCGACCTCCAATGGATCCCTGCAAAGTTTGGTGAAGATCTGAGTATGTCGTTTTTGACCTTATCTGGAACCTCCCATCTGAAAATTTGAAAATTCTTAAAAAATTCGTCGAAAATCTTGATGTCTCCGATCTCTTGTTTTGTACGTTTTTTCCACGTGTCTTGACATGCAAAGTATTCCTGCAAAGTTTGGTGAAGATCTGAGTATGTAGTTTTTGACCTCATCTGGAACCTCCTATCTGAAAATTTGAAAATTCTTAAAAAATTCGTCCAAAATCTTGATGTCTCCAATCTCTTGTTTTGTACGTTTTTTCCACGTGTCTTGACATCCAATGTATCCCTGCAAAGTTTGGTGAAGATCTGAGTATGTAGTTTTTGACCTTATCTGGAACCTCCCATCTGAAAATTTGAAAATTCCTAAAAAATCCGTCCAAAATCTTGATGAGCCCAATCTCTTGTTTTGTACATTTTTTCCACGTGTCTCGACCTCCAATGTATCCCTGCAAAGTTTGGTGAAGATCTGAGTATGTAGTTTTTGACCTTATATGGAACCTCCTATCTGAAAATTTGAAAATTCTTAAAAAATTCGTCCAAAATCTTGATGTCACCAATCCTATGTTTTGTATGTTTTTTCCACGTGTCTTGACATCCAATGTATCCATGCAAAGTTTGGTGAAGATCTGAGTATGTCGTTTTTGACCTTATCTGGAACCTCCCATCTGAAAATTTGAAAATTCTTAAAAAATTCGTCGAAAATCTTGATGTCTCCGATCTCTTGTTTTGTACGTTTTTTCCACGTGTCTTGACATGCAAAGTATTCCTGCAAAGTTTGGTGAAGATCTGAGTATGTAGTTTTTGACCTCATCTGGAACCTCCTATCTGAAAATTTGAAAATTCTTAAAAAATTCGTCCAAAATTTTGATGTCTCCAATCTCTTGTTTTGTACGTTTTTTCCACGTGTCTTGACATCCAATGTATTCCTGCAATGTTTGGTGGAGATCTGAGTATGTAGTTTTAGACCTTATCTGGAACCTCCTATCTGAAAATTTGATAATTCTTCAAAAATTCGTCCAAAATCTTGATGTCTCCAATCTCTTGTTTTGTACGTTTTTTCCACGTGTCTCGACCTCCAATGGATCCCTGCAAAGTTTGGTGAAGATCTGAGTATGTCGTTTTTGACCTTATCTGGAACATCCTTTCTGAAAATTTGAAAATTCTTAAAAAATTCGTCCAAAATCTTGATGTCTCCAATCTCTTGTTTTGTACGTTTTTTCCACGTGTCTTGATATCCAATGTATCCCTGCAAAGTTTGGTGAAGATCTGAGTATGTCGTTTTTGACCTTATCTGGAACATCCTTTCTGAAAATTTGAAAATTGTTAAAAAATTCGTCCAAAATCTTGATGTCTCCAATCTCTTTTTTTGTACGTTTTTTCCACGTGTCTTGACATCCAATGTATCCCTGCAAAGTTTGGTGAAGATCTGAGTATGTAGTTTTTGACCTTATCTGGAACCTCCCATCTGAAAATTTGAAAATTCTTAAAAAATTCGACCAAAATCTTGATGTCTCCAATCTTTTGTTTTGTACGTTTTTTCCACGTGTCTTGACACATAATGTATCCATGCAAAGTTTGGTGAAGATCTGAGTATGTAGTTTTTGACTTTATATGGAACCTCCTATCTGAAAATTTGAAAATTCTTAAAAAATTCGTCCAAAATCTTGATGTCTCCAATCTCTTGTTTTGTACGTTTTTTCCACGTGTCTTGACATCCAATGTATCCCTGCAAAGTTTGGTGAAGATCTGAGTATGTAGTTTTTGACCTTATCTGGAACCTCCCATCTGAAAATTTGAAAATTCTTAAAAAATTCGACCAAAATCTTGATGTCTCCAATCTTTTGTTTTGTACGTTTTTTCCACGTGTCTTGACACATAATGTATCCATGCAAAGTTTGGTGAAGATCTGAGTATGTAGTTTTTGACCTTATATGGAACCTCCTATCTGAAAATTTGAAAATTCTTAAAAAATTCGTCCAAAATCTTGATGTCTCCAATCTCTTGTTTTGTACGTTTTTTCCACGTGTCTTGACATCCAATGTATCCCTGCAAAGTTTGGTGAAGATCTGAGTATGTAGTTTTTGACCTTATCTGGAACCTCCCATCTGAAAATTTGAAAATTCCTAAAAAATCCGTGCAAATCTTGATGACCCCAATCTCTTGTTTTGTACGTTTTTTCCACGTGTCTTGACATCCAATGTATTCCTGCAATGTTTGGTGAAGATCTGAGTATGTAGTTTTTGACCTTATATGGAACCTCCTATCTGAAAATTTGAAAATTCTTAAAAAATTCGACCAAAATCTTGATGTTCCGAATCCTATGTTTTGTATGTTTTTTCCACGTGTCTTGACATCCAATGTATCCATGCAAAGTTTGGTGAAGATCTGAGTATGTAGTTTTTGACCTTATATTGAACCTCCCATCTGAAAATTTGAAAATTCTTAAAAAATTCGTCCAAAATCTTGATGACCCCAATCTCTTGTTTTGTACGTTTTTTCCACGTGTCTTGACATCCAAAGTATCCCTGCAAAGTTTGGTGAAGATCTGAGTATGTAGTTTTTGACCTTATATGGAACCTCCTTTCTGAAAATTTGAGAATTCTTAAAAAATTCGTCCAAAATCTTGATGTCTCCAATCTCTTGTTTTGTACGTTTTTTCCACGTGTCTTGACATCCAATGTATCCATGCAAAGTTTGGTGAAGATCTGAGTATGTCGTTTTTGACCTTATCTGGAACCTCCCATCTGAAAATTTGAAAATTCTTAAAAAATTCGTCGAAAATCTTGATGTCTCCAATCTTTTGTTTTGTACGTTTTTTCCACGTGTCTTGACATGCAAAGTATCCCTGCAACGTTTGGTGAAGATCTGAGTATGTAGTTTTTGACCTTATCTGGAACATCCTTTCTGAAAATTTGAAAATTCTTAAAAAATTCGTCCAAAATCTTGATGTCTCCAATCTCTTGTTTTGTACGTTTTTTCCACGTGTCTTGATATCCAATGTATCCCTGCAAAGTTTGGTGAAGATCTGAGTATGTCGTTTTTGACCTTATCTGGAACATCCTTTCTGAAAATTTGAAAATTGTTAAAAAATTCGTCCAAAATCTTGATGTCTCCAATCTCTTTTTTGTACGTTTTTCCCACGTGTCTTGACATCCAATGTATCCCTGCAAAGTTTGGTGAAGATCTGAGTATGTAGTTTTTGACCTTATCTGGAACCTCCCATCTGAAAATTTGAAAATTCTTAAAAAATTCGACCAAAATCTTGATGTCTCCAATCTTTTGTTTTGTACGTTTTTTCCACGTGTCTTGACACATAATGTATCCATGCAAAGTTTGGTGAAGATCTGAGTATGTAGTTTTTGACCTTATATGGAACCTCCTATCTGAAAATTTTAAAATTCTTAAAAAATTCGTCCAAAATCTTGATGTCTCCAATCTCTTGTTTTGTACGTTTTTTCCACGTGTCTTGACATCCAATGTATCCCTGCAAAGTTTGGTGAAGATCTGAGTATGTAGTTTTTGACCTTATCTGGAACCTCCCATCTGAAAATTTGAAAATTCCTAAAAAATCCGTGCAAAATCTTGATGACCCCAATCTCTTGTTTTGTACGTTTTTTCCACGTGTCTTGACATCCAATGTATCCATGCAAAGTTTGGTGAAGATCTGAGTATGTCGTTTTTGACCTTATCTGGAACCTCCCATCTGAAAATTTGAAAATTCTTAAAAAATTCGTCGAAAATCTTGATGTCTCCAATCTCTTGTTTTGTACGTTTTTTCCACGTGTCTTGACATGCAAAGTATCCCTGCAACGTTTGGTGAAGATCTGAGTATGTAGTTTTTGACCTTATCTGGAACCTCCTATCTGAAAATTTGAAAATTCTTCAAAAATTCGTCGAAAATCTTGATGTCTCCAATCTCTTGTTTTGTACGTTTTTTCCACGTGTCTTGACATCCAATGTATCCCTGCAATGTTTGGTGGAGATCTGAGTATGTAGTTTTTGACCTTATCTGGGACCTCCTATTAGAAAAATTGAAAATTCTTCAAAAATTCGTCCAAAATCTTGATGTCTCCAATCTCTTGTTTTGTACGTTTTTTCCACGTGTCTCGACCTCCAATGTATCCCTGCAAAGTTTGGTGAAGATCTGAGTATGTCGTTTTTGACCTTATCTGGAACATCCTTTCTGAAAATTTGAAAATTCTTCAAAAATTCGTCCAAAATTTTGATGTCTCCAATCTCTTGTTTTGTACGTTTTTTCCACGTGTCTCGACCTCCAATGTATCCCTGCAAAGTTAGTGAAGATCTGAGTATGTCGTTTTTGACCTTATCTGGAACATCCTTTCTGAAAATTTGAAAATTCTTAAAAAATTCGTCGAAAATCTTGATGTCTCCAATCTCTTGTTTTGTACGTTTTTTCCACGTTTCTTGACATCCAATGTATCCCTGCAAAGTTTGGTGAAGATCTGAGTATGTAGTTTTTGACCTTATCTGGAACCTCCCATCTGAAAATTTGAAAATTCTTAAAAAATTCGACCAAAATCTTGATGTCTCCAATCTTTTGTTTTGTACGTTTTTTCCACGTGTCTTGACACATAATGTATCCATGCAAAGTTTGGTGAAGATCTGAGTATGTAGTTTTTGACCTTATATGGAACCTCCTATCTGAAAATTTGAAAATTCTTAAAAAATTCGTCCAAAATCTTGATGTCTCCAATCTCTTGTTTTGTACGTTTTTTCCACGTGTCTTGACATCCAATGTATCCCTGCAAAGTTTGGTGAAGATCTGAGTATGTAGTTTTTGACCTTATCTGGAACCTCCCATCTGAAAATTTGAAAATTCTTAAAAAATTCGACCAAAATCTTGATGTCTCCAATCTTTTGTTTTGTACGTTTTTTCCACGTGTCTTGACACATAATGTATCCATGCAAAGTTTGGTGAAGATCTGAGTATGTAGTTTTTGACCTTATATGGAACCTCCTATCTGAAAATTTGAAAATTCTTAAAAAATTCGTCCAAAATCTTGATGTCTCCAATCTCTTGTTTTGTACGTTTTTTCCACGTGTCTTGACATCCAATGTATCCCTGCAAAGTTTGGTGAAGATCTGAGTATGTAGTTTTTGACCTTATCTGGAACCTCCCATCTGAAAATTTGAAAATTCCTAAAAAATCCGTGCAAAATCTTGATGACCCCAATCTCTTGTTTTGTACGTTTTTTCCACGTGTCTTGACATCCAATGTATTCCTGCAATGTTTGGTGAAGATCTGAGTATGTAGTTTTTGACCTTATATGGAACCTCCTATCTGAAAATTTGAAAATTCTTAAAAAATTCGACCAAAATCTTGATGTTCCGAATCCTATGTTTTGTATGTTTTTTCCACGTGTCTTGACACATAATGTATCCATGCAAAGTTTGGTGAAGATCTGAGTATGTCGTTTTTGACCTTATCTGGAACCTCCCATCTGAAAATTTGAAAATTCTTAAAAAATTCGTCGAAAATCTTGATGTCTCCGATCTCTTGTTTTGTACGTTTTTTCCACGTGTCTTGACATGCAAAGTATTCCTGCAAAGTTTGGTGAAGATCTGAGTATGTAGTTTTTGACCTCATCTGGAACCTCCTATCTGAAAATTTGAAAATTCTTAAAAAATTCGTCCAAAATTTTGATGTCTCCAATATCTTGTTTTGTACGTTTTTTCCACGTGTCTTGACATCCAATGTATCCCTGCAATGTTTGGTGAAGATCTGAGTATGTAGTTTTTGACCTTATCTGGAACCTCCCATCTGAAAATTTGAAAATTCCTAAAAAATCCGTCCAAAATCTTGATGACCCCAATCTCTTGTTTTGTACGTTTTTTCCACGTGTCTTGACATCCAATGTATCCCTGCAAAGTTTGGTGAAGATCTGAGTATGTAGTTTTTGACCTTATCTGGAACCTCCTATCTGAAAATTTGAAAATTCTTAAAAAATTCGTCCAAAATCTTGATGTCTCCAATCTCTTGTTTTGTACGTTTTTTCCACGTGTCTTGATATCCAATGTATCCCTGCAAAGTTTGGTGAAGATCTGAGTATGTCGTTTTTGACCTTATCTGGAACATCCTTTCTGAAAATTTGAAAATTGTTAAAAAATTCGTCCAAAATCTTGATGTCTCCAATCTCTTTTTTGTACGTTTTTTCCACGTGTCTTGACATCCAATGTATCCCTGCAAAGTTTGGTGAAGATCTGAGTATGTAGTTTTTGACCTTATCTGGAACCTCCCATCTGAAAATTTGAAAATTCTTAAAAAATTCGACCAAAATCTTGATGTCTCCAATCTTTTGTTTTGTACGTTTTTTCCACGTGTCTTGACACATAATGTATCCATGCAAAGTTTGGTGAAGATCTGAGTATGTAGTTTTTGACCTTATATGGAACCTCCTATCTGAAAATTTGAAAATTCTTAAAAAATTCGTCCAAAATCTTGATGTCTCCAATCTCTTGTTTTGAACGTTTTTTCCACGTGTCTCGACCTCCAATGTATCCCTGCAAAGTTTGGTGAAGATCTGAGTATGTAGTTTTTGACCTTATATGGAACCTCCTATCTGAAAATTTGATAATTCTTCAAAAATTCGTCCAAAATCTTGATGTCTCCAATCTCTTGTTTTGTACGTTTTTTCCACGTGTCTCGACCTCCAATGGATCCCTGCAAAGTTTGGTGAAGATCTGAGTATGTCGTTTTTGACCTTATCTGGAACATCCTTTCTGAAAATTTGAAAATTCTTAAAAAATTCGTCCAAAATCTTGATGTCTCCAATCTCTTGTTTTGTACGTTTTTTCCACGTGTCTTGACATCCAATGTATCCCTGCAAAGTTTGGTGAAGATCTGAGTATGTAGTTTTTGACCTTATCTGGAACCTCCCATCTGAAAATCTGAAAATTCTTAAAAAATTCGACCAAAATCTTGATGTCTCCAATCTTTTGTTTTGTACGTTTTTTCCACGTGTCTTGACACATAATGTATCCATGCAAAGTTTGGTGAAGATCTGAGTATGTAGTTTTTGACTTTATATGGAACCTCCTATCTGAAAATTTGAAAATTCTTAAAAAATTCGTCCAAAATCTTGATGTCTCCAATCTCTTGTTTTGTACGTTTTTTCCACGTGTCTTGACATCCAATGTATCCCTGCAAAGTTTGGTGAAGATCTGAGTATGTAGTTTTTGACCTTATCTGGAACCTCCCATCTGAAAATTTGAAAATTCTTAAAAAATTCGACCAAAATCTTGATGTCTCCAATCTTTTGGTTTGTACGTTTTTTCCACGTGTCTTGACACATAATGTATCCATGCAAAGTTTGGTGAAGATCTGAGTATGTAGTTTTTGACCTTATACGGAACCTCCTATCTGAAAATTTGAAAATTCTTAAAAAATTCGTCCAAAATCTTGATGTCTCCAATCTCTTGTTTTGTACGTTTTTTCCACGTGTCTTGACATCCAATGTATCCCTGCAAAGTTTGGTGAAGATCTGAGTATGTAGTTTTTGACCTTATCTGGAACCTCCCATCTGAAAATTTGAAAATTCCTAAAAAATCCGTGCAAAATCTTGATGACCCCAATCTCTTGTTTTGTACGTATTTTCCACGTGTCTTGACATCCAATGTATTCCTGCAATGTTTGGTGAAGATCTGAGTATGTAGTTTTTGACCTTATATGGAACCTCCTATCTGAAAATTTGAAAATTCTTAAAAAATTCGACCAAAATCTTGATGTTCCGAATCCTATGTTTTGTATGTTTTTTCCACGTGTCTTGACATCCAATGTATCCATGCAAAGTTTGGTGAAGATCTGAGTATGTAGTTTTTGACCTTATATTGAACCTCCCATCTGAAAATTTGAAAATTCTTAAAAAATTCGTCCAAAATCTTGATGACCCCAATCTCTTGTTTTGTACGTTTTTTCCACGTGTCTTGACATCCAAAGTATCCCTGCAAAGTTTGGTGAAGATCTGAGTATGTAGTTTTTGACCTTATATGGAACCTCCTTTCTGAAAATTTGAGAATTCTTAAAAAATTCGTCCAAAATCTTGATGTCTCCAATCTCTTGTTTTGTACGTTTTTTCCACGTGTCTTGACATCCAATGTATCCATGCAAAGTTTGGTGAAGATCTGAGTATGTCGTTTTTGACCTTATCTGGAACCTCCCATCTGAAAATTTGAAAATTCTTAAAAAATTCGTCGAAAATCTTGATGTCTCCAATCTTTTGTTTTGTACGTTTTTTCCACGTGTCTTGACATGCAAAGTATCCCTGCAACGTTTGGTGAAGATCTGAGTATGTAATTTTTGACCTTATCTGGAACATCCTTTCTGAAAATTTGAAAATTCTTAAAAAATTCGTCCAAAATCTTGATGTCTCCAATCTCTTGTTTTGTACGTTTTTTCCACGTGTCTTGATATCCAATGTATCCCTGCAAAGTTTGGTGAAGATCTGAGTATGTCGTTTTTGACCTTATCTGGAACATCCTTTCTGAAAATTTGAAAATTGTTAAAAAATTCGTCCAAAATCTTGATGTCTCCAATCTCTTTTTTGTACGTTTTTCCCACGTGTCTTGACATCCAATGTATCCCTGCAAAGTTTGGTGAAGATCTGAGTATGTAGTTTTTGACCTTATCTGGAACCTCCCATCTGAAAATTTGAAAATTCTTAAAAAATTCGACCAAAATCTTGATGTCTCCAATCTTTTGTTTTGTACGTTTTTTCCACGTGTCTTGACACATAATGTATCCATGCAAAGTTTGGTGAAGATCTGAGTATGTAGTTTTTGACCTTATATGGAACCTCCTATCTGAAAATTTTAAAATTCTTAAAAAATTCGTCCAAAATCTTGATGTCTCCAATCTCTTGTTTTGTACGTTTTTTCCACGTGTCTTGACATCCAATGTATCCCTGCAAAGTTTGGTGAAGATCTGAGTATGTAGTTTTTGACCTTATCTGGAACCTCCCATCTGAAAATTTGAAAATTCCTAAAAAATCCGTGCAAAATCTTGATGACCCCAATCTCTTGTTTTGTACGTTTTTTCCACGTGTCTTGACATCCAATGTATCCATGCAAAGTTTGGTGAAGATCTGAGTATGTCGTTTTTGACCTTATCTGGAACCTCCCATCTGAAAATTTGAAAATTCTTAAAAAATTCGTCGAAAATCTTGATGTCTCCAATCTCTTGTTTTGTACGTTTTTTCCACGTGTCTTGACATGCAAAGTATCCCTGCAACGTTTGGTGAAGATCTGAGTATGTAGTTTTTGACCTTATCTGGAACCTCCTATCTGAAAATTTGAAAATTCTTCAAAAATTCGTCGAAAATCTTGATGTCTCCAATCTCTTGTTTTGTACGTTTTTTCCACGTGTCTTGACATCCAATGTATCCCTGCAATGTTTGGTGGAGATCTGAGTATGTAGTTTTTGACCTTATCTGGGACCTCCTATTAGAAAAATTGAAAATTCTTCAAAAATTCGTCCAAAATCTTGATGTCTCCAATCTCTTGTTTTGTACGTTTTTTCCACGTGTCTCGACCTCCAATGTATCCCTGCAAAGTTTGGTGAAGATCTGAGTATGTCGTTTTTGACCTTATCTGGAACATCCTTTCTGAAAATTTGAAAATTCTTCAAAAATTCGTCCAAAATTTTGATGTCTCCAATCTCTTGTTTTGTACGTTTTTTCCACGTGTCTCGACCTCCAATGTATCCCTGCAAAGTTAGTGAAGATCTGAGTATGTCGTTTTTGACCTTATCTGGAACATCCTTTCTGAAAATTTGAAAATTCTTAAAAAATTCGTCGAAAATCTTGATGTCTCCAATCTCTTGTTTTGTACGTTTTTTCCACGTTTCTTGACATCCAATGTATCCCTGCAAAGTTTGGTGAAGATCTGAGTATGTAGTTTTTGACCTTATCTGGAACCTCCCATCTGAAAATTTGAAAATTCTTAAAAAATTCGACCAAAATCTTGATGTCTCCAATCTTTTGTTTTGTACGTTTTTTCCACGTGTCTTGACACATAATGTATCCATGCAAAGTTTGGTGAAGATCTGAGTATGTAGTTTTTGACCTTATATGGAACCTCCTATCTGAAAATTTGAAAATTCTTAAAAAATTCGTCCAAAATCTTGATGTCTCCAATCTCTTGTTTTGTACGTTTTTTCCACGTGTCTTGACATCCAATGTATCCCTGCAAAGTTTGGTGAAGATCTGAGTATGTAGTTTTTGACCTTATCTGGAACCTCCCATCTGAAAATTTGAAAATTCTTAAAAAATTCGACCAAAATCTTGATGTCTCCAATCTTTTGTTTTGTACGTTTTTTCCACGTGTCTTGACACATAATGTATCCATGCAAAGTTTGGTGAAGATCTGAGTATGTAGTTTTTGACCTTATATGGAACCTCCTATCTGAAAATTTGAAAATTCTTAAAAAATTCGTCCAAAATCTTGATGTCTCCAATCTCTTGTTTTGTACGTTTTTTCCACGTGTCTTGACATCCAATGTATCCCTGCAAAGTTTGGTGAAGATCTGAGTATGTAGTTTTTGACATTATCTGGAACCTCCCATCTGAAAATTTGAAAATTCCTAAAAAATCCGTGCAAAATCTTGATGACCCCAATCTCTTGTTTTGTACGTTTTTTCCACGTGTCTTGACATCCAATGTATTCCTGCAATGTTTGGTGAAGATCTGAGTATGTAGTTTTTGACCTTATATGGAACCTCCTATCTGAAAATTTGAAAATTCTTAAAAAATTCGACCAAAATCTTGATGTTCCGAATCCTATGTTTTGTATGTTTTTTCCACGTGTCTTGACACATAATGTATCCATGCAAAGTTTGGTGAAGATCTGAGTATGTCGTTTTTGACCTTATCTGGAACCTCCCATCTGAAAATTTGAAAATTCTTAAAAAATTCGTCGAAAATCTTGATGTCTCCGATCTCTTGTTTTGTACGTTTTTTCCACGTGTCTTGACATGCAAAGTATTCCTGCAAAGTTTGGTGAAGATCTGAGTATGTAGTTTTTGACCTCATCTGGAACCTCCTATCTGAAAATTTGAAAATTCTTAAAAAATTCGTCCAAAATTTTGATGTCTCCAATATCTTGTTTTGTACGTTTTTTCCACGTGTCTTGACATCCAATGTATCCCTGCAATGTTTGGTGAAGATCTGAGTATGTAGTTTTTGACCTTATCTGGAACCTCCCATCTGAAAATTTGAAAATTCCTAAAAAATCCGTCCAAAATCTTGATGACCCCAATCTCTTGTTTTGTACGTTTTTTCCACGTGTCTTGACATCCAATGTATCCCTGCAAAGTTTGGTGAAGATCTGAGTATGTAGTTTTTGACCTTATCTGGAACCTCCTATCTGAAAATTTGAAAATTCTTAAAAAATTCGTCCAAAATCTTGATGTCTCCAATCTCTTGTTTTGTACGTTTTTTCCACGTGTCTTGATATCCAATGTATCCCTGCAAAGTTTGGTGAAGATCTGAGTATGTCGTTTTTGACCTTATCTGGAACATCCTTTCTGAAAATTTGAAAATTGTTAAAAAATTCGTCCAAAATCTTGATGTCTCCAATCTCTTTTTTGTACGTTTTTTCCACGTGTCTTGACATCCAATGTATCCCTGCAAAGTTTGGTGAAGATCTGAGTATGTAGTTTTTGACCTTATCTGGAACCTCCCATCTGAAAATTTGAAAATTCTTAAAAAATTCGACCAAAATCTTGATGTCTCCAATCTTTTGTTTTGTACGTTTTTTCCACGTGTCTTGACACATAATGTATCCATGCAAAGTTTGGTGAAGATCTGAGTATGTAGTTTTTGACCTTATATGGAACCTCCTATCTGAAAATTTGAAAATTCTTAAAAAATCCGTCCAAAATCTTGATGAGCCCAATCTCTTGTTTTGTACATTTTTTCCACGTGTCTCGACCTCCAATGTATCCCTGCAAAGTTTGGTGAAGATCTGAGTATGTAGTTTTTGACCTTATATGGAACCTCCTATCTGAAAATTTGAAAATTCTTAAAAAATTCGTCCAAAATCTTGATGTCACCAATCCTATGTTTTGTATGTTTTTTCCACGTGTCTTGACATCCAATGTATCCATGCAAAGTTTGGTGAAGATCTGAGTATGTCGTTTTTGACCTTATCTGGAACCTCCCATCTGAAAATTTGAAAATTCTTAAAAAATTCGTCGAAAATCTTGATGTCTCCGATCTCTTGTTTTGTACGTTTTTTCCACGTGTCTTGACATGCAAAGTATTCCTGCAAAGTTTGGTGAAGATCTGAGTATGTAGTTTTTGACCTCATCTGGAACCTCCTATCTGAAAATTTGAAAATTCTTAAAAAATTCGTCCAAAATTTTGATGTCTCCAATCTCTTGTTTTGTACGTTTTTTCCACGTGTCTTGACATCCAATGTATTCCTGCAATGTTTGGTGGAGATCTGAGTATGTAGTTTTAGACCTTATCTGGAACCTCCTATCTGAAAATTTGATAATTCTTCAAAAATTCGTCCAAAATCTTGATGTCTCCAATCTCTTGTTTTGTACGTTTTTTCCACGTGTCTCGACCTCCAATGGATCCCTGCAAAGTTTGGTGAAGATCTGAGTATGTCGTTTTTGACCTTATCTGGAACATCCTTTCTGAAAATTTGAAAATTCTTAAAAAATTCGTCCAAAATCTTGATGTCTCCAATCTCTTGTTTTGTACTTTTTTTCCACGTGTCTTGATATCCAATGTATCCCTGCAAAGTTTGGTGAAGATCTGAGTATGTCGTTTTTGACCTTATCTGGAACATCCTTTCTGAAAATTTGAAAATTGTTAAAAAATTCGTCCAAAATCTTGATGTCTCCAATCTCTTTTTTTGTACGTTTTTTCCACGTGTCTTGACATCCAATGTATCCCTGCAAAGTTTGGTGAAGATCTGAGTATGTAGTTTTTGACCTTATCTGGAACCTCCCATCTGAAAATTTGAAAATTCTTAAAAAATTCGACCAAAATCTTGATGTCTCCAATCTTTTGTTTTGTACGTTTTTTCCACGTGTCTTGACACATAATGTATCCATGCAAAGTTTGGTGAAGATCTGAGTATGTAGTTTTTGACTTTATATGGAACCTCCTATCTGAAAATTTGAAAATTCTTAAAAAATTCGTCCAAAATCTTGATGTCTCCAATCTCTTGTTTTGTACGTTTTTTCCACGTGTCTTGACATCCAATGTATCCCTGCAAAGTTTGGTGAAGATCTGAGTATGTAGTTTTTGACCTTATCTGGAACCTCCCATCTGAAAATTTGAAAATTCTTAAAAAATTCGACCAAAATCTTGATGTCTCCAATCTTTTGTTTTGTACGTTTTTTCCACGTGTCTTGACACATAATGTATCCATGCAAAGTTTGGTGAAGATCTGAGTATGTAGTTTTTGACCTTATATGGAACCTCCTATCTGAAAATTTGAAAATTCTTAAAAAATTCGTCCAAAATCTTGATGTCTCCAATCTCTTGTTTTGTACGTTTTTTCCACGTGTCTTGACATCCAATGTATCCCTGCAAAGTTTGGTGAAGATCTGAGTATGTAGTTTTTGACCTTATCTGGAACCTCCCATCTGAAAATTTGAAAATTCCTAAAAAATCCGTGCAAAATCTTGATGACCCCAATCTCTTGTTTTGTACGTTTTTTCCACGTGTCTTGACATCCAATGTATTCCTGCAATGTTTGGTGAAGATCTGAGTATGTAGTTTTTGACCTTATATGGAACCTCCTATCTGAAAATTTGAAAATTCTTAAAAAATTCGACCAAAATCTTGATGTTCCGAATCCTATGTTTTGTATGTTTTTTCCACGTGTCTTGACATCCAATGTATCCATGCAAAGTTTGGTGAAGATCTGAGTATGTAGTTTTTGACCTTATATTGAACCTCCCATCTGAAAATTTGAAAATTCTTAAAAAATTCGTCCAAAATCTTGATGACCCCAATCTCTTGTTTTGTACGTTTTTTCCACGTGTCTTGACATCCAAAGTATCCCTGCAAAGTTTGGTGAAGATCTGAGTATGTAGTTTTTGACCTTATATGGAACCTCCTTTCTGAAAATTTGAGAATTCTTAAAAAATTCGTCCAAAATCTTGATGTCTCCAATCTCTTGTTTTGTACGTTTTTTCCACGTGTCTTGACATCCAATGTATCCATGCAAAGTTTGGTGAAGATCTGAGTATGTCGTTTTTGACCTTATCTGGAACCTCCCATCTGAAAATTTGAAAATTCTTAAAAAATTCGTCGAAAATCTTGATGTCTCCAATCTTTTGTTTTGTACGTTTTTTCCACGTGTCTTGACATGCAAAGTATCCCTGCAACGTTTGGTGAAGATCTGAGTATGTAGTTTTTGACCTTATCTGGAACATCCTTTCTGAAAATTTGAAAATTCTTAAAAAATTCGTCCAAAATCTTGATGTCTCCAATCTCTTGTTTTGTACGTTTTTTCCACGTGTCTTGATATCCAATGTATCCCTGCAAAGTTTGGTGAAGATCTGAGTATGTCGTTTTTGACCTTATCTGGAACATCCTTTCTGAAAATTTGAAAATTGTTAAAAAATTCGTCCAAAATCTTGATGTCTCCAATCTCTTTTTTGTACGTTTTTCCCACGTGTCTTGACATCCAATGTATCCCTGCAAAGTTTGGTGAAGATCTGAGTATGTAGTTTTTGACCTTATCTGGAACCTCCCATCTGAAAATTTGAAAATTCTTAAAAAATTCGACCAAAATCTTGATGTCTCCAATCTTTTGTTTTGTACGTTTTTTCCACGTGTCTTGACACATAATGTATCCATGCAAAGTTTGGTGAAGATCTGAGTATGTAGTTTTTGACCTTATATGGAACCTCCTATCTGAAAATTTTAAAATTCTTAAAAAATTCATCCAAAATCTTGATGTCTCCAATCTCTTGTTTTGTACGTTTTTTCCACGTGTCTTGACATCCAATGTATCCCTGCAAAGTTTGGTGAAGATCTGAGTATGTAGTTTTTGACCTTATCTGGAACCTCCCATCTGAAAATTTGAAAATTCCTAAAAAATCCGTGCAAAATCTTGATGACCCCAATCTCTTGTTTTGTACGTTTTTTCCACGTGTCTTGACATCCAATGTATCCATGCAAAGTTTGGTGAAGATCTGAGTATGTCGTTTTTGACCTTATCTGGAACCTCCCATCTGAAAATTTGAAAATTCTTAAAAAATTCGTCGAAAATCTTGATGTCTCCAATCTCTTGTTTTGTACGTTTTTTCCACGTGTCTTGACATGCAAAGTATCCCTGCAACGTTTGGTGAAGATCTGAGTATGTAGTTTTTGACCTTATCTGGAACCTCCTATCTGAAAATTTGAAAATTCTTCAAAAATTCGTCGAAAATCTTGATGTCTCCAATCTCTTGTTTTGTACGTTTTTTCCACGTGTCTTGACATCCAATGTATCCCTGCAATGTTTGGTGGAGATCTGAGTATGTAGTTTTTGACCTTATCTGGGACCTCCTATTAGAAAAAATGAAAATTCTTCAAAAATTCGTCCAAAATCTTGATGACCCCAATCTCTTGTTTTGTACGTTTTTTCCACGTGTCTTGACATCCAAAGTATCCCTGCAAAGTTTGGTGAAGATCTGAGTATGTAGTTTTTGACCTTATATGGAACCTCCTTTCTGAAAATTTGAGAATTCTTAAAAAATTCGTCCAAAATCTTGATGTCTCCAATCTCTTGTTTTGTACGTTTTTTCCACGTGTCTTGACATCCAATGTATCCATGCAAAGTTTGGTGAAGATCTGAGTATGTCGTTTTTGACCTTATCTGGAACCTCCCATCTGAAAATTTGAAAATTCTTAAAAAATTCGTCGAAAATCTTGATGTCTCCAATCTTTTGTTTTGTACGTTTTTTCCACGTGTCTTGACATGCAAAGTATCCCTGCAACGTTTGGTGAAGATCTGAGTATGTAGTTTTTGACCTTATCTGGAACATCCTTTCTGAAAATTTGAAAATTCTTAAAAAATTCGTCCAAAATCTTGATGTCTCCAATCTCTTGTTTTGTACGTTTTTTCCACGTGTCTTGATATCCAATGTATCCCTGCAAAGTTTGGTGAAGATCTGAGTATGTCGTTTTTGACCTTATCTGGAACATCCTTTCTGAAAATTTGAAAATTGTTAAAAAATTCGTCCAAAATCTTGATGTCTCCAATCTCTTTTTTGTACGTTTTTCCCACGTGTCTTGACATCCAATGTATCCCTGCAAAGTTTGGTGAAGATCTGAGTATGTAGTTTTTGACCTTATCTGGAACCTCCCATCTGAAAATTTGAAAATTCTTAAAAAATTCGACCAAAATCTTGATGTCTCCAATCTTTTGTTTTGTACGTTTTTTCCACGTGTCTTGACACATAATGTATCCATGCAAAGTTTGGTGAAGATCTGAGTATGTAGTTTTTGACCTTATATGGAACCTCCTATCTGAAAATTTTAAAATTCTTAAAAAATTCATCCAAAATCTTGATGTCTCCAATCTCTTGTTTTGTACGTTTTTTCCACGTGTCTTGACATCCAATGTATCCCTGCAAAGTTTGGTGAAGATCTGAGTATGTAGTTTTTGACCTTATCTGGAACCTCCCATCTGAAAATTTGAAAATTCCTAAAAAATCCGTGCAAAATCTTGATGACCCCAATCTCTTGTTTTGTACGTTTTTTCCACGTGTCTTGACATCCAATGTATCCATGCAAAGTTTGGTGAAGATCTGAGTATGTCGTTTTTGACCTTATCTGGAACCTCCCATCTGAAAATTTGAAAATTCTTAAAAAATTCGTCGAAAATCTTGATGTCTCCAATCTCTTGTTTTGTACGTTTTTTCCACGTGTCTTGACATGCAAAGTATCCCTGCAACGTTTGGTGAAGATCTGAGTATGTAGTTTTTGACCTTATCTGGAACCTCCTATCTGAAAATTTGAAAATTCTTCAAAAATTCGTCGAAAATCTTGATGTCTCCAATCTCTTGTTTTGTACGTTTTTTCCACGTGTCTTGACATCCAATGTATCCCTGCAATGTTTGGTGGAGATCTGAGTATGTAGTTTTTGACCTTATCTGGGACCTCCTATTAGAAAAAATGAAAATTCTTCAAAAATTCGTCCAAAATCTTGATGTCTCCAATCTCTTGTTTTGTACGTTTTTTCCACGTGTCTCGACCTCC
Source organism: Lepisma saccharinum (assembly GCF_977018435.1). Lineage (NCBI taxonomy): Eukaryota > Metazoa > Arthropoda > Insecta > Zygentoma > Lepismatidae > Lepisma > Lepisma saccharinum. The sequence goes on along the minus strand of NW_028142954.1, from coordinate 36,713 downwards.
AATGTATCCCTGCAAAGTTTGGTGAAGATCTGAGTATGTCGTTTTTGACCTTATCTGGAACATCCTTTCTGAAAATTTGAAAATTCTTCAAAAATTCGTCCAAAATTTTGATGTCTCCAATCTCTTGTTTTGTACGTTTTTTCCACGTGTCTCGACCTCCAATGTATCCCTGCAAAGTTAGTGAAGATCTGAGTATGTCGTTTTTGACCTTATCTGGAACATCCTTTCTGAAAATTTGAAAATTCTTAAAAAATTCGTCGAAAATCTTGATGTCTCCAATCTCTTGTTTTGTACGTTTTTTCCACGTTTCTTGACATCCAATGTATCCCTGCAAAGTTTGGTGAAGATCTGAGTATGTAGTTTTTGACCTTATCTGGAACCTCCCATCTGAAAATTTGAAAATTCTTAAAAAATTCGACCAAAATCTTGATGTCTCCAATCTTTTGTTTTGTACGTTTTTTCCACGTGTCTTGACACATAATGTATCCATGCAAAGTTTGGTGAAGATCTGAGTATGTAGTTTTTGACCTTATATGGAACCTCCTATCTGAAAATTTGAAAATTCTTAAAAAATTCGTCCAAAATCTTGATGTCTCCAATCTCTTGTTTTGTACGTTTTTTCCACGTGTCTTGACATCCAATGTATCCCTGCAAAGTTTGGTGAAGATCTGAGTATGTAGTTTTTGACCTTATCTGGAACCTCCCATCTGAAAATTTGAAAATTCTTAAAAAATTCGACCAAAATCTTGATGTCTCCAATCTTTTGTTTTGTACGTTTTTTCCACGTGTCTTGACACATAATGTATCCATGCAAAGTTTGGTGAAGATCTGAGTATGTAGTTTTTGACCTTATATGGAACCTCCTATCTGAAAATTTGAAAATTCTTAAAAAATTCGTCCAAAATCTTGATGTCTCCAATCTCTTGTTTTGTACGTTTTTTCCACGTGTCTTGACATCCAATGTATCCCTGCAAAGTTTGGTGAAGATCTGAGTATGTAGTTTTTGACCTTATCTGGAACCTCCCATCTGAAAATTTGAAAATTCCTAAAAAATCCGTGCAAAATCTTGATGACCCCAATCTCTTGTTTTGTACGTTTTTTCCACGTGTCTTGACATCCAATGTATTCCTGCAATGTTTGGTGAAGATCTGAGTATGTAGTTTTTGACCTTATATGGAACCTCCTATCTGAAAATTTGAAAATTCTTAAAAAATTCGACCAAAATCTTGATGTTCCGAATCCTATGTTTTGTATGTTTTTTCCACGTGTCTTGACACATAATGTATCCATGCAAAGTTTGGTGAAGATCTGAGTATGTCGTTTTTGACCTTATCTGGAACCTCCCATCTGAAAATTTGAAAATTCTTAAAAAATTCGTCGAAAATCTTGATGTCTCCGATCTCTTGTTTTGTACGTTTTTTCCACGTGTCTTGACATGCAAAGTATTCCTGCAAAGTTTGGTGAAGATCTGAGTATGTAGTTTTTGACCTCATCTGGAAACTCCTATCTGAAAATTTGAAAATTCTTAAAAAATTCGTCCAAAATTTTGATGTCTCCAATATCTTGTTTTGTACGTTTTTTCCACTCGTCTTGACATCCAATGTATCCCTGCAATGTTTGGTGAAGATCTGAGTATGTAGTTTTTGACCTTATCTGGAACCTCCCATCTGAAAATTTGAAAATTCCTAAAAAATCCGTCCAAAATCTTGATGACCCCAATCTCTTGTTTTGTACGTTTTTTCCACGTGTCTTGACATCCAATGTATCCCTGCAAAGTTTGGTGAAGATCTGAGTATGTAGTTTTTGACCTTATCTGGAACCTCCTATCTGAAAATTTGAAAATTCTTAAAAAATTCGTCCAAAATCTTGATGTCTCCAATCTCTTGTTTTGTACGTTTTTTCCACGTGTCTTGATATCCAATGTATCCCTGCAAAGTTTGGTGAAGATCTGAGTATGTCGTTTTTGACCTTATCTGGAACATCCTTTCTGAAAATTTGAAAATTGTTAAAAAATTCGTCCAAAATCTTGATGTCTCCAATCTCTTTTTTGTACGTTTTTTCCACGTGTCTTGACATCCAATGTATCCCTGCAAAGTTTGGTGAAGATCTGAGTATGTAGTTTTTGACCTTATCTGGAACCTCCCATCTGAAAATTTGAAAATTCTTAAAAAATTCGACCAAAATCTTGATGTCTCCAATCTTTTGTTTTGTACGTTTTTTCCACGTGTCTTGACACATAATGTATCCATGCAAAGTTTGGTGAAGATCTGAGTATGTAGTTTTTGACCTTATATGGAACCTCCTATCTGAAAATTTGAAAATTCTTAAAAAATTCGTCCAAAATCTTGATGTCTCCAATCTCTTGTTTTGAACGTTTTTTCCACGTGTCTTGACATCCAATGTATCCCTGCAAAGTTTGGTGAAGATCTGAGTATGTAGTTTTTGACCTTATCTGGAACCTCCCATCTGAAAATTTGAAAATTCCTAAAAAATCCGTGCAAAATCTTGATGACCCCAATCTCTTGTTTTGTACGTTTTTTCCACGTGTCTTGACATCCAATGTATCCATGCAAAGTTTGGTGAAGATCTGAGTATGTCGTTTTTGACCTTATCTGGAACCTCCCATCTGAAAATTTGAAAATTCTTAAAAAATTCGTCGAAAATCTTGATGTCTCCAATCTCTTGTTTTGTACGTTTTTTCCACGTGTCTTGACATGCAAAGTATTCCTGCAAAGTTTGGTGAAGATCTGAGTATGTAGTTTTTGACCTTATCTGGAACCTCCTATCTGAAAATTTGAAAATTCTTCAAAAATTCGTCGAAAATCTTGATGTCTCCAATCTCTTGTTTTGTTCGTTTTTTCCACGTGTCTTGACATCCAATGTATCCCTGCAATGTTTGGTGGAGATCTGAGTATGTAGTTTTTGACCTTATCTGGGACCTCCTATCAGAAAATTTGAAAATTCTTCAAAAATTCGTCCAAAATCTTGATGTCTCCAATCTCTTGTTTTGTACGTTTTTTCCACGTGTCTTGATATCCAATGTATCCCTGCAAAGTTTGGTGAAGATCTGAGTATGTCGTTTTTGACCTTATCTGGAACATCCTTTCTGAAAATTTGAAAATTGTTAAAAAATTCGTCCAAAATCTTGATGACCCCAATCTCTTGTTTTGTACGTTTTTTCCACGTGTCTTGACATCCAATGTATCCCTGCAAAGTTTGGTGAAGATCTGAGTATGTAGTTTTTGACCTTATCTGGAACAATCCATCTGAAAATTTGAAAATTCTTAAAAAATTCGTCCAAAATCTTGATGACCCCAATCTCTTGTTTTGTACGTTTTTTCCACGTGTCTTGACATCCAATGTATCCCTGCAAAGTTTGGTGAAGATCTGAGTATGTAGTTTTTGACCTTATCTGGAACCTCCTATCTGAAATTTGAAAAATTTAAAAAATTCGTCCAAAATCTTGATGTCTCCAATCTCTTGTTTTGTACGTTTTTTCCACGTGTCTTGATATCCAATGTATCCCTGCAAAGTTTGGTGAAGATCTGAGTATGTCGTTTTTGACCTTATCTGGAACATCCTTTCTGAAAATTTGAAAATTGTTAAAAAATTCGTCCAAAATCTTGATGACCCCAATCTCGTTTTGTACGTTTTTTCCACGTGTCTTGACATCCAATGTATCCCTGCAAAGTTTGGTGAAGATCTGAGTATGTAGTTTTTGACCTTATCTGGAACCTCCCATCTGAAAATTTGAAAATTCTTAAAAAATTCGACCAAAATCTTGATGTCTCCAATCTTTTGTTTTGTACGTTTTTTCCACGTGTCTTGACACATAATGTATCCATGCAAAGTTTGGTGAAGATCTGAGTATGTAGTTTTTGACCTTATATGGAACCTCCTATCTGAAAATTTGAAAATTCTTAAAAAATTCGTCCAAAAAATTGATGTCTCCAATCTCTTGTTTTGTACGTTTTTTCCACGTGTCTTGACATCCAATGTATCCCTGCAAAGTTTGGTGAAGATCTGAGTATGTAGTTTTTGACCTTATCTGGAACCTCCCATCTGAAAATTTGAAAATTCCTAAAAAATCCGTGCAAAAACTTGATGACCCCAATCTCTTGTTTTGTACGTTTTTTCCACGTGTCTTGACATCCAATGTATTCCTGCAATGTTTGGTGAAGATCTGAGTATGTAGTTTTTGACCTTATATGGAACCTCCTATCTGAAAATTTGAAAATTCTTAAAAAATTCGACCAAAATCTTGATGTTCCGAATCCTATGTTTTGTATGTTTTTTCCACGTGTCTTGACATCCAATGTATCCATGCAAAGTTTGGTGAAGATCTGAGTATGTAGTTTTTGACCTTATATTGAACCTCCCATCTGAAAATTTGAAAATTCTTAAAAAATTCGTCCAAAATCTTGATGACCCCAATCTCTTGTTTTGTACGTTTTTTCCACGTGTCTTGACATGCAAAGTATCCCTGCAACGTTTGGTGAAGATCTGAGTATGTAGTTTTTGACCTTATCTGGAACCTCCTATCTGAAAATTTGAAAATTCTTAAAAAATTCGTCCAAAATCTTGATGTCTCCAATCTCTTGTTTTGTACGTTTTTTCCACGTGTCTTGACATCCAATGTATTCCTGCAATGTTTGGTGGAGATCTGAGTATGTAGTTTTAGACCTTATCTGGAACCTCCTATCTGAAAATTTGAAAATTCTTCAAAAATTCGTCCAAAATCTTGATGTCTCCAATCTCTTGTTTTGTACGTTCTTTCCACGTGTCTCGACCTCCAATGGATCCCTGCAAAGTTTGGTGAAGATCTGAGTATGTCGTTTTTGACCTTATCTGGAACATCCTTTCTGAAAATTTGAAAATTCTTAAAAAATTCGTCGAAAATCTTGATGTCTCCAATCTCTTGTTTTGTACGTTTTTTCCACGTGTCTTGACATCCAATGTATCCCTGCAAAGTTTGGTGAAGATCTGAGTATGTAGTTTTTGACCTTATATGGAACCTCCTATCTGAAAATTTGAAAATTCTTAAAAAATTCGTCCAAAATCTTGATGTCTCCAATCTCTTGTTTTGTACGTTTTTTCCACGTGTCTCGACCTCCAATGGATCCCTGCAAAGTTTGGTGAAGATCTGAGTATGTCGTTTTTGACCTTATCTGGAACCTCCCATCTGAAAATTTGAAAATTCTTAAAAAATTCGTCGAAAATCTTGATGTCTCCGATCTCTTGTTTTGTACGTTTTTTCCACGTGTCTTGACATGCAAAGTAATCCTGCAAAGTTTGGTGAAGATCTGAGTATGTAGTTTTTGACCTCATCTGGAACCTCCTATCTGAAAATTTGAAAATTCTTAAAAAATTCGTCCAAAATCTTGATGTCTCCAATCTCTTGTTTTGTACGTTTTTTCCACGTGTCTTGACATCCAATGTATCCCTGCAATGTTTGGTGAAGATCTGAGTATGTAGTTTTTGACCTTATCTGGAACCTCCCATCTGAAAATTTGAAAATGCCTAAAAAATCCGTCCAAAATCTTGATGACCCCAATCTCTTGTTTTGTACTTTTTTTCCACGTGTCTCGACCTCCAATGTATCCCTGCAAAGTTTGGTGAAGATCTGAGTATGTAGTTTTTGACCTTATATGGAACCTCCTATCTGAAAATTTGAAAATTCTTAAAAAATTCGTCCAAAATCTTGATGTCACCAATCCTATGTTTTGTATGTTTTTTCCACGTGTCTTTACATCCAATGTATCCATGCAAAGTTTGGTGAAGATCTGAGTATGTCGTTTTTGACCTTATCTGGAACCTCCCATCTGAAAATTTGAAAATTCTTAAAAAATTCGTCGAAAATCTTGATGTCTCCGATCTCTTGTTTTGTACGTTTTTTCCACGTGTCTTGACATGCAAAGTATTCCTGCAAAGTTTGGTGAAGATCTGAGTATGTAGTTTTTGACCTCATCTGGAACCTCCTATCTGAAAATTTGAAAATTCTTAAAAAATTCGTCCAAAATTTTGATGTCTCCAATCTCTTGTTTTGTACGTTTTTTCCACGTGTCTTGACATCCAATGTATCCCTGCAATGTTTGGTGAAGATCTGAGTATGTAGTTTTTGACCTTATCTGGAACCTCCCATCTGAAAATTTGAAAATTCCTAAAAAATCCGTTCAAAATCTTGATGACCCCAATCTCTTGTTTTGTACGTTTTTTCCACGTGTCTTGACATCCAATGTATCCCTGCAAAGTTTGGTGAAGATCTGAGTATGTAGTTTTTGACCTTATCTGGAACCTCCTATCTGAAAATTTGAAAATTCTTAAAAAATTCGTCCAAAATCTTGATGTCTCCAATCTTTTTTTTTGTACGTTTTTTCCACGTGTCTTGATATCCAATGTATCCCTGCAAAGTTTGGTGAAGATCTGAGTATGTAGTTTTTGACCTTATATGGAACCTCCTATCTGAAAATTTGAAAATTCTTAAAAAATTCGTCCAAAATCTTGATGTCTCCAATCTCTTGTTTTGTACGTTTTTTCCACGTGTCTTGACATCCAATGTATCCCTGCAAAGTTTGGTGAAGATCTGAGTATGTAGTTTTTGACCTTATCTGGAACCTCCTATCTGAAAATTTGAAAATTCTTAAAAAATTCGTCGAAAATCTTGATGTCTCCAATCTTTTGTTTTGTACGTTTTTTCCACGTGTCTTGACATCCAATGTATCCCTGCAAAGTTTGGTGAAGATCTGAGTATGTAGTTTTTGACCTTATATGGAACCTCCTTTCTGAAAATTTGAAAATTCTTAAAAAATTCGTCCAAAATCTTGATGTCTCCAATCTCTTGTTTTGTACGTTTTTTCCACGTGTCTTGACATGCAATGTATTCCTGCAAAGTTTGGTGAAGATCTGAGTATGTAGTTTTTGACCTTATCTGGAACCTCCTATCTGAAAATTTGAAAATTCTTCAAAAATTCGTCGAAAATCTTGATGTCTCCAATCTCTTGTTTTGTTCGTTTTTTCCACGTGTCTTGACATCCAATGTATCCCTGCAATGTTTGGTGGAGATCTGAGTATGTAGTTTTTGACCTTATCTGGGACCTCCTATCAGAAAATTTGAAAATTCTTCAAAAATTCGTCCAAAATCTTGATGTCTCCAATCTCTTGTTTTGTACGTTTTTTCCACGTGTCTTGATATCCAATGTATCACTGCAAAGTTTGGTGAAGATCTGAGTATGTCGTTTTTGACCTTATCTGGAACATCCTTTCTGAAAATTTGAAAATTGTTAAAAAATTCGTCCAAAATCTTGATGACCCCAATCTCTTGTTTTGTACGTTTTTTCCACGTGTCTTGACATCCAATGTATCCCTGCAAAGTTTGGTGAAGATCTGAGTATGTAGTTTTTGACCTTATCTGGAACAATCCATCTGAAAATTTGAAAATTCTTAAAAAATTCGTCCAAAATCTTGATGACCCCAATCTCTTGTTTTGTACGTTTTTTCCACGTGTCTTGACATCCAATGTATCCCTGCAAAGTTTGGTGAAGATCTGAGTATGTAGTTTTTGACCTTATCTGGAACCTCCTATCTGAAATTTGAAAAATTTAAAAAATTCGTCCAAAATCTTGATGTCTCCAATCTCTTGTTTTGTACGTTTTTTCCACGTGTCTTGATATCCAATGTATCCCTGCAAAGTTTGGTGAAGATCTGAGTATGTCGTTTTTGACCTTATCTGGAACATCCTTTCTGAAAATTTGAAAATTGTTAAAAAATTCGTCCAAAATCTTGATGACCCCAATCTCTTGTTTTGTACGTTTTTTCCACGTGTCTTGACATCCAATGTATCCCTGCAAAGTTTGGTGAAGATCTGAGTATGTAGTTTTTGACCTTATCTGGAACCTCCCATCTGAAAATTTGAAAATTCTTAAAAAATTCGACCAAAATCTTGATGTCTCCAATCTTTTGTTTTGTACGTTTTTTCCACGTGTCTTGACACATAATGTATCCATGCAAAGTTTGGTGAAGATCTGAGTATGTAGTTTTTGACCTTATATGGAACCTCCTATCTGAAAATTTGAAAATTCTTAAAAAATTCGTCCAAAAAATTGATGTCTCCAATCTCTTGTTTTGTACGTTTTTTCCACGTGTCTTGACATCCAATGTATCCCTGCAAAGTTTGGTGAAGATCTGAGTATGTAGTTTTTGACCTTATCTGGAACCTCCCATCTGAAAATTTGAAAATTCCTAAAAAATCCGTGCAAAATCTTGATGACCCCAATCTCTTGTTTTGTACGTTTTTTCCACGTGTCTTGACATCCAATGTATTCCTGCAATGTTTGGTGAAGATCTGAGTATGTAGTTTTTGACCTTATATGGAACCTCCTATCTGAAAATTTGAAAATTCTTAAAAAATTCGACCAAAATCTTGATGTTCCGAATCCTATGTTTTGTATGTTTTTTCCACGTGTCTTGACATCCAATGTATCCATGCAAAGTTTGGTGAAGATCTGAGTATGTAGTTTTTGACCTTATATTGAACCTCCCATCTGAAAATTTGAAAATTCTTAAAAAATTCGTCCAAAATCTTGATGACCCCAATCTCTTGTTTTGTACGTTTTTTCCACGTGTCTTGACATGCAAAGTATCCCTGCAACGTTTGGTGAAGATCTGAGTATGTAGTTTTTGACCTTATCTGGAACCTCCTATCTGAAAATTTGAAAATTCTTAAAAAATTCGTCCAAAATCTTGATGTCTCCAATCTCTTGTTTTGTACGTTTTTTCCACGTGTCTTGACATCCAATGTATTCCTGCAATGTTTGGTGGAGATCTGAGTATGTAGTTTTAGACCTTATCTGGAACCTCCTATCTGAAAATTTGAAAATTCTTCAAAAATTCGTCCAAAATCTTGATGTCTCCAATCTCTTGTTTTGTACGTTCTTTCCACGTGTCTCGACCTCCAATGGATCCCTGCAAAGTTTGGTGAAGATCTGAGTATGTCGATTTTGACCTTATCTGGAACATCCTTTCTGAAAATTTGAAAATTCTTAAAAAATTCGTCGAAAATCTTGATGTCTCCAATCTCTTGTTTTGTACGTTTTTTCCACGTGTCTTGACATCCAATGTATCCCTGCAAAGTTTGGTGAAGATCTGAGTATGTAGTTTTTGACCTTATATGGAACCTCCTATCTGAAAATTTGAAAATTCTTAAAAAATTCGTCCAAAATCTTGATGTCTCCAATCTCTTGTTTTGTACGTTTTTTCCACGTGTCTCGACCTCCAATGGATCCCTGCAAAGTTTGGTGAAGATCTGAGTATGTCGTTTTTGACCTTATCTGGAACCTCCCATCTGAAAATTTGAAAATTCTTAAAAAATTCGTCGAAAATCTTGATGTCTCCGATCTCTTGTTTTGTACGTTTTTTCCACGTGTCTTGACATGCAAAGTATTCCTGCAAAGTTTGGTGAAGATCTGAGTATGTAGTTTTTGACCTCATCTGGAACCTCCTATCTGAAAATTTGAAAATTCTTAAAAAATTCGTCCAAAATCTTGATGTCTCCAATCTCTTGTTTTGTACGTTTTTTCCACGTGTCTTGACATCCAATGTATCCCTGCAATGTTTGGTGAAGATCTGAGTATGTAGTTTTTGACCTTATCTGGAACCTCCCATCTGAAAATTTGAAAATGCCTAAAAAATCCGTCCAAAATCTTGATGACCCCAATCTCTTGTTTTGTACTTTTTTTCCACGTGTCTCGACCTCCAATGTATCCCTGCAAAGTTTGGTGAAGATCTGAGTATGTAGTTTTTGACCTTATATGGAACCTCCTATCTGAAAATTTGAAAATTCTTAAAAAATTCGTCCAAAATCTTGATGTCACCAATCCTATGTTTTGTATGTTTTTTCCACGTGTCTTTACATCCAATGTATCCATGCAAAGTTTGGTGAAGATCTGAGTATGTCGTTTTTGACCTTATCTGGAACCTCCCATCTGAAAATTTGAAAATTCTTAAAAAATTCGTCGAAAATCTTGATGTCTCCGATCTCTTGTTTTGTACGTTTTTTCCACGTGTCTTGACATGCAAAGTATTCCTGCAAAGTTTGGTGAAGATCTGAGTATGTAGTTTTTGACCTCATCTGGAACCTCCTATCTGAAAATTTGAAAATTCTTAAAAAATTCGTCCAAAATTTTGATGTCTCCAATCTCTTGTTTTGTACGTTTTTTCCACGTGTCTTGACATCCAATGTATCCCTGCAATGTTTGGTGAAGATCTGAGTATGTAGTTTTTGACCTTATCTGGAACCTCCCATCTGAAAATTTGAAAATTCCTAAAAAATCCGTTCAAAATCTTGATGACCCCAATCTCTTGTTTTGTACGTTTTTTCCACGTGTCTTGACATCTAATGTATCCCTGCAAAGTGTGGTGAAGATCTGAGTATGTAGTTTTTGACCTTATCTGGAACCTCCTATCTGAAAATTTGAAAATTCTTAAAAAATTCGTCCAAAATCTTGATGTCTCCAATCTTTTTTTTTGTACGTTTTTTCCACGTGTCTTGATATCCAATGTATCCCTGCAAAGTTTGGTGAAGATCTGAGTATGTAGTTTTTGACCTTATATGGAACCTCCTATCTGAAAATTTGAAAATTCTTAAAAAATTCGTCCAAAATCTTGATGTCTCCAATCTCTTGTTTTGTACGTTTTTTCCACGTGTCTTGACATCCAATGTATCCCTGCAAAGTTTGGTGAAGATCTGAGTATGTAGTTTTTGACCTTATCTGGAACCTCCTATCTGAAAATTTGAAAATTCTTAAAAAATTCGTCGAAAATCTTGATGTCTCCAATCTTTTGTTTTGTACGTTTTTTCCACGTGTCTTGACATCCAATGTATCCCTGCAAAGTTTGGTGAAGATCTGAGTATGTAGTTTTTGACCTTATATGGAACCTCCTTTCTGAAAATTTGAAAATTCTTAAAAAATTCGTCCAAAATCTTGATGTCTCCAATCTCTTGTTTTGTACGTTTTTTCCACGTGTCTCGACCTCCAATGGATCCCTGCAAAGTTTGGTGAAGATCTGAGTATGTCGTTTTTGACCTTATCTGGAACCTCCCATCTGAAAATTTGAAAATTCTTAAAAAATTCGTCGAAAATCTTGATGTCTCCGATCTCTTGTTTTGTACGTTTTTTCCACGTGTCTTGACATGCAAAGTATTCCTGCAAAGTTTGGTGAAGATCTGAGTATGTAGTTTTTGACCTCATCTGGAACCTCCTATCTGAAAATTTGAAAATTCTTAAAAAATTCGTCCAAAATCTTGATGTCTCCAATCTCTTGTTTTGTACGTTTTTTCCACGTGTCTTGACATCCAATGTATCCCTGCAAAGTTTGGTGAAGATCTGAGTATGTAGTTTTTGACCTTATCTGGAACCTCCCATCTGAAAATTTGAAAATTCCTAAAAAATCCGTCCAAAATCTTGATGACCCCAATCTCTTGTTTTGTACATTTTTTCCACGTGTCTCGACCTCCAATGTATCCCTGCAAAGTTTGGTGAAGATCTGAGTATGTAGTTTTTGACCTTATATGGAACCTCCTATCTGAAAATTTGAAAATTCTTAAAAAATTCGTCCAAAATCTTGATGTCACCAATCCTATGTTTTGTATGTTTTTTCCACAGTAGTGGGTTTTACGGTACGGACAGGACGAGAAAGTACGAACCTCTCTCCAGCAGCTTTGCTATACTTAAAACAAGCTCAACATGAGCATATAAGCTTTTTGCTCTAGTGTGGAACTCTGCATAATTCAAGATTTTTGTAAAAAATGCCCTCGGGAATCTCTCAGAAAGTACGAACCCCCTCAGAAAGTACGAAGCCCCTCTTGTGGCCACACTTAAAACTAGGCCACACACACACACACACATACACACACACACACACACACACACACACACACACACACACATACATACATATTTACTTCTGGTTTAAGTTCAATTGGGTACCAGGCTCAACTTGTATATCTAGCATTAAGATAATGTAATTCTTCTAGAATTGCTCCGTGACCCGCTCATTTCTTACATCATAAACATATGATTTTTCACCTATGAGAATGACACTGCATATGGTGTCATCTGGTAAAGCCTCGTGAAATTCACAGATAATTTTAATGTTTGTCCTGTCATTTACCACAACTTGTTTCCTTTTTGAAGTGTTGATTACAAACATGGGTCTCCGTGCTTTGAATTCATCTGGTGAGTAATACATATCAGTACTGCCAGTAGTGACTCTCTTGAAAGCCGAAAAAGCCTCATATAATTTGAGAAAATCATCCTTGGAAATGTCTAAATTGTAATTTTCTCTAGGAAATACCTCATTTCTGCCATTTTTAAGATATATGTTCTTGATGTTGCAGCTATCAAATCTACTCGAATTTTTTTCCTGATTATTGTGTCTCCCAGTCTGAAACAGTACCACCACAAAATCGGGCATGTCAAATTGTATGCTGGAGAATGAATTTGTTGCATCAAATTCATAATAGGTACCAGTGGCAACCTTCTGTACGCATTGATATGTGTAAAATTGAAGAGGAACCTGTGGATTTTTTAGGATATCTGCTTTGTATTTAAGAGCGTAACTGGCCTCATATTCAACAACGGGGATTCTTAACTCCATAGTCTGAATAATGCACTTGCCCTCATCAGGTAAGGTATTGGGCAGAGCTTCTCCTGTAGGGTTTAATGTGCTGTACCTCATCAAAGCATTATTATCATTTGCAGCTCTTCTAAATGTGATTCTTAAACCACCCTTCCACATAATATCTTTGTAATCCGAGAAGAATCCTGGCAACAGGCGCATCGGGAACAGCACTGTGTGGCTCTTGGATAATATTTTCTCACCAGCTTCAAATCCACCGATTCTGTAGTATGAAGCCTCGGTTTTGGATAATTTTAATGTGGCCAAAGCTGTGGAGGTAATGCCGGGATAATCTATTCTGTTTATAACAACGCCATGCTTTCTGATCTCAATTTCAGAGAATAGATGCGGCACAAAATTGTCTACCAATCTTATATTAGAATTTGCCGGATAATCTGTACCATCGAGCTTTACAACATCAAATTTGATGTATAGATCTGCTCTGTGAGGGTGTATAAAGCCGTCCCCTACATCAAGATCAACCTCGATTTCTGTGTTGGGTTGATTTAAATTTGCAAATGTCCTCCTGTTTGGAGGGAATGATTGTAGCTCATAACTCTCAATATTTTCCATTGTATGTATTTTTATTTAAATGTTAATCTCTATGATAGCAGTTGTTGTGGCTCCAGCAAAATCAACTAATTCTTCTTTTTCATTAGTGACCATCAATTCAATGTAATCTATTCTATTATGGCACACAGGAAAATATAATGTTGGGGATGGATTGTAGATGATTGGCTCCATGAATTCGGAATTAGGTTTGAATGTTGCAATGATGCCAGTTTGTTTGTGAGTGCCTATGCCATTTGATTTGGTGATCATACCCTCAGCTACATTACAGTGAATATTCAGAGTCTCTATGGCTAAGAATTTGGGTATATTCATAGCAGTGTGTTTGATGGCTGCTTCAAGTTTTGTGTTGTTCTCAAAGCCTAACAGCTCTCCTATAGTACCCAGATGTACTGTCTCTGTAGCAGATACAATCTCTACTCTGTGAGTGACAGAATTTTGACTTAACACTACACCTCTGGGTAATTGAGCATTTAGAGTGGACAGATTATACTGCCCTGGAGTGATGACAATTTTTTGATCCCCAACTGCAATTGTGTTGTTGTGGTGTGTAATATTAGGTATCAAGTACATACCATAAAATGCTCTGAGAGCTATTGTTTTGGGATACACTATGTCATCATGCAATTTGAGTTTCAATATTGAATTTTGGCTGGTGAGATGGAATACCCCCATGATGTTTCAGATACCACAAGGCCTTTTGAAAATTTTCAATTGATGGTTTATTTATTTGAGACATATATCTGAGAACGGATAAACACAAATGTCCGCAATTAACATCTCTGAAGTTTTGAATACGGGCATTATTGTAATAAAGATTGGCTGATTTTAGATATTTTATTAAATTTTCAGGTGGAACACCTCCAAATGAATCAAACACAAATGCCTCATCTTTTAAATATTTAAGATAACAGATCCAGTGAGTGCCCTGATTTTTGTACTCATCCAAATTAACAATGCCACACTCTTTGTTGAGTGGTTGCTCTGGTAAAGAATCAGACATGTACACACCCCTAAAATGTTTGATGCCCAGTGGCTTGATTAAAGCTTCAATATCTTGGTTTGTAAGCGGCTCTTGTTTTTTTTAAACTTATTCATGGCTCTCTTAACACCTTTGCCTTTTTTCTCCATGGCCAGGTTATGGCGCTTCTGCTCATCTAATTCTGCCCTATTCTTCTTGGCATCTATTACTGTTTTTGCTATGGCAGCTGATCCCCCAGCCAAGCTCCCAACAGCCCCGAGAGCAGCTAAGATGGCAGGGATGGTAAATATGAATCCCCCTGTATGCAATTTTTTTCTTGATTGCTGTAATTTTTTTAATTGGGGGGTACTAAGCAACAATTTCATACCATGCCCTTTTGCAATACAAGAATTTTTTTTCTTGCGCTGCTTTTTGGTCAAAAGACTGTCAATAGTTTTAAGAGATTTAAGACCTGCATAAGGTATTTGATACATAACACCCTTGGCCTTCATTGTAGGTTTATTATATACATATTCACAACCCCCACCCCAGTTTTTGTTTGGTGCTCATAGCTATGGTGGTTCCCAATGCTGCTATTTTTTCACTCAAAGAAGCATCTTTGCTTACAAATCTACCAAATGCAGCCTCTTCTAATTTCTTGTCTGCAACATGTCTCTTGTCAAGATCAGAATGTGTGTTGTATGCTATGTCATGGTCTCTACAAGCAGCATCTAGGGGATTTACACCAGGATCACCTCTGTTTAATCTATGGTCCAGTTTTGTGCCTGGACCACAATACTGATAGCCTGGAATGTGTAGTTCAAATGGCAGCTTGTTTATAATGTCATTAACCAACCCCCGACCCTCAGAAATATTCCAAAATTTAGGTGGTAGAGTATTAATAATTTTTATGAGATATCCAATCCCCTTAGGGTCATTCACTATAAAATTAGACAATTTGGTGCTTATCATGTCCATAATTCCAACTTTTTCATTGTAAAAATTGTGGTTGCCAGCATTTTCCTCCCCTGCTATCACCAATAACCTATCTACAAGTTTCCTGACATCATCAACCCAAACAAATTCTTTAGGCAGGGTGTTGTATTGTTTGATTCCACTGCCAGTCTTGATCTGTGACCATATGGGCTTGATTAAATTGTTGTATTTTGCTCCACTGCTAGACTTGACTCTTTTTTGTGTGGGATCATTGTTCTGGTATAGAGCATCTGATTTTATTAATATTTCTTTGTAATGTTCATAATCTTGATCTGTATAGCTGCCAGGCCTCTTCCTAGTCATCAGTTCCCACAATCCAGGTGTGCCAGGGTACTTAACAAAAGCACCTTTTTCTCCGAGACGAGATTCTGAATAAACAATTATATCATCCCCCATAAAAGTTACTCTGAAATTGCCAATTCTATGAATAATGCTGCCATCAAGCTCTGTGTCAGCATATAAGCCAAACACCTCATCTTTGTTGTCTTTAGGTGTGGTTAAATATTTTTGAGCAAGAAGACCCAATTCAATAGGATCCAGAGTAGCTTCAATTCTTCGAGGAGCAACAGGACTAGGTGTATGAATACTGGAAAGTGGGGTGAATGGATAATCTAATATGTTCCTTGCAGCTACAGGCACAAGCTCTGTGATCAAATCTTGATTTTGCTCTGTAACAGTTTTGATATTCTTACCTAAATTATTAATAGCATCAATGACAGGCTGTTCTGTTTGTTTGTGTTTTTCATAAATTCCCCGGTTCTCTGATTTCCATCCCTTAAATCTTTTTACAAGATAATCTCTTAACTTAAGATCATCAATGACTGGTCGTTTCATGGTTGTTTATTTATGTCTCAACGTCTAGAAAATCGTTGATTTTATTTCTGTATTTGCCAGTATTAGGTGTTCTTGTCATATCAATTGTGACAAACCCATAACTGTCCTGGTTCCAGCACTTGCTGCAAAACTTGGAAAAATCATTGTAGCTCAAGTCCCCACCTACATATTCATCATGTATGTGTTTGAGGTTGGTATGATCTTGATGAAACACACATATAAAATTGCTGTTGTCTCGGATCAGTTGCTTCGGTATTTTAGAAAAAGTCTGTGCCAGGTAGAAGCAATCGATGTTTTTGTGTCGGCCCTGTGTAAAGAAATTTCTAACCTTGTTTTGATTATCCAGTATAACGTCATCAAACACAACAACAGAATTATCGAGACATTCATCTAATGGCTTAACATCTGGTTCAAAAGTGGCAATATCCAATCCGTCATATAGCTTCATTAGCTGCTGATATTTTAATTGTTCCAAGCTCTTAGAGAAGATATACAAGTGCCTGTTTTTCCAGTCTAACCAGTTGGGTGCCAATAAAAAATTATCAACCATTAGTGTAGTTTTACCACAAGCAGATGGCCCAACAATAAGACACCTAATATTTTCAGGCAGCAAGTTGCCATTTCTCTTATTCTGCTGTTCAGGTTCTGGCAGCCTTTTTATAACATCCCAGGTGCTCATATTATCACTTTGTCTGCATCGATCCAGCTGTTTTCCGGATGACCCAGCCATTTGACAAGTAACTTGTTGCCTTTTCTGCGGATGATTTTTTCTATGAGATATGTGTCAGGCTGTTTAGTTTTGCTGAGCTCTTGTTCATAGAACCTGCCTTTGAGAATTTCTCCTCGGTGGTCTTTTATTATATATGTGTTAAGGGTCCCGGGTTTAACTTGAACCACTGTAAATAATTCAGTGCTCCAGTTTCTCGTAAAGCCTCTTTTGAATAAGTGCTTATATTTGCTGATTCTTACTTGATCGCCCACCCTGTATTTGGCCTTTCTTGTTGTTGGCTGGTATCTAGGATAATAAACAGTGCTGATCAATTTTTGCTCATCAGATGAAGTTACTTCAGAGGGTTTCATGTTGATTGTGGAATGGACAGAATTGTTATATTTATGTAGAAGTTCTGGAAGAATATTAAGCCATTTATAATTACCTTGAAGTGTGAATTGTTTATACATAAGATTTTTTAAGGTTCTGTTGAATCTCTCTACAATTGAGGCCTTGAGATCACTGTAACTCGAGTAATGTTTTATTGACTGGCTTTTAATAAATTGTTGGAACACAGAATTATAAAATTCTTTGCCATTATCTGTTTGCAAATAGCGCGGTGATCTTCCTGAATGATTGATGATTGTCCTGATGGCTTCTGTAACACATTTTCCAGTCTTGGATTTGAGTGGCACAGCCCAGGCAAATTTTGAAAATGTGTCTATGACAGTGAGTAGATACTTGTAGCCCTTGTTGATTTTGTCTAAGTTTTTTAGCTGTCCACTTGCCAAATCAATCAAGTCGCTCTGCCATAAATCATCTATGCCCTTTGTGACTACTGGAAGTCTCTTATAATTATGTCGGGCTTGTCTGTGTAATTCATCAACAATAATTTGTCTAGACATAATATGTAAACAAGAATATTGCAACTATAGGGTGTTCAGCAGCTGATACTGCAGGATTTTCTAAATATAATTTGTCCCCTATTTGTATTTTAAATTCCAGAGAGCCATCATCTTCAGTATAGGCTGTTTCTAATGTATTGGGGTCTGTAAAATCCTCTAACTCTACACTGGTGATTTTTGGTTTGTTGTCAGCATTTGTTATCGATAAGGTGGGGTAGTGATGTGCCTGTGGTTGAAGCCAATATTTGATCTTGATTGGTCTCAATGTGCCCCCAACAAAAAACTGGTAATAAAATTGTGCAGGGGACAGCATATATATTTTGCCACCTGGTGTAAATGGCGAATCATATTCTTTGTTGGGGATGCTGTACAATTCAAGAATTACTGTATGTTTTGGATTCTCGATTATGCCCGTTATTTCTTTTTCTGCTGTAAGCAATCTGCTTGTTACAGATTCAAGGTGCTCATTGATGGTTCTAACAACATCATCATGGCCTGGCTTGATCTTTACGTCCACAACAAGTTTCTTGTATTGTTGCACAATCTCTTGTAGCTGGGTGGCAAAAACAGACAAAGCATTTGCTTGATTGGATTCCATGGTCCCTAGCTGTTGCTTGATATTAGCTACAATTTGCTGCAAATTTTCAACAACTGCCAATTTTGAATTTTGAGCAGTAAGATCATGGACCTGTCTTCTGATATCCTCAAACAGGGCATGCAGTTCATTAATATGTTGATTGGTTGGAAGAGTGGCCACTGTCTGAGTGAGTTGTTTGATCTCTGCTTGGATATTCTTGATATCTTCTGATTTCAATATCCTATTCACAGCTCTCTTAATATTTTTAAGTTCCTGTGATGTGGGAAGATTTGATACTGTATTCTGCAAAAATTCAAGTGCCAATTTTACATTGTTTAATTCAGATGCATCAGCCACATTTTGCATAGCATTTTGGAGCAGGGCTATATCTGCCTGAGAGGGTGTGGATTGTTGTAAAATTTCAAGCTTTGTTTGGATATCATCGATCAAATGATGAAAATGAGACAGCTCAGATTCAGTGTTGAGGTTTTCAAGCTTTGTGATTTGTTGCTGGACACTGACAAGAGTGTCTACAATACCGGGCAATCTGGATTCTAGTACATTTGCCAAATCACTTTGCACTGCTGCTATGATACCTTCAAGATGGGTTATGGAACTTTGAATTTTTCCAAAATCTTCATATGTTTCAAGTTGCAGCTTAATATTTGCAACACTCCGAGTTATTGCATTCAAAGCATCAGAAGATGGCAAGTTGTTCATAAAATTTTCAAGTGTCTCAATTTTTTCTTTAACCTCGGCTATGGCATTGTTCAGAGGGTCCAGATTAGGTATCTGGAGTGACTGAATCTGTTCCTTTAGAGTGGAAATCACTAGATCAAAATCTTCTTGTGACTTTATGCTTTTGACAATTGTTTGGAGCTGTGTCTGGACATTATTTATCTGCTCTTCCAATTGCTGTTTCAATTGCTCAGAGTTGGTAGCCTGGGTCTTAAATTTGGCTTGAAGAGCTGCTACAGCTTCTTCTAAACTTTGAAAATTATCTAATGTAGCCAAATCAGTATATTTCTGAAGCAGCAGTTTGAGTTCGGAATCAATTTTAAGAAGAGGGTCCATGCATTGTGATTGCAAATTTGTAATTTCTAATTGAAGACTGGCATTGAGTGTAGTTTGTAAAGCTTGTAAATCACTTCTTAATTTCTTGACTCTGACATCAAGCATCAGAATCTCATCACTGTGATCTTCATGTCTTGTATGGCCAAATATATCATTAGGCATTTTTGTTTTACTGGTTATTTATTATAGAGTATCTGATTCTTAATTCTATAAAGAAAGGTATAAGCTTGTCATAAGATCCAGGGACCTCAATATATAAGCAGTCACCAGCAGAAACAGTATATACAGTGCCAGAAATCATGTTTGAGTGCTTAATTCTGTAAATATTTCTCCCTACTGAAATTTTAACATCACCCTCAGGGGTTGTAATAAATTGCAATTGCCCACCTACAGGTAATTGGTAATGATTTAAATTATTGTTAAATATGTACAATGTTTTGCCTGTTTCTTCATCATTATCTGTAAGTATGCTGTTCAGATGAATAATTAACAAGCCACTCAGTTTAGACATTACAGATTGTAAATCAGGAGAGGGTTGTGGTGTTGGCAGCTCCATAATATTTTGTTTCTTGAACCCAAATAAGTTCATAGGCATGTTTATTTATTTCAAATCATGCTCTGTAATTGGGCATTGTTTCCCATTTTTCAAATCACAATGCCCCCAAGGTAGAGTATGTATGCAACATGATAAAATGCATCTCTTGTCATCATGTGGGTCCAGGGCCACTTTTGTTACAATATTGCTAGTCAGCAAGTGATTCTCACTCTGAATTCTATTTTCTGATGTTCTGATTGAATTCTGGGATTTGATGCAATTTTTATAATCTTCAAATACAAGCTCTTTTTCAACAGTAACTCTGCCAATGCCCTTGGCCTTTTTGACAACAGCACTACATGTTTTAAAACTGTACATCTTGGCACTTAACCCAGCAAATTCCACAATAACATCACCAAGTGTCTCATCTTTTAACTTGCCAGGCACCTTTTTGTTGTGGTGTTGTTGAATCTTTGTATGTTCACTGGTATCAAAATATTGAAACAATTCAGGCTGTGACATATCTTGATAAACATCTTCTGTTTGAATATCAAGAATAAAACTATCCGTGTCCATGTACAATAATTTTACACGATCACCATAAAAAGGTTTCAGCACATCATAATACAATATTAACATATGTAATTTGGACAATTCCAATATCACAGCCCCTACATAAATAGGTTTATCAAACTTGATCTTTGTTTTCATCATGTTGAAAAGTGCCATGTACTCATCATAAATTCTTCTGTAATTGAAGTTGGGCTTTGCAACCAATTTTTTGCTCCGGCTGGGGTCAGTAATTATTTTAACATCGGTATGTTTTCTGACATTTTCAATTGTTTTGCCATATACTGAATTCACCATCAATTTAAACAAGCCCTTATCAAATTGGCTCTTTGCAGATGTTCGAAGCTCCGTATTTGTATCAATGTATGGTTTCAACCATTCTGAGTGCCTGAACCTCAAAACTTTGCCAACTTTGGTTACTTGAACACCATGTTTCATCAGGAACTGCAGGTTTTTGTAATATGTAACATATCCCTGTTTCGGCTCCAGAGTCATCATGAGCTTCTTCTGTTTAGAGCCAGGTGAGCACTGAACCTCGGAAATTGGGGGCAGATCAGAAAATTTATTGTGCAAATGATCTGGAAATATCAGTTCAGTCTCTAAGAAGAGGCCATATTCACTGTCATCAAAATCCTGAAGATCTTCAATATTGAAATCTTCAACCCACTCAAGCCCTGCATATGGCAGTTTTTGCATCATGGCGTGACCATAGAGGTTGTTTGCATCCGCATAAAGTATATAATTTGATGGCCGTGCTGGATCATAATCAGGCATATACTTGTTATTTGCTCTGGCATATCTCTGGGAACATTGCACCATCCCTCCTCTTATACATTGTTCCATAAACAGATACTTATCTTGATCGTGGATCAGATCCAATTGCATTTTGGTATTCAAAAACGTTGCAGCCCATGCTAGACCAGGGGCACTGAAAAAATACACTGGGTCCAGTCCATAATTTTGCATGGAAGATTTTCTGAATGTCTGTATTACATCAGCTGAGATGGTCACATCAAGTTTCAAATAAGCCATGTGATAATCACGAAATGTCTTGCATTTTAAACTCTTCCACATCAACTTGGCATGGTGATAATCTTCATCAGTGATTCCAGATCCTCTGATTTTGCTGTAAAATGCTTCTTGTGGTGGCAGGGAACACTCGTCAAATTTAGAAAAATCTGTGACATAGTCATATGGATATACACCCTTCCGCCTAATTAATTTCAGGTCCTGATTTGGAAACAATGCACGTGTGATTTTCAAGTCATCATCAGATAATTGAGAGGCCAGTGTAGCCAGGCTAGCAGGTAAAAATCTGTAAGAATCAAGAAATCTTATGTGAATAGGAACACCTTCAACTTTAATTTTCTTGCTAATGGCAATATATTTCTCATCATTTTCAGCTAAAATGTTTAAATTCTGCTTCTCAAACCCCTCGTATCTGATCAAATGATGGAAATCATAATTGGATGCTCCATGGCAAAATATGGGGATAAATCTTGGTCTCTTGATCTGAATATTACAGCTATTACACAGGGCCTGTT
This sequence comes from Lepisma saccharinum, assembly GCF_977018435.1. NCBI lineage: Eukaryota > Metazoa > Arthropoda > Insecta > Zygentoma > Lepismatidae > Lepisma > Lepisma saccharinum. Next base: position 14,763 of record NW_028142954.1, on the reverse strand, counting down.
TATATCGACCATCTGTATGAGAATGGTGATGTACCTTGATATTTGTATCTGAAAATTCAGAATCACATACCGGGCATTTTTCTGCATTGTTGAAATCTTCAATCTGTTCCTCTGTTAAAGGCAACATAGGCTTTGATATTAATAAGATGTTAGATGCTATGTCACGGCACACATTTTCTATTATATGTGCAAATATTTTGATGGCATTTGGTCCCTTGTATGAATATTCTTTAATAACAACACCATCCCGTATAACCACACAACAAAAGCTGGAAGGTTCATGTAGCTGGTACGGTGTAATTGATGATTCTTCTGGATCTGGGCTACAGAATGCAATAGGTTTGAGGTTCGATTCGAAATCACAGACAATATATGCTGGGTGTTCCAACAAGGCTTCATACTTTTTGAATTTGCAATTTTCACTTGGATTGGGCATCACCATATGAACAGGTTTATGGTTGCCACAGTATTTCAGATGCTCAATTAGCTTGTTTTTAGCAATTTCTGCACTCTCTTCCCGAACCCCCTTCACCATTTTTTGACCATCAAATACAGTCAAACATCTTCTGCACAACTTGAATATTGTATGAGTTTTGTCTAGTTGTGTTCTCACTAAAGCTTCAAGATTATGTATCAGAGTGTAATGGTATGTATCATCTCCTTCAATTAAGAGCAGATCAATCGGAATTGCAGATTCATCATCAATTGCACTGATTCTGAGAGGTGCTATCGGACAATTACCAGTGGAACAAATAAATACATTAATAGATAATTGTTTGCCATTGATATGCCTGGCCTTTTTTTCAAATTTATCAATATTCTCTACAGATGACCACGGCTCTTTTGTTTTTGATATTAGCAGGCAATGGTACATAAGTAGATCCTTGTAATGGGCTGAATTCAGAAATATTAACATATAGCTTGTGTGATGAACCGCATAGGCTCCATCCTGACTCTTTTGCCGCAAATTCAGAGTGTTTGATGTTCAGTTGATTTATCAAGCTGCTTATTATTGTGTCTGAATTTGCATTTGAATATACAGGTACAGTTTCTGTTATGTGGGGCTGTGTAAATTTTGTGCCGTTTGGCTTCTTATATTGTACAAACAATTTGAGGGACAGTTTATAAGAGCCATTTTGTGCATTAAGAATTGCCTGCAGATCAGAATTTACACTGTTCAAGAAATTCTCAATGCCACATCTTGGCTCTGATACAAACCGGTGATCCCTTAATTGGCCGTTAAAACTGCTACGGATAGGTGCATGGCGTAGCTGTTTTGCTGCTCTAGTATTAACAGGTGCTTCGTGCTTTCTTTTCAGACCAGATGTAGATGGTTGAGGGGGCAATGTTGATGACTGTGCAGAGCAAGTATCTTTATGTTTATATGTGAAATATTCCATGTTATATTTTCTATTGCATTTGGGGCAAATTTTTGTGGGAGTTTTGTATTTGTCTGGATTACAAATTTTTTGATGCTTGGCCCAATTAGAGCTGGATATATTTTTATTGCACTGATTACAATATTTTTGATTCGGCATTTTTGCTGTTGTTTATTATATACAATTTCCTGGGTTTCAATTCAAAACTTTATACTGGATAAAAAATATCAGTTGGGGTTCAGCACTGTGATTTGTATGTGTGTGTATATGTATATATGTGTGTATACACTTAATATTTTTGGCTTTGGTATTTATATACAATTTCTTGGGTTTTAAATCTAATCTCTATGCTGGATCAGTTGGGTTTAGCACTGTGCTTTGTATGTGTATATGTATATATGACATTACTTGGGTTATTCCGCCAAATTATATGCTTCAAGTCTCCAATCCAGCAATGGTGAAGAATCTGCACTGTACCCTGGCTTTTATAGTTTTACAGAGCCAATAGAAACACTGTAGGGGTACATTCAGAAACATGAGCTATTCTCTAACATTTTTGCCGAAGTACTTTCTTCTGAATGAACCTCCCGTTTTTCTGCTGAGCATACATGCAATCCGTACCGCAGCGCCTCCACGCTTAGGGGAGCGGAATTGTCTGGAACTAATCGATGCAATCCATACCGCAGCGCCATTGCCTCCCGGCGCGGCGGTGGACAACTCTGGAACTAATCGATCAGAATAAAACTGCCGGAGCTCGCTCTAATAAGACTCAATGCGGGCAAATAGAACTGTGCACCGTGCGGAAAGTATCGATCCCACCGCTTTGGGGCCGTCATGCGCACATATTGTTCAAGTATTGATCTTATACTTTCTCGGGGCTTGATTTTATATATGAACAGATTACAACAAAGAAACTGAATGTAACAAATGCAAAATATCCCAGTTTCTATTCAATCCTTTTATCTGAATTGAAGAAACCAACAATTCACATATCCCCATACCGCCATATGCTTGTCCTATTATTTTACTAATAGGCAATGTTCTTGAAGAGTCCTAATAGGCAATGTTCTCAAAGAGGCCTAATAGAACAAGATACGGCGGTATGAGAAAATATGTGAATTAAAGATATTTTAGTAATATACGACGTCTAAGAAAGGAATATTCAGCTCCAAAGTACTTTGTTTATTGCTTGCTACCATTTCCCTATTACTGGCAAAAGAAGTTAAAAATATTGACATAATGAAAAAAATAGACTTGTTCCCAAGTATTCACCGAGTTCAGGCATTTGCACATAGATGGGTCTGTTGTCACGGAGCAATTCTAGAAGAATTACATTATCTTAATGCTAGATATACAAGTTGAGCCTGGTACCCAATTGAACTTAAACCAGAAGTAAATATGTATGTATGTGTGTGTGTGTGTGTGTGTGTGTGTGTGTGTGTGTGTGTGTGTGTGCGTTGGTATACCCGTCATTAGGAGGAACAAGATCAGAAAAATTACCAGCATTAAGAGGGACTTTTTCATTGCGAGGTAATTTTGGTGGTTCCTCGGAACGAGAAAGCACATTATTTAATATTATGGCCGAACCGGCAAAGGAAAATTTAATGTCGTGGAATTAATCGACGAAGGGGACCAAGATCTATATTTTGATAAAAGATAGAACAATGTCCGACAATTGTACTCGGAGTTATGCTACAAAACAGTGCATTTTTCTGGTTCCTCTTTTCGGGGCATTGTGCCTGTACGTGTGTATCAGGTGTTTATCGGTTCCTCTCAACGGGGCTCTGTGCTTATCACCTACACACAACGTGTGTGTCGTTTGTGCGACGCCAGAGACATCTGCAGTGTGTGAAAAATTGCGGAACTACATCAGCGGTGACGTCAAGGCGGAGCGAGGAAGATCGTAGGGGGTGGGGCCTGCGGTTGCAGAGAACAGCGTTGTCGGATCTCCCCCTCAACTTACATGACTCAGCATTTTTCACTGACGGCTGTGAACGTTGCATTGTTCGCAGTGCTGCATAAGTTGCAACGCTGGAGAATGCAGCGTTGCTACATCATTGCCTACATGGGAAATGTTAACGGCGCTTCACGATTGCGTTCTGAGAGGGTTCGTTGTGTGATAGTAGCCGTATTTAATATATCGGTTTGAGCTTGGGCAATTATGTCTCGTATTTCTCGGAAAATATATATATCAACTAAGAATTGTAGCAATCTGACGGAGGGCGCGTGTGAGCGAGCAAAGAATATTGTAGGAAATGCTTGTGTATTTCGTCATCAAGAAAGCAAACTAGTAGGATTTCTTCTTGTATTAATTAACAAAATATTCAACCAGAGTTCCTATGCTAGAATACTGGAAATGATTAATCTGACTAAAACACAAAAGCCAGATACAGGACAATATAGTACAAAAACAACATACATTTTTACGTTCTTAATTATGGTCTAACTATTCGTTTTCTCCGTCTACTCCACTCGTTAAAAATTTGCTCCTCCTCTGTGGTGACAGTGGCGTATTTAAGAGTACGACTTTAATCTCCTTCCCGAAATACCTTCCACCCTTAAAATGTTTCTTTCGTCACTAGAATGCAGATGCATATGTTCAAAAATGGCAAAATACGTAGTTAAACATTAATAAGAATAGGTTCTTCACTAACATTTCAATATTTTTCGTAATACATGTCTCTAAACTAAGGTAGAATTCATACCGAACTTACAGGCGACACGTGTTGCTTGAGGATTTCACCAATCCAACGCAAGTTTCTGAGCCCTATTATGCCTGCCCCTACGTTATGAAACGTTGATGTGGATTGACGCGTTTCCAATTATGTCATTTGCACTTGCTGTTTGGAGTGAAATCCACGTGTTGCTTGACGTTTCGGTCTGAAAGTTACAGGCGACAAACAACACGGAGATGCCAAGCAGCTTTCAGACCAAAGCGACACACAACACATGTCGCTTCGGAACTAGTCAATCAATATCAACGTTTCACACCTTAGCGGTAGCCCCAGAAGACTGAGTTCGACTGGTGAGATTCTCAAGAACTACATGTCTCTTCAATGTGAAATCTCTCAATGAGAGAAGAGCCCAGTTCGAGAGACATGTAAAAGCTCACTAAAGCAACACATACACCGCGCACAAGTGAACAGACCAAGTCAATTTGATGCACGGCCCGAGCGACATGGTGATTTCACACCCAAGCGACAAGCGACACGAGACCCTTCAATCTAACGCAAAAGATTCATTGCGTATGCGGGAACAACAGAAACAGGTGACACGATGCACCGTATTGAGAACATAGTCCAGTCCAAGCTACAAATGCATCTTGTGTCGCTTCAGTTCAAAATTTTTGTTTTCAAGAAGCACGTTACATGGGGATTTCACACTGAAACGACACGACACGCATGATTTTGTGCGAGCAATAAAGGTTTCGATTTCCTGTGGGGCATAGCACCTTGCACTGGCGTACACAGGGGGGAGCTGATGGGGCTACTGACCTCCAGAAATTTTAAGAAAATCCAAATTTTTAGATGAAAATTTGTTAAGAACTCAAAGAAAGGAAAGATGTAAACGCAAACCTCCCTTAAAGTTAAAATGACACCCGATAACCATTTCTGTCTTCGAGTACAATTTTAATAGAGTGAAAAGTTCAAAATGTACGATAGCCTATATATTTTATTCGGTATCCCACAATTCTAGAACAAAGCTATATACTATACACCTTTACAATTTCAGCCCCTCCAGAACAAAAATCCTGCTTACGCCAGTGGCACCGTGAGAACAATTGGAGCAGACTATGATATCGAAAACCAGAAAACTACGGCGACTCAATTGTATTTAACTTAGTATATGGCACATGTTTTCCCTCTTCTCGAGTGGCAGCAACGAATCGTCCCCTACGTATGGTCAGTGCATCGCCCACTGGCATATACATGAGGGAGGGATGAGAGACAGGCCTGCGGCAAGGAGTAGCAAGTCTCCATTTTGACTTCACAGCCTAACAATGAAAACTAAAGGTGGCCAGGAGGGGAAATTTCCTTTGGGCTCAGGATCGTGGTGTGTGTTGCAAGGCGTGCTGTCGACAGTGGCGGCGATTGGGTTCCAAAACTGGGTTGGGCAAAGGAACTTTACTTTTCCTTTATAGATAAGCTTTAGCATAGTATCGGATCAAAATTGGCTAAAAGTGGGGGGGGGGGGGCAACTGGCGCCCTACGCTCCCTCAGTCAGTAATGATTATTCGACTGTGAAATCAGTTGAAATATTGGAATCAGATTCTTTTCTCATTCATCCATACACATTCTATTTCATTTCGCTTTGTAATAAAAATAAGCACTTGATAAATTTTAAAAAATATATATTTTTAAAATTGTTTTTAAAATCAACGAAATTAGACAGAAATATGACTGACACATTTTAAGAAAGAAGTTACAGTCCGTGAATTACTTTTTCACAGTGTTCAATAATTTTATTAGGAAGCGCTTTTCTGCCATTTTATTTAACCGCAACGGTGCGGATGTGTGGTGTTTAGAAGAAATTTAGGAAGGGACACGTCATGCCCAGGCCGGGATTCAAACCAGAAAACCCTGGCGTCGTATTACACTGAACTAACCTATCCCCCAGATTTTGGAGGACAGAAAGTAAGTTATTAATATAATATACAAGATGTAATATATTATATATTACATATTATATAATATAATATTCGAACCAGTGTATAGGGCCTTCCCGATGGCGCAGTCGTTGCCTTGTAATCAAGGGGTCCCGGGTTCGATAACCGGTGGAGGAACATAGTGGTTCGGATCCCACTTTAAACTGTAGGTCCAGTCCCGATTAGCCTTACTGTGCATAAAGTGGACTTAAAACACCAAATCAAACCAAACCAGTGTAGCTATAGTGCACCTCCACTGCATATCGCCAGTTTACAATGCGATTCTCATATTCTCTATACCCTGTACTATTCACAGTTACAATACAAGTGTTAACCCATTGAGAAACCTAGGTTTGCCATTTTGGAATCTCTCTCTCCAGGAAGTAGTGTAATCAAGGGGTCCAGAGTTCGTTACCCGGTTGAGGCAATTGCATGGACGTCCGCAGGATTTTTTCCAGGGAGGGGCAAGGAAGGTATTTTTTCCAGGGGGGGGGGGGCAAACGAAGGCAAATTTTCCCCAAAAATTGTGTTGTTCCCTAAAAAACATTGCTTTAATTTGAATTTATGGTGTTCATACAATAATTAACACATATTATTGCGGCTAAAATGAAATTATATGTGTGAAATACAGATTTTTAGTTGACTTTCATTTTCCAGGGGGGGCCACGGCCCCCCTTGCCCCCCCTTCCGGACGCCCATCGGCAATTGTGGTTCCGATCCCACTTTAAACTGTAGGTTCAATCCCGATTACCCTTTCTAGGCATAAAGTGTACTTAAAAACAATCTTACATTGAACTTGATTGAAATTACATTTTTGCTTGCAAGTTTGAATATGTATATTAATATTAATAATATTAACAATAATTAGTGGAGGCACACTTTAAACTGTAGGTCCAGTCCCGATTAGCGTTACTGTGCATAAAGTGGACTTAAAATACCAACTCAACAAGAACAACTCTTAGAGTGCCATGCATCTCATGTCATATTCACCGCCGAATGTTACGTTCTAAAGTGAGACCGCTGTTATTGTTTACAACAGGTAAACACCGATCGCCGATTTCTTTCCTGTACTGTCGGCAGTTTATAAAGGCAAGCCGCCATTTTCTTTCTTTTGTCAGCATTGTTGTTAAGAATTGTTTCTTCTTATGTTTCACGTAGTCTGTGTTTGTCGATAAGTGCCTATAGCTCAATGTCAGGTGCTTTGTGTTATCCTTTGCGTTGTTGATACACCGTTTTTGTTGTCTGCCTACTGTCAGATCAAAAATTATGTATACTCGAGTTTTGGACTCCAATTAAAAATTAATCAGTAGACCTACATAAAAACGAGTTACATCAAAATTTGACTGTTTCAATTCTGTATTAAGCTATAGTAACCAATTCTTTTTCGAGTATGATTCGATTTTTAGTCGTCTTGAGAATAAAAAAAAGTGCCGTTTTTTGCGTTTTCCAAACAAGAAATCAAAAAAATTTAAAAAATCGTCCGATCGTGATCGAATTTAAATATGCAGGTAGAAAGGTTGTAAATAGAATTCTTAATTTTCAATTTTTTTTATTGGGTAAAAAGTCAAATGTGTCATCAATTTTCTGAAACATATTCCCTCCCATCCCGTGGGAAAATACCTTGCTTGCATTTCCTTGGAAAAAATCTTCCAATTTTTCATGTATGTCATTGGCCTCCCTTCAACAAGCTGTTCTTTTCAAATTTTTGGCCTCTCCGATGGCGCAGTGGTAGCATCGTCGCCTTGTAATGAAGGGGTTCCGGGTTTGATTCCCGGTGGAGGCATATAGTGGTTTGAATCCCACTTTAAACTGTAGATTCAGTCCCGATTAGCCTCACTGTGCACAAAGTGTACTTAAACACCAACTCAATCAATCAATCAATCAAATTTCTAAACATGTCTTGTACTAAAACCGAGCAAGAGTGAAGCAGTTGGAGTTTTAAAACCCACTTTATGCACAGTAAGTCTGGACCTATAGTTTAAAGTGGGATCCAAACCATTGTGTGCCTCCATTGGGTATCGAACCCGGGACACCTTTCGCTAGTTTTATCCACTTTCATTGGCATATTATTGGAATTTCAATTAGTGGCTAAAACATGCATGCATGTTTCATGTTTTCTTTATTTTCAACACCGCGCCCCTTAAATTTCATTCCACACCCTCTCAGCACTTCTACAGAGCATTCATTCCCCGACATTCGCTACGAGACTCGGCGGCTAGCGGCCCGGCGTCAGCGCTTGTCTTTCCCAGTGAACGGGTCCGCGACAGTCGCACGCTAGTCTGTTTTTTTCGCTCTCCCTGCCTTCGCTCTCTTTCCCTTTCTGTTGACGTTGCAGACTGACGCCAGTATAATCCTCCCTCGGAAGTTGTGTTGTGTCGTGTCCGTGTGTTGAAGATTGTGGCTTAATATGGCACAACAAAAGTTTACATTGCAACAAAGAATTTACGTTGTCGAGTATTACTTCGGAAAGAGGAATTGTGGAGAAGTGCGACGACGTTTTGCAACGAAATTTCCTGGTGTTCCCGTTCCACATAGAACCACTATATTGAACCTCGTAAAAAAGTTTAGAGTAACAGGGTCAGTTCTGAATAAAAGTGGAAAGAAAAATGGGGAAACCTAAAAAATAAAGTATACAAAGACAATCCGCACACCATCAGTGAGTTATAAGAGAGTATTGTACGAGAAATCGGGAGAATTACAGTAGTAAACGAACTTGCACGTGTAAATGCCAATTTCATTCGGAGATGCCAGGAATGTGTTGTAGCAGAGGGACATCATTTTCAACACCTTCTGTAGTCAAGGTTAGTACACAATATGAAAACTGTAATTTTAATAGCCGACTCTAGCGACTGTCGCGGACCCCGTTCACAGGGAAAGACGAGCGCTGCTACCGGGCCGCTTGCCGCCGAGTCTCGTAGCGAATGTAAGGAATGCTCTGTATATAATTAATTCTGGCAACGCACCAAGATTTACGGTTGTGGTTTTCTCTCCGTTGGGGACAACGAGGACGTTTATGTAAGCAAATAAATAAAATAATAATAATAAACAGTTGTGTCTATATACGTACGTATACGTATATAATTTGTATCCCCTCCTCCACATTCACCTGAAAGTGGCAACAGTTGTGATTCGTGGGACCGTCTGCTCAGTTGATATCTATGTTTTGGATTTTTGAGTGTTTGCATTATTCCCCAAGGCCCTCTTCTCTTGTTGTTGCTGTGCAGAAACACAATAATCCTGAAATCGCTTGTATAGCTAGGAATTAAGTACAATGTAAGTGACAGCGTTGAAGAGATTAGAGGGAAGAAATGGTATAGCAATGAGCGAAGTTGCCAAACGAAGAATGTGTGTATGAGAAATTACTATTGTCTTTGCATGCTTAGTTCGTCATTAACTTCTTTCCTTTTGTTGCAACATATGATTTTTACTTCGAGACTTATAATAGGTCTGTGTGGACCTCCCTGATGGCTCAGTGGCAGCGTCGTCACCTTGTAATCGGGGGTCCATGGTTCGATACCCTGTGGAAACACATACTTGTTCGGATTCCACTTTAAAATGTAGTTCCAGTCTCGATTAGTCTTTCTGTGCATAAAGTCGACTTAAAACAACAATTCAATTCAATTATAATGAATGCTTTCATTATACTTTAATAATCCTAATTATTATGCATTGAAATATATATTGATACAATCAACTCCATAAAATGCTGGAAATTGATATTGGAAATATTAATAGATTGAAGAAACAGGTGTATATAACTTTACTCTTCTTGTTTAAAGTAATCGAATTTTGAAGGAAAATGTAACTCACTTCCCCTTTTGTTATTTAGTGTCTAGTGGAGTGACCTACTAATTCTGACAGCAAATTCAATGAGTCATGATATTCATCCTGGTCAGGCAGGGTGTGGCTGCCTTTAGATTGTGTTTCATTTATCACATATTTAATAGTTCATCCTCATGCCGCAATTAACCTGGATACATATAATTTTGACCATAAATAGCAAAATGCAAGTAAAAACTTCTTGAAATTTACGATTTTCTTCGCATCAAAATTGTGGACATACGCCTAGTAGGCTCCTGTTGTCTGCAAGAAAAAATCTGGAATTTTATGAAATTTCTTGCCGCGTCTCATCGGGCTTGAAATGTATTACTTCACAAGCAAATTTTGAACAACTGTACTATCTTGCATTACGAGTTATAAAAGTAAGTAAATTCATCAAAAACTTTCACAAATCGTGTTTTAATACTGTCATAAACAGAATAGTGAATTGAAAGTGTCTGGGTATGGTTTGTGGAGGAGGTTTGTGTCTTTTTAAAGGTATCATTATCGTAAAATCTGATAATAGTCATTTAAATGTTTTTAGTGAAAGAATAGCCTCACAGTTTCCATACGTCTGAATTACTGGCTCTACAATGGCTTTTGTGATAGTTCAACGGTTTGAGAGCTTTGATAAGTATTGATTGTGCCAAGCTCGCACTGGCGTACCCATGTAGAAGTCGAATAAATGAGAAGATGGCAAAATTTTAGACTGTGTGCTAAGAAGAATAAGCCATAACCAGTGGCTCAAATAACACCCCCGCAACCCCATCGTGCGGGGAAGGGGGCCGAGCTTCGGGGGTGCATTAATTTTTGTTGATTTGGAGTTTTTTTAAGTTCACTTTATGCACAGTAAGGCTAATCGGGACTGGACCTACAGTTTAAAGTGGAATCCGAACCACTATGTGCCTCCACCGGGTATCGAACCCCGAACCCCTTGATTACAAGGCGACGACGCTACCAATGCACCATCGGGGAGGCCCTGGGGGCGCATTACGAATGACTGATAGTTCACAAGTTTTCTTTTTGGCGTTAAAATATATTTTCAACCAAACATGTATTTTTATGCACCTGCAACTGCAAACATAAAATGTTAATCACTAGAAAAGTAGAAAGCGAATTACCAGATTAGAAGAAAACCCTTCATTAGCTGTATATTTCAACCTCCGATTATTATACCCTAGTACTTAAACCGGACAGAAACGTCGTCGCCTTGTAATCAAGGGGTTCCGGGTTCGATACCCGGTGGAGGCACATAGTGGTTCGGATCCCACTTGAAACTGTAGGTCCAGTCCCGATTAGCCTTACTGTGCATAAAGTGGACTTAACACACCAAATCAATGAATTAAACCGGACAGAAAAGAGAGATTTTGGTTATGCTACTCCTCTATTTTAGACGCTGTTTATTGTGTTGGTTGGTTTCTTGTGTTTATTAGTTGTTTGCCAATAGGTTCGATAAACACTTTAATGGTGCATGGTGTAAAGGTAAAATTAATGATTGGATAGGTTTAAGTAAAAAAAGAAATCAAAGAACACCAAACCGATATCACATGATATTTTTGATGTTGCGATATTTTTGCAACTATTAGTTACAAGTACGAAATTTGGTGATTTGAATTAACTGTGAATTATCAAGTTGATACAATATGATATGCCTATTCTAGATCAGCCTGTCTGTTTGCCTGTTTTACTCGGCCCAACAATCGAACCCAATCTGAACGTAGCTGTCACGATCTACGTAACTCAGTTCTGCGTAATTCGGTTTTATACGTAAATTACTGTAGGTCTCGGGAAAATATAATTTTAAAACGTGTTAATTAACCTTTACTTGTACGTAATGCATTTATAGGTAATTCTGTGTTATACCTATAACATCCACTTTAAACTGTAGGTCCAGTCCCGATTAGCCTTACTGTGCATAAAGTGGACTTTAAACAACAAATCAATCAATCAATCAACCTATAACATAAAATACAGTTGATTTGTACGTAACCAAGCTACAACAATGTCACACAAAAACACAAATACGCAACAGGATAGGTGGATATGGCGGCGGTCGGTCTGGATTTGCGAGAAAGGGGAGTGCGGCGCGGCGGCGTCACAGAGAAGACAACAAACAGAGGCGGCACGCGGCATGAAATCAGAGGAGATTTGACGCAGTTGTTGAGAACAAGATACGAATTTTATTTTGTAGGTACACTAGGTTGGCCACGTTTTCTTAACAGAAAATTAGGACATTCATGGATGCTAACAGGGGGGGGGGGGGGTTGTAGCTATAACTAAAAGAGCACAGGGTCCAGTACACCCTGCCCCCCTCTTTGGCAAAGAAAAAGTCATGCTGCTTATATGTTTCCTGAAACATTACATAATTATCTTTAATCTATTTTCCTCTTGATTTTATTTGATTTTTGTTATTTAACACCGTCTTATTGTCACTTTTGGCTAATTGCAACAATGAATATGAGTTTAAATTCATGAGAGAGGAAAAGTTACCTGCTTGGTCAGAAAGTAAATTGTATACGGGAAGTCAACGCTAATCCACATAAAACTATTCAAGTGACAAATGTAATGCACTTAAGAATTAAACTTTTAACTTGTAAATTCGTTAATTTAGCACTTTATTACAGAAATGACCTGTATTGTACTGTATGTTGTAACTCAAAATAGATGCAGTTATTTTAATAATGGCGTGTTATGTAAATCTGATTTGTAAGTAATTCTCAGTTATACGTATTATTTTCTCTTCACCTTGACATACGTATAACTCAGGTTCAACTGCATAGCCATTGTGTTTTTCAACTCCCGTCAATAGTAGCATCATGTATCTGTTGGGATCAGATTCAATGGTAAACCATATTGCTCGAGGAGTGATGCCCAAAATAATCAATACCACCCTCTGTGAGGCAAAGGGTCATAAGATGGAGGGGGGCGCTAGTTGTCGTGGTGGATTCATTCTTGTGTAATATTCGCTTATTTCCAATTTCCAAAAAGTAACCTCAAGAAAGGTATCAAACTGGAATGTGTGATCTCACGTTTGGAAAGATGGCATTTCTTGCTTACAATTTAACTGTTCATTTTATTATAATTTTTACACTATAAGGCAGAAGTGTTTGAAATTTGCAACGGGAAGGTGAAGATTAGACTATGTACTTAAGTAAATAGTGGAGATGGGTCAGTGCTTCGAAGTAATTCGTTACTTATAATGCCGCCGTTTTCAACTAATACTTAAATTCATCGAGTACCTAACTGTAACGCAGTTACCTTCCAAAGGGAATAACTGCAACTCTGTTACTTTTTAGGTAAATGTAACAGTTTTTTTTAGTTACTTCTAAAGTTACTTTTCCCGGTAATTATATGCTAACTTTGCGAACAATAGGACGAAAGAGAAAACATGACAACTCTCTTTATGATTGCTTGTGTCTCCGGGAATCTGGAGTAACCAGATATCGACGAAAATACGATACAGTCAGTACCTTTTCATTTCTATGCTCAATTTAGAAGCATGACGTACGAGTATCTTAAGTAGTAATGTAGTATAAAGATAATACAACAAAAATTGTGACATGCTTAATTATCTACATCTGAATCTAGAACTGTAGATTCGGATCTTGTATGAAAATAAAAATCGGGTATCCGGAACCGAAAATCAGAACCGGATATCAGGATCCAGTATCACCCGAGTTCCAGATCTAGCCATCCCAAACGCTAGTTCCTTTCCTTGCGATAGATCCGGCCTCAGGGTTGGCTGCGCCCTGTTCGAGGAAACAAGCTGGCGCCCACCTCTTCATTTTCAAGGATTATCTTGTGAATTACATGGGAGTACATTTTCGCTAAATTCATTCCTCTGATTCAATGTCACGAAATCTGTTTTTGTGTCTTGAGAATATAAAGAAAAATGCATGTCTCATTTCAAAAACATGTAAGTTCATTTTGTAGGAATATTCATTCCTTTTTGAGGAAACCTAAACTTGGAAAGTCTTAGCTAAATATCTCTACATCCCGGCAGGGATGCCCATTCCCCAAGGCCTTTGACGCACTCCTTCCCCCATAAAGATATAATATTTCCCCCACCCCCACCTTTATGCCGAATTATTTACTGAAATTATTTTGGTCACAAAAAAATTGCGGAACAATACAATATAAACAAATGTAAGCACTACATGTTTACTTTAGGTATTGTTTTCAATATATACATTTATATGTTTATTATATGTTACTTTGACATTGATTGGGGGTCCCGGGTTCGAATCCTGGCCTGGGAATGGATGTTTGTTAGTGTTCATTCATCAATTTCATCATGATCCCATCTTCACAAATTAGCCAAAAGTGGCACAAAATGCGAAGTAAGATAAAGCAAATCAATCAATCTATTTGACGTTGAGTGAAATAACAATTAGATAAATTATAATAACTTCTGACGTTACAAAGTTGTTGCAGCAAAACTATCGATAATTTCCTCATTTTGTACCACTTTGAAATATCGGACACACAGGATGGAATTATGGTAGACTTTAACCACTCATCAGCAATTCACGAACGTAGTCTGCTTTTAATGATTCTTATGACTAGGGAACGGAACTTTATGTGCTAAAAAACTCAGAAATATTTATTTTTTATGTGTCATAAATGTTGAAAATATGTGATAAAAACAGGAAAATATGTGACAAAAATAAAAACATTTGGTAACAAAAACAAACTATAACATGCATTTTAAACACCTGAAATTAGTTTCTAAATGATTACCTCTTAGCGAGCTATTTTTTGGAAGAGTTGCAGTGGATCACCATAGTTCTTTCCAAATTCTCCATTGTAAATCTGTGACGATTATCTCTAAAAAGCATCTTATATTGTGAGAAAGATGGCTCCACGTCACAAGAAACAATTCTTGCATATTTGAAGCACGAAATGTCACTAACGCTGAAG